>NC_133762.1:8930123-9563935 GCF_036562045.2 Rhinolophus sinicus
TTCTGGGAGGAGGGCAGCCGGGACCATCCGTGAGGGGACCGGGTCCTGGTTCCTGGGGGTTCTAGCTTCGCACTCCCAGACCTTCCTAGGTCTTGAAGTCTTTCCCTGGAAAGTGGGGTCCTGTTGTGGGATTCCAGTGAGAAGCACTGGACAGACGTGAATGGCAGTCGCAGTGTTGTTACTTAGGGTGCTGGCGACTAACTGTGGACTCTGCCGAGCCCCCTGGGAAGTGAGGGAGAGCTAAGGAGCGGAGGATGGAAGCAAATGGAGTACGTGAACCAGGCGGAACCATGATTCCCGCGGCTGCGGCTTCACTGGTGCCTTTATTGAGCACCTGCGATGTGACAGGCCCTGAGCTGGGCTCGGGGAGTGGGGTGGGGGTGGGGGGTCACAGTGGGGGCAGAGACAGATAGTCTCCCTTGGAAAGCTGCTTAACATCGAAGTTTGGAGACAGGACACCCTCACACACAAGAAAGATACACACCCCAGCCAAGGGACAGAGTCATGGACACCTGCCCAGGCATTGCTGGCACTAGGGGACACAAGATGACTGGTGGCAGGATTACAGACTGAGGGTATACTCGGGAATGGACAGGGAAGAGCTGTTTGGGGGGATGGCATTTTGTCAGATCCCTAAAATATGAGGCGGAGCCAGTCTGACAAAGGGCTGTGGGAAGAGCGTCAGACAGAGGGGTCTGCACAGGCCACAGCCCCGAGGCAAGAAGATGGGTCAGTGGGTGCCCAGTCTTCCCTCATTTAAAATTCATGATGTTTCGGAACCCTCCTCCCCCCAGAAGGTGGTGTCTGAGTCTTCACCCCTTACCCTGCTTTTCCCTTCCCCACCTCTGTCGATTGGTCCCATTTCCCCCCAAGATTGTGGCTTTGTCATATAACCGCTCTCCCTGACCTGCTCTCCTCTCATTGTTTCTTTGCCTTACTGTTACAAATACACTCTTTTATTTGTAAAACATTCTTCTCTTGCCTGATCTCCGGCCCTGACTCCTTCCCCTTCCTTCTCAGACTTCTAGAAAGGCCAGACTGTGGTCACGACCCCCTTTCTCAGGGACCGCTCTTGTAAGGAACGAGGTCTCATGTCACCAGGGACCCACTGATGACATCTGTCCTGGGCCCTTGAGCGTCTGCATCCCCGCTGGCCTCTCCTGCTCTGCTTTGGTCTCTTGGTTCACCTCTCACCGCTTTGAAAGGCTTTGTCCATGGCATTTGCTGCCTCAGTTTCTCCTGCCTACTCTGTAAACGAGGGCAAAGACCAAGGCTCTGCACTGTCGGGACTTCATCTACACTCATGGCTTTACCTGCCGGCTCCACCTCTGGCCACTCTCCTAAATGTCATTCTGTTACAAATCCATCCCGGTTGCCCTCCCTCTAGGTGACCAGTTCCTTCTCATCTCAGGGCTTTTGTCCCTGTGCGGATACAATAATGAGGAAGGGGCAGGCTGGCCTCTTTTGTCCTTACACTCCAACAATTAGTGATTCAGTGACTTTTAAATGTCTTCATTCCCACATAAAGGAACTCTGTTCTCTTAAAATCATGTTTGAACCCGAACTCACCATCGGACCTTAAGACACAGCTTCCCCGTTGGGTTCCTACACCTGCAGCAGGCTTAGCCACCGTCCCCGGCATGGCTGCCGTTTCTTCCTGTAACCACGACCCCTACCTCTCTCTTCCTTTCCATTTGGACCACCCAAGCCCAGATGCCGCTCCTGTGGATGGCTTGGGTCGTCGTCCCTGCTCCTGGTCTCTCTGAGCGACTTACATATGCCTGCACATTCCTGCTCAAAACCCTTCCAGGGGCCCAACTGCCATAGCAGCCCCTCTTCAGTGTCATGTACCCCTTTGAGAATCCTTGAAAAGGTCTGGATCCTTCACCCATAAGATGCCTAACGAGTCAAGAGAGCCACAGATCTCCTGAAACCCACCACAGACTCTTTAGAGGTCTTTGGACCCCGGGTTGAACCAAAGCAACCCCCAAAGAATCAAGTGTGAGTTCGCCAGCCCCAGACAGCCTGCGCTGGGTCTGCTGTCTGAGCTCAGCTGCCTCCACTCCAGCCAAGCCGCAAAGACAAGAACAGCTCCTTGTGTACTGAGACCTTCTTTGGCTTCCGCCATCCTCCCATCTGGATCACCAACGTCATTCTTTTCCCAGCTAAGTCCTGGGACTGTGTCTGCAAGTCCTACCCTGATCCTGCCTCTTCCAGAAAACACCTCTCTGGTCCACAATCCTTTGTGGGTACTCACGGTTTGGAGGTCCTAGAGTACGAATCACCAGTACCATTCACAGCACATTATCACTTTTGTTCTTATTATGTGGCAGGGCTCACCCCTGAGACCAGGGACCGCCACCAGGCTGATACACTGTACACACAAGATGCTTGTTGGTTGTAAGAAATCTTCCTGATAACCCGAGGAAGACGGCTCCCCAAATCCCCCAACCTAGCTGTGGTTGATAATAACTGTTCTGTATTTTACTACACACATGCACGTGCTTATCTAGAATGTGGATGTTGAGCATAATTTATCTAGACCACCCACCCTGCTTTAATACAGTGATTCTCTAAGTGGTACAAAGAGGCAGGGAATAGCCGTGCTATGGAGCCTCTTGCAAGTTTCTCAAGAGGCCCGGTGACTTGTGAAAGCATCCACTGCAGTGCCTGGGGCGAGCCGATGTTAGTTTGCCTTCCTCTTCTTTTAAGTGGCCTTTTTTCTTTTCTTTTTAATGTAGAGTGGGTGGTGGGTGAAAATAGATCAGCACCTATTTATTACGTTGCTCTAAACTTTTAGGGCAAGGAATTCAGAGGCACAGCAAAAAGGTGAGCTATGTCCAGTGAAGCTGGACTCTATGCAACAGGGACACGCCTGGAGGGAGGCGCCCAAGTCGTGATGCTTTAGAGCTGGAGAAGACCTGTGCGTTTGTCCAAGATGGGGAAACTGAGGCCCAGAGAGCCTAGAGCGTCCCCTTAAAGTGATGGCCTGCTGGCGGCAAATCCACAACCACACCCAGTTCTCCGAGCTCTGATTCCAGACACATCTCATCACCACCCATGAACTGTCTTCCCCACCAACCCCTCGAGCGCGTTCTCTGTGCTGTGTGCATCTGTGCGTGTCCCCGGCACCCAGCCTGTATCCTGTGTACAGTGAATCGGAGGCGTTTTACTCACACGGCTTGGTGACAACCGCACAAGCTCACGGGAAGGGTCACCGACTCCACATACCAGGGAGCCATCCTGAGGCTCTTCTCCAGGCGTGCGGTGTGTGCCTTGTAAGGCTGCTGTTTCTGCACGGCTTTGGGAACAACTGGACCTTTCCAGCAGACTGGCCCCCAGCAGATAGTGTGTGCTGGTCATTCTGAAACGCTGCCTTTTTCAGATAGTTATCGAGCATTTGCCAGGCACCGTGTACTGAGACAGATACAGACCCTTCCCTCATGGAAAATCATCTTGTGGAAGATGAAAAAAAAGATTTAGAAGAAAAGTAAATATACTACCACCTCGTCCGGCCGAACAATCCTCTCCAGTGGCTAATGTCCACCTATTTCCAAGACAGAAAATAAAAAGCAACACTACACAATGGGGCTCTGATACAGACCCCAAATCCAAAAGTCAATACATTTTACTTTATTTTATCTCAATTGATCTCAACTCTCAAATGTTCCAGCTTCAAAATGTAAGATTAGATGCCATTAAGCCAGCCAGGCCCGCATTGATTTAAAAACCCCCCTTGATGCTATAGTATGGAGGAGGTTGTAAACGGTTATTAATGTCCTTGTTATCAGCTTGGTCGCGGAACTGCCAGGAACCAGCTCACCTATTCCCAATTCTATCCACAGCCTGCCAGTCCGCTGGCTTCGGTGTGCCAGGCCATGGAGGCTGTAGAAACACATGAATCACCCTGCTAACAACACTTCCTTTAACCGTGGGCTGGTCTTTCTTCATGGAATGGAACAAAAAGGAAAGTGGCTTCAAAGTAAGATGGAAGTCAGTGGGTTTCAAACCAAATTATGAAGGGAGCTCATATAACCCACCATTTTCTCTCCTTTGGCCACGGAGGGAAATACAGTTGACCCTTGAATAACACAGGTTTGAACTACGTGAGTCCACTTATCTGTGGATTTTTTTTCCAATAAATACTGTAAGTGTATTTTCTCTTCCTTATGATTTTCTTAATAACATTTTCTTTTCTCTCAGTGTATTGTAAGAATACAATATATAATACATATACCACATACAAAATATATGTTCATTGACTGTTTATGTTCTCAGTAAGGATTCTGGTCAACAGTAGGGTATTAGTTAAGTTTTTGGGGGGAGTCAAAAGTTATACGTCGATTTTCAACTGCACAGGGATTCGGTGCCCCTAACCCCCGAGTTCAGGGGTCAACTGTATGTAAGTGATCGAAGAATGTAGTTGGCAGCGGCCTTTTCTGAACCTCAAGGAATTAACAACCTTTTTCCTGCCCTCCCTCCTTCCCTCCCTTCAGTCTCCGCGCCAGCACTTACTCGGTCTGCCAGGCACCGTGCAAGAAGCTGGAGGCCCAACGCAGCACAGACCTGCCATGGCCCAGCATGGCCCTCTTAGGGTGACAGTCTAGCAGGCGAGAAAGGCACCGTTCAAGAACTAGGAAGTGTGGGGAGAGGTGCAAAAGAGGAGCAGAGTGAGCCAGGAGGCTGCAGGATGGGGGGCTAACCTAGCGGTTGCTGGGGTGGCGGGGGGCTCGGGGGTCTGAACCATCCTTGCCTGTTGAGTCATAGACAATATCGTTTCACTGGACGATGCTTTGTGCACAAGGCAATTTCCCAGGTACAGTGAGAAATAGAACCTGTGATAGGTGCTTTTGTGGAAGATTAACTCACTGTCTACAGATGTGTTTTGCAAGGAGCTGTCCCAGCTTTGCTACCACGGGGGCAGGTAATGGCCACAGGGAAGAAGTGAGCTTAACATATCACTGCATAGATTTGAATCATTTTCCCAGTCGATCTTCCTGCGTTTGGCTAACTTCATCTTATTGACTTAATACTTTTCTTTAAATTGACCCACTTAAAAAACTTAAATGAGTTTATCATAAAAGGAATCTTTATATCACCAACAGAAATAGAATTCCACTATCCCTTCCCCTAAACAGAAAGTAATGGCAAAAATACATACAATTGCATTCTTGGCTTCCAGCCTGCCAAAGGGCTGTCTTTATCTGACTAAACAGATTGGTTCTAAAAGGCTCCCCCCATAGTTACCTTCCATCAACCCTGGAGGTCGCCCAGCCTCAAATTCCTCCATTTTCTCATCACTGAGAGCAATGTGGAATTAGATGGCAGGCTGGGCTGCCCAGCAAAACCACTCAGGAACCCCAAGAACTCTAGGGAACTCTTACTGCATGTGCCAGCTGTGAAGTGAAGTCATTGGCTGTGTGAATGAACACGTCTTAGCCAAGCTCTCGAGGGGCTTAAGGACGGAGCCAAAAAGTGTTTTGCTGACCAGCTTCTCTGAGAATTTCTGTCACGTGTTCCAGCCTGGAGTCAGAATTGTTTCTGGTATAGACACATTGCAACCTCTTTCAACTCATGTAATAGTTCAACCCTTGGTCAACACGTCTCCCTGCCTGACTTATGCCTCGGGCTTCATGTGGGAGTGGGACACAGGGAGAGTAGCAGCCTGGTCCCCAGGGCTAAACCCTGGCCCCCAGAAAACGGCCAGCTAGACCTTGATAAAACTTAGTGCTTTTTTCTGTACTTATTAAGCAGTTACCTTGCCTAAGTCTCAATTGACTGGTCCATAAAAGGGGTTTTAGAATAAAGGTGTGAAATGAGGTATGAAAAACTCTTGGTGCACACATAGGCCTGCAGCAAGTGGCTCTAATAATTCCTTTTTTTAAAAAAATGTATTAAATATATTGGTTAGTAAAATTCTACAGGCTTCAAGTGTACAATTCTATAATCCATCATCTATATACTGCACTGTATGTTCACCACCCAGAGTCATTTCTCCTTCCATCAACAGATATTTGACCCCCTTCACCCTCTTCTACCCCCCCCCCCCCTTACCCTCTGGTAACCACTGAACTGTTGTCTGGGTCTATGAGTTTTTTCTTTGTTTGTTGCTTTGTTTTATATGTCACATATGAGTGAAGTCATATGGTTCTCAACGTATTCTGTCTGACGTACTTAGCATGATAATCTCAAGATCCATCCACGTTGTCACAAATGGCAGTGTTTCATCTTTTCTTATGGTAGAGTAATATTCCATCGTGTATATAGATCACATCTTCTTTATCCGATCATCTGTTGAAGGACACTTTGGTTGTTTCCATGTCTTCGTCTCTGTGAATAATGCTGCAATAAACATAGGGGTACATACATCTTTATGGGTAAAGGTTTTCACATTTTTGGAGTAAATATCCAGAAGAGGGATTGCTGGGTCATATGGTAATTTTATTCTTAATTTTTTTAGGAATCTCCATACTGTTTTCCACAGTGGCTGCACCAATTTACATCCCACCAGCAGTGTATGAGGGGTCCTTTTTCTCCACAGCTTCTCCAACACTTGCTGTTACTTGTCTTGTTGATGATAGCCATTCTGACTGGCGTGAGGTGATATCTCATTGTGGTTTTGACTTGTATTTCCCTAGTAGCTAGTGAAGTGGAACATTTTTTTTTCATGTATCTGTTGGCTGTTTGTCTTCTTGGGAGGAGTATCTGTTCAGGTCCTTTGGGCATTTTTAATTGGATTAGTTGTTAAATTGTATGCGTTCTTTATATATTTTGGATATTTGCCCCTTATTGGAGGTGCTGTTTGCAAATATCTTCTCCCATTCGGTTGGGTGCCTCTTTGTTTTGTTGATGGTTTCTTTTGCTGTGCAGAAGCTTTTTAGTTTGATATAGTCCGATTCATTTATTTTTGCTTTTACTTCCCATGCCATTGAGGTCAATTCATAAAATCCTCTCTGAACGCAAAGTCCATAAGTTTAGTACCTATGCTTTTTTCTATGCAATTTTTGTTTCAGGTCTTATGTTTAGGTCTTTGATGCACTTTGAGTTAAATTTGGTACGGTGACAGATAGTGGCCTAGTTTCATTCTTTTGCACATGGCTTTCCAATTTTTGCAGCACCATTTATGGAAGAGGCTTTTTTCCATTATATGTTTTGGGCTCCTTTGTCAAAAATTATCTGCCCATATATACGTGGGTTTATTTCTGGGTTCTCAATTCTATTTTATTGGTCTGTAGGTTTGTTTTTCTGCCAATACCATGCTGTTTTGATTATTGTCACTTTGTAGTATAATTTGAAGTCAGGGAGTGTGATACCTCCGGCCTTGTTCTTTTTTCTCAGGATTGCTTTGGCTATGCAGGGTCTTTTGTGGTTTCATACAAATCTGATGATTTTTTTGTACTATTTCTTTTTAAAATACTATTGGGATTTTGATGGTGATTGCATTAAATATGTATATTGCTTTGGGTAATATAGCCATTTTAACTATGTTGAGTCTTCCAATCCATGAACACGGAATAATATCTTTTCTTTCTTTGTATCTTCAATTTATTTTAATAATGTCTTATAGTTTCCAGTATATAGGTCCTTCACATCCTTTGTTAAGTTTATTCCTAGGTATTTTATTCTTTATGTTGCAATTGAAAAAGGAATTTTTTTTTTCCATTTCTTTTTCTGAAATTTCATTGTTAGTATATAGGAACACAATGGGTTTTTGTACATTGATTTTGTAGCCAGCAAATTTACTGTATTTGTTTATTGTTTCTAATAATTTTTTTAGTGGAGTCTTTAGGGTTTTACATATAAAGGATCATGTCATCTGCAAAATGTGACAATTTAACTTCTTCATTCCCAATTTGGATGTCTTTTATTTCTTTCTCTTGCCTAATTGCTCTGGCGAGGACTTCCAACACTATGTTGAATAACAGTGGTGATGGGGCATTGCTGTCTTGTTCCTGATTGCAGAGCAAAAGCTTTCAGTTTTTCACCATTACGTATAAGCTGAGGGTTTGTCGTATATGGCCTTTATTATGTTGAGGTACTTTTCTTCTATATCCATTTTATTAAGTGTTTTAATCATAACTGGATGTTGTATCTTGTCAAATGCTTTTTCTGCACCTATTGATACGATCGTATGATTTTTATTCTTTATTTTTGTTTATGTGATGTATCACATTGATCCATTTGCGTATGTTGAACCATCCTTGTGCCCCTGGGATGAACCCCACTTAGTCGTGATGTACAGTCTTTTTAATGCATTGTTGTATTCGATTTGCTAGTATTTTGTTTATGAGTTCCGCGCCTGTATTCATCAGAGATATTGGTCTGTAGCTTTCTTTTTCTGTATTATCCTTACCAGGTTTTGGTATCAGGGTAATGTTGGCCTCATAAAAGAAGTAAGGAAGCGTTACCTTTTCTGCAATTTTTTGGAAGAGTTTGAGGAGGACGGTTATTAAATCATCTTTGAATGTTTGGTAGAATTCACTAGTGAAGCCATCTGGTCCTGGACTTCTGCTTTAGGGGAGGTTTTGGATGATTGTTTCAATTTCCTTACTGTTGATTGGTCTATTTAGATTTTCCAGTTCTTCATGATTCAGTCCAGGAAGGTTATATATTTCTAAGAACTTGTCCATTTCTTCCAGGTTATTGAATTTGATGGCATGTAGTATTATGTGATGCTTTGTATTTCTGTGGTATTCGTCGTAACTTCTCTTTCGTTTCTGATTTTACTTGTGTCTTTTCTCTCTTTTTTTTTTAGTGAGTCTAGCCAGGGGGTTGCCAATCTAATTAATCTTTTCAAAGAACCAGCTCTTTGTTGCACTGACTTTTTTTTCCTATTGTCTTTTTATTCGCTGTTTCACTTAATTCTGCTCTAATTTTTATTATTTCCTTCTTTCTGTTGATTTTGGGTTTCATTTGTTCTTTTTTCCTAGTTCTTTAAAATGTAATATTAGGTTGTTTATTTGCGATTTTTCTTGTTTCTTGAAGTAGACCTGTAATGAAATTAACTTCTCTCTTAATACTGCTTTTGCAGCATCCTAATAATTTTAATATAATGTATTTTCATTCTCATTTGTTTCTATGTATCGTTTGATCTCTCCTTTTATTTCTTCTTTGACCGAGTCGTTCTTGAATAGTATGTTGTTTATACTCCACCTATTTGTTGTTTTTCCTGCTTTCTTTTTGCAGTTGATTTTCAATTTCAAAGTATTATGGTCAGAGGATATGCTTGGTATGATTTAAATCTTCTTAAATGTGCTGAGGCTAGTTTTGCATCCCAACATATGGTCTATCCTTGAGAATGTCCCATGTGCACTAGAGAAGAATGTATAGTCTGGTGTTCTGGAATGAGAAGCTCTGCAAATGTCAGTTATGTCCATTGGGTCTAATGTGTCATTTAAGGCTGATATTTCCTTATTGATTTTCTGTTTGGAGGCCTTATCCATGGCTGTCAGTGGTGTATTTAGCCCCCCCCCCATTATAATGGTGTTTTTGCCAATTTTTCCCTTTAGTTCTGTTAGTAGTTGCTTTATATAATATGGTGCTCCCTGATTGGGACCATGTATATTGATAAGTGTTACGTCTTCCTGTGTATTGTCCCCTTTGTCATTATGAAATGTCCACTTTTGTCTCTTGTTACCTTTTGTATCCTGAAGTCTGGTTCGTCAGATGGAAGTATGGCTACAGCTGCTTTCTCTGGATCCCATTCACTTGGAGTATTGTTTTCCACCCTTTCACTTTGAGTCTATATTTGTCATTGCATCTGAGATGTGTCTCTTGGAGGCAGCATATGGTTGGGTTTTGTGTTTTGGTCCAGTCTGCTACTCTGTGCCTTTTATTGGTGAGTTCAGTCCGTTTACATTTAGGGTGATTATTGATACACAAGAATTTCCTGTAGCCATTTTATCTTCTGTTTTCTGGTAGTTCAGTGTCTCCATTGTTTCTCTGCCTTTGTGTTTCTGTTATTTTAGTTTGGTGGTATTCTGTGATTGTTGCCTTTTTTTTTAATGTATGTGTCTCAGTTCTGGAATTTTTATTTTTTTTATTTTTTTTTTGGAGTGGTTACCATTAAGGTTACGTAAAAGAAAGTTTCATATATACAGTAGTCCCTTTTCTTCAGCATGCATCGTATCTCTATTATATAATAATTCTTTATTTTTCTGACATCCCTTTAAGGGTCACTCTAGGCCAGCTCTATGATGAGCAACCGGGAAGTTTCCGCTGGTTTGAAGGGCCGAGGTCACACCTTGGGGTGGAGCTCTGCAGAAAGCTGGGAAATCAATTATTCCCACCCACGGAGGGAGTGTGCATACAAATGACCTGGGGTCTTATTACGATGCAGATTCTGTTTCATTAGGTCTGGTTCTAGGGTGAGGCCTGAGATTTTGAGTTGCTACCCCCCCCCATAACGTCCATGTTGCTGGACCACAGACCCCACACTTTGAGTGACAAGGCTGTCGCCCTGTGGTCTCCGGGTTGTTTCCTCAGAAGGCCAGAAGGTAGCAGCAGCAACTGGAACGTGGTGATACAAAGGCTCAGACCTACCCAGACCTGCTGAACTAGAAACTCTGGGGTGAAGCCAGCACCGTTTCTGACAACCCTTAGGTGGTACCGAACCACAGCTCTGCCACTTCCTGCCCCTGGAATCCACAGCACTCGCTCCTTCCTGTTGTCTTATGGGAACTGAGTGGCATGAGCCGAAAAGGGAGGAGACAGCCACATCTCAGCAGTTTCCACCCCAGCAGGAGCCACGTCTCAGCATTTTGGGACCCTCTTTTCTTTTCAGAGTCACCCTTGAACTAAACAAAAAAAGAGGCTACTTTGATGCAGGTGGTAGGAAAGGGGCAGCTAAGAACCTGGATCTGGGAGGAAGGGGTCGTCTGGGCTGTGTGCGCCCTGGGCCTCCAGCCTCCCTACCCCCTGCCTCCTTCCCCTACCACCCTGAGCCTCCCATCCACGTGGTTTAGGCTTTCAGGAGAACGTATGAGCCTCCACTGAATGCAGGCAAGCAGGCAGGCTAACAAGCATTGACAGAGTGACCCCAAAAAGTGCGCGTTCCCCAGCCCTAACTTCCAGGGCTTGGGTACTTGGGCCACTTCCAGCAGGCGTGTCCAAATATACTCCTAACAAAAAATGGTTCGTATTTCTCTAATTCTAGGTCTGCGTCCTTCCCTCTTTCTCTCTCTCCATTCATCTCCACCTTGTTTTGGGTCCTATGTTAGTTTTTGAATTAAATAATACATTGATGTTGTTTTGTTAAAAACACTATTAACGCTCTTACATCAATGTGTCTTGAGCGCCTGCCAGGTACCTTCTGGCTGCTTTCATTTGTGTACATGTGTGTTTGCAATTGCGGTAAAGTACACATAACACAAAATTGACCGTCTTCACCACTTTTCACTGTACGGTGCAGTAGCGGGAAGTTCATTCACCTCGTTGTACAGCCAATCTCCAGAATTCTCCTCACCTTGCAAAACCGAAACTATGCCTTTTAATAGTAACCAGCCCTCCCCCAGCTGTTGGTAACCCCCATTCTACTTTTTGTCTTGATGAATTTGACTCCTCTAGGTACCTTGTATATGTGGAATCATACAATATTTGTTCTTTTGTGGCTGGCTTATTTCACTTAGCATAGTGTCCTCAAGTTTCATCTATCTTGTCGCATGTGTGAGAATATCCTTCCTGTTTCAGACCAAGTACCATTCCATTCATTATATGTCTAGACCATATTTTGATTATCCATTCATCCATCGTTGGACGTCTTTTGGCTATTGTGAATAATACTGCTATAAACATGGGTGTATACATATCTGTTCAAGTCCCTCCTTTCAGTTCTCTTGGGTCTATACCCAGAAGTAGAATTGCTGAAGCAGATGGAACTTCTTTGTTTAATTTTTTGAGAAACGCCATACTGTTTTCTACCACAGCTGCACCATTTTACATTCCCATCATTTCTGTTTTTATTTAGTCCTTAGAACACTGTGAATTGGATATTATAACCCCATTATACAGATTAGGAAAGTAAGGCTCAGAGAGGTGAGGTCACCTGCCCAAGGTCACATAGGTAGTAAGTGTTTCACCAGAAAATAGAGCCTCAGTCTTCCAGTGTGGTCCAGTGTCCGCAGGTATGAGCAGTGGTCTGGCTCTTAGGAAGGACTTCCAGTCCTAGACAGGAGAGGGAGGCCGCAGCTGGGCAGCGGGAGAGATTGACAGTGAAGACCTAAGTGAGTCATTCTGAGCGCTGGAGGTTAGCGCTTTGGTGGGCAGTACTAGCTGGCTGGGGAGGGGGTTGTGGCGCCTTAGCCGGCTCCACCCCAAGGCTGGACTTTCTCTGGGGGCCATTTGTCAGCGTACTGCTCTCCTTGGGTATAGC
This sequence comes from Rhinolophus sinicus, assembly GCF_036562045.2. Taxonomy (NCBI): domain Eukaryota; kingdom Metazoa; phylum Chordata; class Mammalia; order Chiroptera; family Rhinolophidae; genus Rhinolophus; species Rhinolophus sinicus. The sequence continues at coordinate 8,942,494 of NC_133762.1, forward strand.
AGCCTAACCGGCTCCCTGCCCAGGCCAGGACAGGTGGTTTCTCTCTTGCCCTTGTCTTTGCTGCTCCTGGGAGCTAAACATACTGATTCGGGGGATAAAGTCAATCCCCAAACTTCTGGAACCTCCAGATGCAGTAGAAGGGCTTTTGCTGCTTCCAGGAGAAGAGCAAACGAAAGTCACCCACCTTGTCAATTTACCAGCTCATTTTCTCTGGATATCTTATGCCTTCTGCCTTCATTATTTAAGCTCTGCTGGCATTTACTGAGAAAGAAGGTGTGAATTAATCCTAGGGATCGCTCCTCAGAGCACAGCCAAAATTCTTGTTCTTGAAATTGGAGCTGGATAAACGAAACAGCAGACGCCCACAGCTCTCCGGGCAGAGCCCAAGCGTGGCCACCCCTTTTTCCATCTGCAGCGACAGCAGGCCCCAAGGCGATGGCCACCGTCATGGTTGGAAGGCTCCTGTGACCTGCGTGAGCCTTCCCCATAGTCTCAAGTGTTTCCAGCTTCCCGTCACAAACTCTCTGTGTGGTGCAGAAAACGGGACTGAGAGCGTGGGGGCCCCCGGGTAGCAGGTGGCTCACGGGACGGCAGCCCAGTGACGCCTGTGCACCAAGGGAACTAAGAACAGTGTGGGCTGTGGAGTCGGGCAACCCCGGTTGTAATCTCAGCTCCTTGTTTCCTAGCTGTGACCTCAGCCAATCCTGGAGCCTCTCTGAGCCTCTGCAGATGGGCAAATAGGACGGTTATGAAGGTTAAACAAGTGACCCATGGAGCTCTCAGCAGGACAGCGGGCACGGTGTCAACCCCTGGGAAATGGGGCTCCCTGCACCTGTGTGGTCTCCCTGCAGAAGTCCATGCTGTCCCCGACCCCTCCCTTTCTCCCTCCCTCCCTCCCTTCCTTCCTTCCTTCCTTCCTTCCTCCCTCCCTCCCTCCCTTCCTTCCTTCCTTCCTTCCGAGGAAGCAGACTGTACTAGCCCTTGTCTTTCCCCAGAAGAAAATTCCTCCAGACCTTAATCATCCGTGTTGTTTTCCCCCTTCTACAGTCTCTCTCTCTCTCTCTCTCTCTCTCTCTCTCTCTCTCTCTGTCTCTCTCTCCCTCCCTCCCTCCCCCGCCCCACTCCAAGGAAGGCAGGGTGTGTGTGGTGGAGGCACTGGTCCGCAGCCTGGAGCTGGTTCCCCTAAATTGTATCCGTCCTTGGGCTGCCACGTCCCATTACAGCCTCGCCTCCCGCTCCCTGTCCCCTTGCGTCTCCTTCAGCATTGCTGCTTCCCGAGTTTCTCTCTCACACAGACCTTCATGTCTCCAAGCTTTATCCTTTGGAAATACGAGCATGCGTATATTCTGCACTGGATTTCATTTAGCACATCATTCTTGGATAGGTGTCCTCGTTCCCTGAAGCCGGGATTCGAACCCCAGCACTGCAACGTCCTAGCTGTGTGACTTTGGCTGTGTTACTTAACTGCTCTGAGCAATGGAGATAACAGTAACACAGACCTTGTAGGGTTGTGGGGAAGCTGACAGGTGTGAGTATAAGCTGAGGGGTGTAGGGCATTATCTGGCACACACGCAAAAAAAAAAAAAATGACTTGTAATTCTCTGGTGACATCACCTGCCACAGGGAAAAGACGTGCAAGGAGTGAGGCTGTGTTTCCAGAAGTGATGCTGTCTGTTTACTCTTTGAGGTAAACTCAGACCCAGGCTACTCGAGTTCAGGGATCAGTAGCATTTCCAGAAAATTGGGGTTGGGGCATCATAGGGTAAGCAAGCTCTTCCGCTAAGGAAGTATCACAAGATGCTTGTCATCGCTTGTGATGACAAGTGCCATCCACCATCATCCTCTTTCAGGAAACAAAGGACATCAATTCCCAAAAGAAAAAAAAGAACATCTCAGATTATAGAAAAGTTCTCAGGCAATGACAGCCGGCAACTTGAAGCCAACATAATTGTCATTGGCTGCATTTTTCTTTTTCCTTTTCTATTTCCTTTGGGTCAGCATTTGGGAACCACTGACCTAAGAGTCATTTCAACCTCCCGCCATTGACTAAGAGGCTAGAGGAAGAGGAGAAACTGTAGCCCTGAGCCTTAAAAGGGGACCAGCAAGCAAAGCTGACTGTATCCTTGTTCCTCCAATAATAACAAAAAAAGTGCTCGGGAAACTCTCTGACAGAGCCCCGAGTTTCCTTCTCACAGAGCAGTTTGGGAACGCAAACACACCCCCACGCAGCAAGGCGGGTACTGGATTTCCAAGAGCAGCGAGTCATTCCCAGTGTAGACACGTCGAGAGGAACTGCCCCCTGCCGACCTATAAATACAGATACACGTCTTGTCGGGCCCACTGCTCTTTCCCCAGGTGGAGCAGTTCCTTTTGCCACTGCAAAGTCTGTGACAGCTGAAGCTGACAAAATGCTGGGACAAACAGGTCCCATCAGGACACCAGGCAGCTTCCTAGCCGAGTGACAAATTGCAGGCGACTGGGGAGAATTTAAAACCAGCCCAGCTGCCACCCAGGAGAGTGACTAATCTCAACACTTAAGGACAAGGCCCAGACCGGCAGTCATTCAGGCACAGGGGATCGTTTCCCTGGGCACAGATGGCACCTAAGCGTCTCACCCCAGTGCTTCTCTTGGGGGACATGGGCTTGTCTCCATATCCTGGCAGATGTCACCTGATGCATGCCCCCGCCCCCACGTTCCTGCCCCTCCCTCAGTCATTTTCACCGATCTTTCTGTCTTTCTAACGGCCTTTTGCTGAGACAGCTGGGAGATACAAGGCTCCTCAGCTTATCTAGGGCCCATGCAGCTGCCACAAGTCTTGAGAGATCCGATCCGTCCAACCCCCATGTTTGAAAATCCAAACAGCGCTTAAAATCGCTTAATAAAGAACACCTTAGAGACGACACACATGGACCTGACCTCACATTTCTTACTCCTTCCACGTTGCTAGCACTGCACTTCCAGCATCCTTTCTGGGGACCAGCGCTTGCAAGGGAAAGAGTTGGCCCCAAGTTAAGTCTGGTCTTAATGCCCGTATGGAAGCCGTTAAGGCGTTAAAGATGATCAGAGCTGGCACTGCCTGTCCTGGCAGAAGGAGGCTGGCAGGGGGCAGTGGCAGGGCTAGAAAGGGCTCTTGGAAAATAAAGAGCTGGACAGAGGCTTGGAGGTGGGGCCGTGCACCTTCTTTTTATCTGAACTGGCAGGGGGATATGTACCCCTGGATCCTCCTCTTACAAACTAGCAAGGGCATTCCGTTTCCATTGGCTTGCTCCCCAGCCTTCTAAGACGATGAACGGTGCCCTTAACTGAGCTGTGCCCGCCCCGTTGGGAAAAGCAGTGGGCTTTCTGCGCAAGTGGAGGCTGTGCGCTTGTTACCAGAGTTGTATCAACCTTTGGGGGCAGAAAGACTGAATGCTTATTTTTTTTCGTGTCCTAGGCCTGAGTTCATTCAAGAAATATTTTATGGGCTTCGTTTACTTGACCCATATACCTATCACCGAGGGCTGGGGATAAGGAAAAAAAACCTCAAAACATAATTATTGAGTCCATTTCCATAGGATACTGGCATGACGGCATGCTAAGGGTACACACAGCAGGGGCAGCTGCCCCAGACTGTCCGAGGCGGCTCAGGGTCTGGAAATGCTTTGGAAAGAAGGTGATACCAGACCTTCACCTTGAAGGAGGAGCGACTGTACTGTCACCCCTGCTCCAGACCCCCAGATGCCGTCACACGGCGTTTGGCCGTGGGGAAGGTGCCATCAGTTGACAGCAGGGTGGGTGGGAGTCAGGGGGGTTGGTGTGTGCAGGGAGGTTGTTCCAGAAAAAGGGGAGACACGTGCAAAGGCATGAGGTCACAATGCATTCCAGGATGGCTGGAGCCCAGGGAGACTGAAGCGGGGCGGCAGGGCCAGGTGATATTATACCTGTGTGCCATGATAAAAGCAGTGGGAGCCCACATAGAATCCCACTCTCTCTGAGAAGTATTTATAATTTGCAATTTGTGACGTCCCCAATTTCTAAAAGCGAAGCAATATTAAAACCTAGCAACCCTGCTTTATACCAGGAGAAAGGCCCTGAGTGGTGAATTGGTTTCTAAGATGGATATCTATTTACAATTTAAATTTGGTGCTAGGAACAGTTGGTAACAAGGATTTGGAACAAATGAGTTAAAAACCAGAGCCTCTTTCTTTCCTATTTTATTCTCCAATCATGTTTATACTTGAGTGGAGTTCCCAGGACTGAAGAGAAAGATGGGCTTAAAAAAAAAAAAAAAAAAAGGTTGCATTGTCTCAAACAAGGGTGTATACTCCTTTCAGAGTGCCTGACTGGAACAGCTCAAAGAATAGGTCATTTTCTGTCACATACACCTGGACTCCGCCACCGAGAGGTGGTTCCCCTCATTCTCAGCGGATGGGAGAAACTGCTACCTTCCCAGGACTCCTGTCACGGCTGATAATACAGCTGGCCCCACCTCGTCTGGTACTTACCCAGCACGGACTGACGTTGGCTGGGGTGCAGCAGTCCCCGGGGCCACGGTATACCGGGGACACACGTTCTGACCACTTGGATGTCCGTGCTGACGAGTCAGTGTGCAAGAAGGACCACTTGTTGAAAATCTGTACTGTCACCCCTGCTCCAGACCCCCAGATGCCATCACACGGCGTGTGGCCGAGGGGAAGGTGCCATCAGTTGACAGCAGAGTCAGGGTTGTCATGGAATTTTCCTGGGGGGTTTTCCTTCCCCAGGCAGCCCCGGGACCCCCTTGAAAGTCTGCGATGCCCATGGCAGGTGACCTTGTGTGGAAAGCCAGAGAATAGTGCTGTCGAGTCACGCTGAATTGAGTCCATCTCCCGTCCTTTGTTCACCTTCCCTCTTTCCAAACCACTGCGGGGAAGCTACGCAGGCCAGACCAGGCGCTTAGAAAACCCTGAGCCTTTGGAAGAAGCCTGGGGAATGCATCAGGAAGGCTGGTTCTGAGACAGCTTCTGTAATATTACTGCAGGGGAGGCAAGGACTTCCGGGCTCAGGGCAGTCTAGCCTGGCGGTCAGGGGCCTGGGCTTGGGCTTCTGGGAGAAGTCGTCTCTTGCTTCCTTGCCAGCAAGTTACACAACCTCTCTACGCCTCAGTTTCCTCACCGAGAAGCGGAACACAGCCACAGTACGTGGCTTAGAGAGGCTGGTGAGGATTGAGTGAACCAGTGTGTCAAAGCAGCTGGCACCGTACCTGGCATACGGAGCTCAGCAAACAGTACCTCTTGGCATCACTGGTAGGCGACCGCCGGGGGAACACGGGGATGACATGGGCTGGTGTGTGTAAAGCACGTGGAATAGCTCTTGGCTCACAGCACGCACGCTCAGTAACTCAGTAGTGATAACAACCATCATTACCTCCGTCTTCACCTTGATCTACTACTGAGACTAGGTACCTCCTCTTCACCCGAATTCTGTGCTCCCTGAGGGTTACAGAAGCTCCTCTGGGGGCGAGGGCCCTGCGTTACTATGAGGAGACCTGGGCAGGCCGGCCCTGTCCTTAGCTCACTCAGTGTGATTTTGGCTGTGATATTGCTTTTCAGGGTCAACTTTACCCTGATTGTTAAAACAGAGGACGTTTCTTAGAGGGCACCCGGTACTTCTTTCCTGGCCTGAGGGTCTGTGAGTCGCAGCCTTGCCCAAGGAAGGTGAGTGCCCATCACTGGGCCAGGCCCAGGCAGGCTAGTCATCCAACAGGTGTTTATTGAAGGCCTTCGGAGCACCAGGTTGTGGGGTCATCGCAGTGGGCAAGACACCCACTTGGGGTTACCCTCAAAACTAAAGCCCAGGGAACAATCACAAAAAGATTTTAGCTTTGAACTTGGCCCAATGAGTGCTAAAACTTGGGGTGCTCCATCAGTTAGTCAGGGGCCGTTTCTCCAAAGCCCACCCAACCTCTGCTTTAGGATTTCAGCTTATTCCTTTTTGGGGAGCTTAGCAGAGAACTTGTCTTTCTCCATTCCCTTTTTCTCATTCAGCCCCAGAGAGGCATTTCCAGGAGTAAGTGTGTTAGAAACGTAACTTTGAAAATCACCACTTAGGAGAAGAGCGGTGTCTCTCAGAAAAATGTCCTGGAAGAAAGCCTGGACCCTCCTAACACCATCTGTGATGCCGGGGGCAGGACCGGACCTCTGAGACCATCACATCAAAGCCTCCTTTTCTAAGACAGGGAGCGAAGAGCTAAGAAAAGCGTATCTCTGTTTTGTTCCTCCAGACAATGCCGGTGTAATTCTCTTTCCTCTTTCCCGTCTCATTCCTTAATCCTTGCAAAATTTACTCCCCAAAGAGGTTCCTTCCTTCCTTTCTAACAGGAGCCCACCGTTCATTGTCTTCCAGAAACAGCCATTCTCTTATAGAACCATGGTGCTCTCCCAGGGAGTGACGCAGACACCTGTGATTTCTAATCCTCCCTAGCACAGGTTGGGATGGAGTTGGGGCTGAGTGGGCAGGGCCTCGAGGTCTCCTGAAAGGCATATGGTGAGGAAGACAGAGCTGGCACCCCTCACAGGTCACCATGCCAGGGCGTTTGCCACACAGAGCCCCCTCTGGATGCTCCAAGGACTAAATAAGTGACCGAGCTTGAAACCTGGCTTCTGAGTAGATACCACGGGCTGCTGTGGTCCCATCCTCTGCCCCTATCCTTCCTCCCCCGCCATGGCCAGTCCCACATAGGCCTCCACTCCTCTGCGTTACACATGTGGGGGGCAGACCTGGGGGTGCTGGGGAAGGCGGGTGTCTCAGGTTGGGACTGGTCAAGCCAGAGGTCAGCCTGAGGACAGGGTCATCAGAGGGAAGGACAGTGCCATGGAAGAGAACACATTTCACCAACTTGACAGTTTTCCCAGGGTCAGCCCAGGCAGGGACCCCCAAGGAAACATGTCCCACGGGCACAGGAGCCCTGGGTTTTAAATACAGATGTAAGTGCCCACCTTAGCTCAGGACTTAGAGTATATGCCTGGACGCCCTGGTGAAACAACGTGATGTGGGAGTGGGGGGCTTGATAATGCACTTGGTGGGCAAGTGCAGCTTTCTGTGCAAGGTGATTTCCTGGCTGCATGTTCAAAATGAAAAGTCCCTGGCATGTAGTAGGTATTCGATTAAACTTCGGTGAATGGATGGACCAGGGAACCCGGAATGAACACAGCCCTTGTGAGGATTTTAGAGCAGAAGAGTGGACAGCTGCCCGTCCTCCCCTCCCACATGTCAAGGTCAGCAAGTGGTCTGGGCCAGGCAGAGCCCACACCTGGGAGAAGAGGGGAAGTCTAGAGGAAGGCCCTCCGCGCTGCGGCCTCCATACCCAAGGCTTGGCTCGCGGCCGTTCCTTTCCTACCCGCGTTTTTGAGCTGAACAGCTACAGAAAGGAGCGTGTTTCTCCATCTCCACGTGGGAGCTGGTGGCAGGCACATCGTGTATTAACTCAGCAGTATTTGTAAAAGTTTTCGGAGCGCTCGGGGAAACCGAGCATGATGAGAAGAGGCAGAGAGAAGGGTTCTTGAAGTGGGGTGAGTTCCAGACGGAATTCGAGGGTTGCGCCGATGAGAAGGGGCAGGGAGAAAAGGAGAGAGCAGGAAGTGAGCCAGGTTTGGGTCCCTAGGACCTGGGCATCCTGGGCCCAGGACTGGCATTTCCCTTTCGGGGGAACTGTCAATGTAGTATGTGCCCTCAACTCGTGCTGATGAAAGGAAATAACAAATGGGACAAAGGGTGGGCACACGCGGCGCGGGACTCGTGCAGAGCGCCTAGCTTGGCATAGCCCCCACGGAGGAAGGGACCTTCTGCCCACTCTGAGACCTCACCTGCTCCCTGCCCGGGGCCAGGAAGCTCTCTCCTCCCGGCCCCTCCAAACCCTCGCTGCCTCCCCACCTGCCCACCGCGGGTTGGAGGCTCTTTGTGGCGCCGAAGCGGAGAGGAGCTAGCCCGGCTTGCGTGAGGCTGCGGGGCGGGGCGTGAGTACCAGCCGCCCGGACCCACAGCGGGTGCGTCCCGCGCTGCGAGTGCGCGCTCCCGGAAGTCCCGCGCCAGGGCAAGGGCTCGCGGTCCAGCCCCACCTCTGGAGAGATCCGGAGAAAAGCAAGGGCGAGACCTCGCGCCAGGGGGCCCCGAAGACCACTCGGCAGCGGTACAGACTTTCCGGAAAGGTCTCTGTCTCCGTGCAGAGAGCTCACGGGAACCTGGGGGCGCAAAGGGCGCCAGCAGGGTTAGCTGAGTGTCCAAAGCCAGGCGAGGGCGGGGATCTCAGCCAAGCCCCGCGCGCTCCACCTCTAGTGGTTCCAGCGCGCGCCCCAGTGCCGGGCTCCCGGGTCCGCGAGAGGCGCGTGTGCGTGTCTCTGTGTACTGCGGACACACCCCTTCCCGGGAGCCCATGCAGAGCCCCCGCCCTCTGCTCGGGCCCGGGGATCCCCTCCCCCAGCGCAGAGATCCCCGCGCGTCCCCTGCCCACTTTGCCAAGGCGAGAAAGCGGCCGAGCTGAAGACAAAGAAACTCCTGCCTCCTCCACTCTCGGTCCCTCCGCCTGTTCCAGACACTCCCCGGCGCCCTCCCTCAACCCCCGCGACGTCGTGCGCGGACACTCGGGGACCGGGTGGGTGAGTCTGCTTCCTGACGTGGGTCAGATGGAAGCTGCCCATGCTCCCCGCTGGGAGACACCCCACGACAGCCGCGCCCCCACCCTCCACTCCCCAAACCGTCCCGGGCCCCCGGCACCGCCACCCCCGGCCACAACAGTCCCCCACCTCTCCTGGGGAGAAATAGGGGGGTGCGGCGCACACAAAGCGGGCTGGGGGGAGCGGGGAGTATGGAGGACAGAGAGATCCCGCCAGGGCTCGGCACGGGCCCGAGCGCAGCTATTTACCCGATTTCTTCTTCGATCTCCGAGATGTCTGCGAAGATGAGGAAGACCACGAGCAGCGTGAGCGCAGCCAGCATCCAGCTCCGGAACTGCAGCTGCATGGTGGCCTCGCGCCCGCCGGGACCCGCACGGGCCGGCGCGAGGAGCGGGGCTGGAGGGCGCAGCGGCAGGCGTTGGAGCCTCCGCGCGCGGCGCGCAGCGGGGCAGACACCCTGCACCCCGGGCGAGTCCGGGCCAGCGGTGGTGGTGGCGGCGGCGGCGACAGCGGCAGACAGGGGTTGCTCAGGCGCAACGAGCCCGTTCGCTCCCTCTCGGCTCCCGCCCACCCCTCCTCTCTCCTCCCCTCCCCTCCCTTTCCCCGCCCCGCGTGGGGTTCTGCACGCAGTTTGACAGCTTTGCTCCGCGCCCCTGCTCGCCTCCTCCCACCTCAGGACAACTCCAATGTCCAGCCACCCGCCTGGGCTTCTCCCGCCTGCCTTCCTGTAGCTCCCGAGGGCTCTGGGATGTGGCCGGAGCCTGCCACTCCCTGCCTAGCGCGGCTGAGCTCTGGGCACCGCGCGCGTCCGAGTACCGAGCTGAGCTCAGGGAAGAGCGCGCACCGCCCGGTACCCTGCCGGCTGGCAAACGCCCTCGCTCGCTCGCTCTTTGTCCAGCGCCTTCGCTTTCTTGCAAAGTTTTCCCAACACAAAGACCAACACCTCGGACAGCCCCAGAGTGCGGCGAGGAGGTGGTTTCAGCCAGGCAGATGTTTCAGCAATCGATGAGTTAGGAGGGGAGGATGGGGGAAGGGGAGGGGAAAAGAAATATCCAAGACAGGCCAACTTCGGCGTAGGTCCAGTTTGCAATTTGTGGTCACGGTGCTGAGCCCGCGAGAAGCCACCCCCTTCAGGCGGTCATCTTTGTCTCCATTGGTAGGACAGACTGGGTTCAGAGAGCCACCCTGAGTTGCCTGCGGTCTCACAGTCGTGGCTGGAACCCTTGGCTTGTCCTGGAGTGGCTGCCCTACCCACAGTGGCAGACTCAGCGCCTGCCATAGCCTGGCCCTCCCGGTACCTAAGGCTGGGCTTCGTTTCCCCAGCTCTAGCCCTCTCCTGGCAAAACCAATCCCCCTGCCTCCTGCCCCAGCCCTATCTTGATGTAAAGGTCTGCTAGGAAACATGGCTCCCACAAGGCCCCCTGCCCCCATGCCCAGATACTTTAGGCTTTCCCAGCCTTAGACAGTTTAACTCAAATTACATTTTGCACCAATCCTTAGCCTGGGGTGGGAAGGGCCCCATTAAGTTTTACTGGAATTAGATTTTTTTTTTTTTTTTTTTTGCGTTCATTGTAACAATCCTGAAATCAGGAAATGTAGTTCTCCAGAAATGATTGTCTGGTTTATGAAAGGGTGCCTGGGATTTGAGTTTGGGGAAAAAGAGTCCTGTTGAAAAAGCTTATATGGAATGTCCTAACTGCCTGGAAAGCACTCCCAAATAAATGAGAGGGGCAGATTGGCTGTGCCCCCAGGACCACCCCTACAGAGCCAGGCCTGAGAGGGTCGTGGGGAGGGCCTGGCAGTGGTAAAACTCTTCAGGGGGACCCTGGGAAGGCAAGAGGCCCTTTTTGATTTCCCCACCAAAGCACGGCCTGTGCCTTGGGTCCTTCTGCCTCTTGGTGTGTAGGAAGGAGGGGCAGGCGGGAGGTTCTCCAGCTGGGCAGCTGCTGGACAGCCTGCAGGCAGAACAGGAGAAGGAAGCAGCAGGAGAAACTGGAGAGTGTGGGGAGCACACGTGTCTTGCCCAGAGGAAGGGTGTACCAAGTCCCTTGATAGCATTTCATTGTTTCCCTCCGCCCCTTGCAAGATTCATGCACCTTTGCTCCCAGTTCAGGGAGCTTCTCTGCAACACCACGTAGTTGCCTTAGAGGGGGACTTTCTGAAGTTGAGTGCACTGTTGCGTGTCACACTCCCTGTCCCGTCAAGGTGGTAGCAGACATCAAAAGATGGTTGCCCAGCTGCACCTGCCTGCCACGGTTAGGCCACGTGGTCTAACCATCCTGCCTCCGAGTTTTCTGAGGGCCTAGATCTTTCCCTCTGTCTTGCTTGATAGGTGGTTCAAGAATTGTGGAGCTGGATTTGTCATTGTCTTGTCTTGTTTTTCTGAGATGAATGGTTGGAGATATCTGAATAAGGAGAGGTAAGAACAGGGCACAGCTGTTACCCTGCATAGTATTTCAGTCATTCATTCCCTTCATCACTCAGCAATATTTATTGTGCACTTGCCCTGTGCCAGGCTCTGAACTAGGGACCAGAGATACTAAAAGGAGAGAGACACACATTTCCTGCCCTCTAGTGGCTCATGGTTCAGAAAGAAGACAGCTGTCCAAGTGCATAATGAAGGTGTGAGATTGTGAGCTACAACAGAACTAGGGTCCCCAGAGTAGCTTATAATTGATTAATAAGATCTCCCAAGAGAGCAAAAAAGAAATTGGCTGGCCTCCCCTCTGCTCTTTGCTTCTCTACCAATTACACTCTGACTGTCCTGTACTTCATGGGGAGATTGCCGTGATCCTAGATTCATTCCAGGTCAGGTACACCTCATTGCTACAGGCTCTGTTTCATCAGTCGATTTCCCTTTCCTGTTAGATGGCCCACGTTATCATCCCAGGTTCAGAGCCTTCCTTCTTTGGATCCACTTGAGACGAGTCATTAAGAGCAGCCAGGAAAAGTGGAATCTTACTGAGCAATTCCACCCTTTAGAGAGCAAGCCTCGTTGCCAGACCCACAAAGCGACGCCCCTCAATCCATCTGCTGGGAAATAGAGCGAGCTTGGTAATGCAAAGGCTACTCTTGCACTGAGAGTACTTGAGATGGGCTTCTCCTCGGGGTGTTGAGACTTCCTTGTGATAGTTGACCATGAACTACTTTCTATGGGCACTTAAGGTTTGAATTCACGTGGGCCAGCTGCTGTAACGGTGATCTGAGCGCTGGCTCCGAAAACTGAGCTTGTACTGGTATTTGGAAGGAGGAGGACGCCTGAGCAGGTTGGCAGCCAGGTGTCGTGTGTGCTGACGCTGGGTAAGCGGCCACATGGGCACGCGCTTGGCTGGGCCACCCTGACCCTTCCTTCCTCTCCGTCTGATCCCGCTGTCAAAGCAAGTCCTATTTTTTTCTGCCTTGGTTTCTCCAGGAATCACTGCTGTAGGCTACGTCACCGAATGTTTGGGTTAAGACAGAGGAGCGTAATACAGGAATCGCAGCCAATTAAAAGTCGTTACCATTCATTAACATTTTAACTCAATCACTAGAGTATATTAGCTAATCAGACAACTAATAATGCGGCGGGAAGTGCATATCAAGGCGGGGTAGAGGAGCTGCTCTGCAGAGGCCTGAGGGGGCCTAATGGGGTCACACCATGAATGGGGTCAGCAGCCAGACAGCCCTTCCTTATCTGGACACTGGCTAAGGGCACGGCATGCTTCCCCTTCCAGCTGCCAACCCCCAGTGAGGACTGCCACCCAGAGCTGAAATTCGTGGAAACCCCCAAACTGTATCTACCGTTTGCACATCTAACTAAACTACACACACACACACAACTCTCACCCCCAAATGTGAGGAGTTTTCACCTGAACTCCTTCTTGGGGGGGAATAAAGAATCCTCCTGGCAGTGTTTCACAGGGCTTCCACTGTCTTCATTTTACATCTGTGGAAACTGAGGCGTAAAAGAGGCTAAATTGCCCCAGATGGCTCAGTTGTCAGAGAGGGAATTTTAATTCTTTCGGCCTCCCCTGGTCTCAGTGACTTCTGGGATCACACGATGGCCAGGGACCCGGCCAGCTCTTCGGGCAGCTCTCAATGGCTTTGTAAACAGACACCACCTTTGGGTTTGACTGAATCCTCTTAGTTCCAGGATGTCAGGATTCAGGGAACAAATTTATCTTCGCTCACTGAACACCCTTCATCGTTGGTGAGACCGTAATCATAAATCTCAGTTTTCACCTTTTCACGTGGAAGAGACTGGTACTTTCAGTCAATCCAACCTAAAATAATAATAACAAACAAATAATTTTAGTATCTAAAATTCTGACCTAGCACCTAACACCCTGGAACTTGCTCAGAAAGCAGTTTAGAATGTTAAGTACAAAGTGGTAATGGCCTTGTTTTCCATCATCTGTGAAGGAGGAGCTGTGAACAGCTCTTTGTGGGGGGAGGGGGTGTGTGTAAGGGGGTGTAAAGAGATAGAATATCATAGTCAGAATAGATTGATGGGCTATTGTGTTTCTGCACCTCCAATAACTGAGAAAACCTGCCTTCTCTTAAAATTTACACTAAATTTGAATGTTCTCGAAAATGCAATGGTTCTCCCATTCAGAATCAAAATCCTAGGGGTAACAAGGTAGAAAAGTAAATGGGCACATTTGCATTCCATTTGTAGCTTTTGTAAATAGCAAAATTGTGTATTAACCAAAGAAAGAAAAGAAATGCACCCAAGCGATTACTGTAAATGTTTCTGGGATTATCAGCAAGAGACCTCGGGATGGACGGGGCAGCAGCTGGAGGTGGACGTGAGGTGATAGTGGAGATGGGGGATAATTCCATTTTTGGCTGGGATTTTTCCAGACTCTTCAGTTGGGACTAAAAATGGTTTTGAACCAAAGCGCAAAGTCAGGTACGAGAAGGCAGAGGTAAAGAAAAAGGAGCATCCCCCCAGCCCCCCAGTGCATCAGCGGACTTGTCACTGTGATGTCTGAATCAGATTCCTCTGCATCAGCTCACCCAGCTTTGTCCCAGTGCAGCATGACCCCGCCTTCTCATGAGGCATCCCAGGAAGCTGGCTGGTGTCAATCATCCCTAACTGTCAGACTTGAGTCACTTCTCTTAGCCTCTCTGTGGACCACAGGCCTCTACATTCTCAGAGCTGGAAGGGTTGGGTGGAGATAGTGCCTTCCTGTCCATTCGCTCACGTAACACATGTTGTTGCATCACCTGTGTGTCTGGAATTAAGCTAGAGGGCGGGGATGCAGGCGTGAGTCACAGGCACAGTTCCGCTGTGGAGCTTAGATTCCTGTGGGATCTTACAGATGGAAACCTCGGGGACCCAGAGACCCAGAGAATTGCCCACAAGGCCCGTTGCTAGTTTCAGAGCTGAGAACAGATTTGAGCTCTCCCGCCTCCTGCTTAGGTTCAGTGCTAATTCTCTGGCACATACACTGTTTTATTTTGTTTGTCATGACATTTCAATGAGATTAGAAACTCCCATGAGGTGGGGACCTTTATTCCTCTTCTGGTCCCACATTGTCTAGCAGGTTGGTACAAAAGTAATTGCAGTTTTTAACCTTTTAAACCGCAGTTATTTTTGCACCAACCTAGTAGAAACCCATTCTATGCCTGTTCCAGCTATGGCCAATTTCCAGCCACCACCATCACGTAACTGAAGGTGATGTTGAAAAGAGGTGTGCACTGATACACTTAGCCAGAGTGTTTCTACCACATACATGCAATCAATGAAATAAGGGCAAGAGCATATTTATGTAAAAGATCTTACCTATAGTACTATTAATTACTATTACCTATTAATAGTTATAGGTAATTACTATTACCTATAGTAGAAGGCAGAAACTAAAACTAGGAAGTGATGAGTTCTGAGTATGTGCTGCCTTTGTTTTTAGTCCAGTCTATTGAATTGTAAGTGTATACGTTGTCATTTTTAGTAAGGGCTTTGCAAACAACCAGCATGAGTCCTCTCTAGCACAACCCGGGTGACCAGTGGTAACACAAAGTTGCCAAGGTCACGGTCACTTTGGTGAGTGTGCTGGTGAAATCCCATTTCTAAGTGATCTCCAGGTGGGATCGTGTCCCAGATCCTGCCTGCATTTACCAGAATGTCTGCCTGCTGGGATCTTAGCACAAAACATGGGTCCAAGCAGGGTGCCCCATCAGCCCCAAGTGGGTTTCTTGTAAAAGGCCCCGCTGGGTGTCTTTTTCTACCTCTCCCCTGCCTCAAATGGAGTCTTTCTGGTTATGCATTCTCTCCTCCCAGTTCCCCCAGTCAGATTGGACAAAGCAGACTGGAAACATGGGGGGAGGATCGAGACCAGTATTTTTGGCTGCATGAGTGCATTAGTTTGGATTAGGTTTAGCTACAAGCAGCAGTAAACCCCAAATGCCAATGGCTTATTCAAGACAGAAGTTTATGTCTCTCTCATGTACAGGTCCCCAGTCCTTAGGGATTCATGCCTTCCCTGCTTTCCTCTCCACCGTCCCCATGTGGAAGCCCTTCCTTCATAGCCCACCACATACAGGTTCCAAGCAATAGAATGGAGGAAGAGATAACGAAAAGGGGAAAGTTCCTGAAAGCTGCCACACAGCACTCCTGCTGACTCCCTTTTATCCAGGACACTGTCACGTGGCCACACCTAGCTGCAAGGGAAGCGTGAAACAAATCTTCATTGTGTCTGGCCTTCTGTGTGCTCAGGAAGAAGTCTGCTATGGAAGAGGGAAGGGCAGACATGCGGACAACTGGCGGCTTTGCCATCATGGGAATCGGAAGGAACACGGCAGGTTTTTCTCTCGTGTCGGTCTCCAGCTCTGCACACGCGTCCTTACCCGCCCCTTTAAGATGACCATGTGGAGCGAGGACTTGCCAAGTCACTGACTAGAAATCACGTAGTTTGTGGGCAACAGAGCTGTTTCTGTAGCTGAGTTGCAGACTGTTGCGACTTTCTATTTCTTAGCACCCTCCTTTGCTGCATTCATTTCATGGTTATCACCCTAGGGAGGCAGTGGAGTTTGATTACACGGCTCTTTTGATTCTAATGCTTTGACATGTAGGGCTTTTCTGACCCCGGAAAGTACTCCTCCCAGAGCTAGTCAGTTCCTACAGACAGTACAGGATTTGCCTGGGAGTGTGCCTTTCAGATACAAACCAACCAACCCAGAGCCCACACCCCCCACTTCCTTTATGGGCTCTGGGCCTCTATCCCCCAGCAGATTGGACAAGTCACCCTAAGGCCAGGTACCAGATGACCAGGGACAGCCCCCACGCCCCAGAGCCCACTGAAATTATGCAAACCAGCCAATCCCAAGGCAGTTTACCCCGTGTCACCTGTTCCTTTCCACGGAAACCACAACATAGCTTCTTTCCCATGTTTCCTTTCCCCTCCCTCTGCCTCCTGACAACCCTGGTGCTTCCCCCTGTGGCTGCCTGGAATGGTGTGCCCACCCCTGTGGGCAACAAACTATCTTTTCAGTGGCAGTTGTCTCCTGATCCACTGGATGGTCACCATAGCTGAATATTGACAATACCTGTATTTAAAAGCATGATTTAGAGCAGTGCGTCTCAAAATATTTGTGGTGCAGGACCAGGGTTTTTGTTTGTTTTTAAATGTCTCATCGATTGCCACCAGGATATATGCCCCCCGCATGGCCAGTATGCAATTCACACCATGTGACGCGCGTATGTTAGGCACCTCCAAGCCCTCTTCATCAAGAGGGGTCACACACATAGATGTCACAAAATAACAGTTTCTAACTGTGGGTCTTCAATTTCCGTGGCATCTCAGCGTGGGCCAGTAACACACTGTTCACACACCAGTGCTGGGCCGTGGATCACACTTTGAGTAGGACTGGTTTAGAGATGATTTTGCCATCATTGTTCAGAATTTACCTTTTTGTGTGATCTTGACCTCTCTGCGTTTCCATTTCCTTGACAGGAAATGGAGAAGATAATCACACTTAACTTGCAAGTTTCAGTTAAGAATGAACTAATGGTACCTCAAGTACTTCGCAGAACGCCAGCATAGAGTTAGCAATCATGCCATATGGACTTTTATTTATTATTTAGGACAATGGGAAAATGGAAAGGGCATGTACAAAGTGCAACAGTCGTTCTCTCGGGGTGGTGAAATGGGGTGGTTCTTTATTTTTCTCCATACTTTTCTCCATTTTATAAATTTTCTCCAGTGATCATAAATTACTCTGTAATCAGGAAAAAAAAGTCATTAAAATTTGTTGTGCCTATTTGCACTGAATTTTTTTTCCCTGCCAGGGTTTAATATTCTTTCTCAATAACCCAATATAAACACACACATATTTAGTAAAGAAAATTGGTTTTGCGCACAATTTCCTACCTTTCTTTGATGTTTTGTAAGTATCTACCTAATATTCAGATTGCAATTTCCGATGGGGCGAAAAAAACCCACAGTCGGCACAGCTTTGCTCCGGTGGCACTGGCGAGCCTTCCCTCTCATAGTCTTCTCACCTGATGTCACCTGGTCATCACCTAACCTGGGCTTCTCTGTTGATTGCTTTGGGTCACAGCCAAACCCCAGCTTCTGGAGTAAAGGGGCAGGTCAGAGAGCCGTGTGCAGGGAGAGGAGGTGGCTTCATGCCCACAGGACACCCCACATCCTGCCGGTCGGTCACTTCCCCTCTCTGCTGTCCCATTGCTCAAACTCTGGTGCCGTGATTTTGTGGCAACAAAACCGAGGATATATTAAAGGGACGGGTGAAGGGGGAACGCAAATGTGAGGATCAAATCTTCACAAATAAAGGCCTTGGCTAGGAATTCAAGGCATCCCATCATGCACTGCTCTTTTTCAGGTGAATCGTCCTCTCCTGGAGGGCAGCTATGTGACCACTACATATTTCGGGATATTCTTTTTCTTTTTTTTTTTTTTTTTTTGCAGGAGGAAATTTACTGAGATGAAAAAGAAGGCAGTGATTTAAGTTTCTCCAGACAGCTTTTTGTTTCTTTTAGAGAGATTTATGAAATCCACATTATCTCAAATTCTTCCAAACTCCAAAAGGGCATTATTACTACTTAACATTCATTAGAGTTAGCATTTTTTTTTTTTTTGGAAATACTATGTTTACGACCTAGTAGTAGGGTTGCATGTTTTTGTGTTACAAATATTCTCTATGGTACATTAGAATCCCATGGATAACTGAAGCTTAGAGTAAATGTTTACCAACAGGGAGATAATTTTGACAATTCTAAATGATTGTAGAGATTTGTAGCTGTATACCTGCCTTTCTGTCAACATATTATTGGTTATAGCTATGATTTGTTTGCTTCCAAGTCCTTGGTCAGTAACAGAACCCCCCCACGATTGCCTTGATCCAATGGAGTAAATATAGCCTGTTTTGCAGGTTTCTGGAAATTCATTGAGATGACAAATGAGTGCTGGGTCACTCTTGGTCTGAGAGCAGTTCCGTAAATTTTCCTGAGTGGCCCCGGGAGCCGTGGTGGCTTCCAGCCGGCTGACATCACGGGAGGTAGAATGGCACATAATGGCAACCCCTGTGAGCACTTAAGCTACTCACAGACTGAGTCACAGCAATGCCTCGTGATTTTTCCCAATATAGCAGTGCCCAGGTCCCAGAGAGATTAAGAAGGCCAGCTTGAGTTTTTCGTTTTCTTTCAAAGGGAGAAAGCCGGGGTCTCAGACCTGGAAAGATTCATGGCGGGATATTATATCTCTCTAAGTGTCCATAAGATCCTCAGCCAAACGCTAAATTTTACCAGAGGGACCAACTGGCTCAAGTCCACGGTCTCAGCTGTTAGTGTAGATTGTGGTTTCTAAGTGTGTGAGGGAAGGTCGGAAAGGCAGGGAGAACCACTTGGAAGACTTCCTTTGCAGCCGTCCTTCCTTTCTCTTTGTTCTCTGTGTGAATCATCCCCATTTGGACCATTTCGGGTGTGTTTTGTAATGCTTATTGTGCAGTTTTGTAAGGTATAAGGGACTTTCATCTGGCCTTTTATAAGGACCTTCCATTTTCCCAGCCTTGTCATTCGCCTTTTCCACCTGGATAGCTAACTTGCCAGCTCTCACCGATTTTATACAGCTTTTCATTTTCTGTAGTGCAGCTCATTTCAAAGGATCATGTTCTCTTATGGGTCCAGGCCTAGCAAAGGGGGAATGCATTTCCCCCTCCCTCCCCTGCCTTCCCTTCTGTTTGCCAGCATCTGGGAGGGGCAGATGCCCTTCCTGCCGGAGGCGTGTCCGGGGCTCAGACCATAGCTGGCCTCTAGCAGAGGTGTGCTGACAGAGGACAGAAGCAAAAGCAAAGCTGCCTTCATTTCAGGCTCCATTAGGGGCATGTGTTGGGTGAGGAAATCAATGGGAAAGATGAAGCTGGCAGGAAAAGAACTCTTTTTCTCCCTTTCTAGAAAGGAATTGACCGCAAATAGCGATGGGATGGAAATCACTAAGCAGTACCAATTTAAAAAAAAAAGAGAGAAATTTAAAAATCACACGCGAGAACATTTTGTTGTCATTTTCAACATTTTCAGCTAAAAGAAGGTAACTGCTGAAATAGATAATTGCCACTTTGTTGTGTTTTTTTTTTTTTCTCCTTCACATGGCAAAACACCAGCCAGGACCCAAGACTACTGCTAGCCATTGTGAGAGAGAGCAAAACGTTTTGTGTGAAACAACAATTACGGTTCTGAGGTCCCTGCAGCTATTTGAAAGGATAAACCCTTAAATATCAATAGTATTGATGATTCATCATAATTTGCTAGATAATAGCAAACCATTGTACAGTTTTGCTTTCAGAAGCTGGTAAAGAGAGGGCTTCCACAGAGAATGGTTAACCGTTCAAAGGTCATCTTCATCCATTGACAAACTGCAATATAAAAGGTATTTTCAGAGAATACATGGATAGGAATAATATGGTTTTGATGTTTTGTAAAATAGTCTCCACTCTCCACAGAATCAATCCTTGTTCTGCTTTCACACAACTTGTGAATTTATGGGCTGTTCCACGAAAGGAGACTCTCTCTCTCTCTCTCTCTCTCTCTCTCTCTCTCTTTGTCTGTCTGTCTGTCTGTCTGTCTGTCTGTCAGTCAGTCATTTGATTTCTTTTGTGTGGTCAATCCCCAGTGTTTTATTTTCCCTGGTTTGGTAGGCTAGTCCATGCTTTTTTTTTGGCCTGCTGTAATAGCTAAGGGGAGCCACCAGGTGGCACTGTGCGAGAGAGAGGTGAAAATAAAGTGGAATTATTGGGCTACGTCAGGCCTGAGGGTCCAAGAGAAATTGAGATGATGAGAACAGGAAGAGCAACACTCTTGCATTTTCCTCATTGACCTGGGGAGACTCAACAGAAGCCAGTTGCAATCACCACATAATTGGAATTGAGTTGAAAAGTAGACAGTCTCTCTGGCAATCAGTATCGAAGACAAACACATTGAAGGGAGATGGACACGGCTCACCAAAAACTGGTTGGAAAATCCAAGTTACCCCTGCAGAGCGGTGCTTGTCTTTTTCGTCGTCGTCGTCTTCATCTTGTTTTTTTTTTTTTAAAGGTCCTTTTCTTAACGCCTCTTCTAGCCTTGGTGAAGAAATTAAATTTGAGCCGTTCTTCAGATAATGAGTAATAGAAATCAATACTAGATCAACACCTTGCACTGTCCCTGATTTGGGCACAGCCAAAGTAGACGCGCACTTCTAGCTATTTGAATCCAAAAGTTAAACAATCTGAAATGTCCCCTCTTTCCTTAGTTATCCTGATATAAGTGGACCAAGAAGCAGATGGTGTATAAAACAGCAAGTCCACTTCATTGGAGAAGAGGACGAGGGTGATATTAGTACAGCATTTGTGTCCTCACGGCTCATGCAAGATATTAAATACCTTGTCCTATGTGCCCAGCTCTGGGTGCAGGGCTCCAATACTTAAGAAATAGAAGCAAGAGCTTTGCAAACGATTCCCGATTCAGTTATGGGCTGATGCTTGGAATGCATTGCTCAGACATGGCCGCACCCAGTCCCTCATTAACTTAATGGATTCCTATAGTCAGC
The DNA here is from genome assembly GCF_036562045.2 of Rhinolophus sinicus. NCBI lineage: Eukaryota > Metazoa > Chordata > Mammalia > Chiroptera > Rhinolophidae > Rhinolophus > Rhinolophus sinicus. Next base: position 8,963,148 of record NC_133762.1, read on the forward strand.
CCTTCAGGGCTGGGGAGTGGAGCTTCTGAGAGTCACGGCAAGTGTGGGTGTATTTATAAATGCATCTCTGATTACTCCCAGACTCTGAAAGTGAGAGCGCTCTGCTCCTGTAGCACATAAGGAGAAAGCAAAGCCTGGACCCGGAAGCTGTCCTCATTTGTTCATTCATGTATGTGTTTGAAGACAGCTAGTTTTGCTTCCCAAGAAGGGAACGCTGATTAAATTTTGTGCACTTGGTCCGTCTCGGAGTTTCCTGCTGGCCCTTTTCGTCTGACTTTTTTTGTAGTAAAGACTTACTGCTTCTAGGTCACTGTATCAGGCAGTTGGTTTTGCCTACAGAGTGCTTTTTTCCCTCCATATTTGGAGGCAATAACTATTTTTCACCAGCTGCCACTCCAGTATAAATCACGGCACATAAACTCATAGCCCAATTTTGATGCAATCCCCCCAAATATTTTCCTGGGCCAGCAAAGTGTTTATAAATGCTTCTGAGCCGGAAGGCCACACACACTGTCCGGCTCTCAACAGGGTCCAGCCCTCTCTGTTGCTTTACATCTAGTCTGATTTACACACTCGTGATCCCTGCCAAGCTGCAGGGGCGTCTAAGAAGTGGCTCGACATGAAAGCCACGTTGTTATTAGGAAAAAGAACCCAGGTGTGTGTCCCTCACTGAGGATGGGTGAGCACCTTCTCATTTGACATGTTTAGGATATCAGTGGTGCGTGATAGTCATCCAGTCCACTGTCTTTGTCGTTCCTGTCCCCTACCCCCACCCTGGTACACGCTTCTGATATGTCACACTAGCTAAGGCATTCCCTTCAGCTGGTTCCCCAGCCCAATTCATCAAAGGTGAGAATTTTAGCAACAAAACTGCCTGCACTCCACCTACTGCCGGTGATGGCATCCTCATTGCCAGCCAGTCATCCAGTGACCCTCCATCTTATCGCTTGTTTTCTTGGACCACACCCAGTACCGATTAACCCAGGTTAGGTTCTCTGGAAGCAGATGCTGAGATGGGAGTTTTCTGGGGCTCCCACACCTGTGAGAGGCAAAGCAAGGAGTAACACTAGCTCTGGCCGACCCCCAGAGGGCTCTGAAGCATGCATGGCCCATCACAGTTGTCCCCTGTTGGGCCAAAATGGCCCTGGCATCAGTGATGAGTCTCTGGCCATGGGCTTCCCTAGGGAGAGCATGACCCTGGGCAAGAGAGCACTTGAGAGCTGAGGCAAATGCTCCAGGATCTGACATCTGGATCCTTCTGCTGCTCACGTCCCAGAGGGGCAACAGGTCTTTCCTTGAATGGGAATTGGGGGGTGGGAGGGCGGGGCCTCTCCATGTCTGCCACACTGCTGAAATGTGAGTCCTCTTTTTTTTTTCTACAACGTTCATGGGTTATTTTTGCAACGAAAGAAAGAACATCAGACAACATTTATTTTTAATTTCAGGGTGAAAATCAAATCAGATCTCCTTTCCCTAGTTTGATTGTTTCATGGATATTTGATTATGTTTCATTAGTTTGATTATTTGTTTCAACGCATTTGGTTATAATTTCAAGGGTGTAAAGTAGCATTGTACAATCAAGGTTCCAAACATCTGGTTCGAAAGGGGTAAAATCAGCCAAACCTGTTGATCAGGAGATAATTTTAATACCTCTATTGGCATCCACTGCTGGCTCTCAGCCGCTCTTGGGTTGACTGCATCAAGTGCCTTTTGCATCCACACAGGATGAATTCAGATCTAACAGCCAATCTGATGGCCCAGACGCTGGGAGGGAACGCCATCTGATGTCCTTAGGAAGACAGTGAGTGACAGGCCAGTCATGACCCCATCTCAGGGTAGCATTGAGTTGCCCATGCTGTGCTCATTTGGGGGTCATCTTCTTCGGCTGCCTCAGATTCGCGTGGCCATCAGAGTCAATCCATTTGTACAAGGAAGTACTGGTTTGTTAATTTGAAACAATCAAAGGCAGGGAGTGTCGATCTTTCTTCTCGTTATCTCTTTGAATGTTCTCCTTCTGTGAAAGTTCTTATGGGGGAGAATTAGTAGGAGGCCTTTGCTTTTGAAGGTACGAAGTCCGGCCTGGGGCCTCACCCCTGCTTCTCTCTACTAAGATCTCTTTTCCAATAATAATAAAAACAAGTCACTGCCTGACAAGAGGCTTGGAGGAGTAACTGGGGAACTTTGTTTCTTTCCAATATCTACGGGAAAACAACCCAGAGAAAAAAAAACAACCTGAAAAATTATGGGTGGTCTGTCTGGGGAAGGAAGATAGCATAGATTTTGGTGACAGTCAGTCGCAAGGGTAAGTGGGTTTAAATGCCACCTTTTCATATGAGACTTCGGATCAAGTCATATAAACTCTCGGAAATTCAGTTTCTTCCTATAAATAATGAAGATCTTGGCAGTGGCCCATTTCTCTGTCCCCTTTCATAGAAAAATGTCTTTGAATGGGCTGTCAATTCTCTGTCTCTATTTCCTTTTTTCTTAGTCCCTCCTCAGCCAATTCAGGCAGTCTTTCGCCCAGCGTTCCTCTGAAGCAGCTCTTACCTATCTCGCCAGTGGCTTCCATCTTGCCAGTCAGGAGGTCCATTTCCTAGTGCCACCTTACCAGACCTGCCAGCAGCATCTGACGCGGTCAGCCCTCCTTCCCCTTCAAAGACTTCCACCTCTAGGCTTCCGGACAGAACCATCTCCTGGGTGGCCCTCTCGTCTCTTGCTTTTGACTATTTCCCCCTCCTCTGGCCAACCAGGGCACGGTTCTGAGTCTCTTATCATCTTCTGTAACAACACACTTTCAGCAGGTCTGGGGTGGAGGTGAGGTGATATCGTGCTGCTGGCCGTGGGGCCACCCTTTGAGAATCACTGATCTAAACCTTCACCATCTCAGTTCATGGTGCCGCCATCTATACAATTGCTTAGGCCAAAAACCTAGGAGCCGCTTTTGATTCTTCTGTTTTCTTCATGGCCGGGGCCAGGATCTTCGTCACATAAACGAAGAGCCCGAGTTTTAGAGAGTTTATATGACTTGCTCCTGTGTGACATTTAACGTCTCTTGCTCCTGTGTGACATTTAAACCCATTTACCTCTGAGGCTGCTGCCAAATCTGTGCTATCTTCCTGACACAGTTCTTTAATTGGGAAAACAAGTTTGTTTCTGCCTGTCTTTCTCCACGAAGACTGAGGAGGGATCTCCAGCTGACAAGTTGGAGGTTTCAGAAGTGCGGGGCCTGTGTGACACAGTCGGTCGTTTAGAGGAGCAGAAAGTCATTTGACAAGAGGAGGGTGGTAGAATTGCTGAGCGGGGTTGGCTGCCTGTGGGAGATCTGAGGTTACATTGAAAGCGAGCCCAGCGTGCACAGGCCTGGCTGTTTCCTCAGCGGTGTTCACGTGGGCCATTGTCACTCGGGGATCGAGGCCCGGGAGTGGAATTGCTGAATCAGGGATCACGTACCTTTTACGCTGTGGTGGCCACTGCCAGTGGGGTGATGCAAATGTACTGTCCCTTCAAAATCTTTTTCCACACCTGCTAATACGGCATCATAGCAACGCTGTTGATCTCTGCCATCTGTTAGGTGGTGAAGAAATTGGTATTTTGTAGTTTTAAATGCAAATTATTTCATTATATGTGAGAGCAAACATCTCTTCTTATGCTTTTTCTATAAAGTGCCTGTTCACGATGAGGACCACTTAAGAATTTTAGGAGAGTCAGGTTAAAGAGAAAATACGTTGTCTACGCTACTGAGCAAAATTATAAAACATTAGGGAGGAGGTTCTGATACCTTGGGGCGAAGATTTAGACACTGGCATCTGAGGTGTGACTTTTTCTGGAAATTAAGGCTTTCCTCTGTCCTGGCTAAGAACCCTCTCGGCTGGGGTCTCGACCCTCCCAAAAAACATCCCACCCAGCTGTGGGCAGCCAGTGGGAGGCCAGTCCCCACCTCCTACCCCTGTAATCCCGGATCTGAGCACAGGTGAAAGTTAGCCCATGAGACAGTCCCGGGGAAGCACTGGAAGGGAAGGAAAAGCGATGAATAAAATGAAAGGATAAAATGAATCCTCTGGCTCATAGGCTCACTGGGGGCTGTGAGTCACGGTGATGCGTTTGGCAGCATGGCAATGGCACTAATGAATGCAAAACTTATGAATCATACGCTTTTTAACTTGCTGTCTGGCTCCTTCACAGAAAATAAGACTCCGAGATCTAGTAAGTTTGTCTAAACTGAGACCTGTGGGTGCATACACACACTGTGCTGTTCCAAATTTTTAACCCAGGGTGTGAAACAGATCAGCCTTCTGGATTCCTTTTCCTTTTGTGTGTGGATGGGGGGTGGTTCCATCCAGGTTCCGTTGAAAGGGGATTGGGGTTCCCTCTAAGCCCACGCTTGGAGGGGGGGGCATGGCACTGACAATGAAGAGAAAACGTGAGGCATTGGTGTAAGATGCAGGTTCAGAGGCAGAGAGCAGTTCCGAGGGTGTGGATGTGGCCCCAGGAGTCCCGGCTAGCTGGAGCTGACAGTGTCTTCACACGCATGTGTGTTTTCCATTTAGGATGCCTGGAAGCGAGCGTGGGATCACCACCCAGCATGTGTGGTGGCGTCGTGCCACATGAATGGTTTTAAACCAGTGTTCTGTGAAGTCCTGGGTCCTCGTGTGGGACTCCAGGGGAAGGGATGTCTTAACAGAAGCAGCTCTGCCCGGGCTATCTGTTTAGATCATACTGCTGTTTATGAAGAAGAGTATTCTGCTGCCAGTAACATATTTGGGGTGCTTCTAAGGAGGCTCCTATGCAATGGACAGTCGAGCTCTTCATGTACCTTCGCTCGCTTCAACTTGACCACTAGCCGACGAGTCTCTCGTGTTCCAGGCGACAAAATTGAGACTCAGAAAGGTTATGTGGCTTGGTGAGGTTGGGTATTATGGACTGAATGTTTAATTTAATTCCCTTCCTTCGAAAGAAAGGAGTTCATAATCAATAGTTCTTTCATCCACAGAAGTCCACCAATCACACAGGGTCCTGGATTTTATAAAATTTTCATGGAAATTATTAAAACATCCTAAACAATAGAATTTCCCTGTACAGAGAAGTCTTTCTTTTCACTATTCCCCATCTTTTGCCTCTGAAAAATAGACTTGGTTGAAAGTACACACCAGGCTTTTTCAGGGTTGATCTTACATTTTGTCAAAGCATCTAAAGGCTGCGACATAGGGAGAGCTTCTCAGGGAACTGATCAGGTCCAAACACCTATCCAAAAAGCAGATTCCTCCTGGTTTTCTCCCCCTGTAAGTGAAAGGGGGCTGAGCACCTTCCCTCTGGCATGTTCTTGGTTTGAGGCCTGTACCTGTCGGTGGTCTTGCCCTTGTGCAGTAACTCAGGGTATCCTGGCCACCGGGGTCTTCAGCCCTTGTCAGTGAAACCCCGTCTTAGTTTTGATGCCAAACAGACATTGTCCAGTCCCATCGACCTTTCTCTGCTCCAACTTCTTGCTTGAAAGACCTTTTCTTCCATCCCCACTTTTGTCCTCCAGCCATCGCGAAACCAAATGAAATTATACATCTGAGACCTCCAGAGCCCTCTCTCACTTCATCTCAGCTAAACAGGGTGTTGGTAACTTTCCCTCTGAATAAACACATTGATTTCTTTTTTTAAAAAAAGTATATAAGTAATACATACTTGGAAATTCTTTTAAAATTTGCTTAAAAATCTATCACTCAATGCAACCACTACGTCACTTTGGTTTAGCTTAATACCTTTTCCTATGTAAACAATGTAAAATATAAATATTAAGAAAGTGTGCATGCATGTTGGTATCTGGATTTTTTGGTGACAGCATAGAATTTTCCAAACTATTACGGCAGCATCACATTCTAGCTTAAAATTACTGCACAGCTAGTAACGTGAGGGGGCAATCTAGTATGGAGAGAAGACTGAAGGCTTTAGAACCAGACAAACTTGTCTTCCAGTGTCTGCTGCCCCTTCCCAGCCGACGTGATTTACTTGTTCTCGCTGTGCTTCAGTTTTCTCATTTCTAAAACAAAGTAATATCATCTACCTCTCATAGAGGGTGTGAGAGTTAAACAAGGAAACGTGCGTGAAGGGCTGGCACTCCATCTTTGTGATGACCCCAGAGTAGATGCGTGGCCCTGAGCTATTTTCCCATTCTTGGGCACAGTATAACTCTCGGCTTGAAATTGGGGTGTGGCAGATGCCATGTTTCTCTGTGAAACTTTGCTGCAGGTTTAAAGAGCTCATGGACTTATTTGCTGCCTTGGTCACTGCGTCTCTGGGCAGCCTGGGCTGCACTTAAACACGTCATGATGTGATCAGGGGTCCAAGCTCCAGGAAGTCAAGGGCCAGTCGGCCTCCTGAAATGTCCTAGGAAAGTGTGACATTGACGCCAGTGTCTCTGGACTCCGACCTGTGACTGAAGAACTAAAAGGCATCAATTGACCTAAAAGCGGTCCAACAGAAAATACTTACAGAATGCCTCCAATGGGCCAGACTTTCCTCTAAATGGGGAATAAGAGTAGGTCCCCAGTTGCTATATGGAGGGGGGAGAGACAGACCATTAATACGTTTCAGTCCAGTTTAGCCGGCGGTAAGTGCTGAGAAGTAACAGGAAGTTGGGCGGGCCATTTTATAAAGGGTCTAGGAAGACCTTTCTAAGGGATGTGACATCGAAGCAGAGCCTGAGGACATGAAGGGACCAGCCATGTGATCAACACTCCTGTTTGCCCAAGACTGAGCCGTTTCCTGGGAAATAGGACTTTCAGTGCTAAAACCAGGACAGTTCTCGGCACACTGGATGGTTGGTCACCTCTGTAAGAGTGTCCCAGGTAGAGGAAACGGCAGGTGCAAAGGCTGGTAAGAGGGAAAGAACCTGGTATGTTTCGGGAAGGTCCAGGAGGCCCATATGACAGGCATATGGTAGAGCGGGGGAGAGAGGAGACAGGCACGGAAGGGAGGCTGGGCCAGGCCACGCACGGCCTCATTGGTTAGGGTACGGACAGTTGCATGAATGGTCTTCACCTGTTCAGGTGCAAGGAGATGAGGAAGGCGGGAGCGCTACCTACAAGGGCAGGGCTATCCTGCTAAAGGGAGTGAAGCCTGCGAACGCTCCTGACGCTGCAGCAGGTGGGGACAAAGCCACAGCAACCGCATCCTAGATGGCCCCCATGGGCTGGCTGTGTGAAGGCTCTTCCTTAACCACCTCCACGGCTGGGAGCCCTGCCATCGCACACGCGGGAGAGTGTGGTTAGTGGGTGGTTCCATTAGCAGCAACAAAGCAATTAATTTTTCTGGAGCTGCATTGGCCTGAGTATTTCACCAGCGTGCTTTTGGGCACTAATCCCAACTAAGCGTCCGGGCTTCTTTCAGGCCCCCTGACTGTGACAGAGCTGCTCTTAGGGCCAATCCCACACCTGTCCAGGTCAGAGGGGCAGGGTGTGGCTGTCTCCAGAGCCCTCTTTTTCCAGATGAGGAAACTGGAACCAAGAGAGGAAGAAGTGACTTGTCCGAGGAAATTCAGGGAGAGCCGGGAATAGACCCCAAAGGAAGGGCACTGGCTGAGAAATTGGTCAGCAACACTACCTCTGAGATGGGTGCGCAGGTGCTGCCCACTTCCCGGTGGGTAAACTTGGGCTGAATTCACAGGAATTTGGTGTCAAGGACAAAAGGATAGGAGACCTGATTTTATTCCCCTCGGGTCAAGGAGCACTGAGGGATATTTGGGGGGGGGGCAGATTTATGGGGTGCACATAAAATACACAGAGTGCATTTGTGTGACAGTGAGACCAGATGGTGAGGGGAACTGAATGCATGGCCTATGGACAACAAGCCATGGAACCGACATTCTGAAGCTCTCAAGGCGCTAGAGGTCAGTGGTGCAGAACCCAAGAGGGCCCGACGTGAACAAATAATATTCTTAGCTTGATTTTTATCACTTTCTCTACCTTCAGTTGATAATCCTGTTGCCACAGTGCCACTTCATGTTTTATTCTACATACGTAGCACTGACGTTCCTGCATGCAGGGCGAATGGCCTCTAGACGGGTTGGCTTGGAATCGAAGTCATCTCTTAGAAGGAGGCGTCCCAACCCTAGCCGCACCCTGTAGGGGTTTTGTCAGTGCCCATCTGCCACCCGACATTTTTCTTTAATTGGTTTGGGAAGGAGCCCTGTGGTGGTTTGGACCACTGAGCAGAGTATTTTTTCCCATCCTGTTGATCTCGGGCTTGGCCATGGGATTTGCTTCGGTGAATGGGTTGTTGTCGGACATGACGTCCGCTGAAGCCTTACATGTGCTTAGTTTGGCTTGTCTCTCTCACTCCAGTGATTTGTCACGAGAAGAACATCCCTGCGGTAGCCACTGGCCTGAGGAGAAGGAAACGTACATGAAGCTGACCTGAACACCACCTGCCATCTGGAGGGTTTGCCCAGCTGAGCCCAGCTGCCGTCCACCCACAGACCTGTGAGTCAGAAATACATGCGTGTTTTAAGCCCGAGTTCTGAGATGTTGGCTACGCAGCATCGTGACAGCAATATCTAACTCTTACAAGGCCTCAGCCGTAACACATTCGGGTTTATTTGGCTTGAGTTGAGGTCCAGGCATTCGGGTCTTTCAAAATGCTGCCCGGCTAATTCTAACGTGCAGCCAGGGGTTGATACCTGCCAATTTGGAATATTGCTTTTCTGCGCGGGAGTCAGATGATGGTATCACTGCTTGAACTGGCATTTCTGAAAACCTGGCTTTGGAACCACCACGTCAGAATGCCTGGGGTAGCACAGCATCTCACGTGCTAAGAATGCAGATTCCCGGGCCCCACCCCAGCCAGACCCACTGAATCAGATTCTCTGGAGTGGGCCCAGGACTGCAGTTTTTCCGCCCTCCCACCTCAGGCTCTTGGCAAGCACACTGAAGTTTGGGAAAGGCTGAGGGAGGAATTCTCTCCCATTTCCCATCGCCCTGTTAATGATGATTGAAACATTCTTGCTCAAATTTCAGACCATTTCTGCTTGCCTCTATGAGCATCTCACGTTGGTCTTTTAAGTCTTTATTGGGAGGTCTGGGGCAGGAGAAACCGGCCCTGTTCTGATTTTGATGTGATGGAGGAGGTTGGACTACAGTATTTCCTCCGGCGTGAACACTCGTGATTTTACATAATTGTATTTGTCATTATAACCTGTGTAGCGATGGTCTGAAAAGGTTCAACACTCAGCTGCTGCCTGCAGAATGCTGCCTAAGCACCGGAAGCAGGAAATCACAGACCCCTATGGATGCTGCCTCAGGCTTTAGGCTGAGCTGACCCGCTGGCTGCCCAGACACCTTGACCTTCAAGGCAGAGCTGTGGTCCCCGTCAGGCCAAAGCCCTTGCAGAGGTCACTCTGAATCCTTGTGGCTCTTGTCTGCTTGGCTTTATTACACTTGCTCCATCGCTGCCCCACTTTGAACTCTCGGCTTTGCAGTCTGGACTCCAGTGCTGGCCCTTGGGACTTGGGGTTGAGACTTGCTCTCCCCTGAATTTGAAGCCCAGCTTTTTCTTGCTTACTCTGGCTTGGCTCAAATCCAGTGGTTCTCAGTCTCACTTAGGGGAACTTGAAAACACCTTGATTCAGGCTCCCACTTCCCCAATCATTCAACCAGCATCCCTGGGGTGGGGCACAGAATTTTCAAATGCTCTGCATGGGATGGCATGGGTCCTTACCCAGGGTGGAGAGAACCACTCTCTGGCAGAAACGACACCTCCCTGGGGCCCCTGCCTCTATCCACGTCCCCAAAGCTTTGGTTAAACCTCCATCAGCAGAGGCCTGTTTCCACCAGGATAATTTTAACAGAACAACCATGTTTTCATGTAATCACAGAGCACTTTCAGTGTCAGTCCCAAACTGGGAGCCACCTTCCCCACCCGCAAGGAGTAGAGTTTGAAAGTTGCCACCGATCATTAGGTGGCAGGATGACAACAAACACAGCTGGCCAAAGAAAACTGAGCATTCAAATTGGAGAGACACAGACAGAAAGCTGCAGGGCCATGCAAAATAGGAAGCAAAGCCATTCCCCGTAACGAGTAACCCGCGGCAGGCGCTTTGCAGAGCAATACAGTTGACAAATACTCTGTACTTAAAGTGAACTTTGATCAAATGCATCAGCAGAGATCGAGTGTTTGCTGCTAAGAGGAGGGAGCAAGGGCTTCCTAACAGAGAAGTCACGTCCCAGCACAGACTGAGGTGGAACAAGAAAGGGGTTCAAGGCTCTGTGGAAGTAAAGTATCCCAACCTAGCTGGGCAGTGAAAGCAATGCCACAAAAGCCAGACGAATCAGATGGCACGCAAGCTTCTAGTGATACTCAGGACAGGGTGCTGTAGTGAGAAGAAATTGGAAATTCATATCAGAATCTCATTGTGTGTTATTTATAGTTGGCTCTATGCACCATTTCCGAAACTGACTGTAGAATAAGTGGTTTATCATTTTTCACTCTGCAGGGTGGGCTCAGCATTTGCAATGAATTCATTAGTTGTCTTCACGAAGGCCAGCATGAAGGGATTCCACCAGGTTCTTGCCTAGAGACATACCTGGACTGAGGGGTTTGGATGTCCAGCCTGGGGGCAGACCAGGTAAGCAGAACCCCTTAGAGAATGGGCCTTCTGCATTCTCACTTCCCTCCCATTCGCTCTCTTCTTTCTCATTTCTACAAATGCTTGCAAGTATGTTCGCACGATAACCCCCCAAACAGGAATAAGCATTGGCGGGGAGAAAGGAAGAATGGAAAAGCCTTGGGAACGATGTGGTTGGGACATTTTCCAGCAAGACAGGGAGCCAGAAAGATCTGGAAAGGGCACTAGTTGTCAAACTCTTCAGCTTGAGGGGGTCAAGTGGAGCGTTTCCAAGCAGCCGTGCCTGCTTTTCATTTAGGTGAAAAACCAGGTGCGTCCTTTCCGCATACGACGCCAACCCGTCTCAGTAAGGCCGCTCAGACTCCCTGCCCCATCGTTTCCGCCAGTGACGAGCTGTGAGGACGGGATCCCATGCCCTCTTCTGCCAGGACCGGGATATTGATTTTAGTTTCTGACAGGAACAAACAGAATTTGCTCTTTGCTGTCATTTAAGTAGACATAATTTAGAAAGAAACATCAGGGCTGAATGGCAAGTGCTGTGAAGGGACTTATAAAAAAGAATAAGCTTTCCGTTTTTTCCTGCTCTTCTGTGGAGGCACCTCTGAGCTCCTCCACTCTCTTCTTGGAAGAGCTTCTGGAAGGTCGGCAGAGGAGAGGGTTAAACAACACTGCCATTGAAAACAGATTAAGAGGGAAAGATGGCTTGGGAGCTGAGCTGACACTGAGCTCTGCCTGGCAAAATGCTCCTGATAACAGCATGCAGTTAGGTGGAAGGCTTCTCTGGATTGTCATAGAAAAGGGCAGATTAAAAGCAAACAACGGGATAAAAAGCCCAAAACTTAAATAGCTAGAGAGAGGCCGAGCGGTAGGCACAGCCTTTGCCAGGTCCTGCCTCTTGGGGCTTTTGAGGCCAAATCCCATTTTACAGCAGATTTAATGGAGAGTTCCTCTGAAAGTCCAATGTGCCCACTGCCTTTGAACGTGTCCCTTTAAGCTGGCATTAATGAGCCTGACTGGTTCTTTAGCACCACACGGGCCCATGGCTGCCCCTGCAGGGCTGACACCTTTCCAAGCCCAGCTACCTGAATCCTTTTACTTGGAGACCCAGTTTCATCACCGATTTTCTTTTTGTTCATTCCTTTATCTGAGAAGAAAAGAATATTTAGACGTTTTATTGGCATGTAACAAGATAACTACAACGAGTCAGTTCTTTCTCAAATAAGTTGCATTTACCGTCCTTCCTGAATGTGTTCCCAGCCACTGGGGGCATCTAAGAACTTGCAGGAGCTGCTTGCCTCTTCCCACAGCAGCAGGATGAGAACATTCCCCCTTGTCTCTGAGGCCACATGGCGTTGTCTTGAAAGCTGGTGTCCCTGTGTACATCCAACCTGTCTTAGGATAGACTGAATACGAGAGCTGGTCAACCACTGAATCAATAAGCTGCACCAGGTCTTTGAAAGCAGACGCCAAGAATTAGTGTCCTGGAAAGAGTAATGGCTTTGGTGTCCAAGGGACGTGGGTTTAGGTCTTGACTACTGTTTCCTACCATTTTCCCAAAAATAAGACCTAGTTGGACAATCAGCTCTAATGTGTCTTTTGGAGCAAAAATTAATATAAGACCCAGTGTTAAAATTAATATAAGACCCGATATTATATTATTATATTATATTATATTACGTTACGTTACATTACATTACATTACATTATATTATATTTATTATGTAAGACCTGGTCTTATATTATAGTAAAATAAGACCGGGTCTTATATTAATTTTTGCTCCAAAAGACGCATTAGAGCTGATGGTCTGGCTAGGTCTTCTTTTCGGGGAAACACAGTAGTAATATGACTTTAGGCAAGTATCTCCCAAATCTCCGAGCCTCAGTTTCCCCATTCCTATCCTAGGCATAAAAACAAATAGGGAGCTCATCAAGGTTCACTGGGTAGATTGATGAGAGTAGGGTAAAACCTTCCAGGTCCTGTGTATAGTACGCACTGTTACTAGTTTCTAGATGTTTCTCGTTAGGCTCTGGGATTTTGAAGGATTTCAGCAAAGAGGTTACCTGGCTAAGCACTTGGGGGAGGGCCGTTAATTGTCATTTGAAATCATTGCAGGAGCCCCTAGTCAAATTTCAGTGTCTTGTTAGTGGAGAAAGCTCCCTGAAAGCACTATCAAAATATTACACGATGGCCAGGGAATGTAGGTGGATAAGGTTAATTATTCATTTTATCTTGGTGTTTGCCGTAAGATAACGTGGTTCAGTGAGACTGAGATCAGAAAGAAGGATTGAGTTTATCAGTCAAGCTCTGGGGAATAATGAGAATGAAACCAGTCCCCTCTGGACAGAAAATGGCTTGTTGGAGGGATGAAGAAAGAGTAAGGCCGTTGGGACGTCATTCATCCTGCAGCAGTGAGAGGCCCCTAGCATTCTGGCTCTTCTTCGCTGTTCCTTCCTAGCCACAGGTTCAGCTTTCCTTCAGTGCCAGCTATGATTAAAAAGCCATGTTGAGGAATCATCAGAAGGAGGGGGGGGAAATTTACAAACTCATTTGCATTTTAATGAATTTTTAATTGAACCAAAATCTGTTGTTTCTGTTTAAAGATGCAGTGCTGACTTTGTGGTCTCTGCTGCTAAGGGCCAAGTGGGAACTTAATGTGATAAAAGCAATGATAATGCTAAGCTTAATTAGGTTTGAAAACTCGCCTGGAAAGGCTGCAAAAAGCCTGGGCATGGCAAGCATTTGCTAGCAGCAGGCTAAGAAGCCGTATTGGATGGGTAGATGCTTTCTTCTGAAAACCACCAGGAACGCAGCCCAAGTCAGCCAGGCCAGGATCCCCTCTCCTGCCTGCATAGTTTTGGGGTGTCTAGGCACGGGTGCCAGACAAGCCCAGAGCCACTGGGAGGTGGACAGTGGCTTGAATCAGGGGTCTTTGATTCTTTGCTTCTGTAGACGTTTTACGGGGAAGCCAGGTACTGTGTGCTCAGAAATGGTCTCATTCAAAGCAAGTAAATGAGAGACTAGACAAATAGATGTGTTCATCCACGTGGGTTTAAAAGATACTATTGATTTATGAAGGCTGCTTGCCCAGTCAGCTCAGTATTCCTCGAACCCCTCACATGTGCTGGTTTATGCGCACAATTGCAGGAGGGGGTGATGTTGAATGCTGAGGGAAGGTCACACAAGTTAATAACGCTAATGCTAGATGTGTCACATGTTGTCCCTTCCAGCCCTTGTAGCAATTCTGTCAGCATCCTCATTCCAATCTGTAGCTGGGGAAATACACTTATCCAGTGTGGCAGAGCCAACCTTTCGGGGACGAGGGGTTCAGTCCTGTCTGGCTGCCAAGTGTGAGCCCATCTCACCACATCACAAGGCCTCCTCAAGCCTCTCGAGCAGGGGACAAAGTGTGGCGCTAAAAGCAACACTGGTAGGAAGGATTCAATCCCCTCAAAGGTAGAGAAATCAGGTGTGGCAGGCGCGCGTGTCACAGGAGGGAGCTTCATGCATGGTTGCCCTTGGCCTGTGCTCTGAAAAATGGGAAGGAGTTTTGATTCGTGGACATGGGGAAGAGAGGGCATTCTACCTGGAAACTCCAAAGACATTTGGAACTACTAGGCAGTATTTGGGGAAAGGCAAGCAGATTGCTTGGAGTGAGTCACAGCGGGTTGGCGAAGGGACCTCAAAAGATATTCATAATAGAAATTGATCCAGCTCTTTTCTGTAGGCCAGATAGTCTACAATGGGCCTTACATTCTCATTATCCTATGCCATCCTTTGGAAGATAGGGCCAGGCAATGCCATTTATACGGAGTCTGCCACCCAGAATGGGAGAGTAACTAAGGCCACGGTTACGTGCTGTTAAATGCCAACAGTGAGATTTGTCTGATTCTTGAGCCTGAACTCTTCCCACTATTGGAGAAGAATATTAGGTCAGGATTTTGAATGTCAAGTTAAAGCGTCTGGATATTATCTTTTAAGCAGGCCTTTTCCAAAACGTGTTTTCTAAGGTACAGTCTTTAGATTTCAGCAGATGTTTCAGAGGGCCAGGGAAGTCCATTTCTACAGCCCAGTTCGTTGAGAAGACCCCCTCCCCCAACTGCAGAAAAACAGCTCCATGTACTCTCTTTAATATGCTGTATTAACACACATTGTGAAACACAGGGGGAGAATTGGGTTTGCAGCATCTCCCAAACTTATTTGGCACCGTTTCCACGCTCAGAAATTCACCTCAGGGTAGACTCGAGCAGGCAGTGGAGACCCTCAGAGCATTTCTGGGCAGCGCGCTACAAACAGTCAGATCTGTGTTTCGGAAGGTATCTCAGGCAGTGGATTCAAGGACGGACACGGTGATGTCAAGCTGGAGACCAGTTAGAGAGTAGCCAATTCTACTGGGGGGAGGGGAAGGGAAGAAGAGAAACCTCATTCATTTGTCTCCTAATGAAAAGACTGGGCTCCAGTGACCCACATTATCAGAGAGTCTTCAAAAATCCTCATCTAATTAAAAAGCCATCCCATCTGAGAGACCGATTTTGAAATCTATGAGGAGAGCTGTGTGTTCAAAGATTAGCGCAGGCTGGACGGTAGAGGTGCTGAGGGAGCGCACAGACGGACTCCGGGCTGCAGTTCCTCCTGGGTCTGCACCCAGCCCACCCGCTTTGTGCTGGTGCCAGTTGTAAATATGCACCGTCCAGGGACGTGGGCTCCTGTGGCACCAATGCAGCCGCCAGGCTCACCGAGTTCATTCACGTGCCTCATGGTTCACAGCTCCCTTCCATGCAAATCAAGGCCAAGTGCGCTCAGCCAGGGCGGTCCCTGACTGACAAAGTGTATCCTGGGTGGCACTCAATTCTCCGCCCCACAATGCGGTCACTTAAGAGGCTTTGATTGTCACTAGTCTTGTGAACCGATACCTTCTCCCTTCTTTTCGTGCTTCCTTTGGCAGTTGTGGGTGTGTGGGTGTATTGTTTATTCTTAGCATCTCATTGCTCTTTCTTCCCATCATCGCAGACCTTGCTGGCCTCTCTGGATTGTGGGTGGGTTCTTTAAAAACATACCTAATTTGAAATTATGTGAATATTTGAACCATTACTTTGGTGATTTCCTTGTAAAGGGTCTGTTAAAACAAACCACACCAGCGTATAAAGGGAAACATCTGGGCAGATGGTGGAGGGAAGAGACTAACTGCCTTAGAACCAGAGAGAATGGATGGGATTCTTGACTCCGTCTTGATAGTTGTGCACCTTGGACAAGTTACCAGCCCTCTCTGAACTCCAGTTTCCAAACATCAAAAGTGGGAGTGCTGTCCCTCTGTCCATAGTGGGTTTGTGGATTCAGAGAGGATAAAGCGCTCAGTAAATGTCAGTCCCCCACAGGTGTCCCTGGGGAAGACATGGTAATGAGTCCAGCTGGCTTGCGCTGTTGGCACAAACATCTTTCCTCTTTCGCTTTGCATTTGCCGGTCAGCTAGAGCCCATGCAGGGCCAGCGGTTCTGATGGCCCGGCAGTTGCTGTGCTGGCTTGTCCAGATTGTTCTAGCCACATCTGATTCATAGCTGCGCTTCTGGGACTTCAATGGAAATTTCTCTCCTGTTGCCTCCTAAAGGGATATGCGTCAGTTCTATCAACTCTGAGAGTTGTTGGGCTCCAAACTCTCCCTCAGGGGACACTTTTAGTAACAAAACTTAGATGATAGTTCAGCTAATGTTTAGTGAACACCTGCGATGCGTTAGGCGTTCCGTTCTGTGCTTTCACGCACGTCGTCTCGCTAATGTTACAGAAAATGACTAGTATTTTATGGAACCATCAGTAGCTCGAGGTAGCAGTTAAACATCTATGTCCATGCTAGTATTGTGAAATTTCTTTTTCCTCTTCTAGGGGTGATATTAAATATATTTTGTCAGTGAGTAGGGCTTGGGTATCAGCCAATCAGAACGAGGCATAGAAGAGTGGCACTTGGACGCTTGAGGACAGGAGTTATTGACCAACTGGAATAGAAATATTTTAACAATTCAGTTTTTAACATTTGAACAATTGGTCTGACTGGTCTGGGGCAACCTGGGTGAATGTTAACCCAATCTCCTTCCCCCGTGGTTCAGATACTGGAGCAATGGCAAAATACTCCTTCATCTCAGAGTTTAGGATTTATCCCCTGCCTCTTGATAGCCTGGACAGCTTAGCAGGCACCCGATGCCTAGATCGTCTTCCTGCCAACTGCCTGCCCTTCCCTAACCCACAAAACGCGGCGGGGAAAAGTGTGCGTGTGCACTGTGTGACAAAACAGTTTCAAGAGTTTCGTCTTTGCTGGTCGGTCTGCAAGCCTTCTTCCGCCTTTGCCCCTCACCCCACGCCCCAACAAGACTGTCAGGTACAGGACCTTCTCTGTCTCATTACGCAACCCCTCTGGCCTCAGTGCCCTGCACCACACCACGTTTCCCGACTCTGCACTTGCCACTTGCTGTCCCTGGCCCTGGAATGGCGTTCCCATCTCCTCTGCCCGGCATATTCCTACCCATCCTTCGTGAACCAGCTCCAATGCCCCTTTCTTTCCGAGGCTTCCCCACTAGCACAAGGCAGAGTTAGACATACCGTGCTCTGTGGACTCATGACGCCCAGTGTGATCTCTATTAGAGCACGTGTCATATGGCCGGCCATGGTCTGGCTCCCTGACAAAACTGTGCACTTACTCATCTCCGGACTGTTCAGCATTTGTGCACGGGCTAAGGAGAGTCCCCAGCCAGCCGTCCTCGTCCTCGTTCAGCCAGAGGCAAGGGGAGTGAGTGGCCCTCAGAGAATCAGCGTCCCTCTCTCCAGTGTCCCACTCATCCTCAGGCTACTCCCATTTCTTTTGTGATTTAATTGGGATTTGGCGCTTCTGCCTCTTAACTGGGCCCTTTAGAAACAGTCATCTGTGCTGAAAGCTCTCCACATCGCCTCTCACCTACAGGACTTGCTCAAAAGATGCCCCTGCCCTTTCTGGCCTCTCCAGCACCTGAGCAAGCTGCCCAGGGCCCCCGCGGTGGGTTGGGTGGGTGAGCAAAGTGGTTTAGAAAAGCGCTTGCACCTGGAAGGGCATTGTATCTGTGGTATTGGAGCTTCAGAAATTAATGAAAAGGGAGGGAAGTCACTGGGATTCCAGACTTGCAATCAGGCTCTGCGACCCCTGAAGCTGGCATTAGTAAGGCAGCTAATGGGCTGGCCGTGGAGCTCAGCTGGTCTGTTTGCTGCCCTCCACGTTGCAGCAGGAGCCGGGCACAGTTTCCTTGTGGCAGACAATGAGATGCTGGCGGAGAGGCGGCAGGCATGCCGCTGCAAACGCCAAGCAGTGGCAACTGCGCCAAGATTTGGAGAGGCAGATGACTCCCTGGCAGCCCAAGAGGCTTCACCCATCCGGCCACCCTCACTGATTAAAAAGGAAATCTGGAAGGAAACTGACACTGGTTGGGTACCAACCACGGGCTAGTTACTGTATATGGCTCATCTCATGCAATCTGCCCAACAACACCAGGGCTTCTGCCGACCATCCTATCAGAAGGAAGAAAAACCCAGGGCTCCTGAGGGTAAGTCCCTTTTCACAGCAGGACACCTTTTACAGTCCTGCAGGTTATGCCCTGCACCAGGGCTCTTGGCCAAGCGGACAAATGTGGGCTGAGATCTAGCTATGCTCTGTTTGTCAAACGGTGCCCCGAGGGTGCCTTTCTAATTCACAAAAGTCTCCCAGACACTGGCCACCACCCTGCTTCACAGCTAGAACCAGAGTGAAACTGGGCTCGGTTGCGCCTCAATTCCTGCTCCTTAATCTCAAACCCGAAGGAGGGCCATGCTTAGGTTAGGACAAAACAGACAGAAACTGGGGGAGACTCAGTGCAGGAAGAGTGGGGAGCTGCTGACCTGGTTTCTCTCTACCTCCTTATTTCTTCTAATCCTGACCTGATCATGTGTTTGTGGGTCCCACCCACCTGCTTGTTTTTCAATATAAACTTCTTTGGGCTGCAGTTGGGTAGGGTAAGGAGACACACACACACACACACACACACACTTTTAAATCAATCATCAGTGCTAATACACCTTCAATACCAGAGTTCTCCTGGGCATAGAGCAGCTAACTGCATTGGTTTGCTCATAGCTGATAAAGTTGGGGTTTGGAGGTCAGCACCTTTATGGGATTGATGTCAGTAACACAGTTAAACCCATGTCCCCAATGCTGGTTTCATTTCGGCCTTTTTATTGCCTTGGCGTCTGCCTTCCTCTGCAGCCCATCCTACAGACCTGGCAGATAAGCCTTCACAAATCAGTCAGTTCATCCTTTTTTTCTTCCCTGAAACTCAAAAGCTTTAAGGGTGTCCATGTTGCTTAGAGAATAAAGTCTTAGCTTCGTCCAAAAACTGGTTCTCAAACTGTGGTCCCCAGATCCGCAGCTTCCATGCCATCTGGGAGCTGTTAGAAATGCAAAATTTTAGGGATCCACTCCAGAATTACTGAATCAGAAACCCTGGGGTGGGGTCCAGCCATCTGTGTTGGAACACGTCCTCCAGGCACGTCTGATTCCTGCTAAAGCTTGAGAACCTCTGGCCTATCCTAAATGTCTTTGTTATTTTCTACTCCAACCAAATGGACCCTCCCCTCTCTCTGGCCATGGGCTGTTTATTTTTCCTCATTATCTTAGCTCCTGTGGCACCCACTGGCGACTGCAGCAGCTGGTTGTCTCCTCAACCTCCATCCTTCCCTTCTTTCTCATAACACGAACAGATCTGTCTTATGGAGACACAACTGTGCCTAGCTGACCACATTTCTTTTGCAACTCGGTGTAGTCACAGAATTACATTCTAACTAATGATTTTAAGTGGAAGTTAAGAGGGAGGGACATATGAGAGGGAAGGACAGACTGCTGGGGGTGAGTCCCTTTTTGTCTTTTCATTTTTTCTTCTACCTTCTGACTGCTGCCTGGAATATGAGTGCAATGGCTGGAGCTGTAGCAGCCCTCTAGGACTGCGGAGGTAACCTTGACAGGGAGGCTACCCACAGCCAAGCAGAAAGACAGAAAAAGCAAGAGTCCCCTGGAGCCACCGTGGCAGCCCTGGAATCTGATATCTGAACTTTGTAGGAGAGAGAAAATCCCTGCATGTAAAAGCCATGGACATTAGGTTTCTGCTATAATAACAACCGAAAGCAATTTTCTGGCTTAAAATGCCTTTCAAATTTCTCTTTGTTAATACACATCCAACCCGTTCTTTCAGGCCTGGTTTGTTTCTCATCTTATTCATTCAACAAACACTGGGGAGCCTCTGCTCTCTGCTGGGCCCTGGTTAGGTCGTGGGAATGCAAAGATGGATGAACACAGCATCACCACATGCCGGCACGATTGAGGACTTGTGGACTTGTCTCTCTTTCCATGAACCTGTCTCCCCAGTAAGGGAAGAGCTTCTGACTCACTCATCTTTGGATCTTCAGCCCTGAAGGTGCCCGGGAGGGGCCTAGTCAGGGTTTGTGGTATGAAAAGTGACTGCCGTAGATGCCCCTAGAAGGCTTGTCTGAGTTCTCTAGTCCACGCTGACCAAAAGAGAAGTGACATGCTCATACCATGTTAGGTATCTTTTCCCACTCACGATTTCACTCCTTCCTCCCAGCCACCCAGCAACATTTGGGTTATCACCCTCATTGTACATTTGAGGAAACTGAGCCTCATTGAGATAACGATGGATTGCTGGCTGATAACAGCACAGCTGGTAGCGGATAGAGTGGGATTGATATCCTGTTGGGATGTTTGGGGTTGTGAGAAACAAATCCAATTGAAATGGGCTCAAATGATAGATGGAGTTGATTGACTTACAAAACCGCAAACCTCAGAGGCAGGGCTGGCTGGCATTAGGCAAGAGCAGTGCTAGAAGTTTCCTTTCTCCACCATCCACAGCATTCCTGAAGTTCACTCTGATTGAACTACGTTCAATTCCTCGCCCAGTCCTGAACCATCTGTGGGGTTGATGAAGCTGGGCTAGCTTAGGCTTGCACTCACATGTGTAGCTTGCAGGATAGTGGACAAATAGAGGCTTCCAGGCGCTAGCCCGTCTCTGCTCTTGTCCACCCGTCGTTCCATCCCACACTGTGAGGGAATCCATACGCAGGCATGTGGACACCCCTGCCCTCATGTCTGAAATCCACATCTGGCCTGGGCCGGGGTCCACGGGCAGCTGGCCCTTTGGGAGGACACAACTGAGGCAGAGGCCAGTGGAGGGCCCGGAAGTGGAGTCAGGATGCGAAGGGCATGGTCTCTCAGGGGAGGTGCAGGCTCCTCGTGGGTCATTCCCCTCAGGCCCTCAGACGGTCGCCTCCTAGTAAAGCAGGTGGGAGCCGAGCACTCTGAAGTGTGGGCCAAGGGCAGGGGCCCAGTGACCTGGTTGCAGTTCTGAATACAGTTATTTGCCTCAGCGAAAGGGACCCATCTCCAGAGCTGAAGGGGCATCTCACCCACTCAAACCCCAGGTACAGTGCAGTGTGCCTTGGAAGGGACGAGACAGGAAGAGATGCCGAAGGGCCAGCCACCAGCTATCCCTACGGTGGCCCAGGCCTGGCTGGCATCCATGCCCAAGCTTTTCCTGCCAAACTGTCCTGCCCATGAATCCAGAAGAGCTTGCAGGCAGGATCCATGATCCGTTCACCACTGAATTCCCATCAGTAATTGCAGAGTCTGGCCCAGAGTACGTGCTCAGTATAAGTCTATGAAATGCTGAATGAAGGAATGAATGAAAAAGCCTTCCTCTCCTCCCCATCACTCATAGTGTTCAGCGTATGTGGTTTGCACAGCATCGAAATCTTTTCGGTTTTGGTCATTTCAGTTAAACCCTCTACATGCCCCACATTGAGCCCCTGAGCCTCCATCCAGAGACCAGGGCTGCAGGTGGGTCTGGCTTGGTTCCCTCCCTCTGAAAGGGTGTCATCAATCAAAGCTGGACACATAGTTCAAAGTGGGAACTCAGTGACAGAGACAAATACCCTCAACTGCTGAGTGTGGCTGAGTGTAGGGCGGGTACTTTCTAGACTTTGAAATGCCATGATCAGAATTGCATCACGTCTGAAGCATAAGTTGACCAGGCGTCACAAAGTCTCTTGCTTCTGTCTAATGTACCAGTGGCCATCCGTGGAAATAACTGCACTTTCCTGCCCCGAATAGCTGGCCCCATCTTCACACCTGTCTCCACAATCAACAAGGGTTAGCCCTCTGCTCCTTGCACACCGGCTTCTGGCAGCACCTTCACTGAAAGGAAATTTTCCTGTCCCTGTGATGAGAACAGACGGTGTGTTCCCTCCTGCCTCCAAGAGATAGCACCACGTTTCCTGAGACAGGAGTTTTGACCTGAGAGGATGCCCCCCCCCCCCATGATGGCCTGTCTCTGGGGGACAGCTGGGTCCAAGCCTCCATTGAAACAATTGGATGAAACCCACGGAATGTGAGGCTGCGGTTTGCATGGGCTCAGTCTAGTTATTTTAATCCTTTTAGGAAGCGACGCACCTCAGCGCATGCCTAACCCTGGAGGCTGGGATGTAATCCACACATCCCAAAGCCCCCACCCAAGGAGGTCTCGGGCTGACAGAACCCACGGTACCGGGACCCGCGTTTCACTTGATTTGTTCTTGACTTGAATCCCCTCCCTGCTCACTCTACCCACCAGTCCCTTCTGAATCAGAAGATGAGTATAAATTCTCTGGAGTATTGGTTGGAGGATGTTCCAAATAATTGCCCTGTGTGCCTGGCCCAGAACCAGTGTAAATAAAGGGGAGTGAGTCTTATGACATAAATCCATGTCTACAATACCGCCTCTTACCTCTCCAGCACCAGCACAGTTGTGGGTGCTCTCAGGCTTGTAATTAGGCTTCTAAGGAATGAATGAATGAAGGAAGGAAGGAATGAGTAAGTAAATGAATAAATAAATTCACCATCCCTGGTTTCAGTACATGTAACCTAACTAACTCTTCCCCTGGGGTTCATTTATTCCCTAGACAATAGCCTACCCAGAAGGGATAGTGATAGTTTCTAGTCCTACACGGTCTGAGGGTGTCTCAGCCTGAGAGAATTGTCAGTTCTGACACGTTCAGTATTGTCTGGTTCATAGGGTTTAGAGGCCCCGGTATAGAAATAAACACTGTGAGCGGAGCTGGCGTGCCTACCGTTCAGTTGTCTGCAAGGCTGTTCTTCACCCTGGTTCTCATTATCGTTAGTGTCCAGAGCTGATCAGGAAAAGAGGTGATAACAGTGAGTGCCCAGAAAGTCAAGGCCTGATTTAAGAACAGATGTTCTCTCACTTATGTTTAGACCCTGTTCACAAAATGACATTTACGGCTTTCAGTTTCAAAACCACAGGGAATGAATTAAATCTCGAGTGCCATGTCTTGCCAGTGAAGGATGCTGTCCGCTCAAGTTACAAATGACTATTGAATGGACTTCTGAGATGGCCGAGACATGGTTCTATGGCGTTTTGAATGAGACAAGATCTGAAGAAGGAGCCAAGGAAATTATTGAAGACACATTATTCTTGAGTTTCGACACCCTCTGAACCGATGCCGTTAGTAGGTTGAGTAATAATATGTCCTTATCCTAATCCCTAGGACCTGTGAATGTCACCTGACATGGCAAAAGGGAGTTTGTGTCTGTGAGCAAGTTAAAGGTCTTGCGACAGGGAGATAGATTACCCTGGGCTGTCTGGGTAGACTTGGCCTTATAATGAGTAGTTCTTTTGTGTCTGACCTCCCAATGGAGGACACATCCGTGACGAAGGTTCATCTAGCATCAAAGTGACTTGGTGTAGAACAGAACGCGTTAATGATTTGTCATGAAGTATAAGGGGATTGGAGAGGGTGACAATTACACATTCCTGGTTTGCTGGGCCATGCTGCATTTCAGTCCTGGCGGAAGTGAATCTGAGATTTGGTAGGGTGATAGCCAAGCGTAGCTTCTACTTCCAAGGAAGGAACAGAAATGTGTTCTTTAGAAAGTGATTTTCTCAGGTTGGACCTTCCCGAAAGTGTTCACCATGTGGCTTTTCAAGACATCATTTTTAAGTCTCCATAACTCAGTTTTCCTACAGTGGTTAAGAGCGTGGACGGTTAGTTTGGAGATACCTGGGTTCAAACCTTAGATTCACAGTTCGCCAGCTTTGTGACCTGGGACGTGTTAAATAATGTCTTCAGGCAATATTCTCATTGGTGAACTAGGAATATTTTTAAGGTTATTTACTGTATGTAAATAAGTTAGCCCGTGGCCTGGCATATACTACTAATCACTAATCACTTAATAAATAGGTATTATTATTATTGCCTGTGGAAGGGCCATGACAATCATCTACATGAATTCCGTAAGGGCCAATACAAATCCATCTTGCAAAGTGCTTGTCATCTTTGGACCAGTGTATTCGGGTTCTCCAGAGAAATAGAATGAGTAGGAGATACACAGCGAGCAAGCTGCAGACCCAGGAGAGCTGATGTGTAGTCTGAATGCTAAGGCCCAGGGACCAAGAAGGCTGATGGTGTTCATGGTTGTGCAAACACCAGCGGGCTCAAGAGCCAAGCAGACCGGATTTTCAGTGTGGGTCCAAGGACAGGAGAAGATGGGTGTCCCAGGCCATAGGAGTTCCCTCTGGCTTAGCCTTTTTGTTCTCTTAGTTTTCAACTGATGGGATAAGGCCCACCCACATTCAGGAGGGCCATCTGCTTCCAGAAATACCCTCACAGACACACCTAATAACGTTTGACCAAATGTCTGGGCACGCTGTGGCCCAGTGAAGTAGATACATAAAATGAACCATCGTAATTGACCAACAGATAAAAGTCAATGGGCAAATTCTTGGTGCCATGTCACAACTTGTATTAGACAATACAAGTGTGTGGTGTGTCAGGCTTTCTTTTCATTGATTCCCTAGTAGTGGGAGCACAGGTTGAGTGAAGTCTCTATTAGTCTGGACCCCTGAGTGACTATGAGCGGAATCCCCTGCTGACCTGCAATGGACACGTAGCCACGTAGCAAGAGGGAGAGAGTCTGCAAAGCTTCCCAGAGCACCAGCCAGGCATTTGACAGCGTAAATTACTCCTCCCACTGAACAACTCCAAAGGACATCCCAAATTTAACACGTTCACACGTCTGAAACCAAATTCTCATTTCCCTCCCTCCTCAAACTGGCTCTTCTCTAGTCTTGCCCATTTCGGTATGTGGCATCATCCTCCTCTCCATCGTTAAAGCCAAAACTTAAGACCCTTCCTTGATTCTTTCCTTGCCTCCCCGCATCAGGAAATCAGTTTTATTTCCAAACTACATCCTGAAGTTATTCACTTTTCTCCGTCACCAGTACTATGACCCTCATCCAGGCCGGGACCAGTGCAATTGCCTCCTAACTCCCTCTTTGCTTTTATTCCAATTGTTCTACATCCCATTCTCTGCACAGCAGCCAGAGGAAACTTAAAACAAAGTATAGCCTGTCATGCTCCTGCCTTAAAACCCATTCATTCATTCACTAACACATTTTTACTGAGCACTTATTAAGTGCAGGACCCTGTCCCTGTACACTGGGGGTGTAGCAATGATTAGGGCAAAGTTCCTTTCCTCGGGTCACAAATGAAAGGCTCAGGAAGAACTGCTCGATGTGACAGGAGAATAGAAGGGCCCAGATGTAGGTGGGCAGTAGATGTACTGATGGGAAGAAGAGGACCCTGTCTTGCAGAGCTACGACGTTCTTTCAGAGAAATAAAAAGCAAAATCATTACTGAAAGTGAGCCAAAGGGAGGAGGTGTACGTGGTTTAAGGTGAGAAGAGAAGTCATTGAATGGTTGTCTTGGCAAGAAGGATGACATATTGACTAAGGAACTAGAATCGAGTTGCCAACATGTGAGCATCATTTTTTATGTCAAACAAGACTGCCTGTGTGTCCTCTCCAGCTACACCCAGCTCTTTCAAGGCAACATGGAGTGTTGAAGCAGGGCTGGGATTTTGTTAGGCAGGTGCAATGGCAGAAAGAGGGGAAAGAGGTGGAGGGTGTGTAAAAGAAAGTGTTACTAGAGATGGGCCATGGAGTTAAGCTGAGAGAGACGGAGAGTAAGACGTTGAGGGAGTAGTGGATAGTAAGAGAGTGCCAGGCGCCATAGACTGACGTCCTTGTGGGACCAAGCAATGGTTAGAACTGGAGCACTAGAAGGAACAGTGGTGGTGATGGTGGTGAGTAAAGGCACTTAAAACACAGGCCAGACAGTGGTGTCTCCCAGCTTCCTCTCCAAACTCCATCGCATCCCACATTGCACCGCAGTCCTTCGCGGGGCCACACCAGCCTCTTCTCTTCCTTGAACCTGCTCAAACCCACCTCCCTCTTTTTTGCCCTCCCTGTTCTGCCTGGAAAGCTCTTCCCTGGTAGTCCTGTGGCTGGCTCCGTCTCATCATTCGAGCTTTCCCCGATCTCCTATCTAAAATGGTCACCCACTTATGGAGTTACGTAGGGTCATATTGACCACAGAGTACTTGCCTAAGCCTGCAGTTTCCCCACGGAGTGGCTGGCTTGTTTATTATCAGTCTCCCCTGTCACCTAGAAGGCAAGCTGCACGGGAGCGGGCACCTTGTATGTCTTTTTTTTTAAATTAAAGTTTATTGGGGTGACAGTGGTTAGTAAAGTGACATAGGTTTCAGATGTACAATTCTGTAATACATCATCTATATCTCACATTGTGTGTTCACCAGCCAGAGTCAGTTCTCCTTCCATTATCCTTATATTTCATCCTGTTTAGCCTCATCTACATCTACCAACCCCCCTTACCTTCCTCTTCTAAACTATTGTCTGTGTCTATGAGTTTTTGTTTCTTTGTTGTTTTCAGTTTTATATCCCACATATCAGTGAAATCATATGGTTCTTGACTTTTTCTGTCTGACTTATTTTCCTTAGTATAATAATCTCAAGATCCATCCATGTTGTTGCAAATGGTACTATTTCATCTATTTTTAATGGCAGAATAGTATTCCATTGTGTATATATACCACAACTTCTTTATCCATTCATCTATCGAAGGACATGTTGGTTGTTTCCATATCTTGCCCACCGTAAATAAAGCTGCGGTGAACATTGGAGCACATATATCTTTATGGATAAATGTTTTCAGATTTTTTGGGTAGATACCCAGGAGAGGGATTGCTGGGTTATATGGTAATTCTATTCTTAATTTTTGGAGGAACCTCCGCACTGTTTTCCACAGTGGCTGCACCAGTCTGCATTCCCACCAACAGTGTGTGAGGGTTCCTTTTTCTCCACAGCCTCTCCAACACTTGTTACTATTTGTCTTGTTGATGATAGCCATTCTGACTGGGGTGAGGTGATATCTCATTGTGGTTTTAATTTGCATTTCTGTGATGATTAGTGATGTTGAGCATCTTTTCATATGTCTGTTGGCCATCTGTGTGTCCTTTTTTGGAGAAATGCCTATTCAGGTCCTGTGTCTTGTTCTCTGCTGACTCTCCAGCACGTAGAACAGTGCCTGGCACAGGGTGGGTAGTTGGGTGGGGTGGGAGGGGGGCCCAAGGAAGAGTAGATAAATGGAGAAAAGCATGAATAAATGCATTTTGGGGGACAAACTTTCCCATCATCACCTTAAAAATTGTTGATCTGCAGATATTTTTCTCCTAAGCCGGTTCAGTATTTTTGTTGCAATCACTTGGAAACCCTTTCCAGTAGAATCAGCAGTTCTCACCTGGGAGCAGTTTTGTTCTGCAGAGACATTTGCAATGTCTACTGACATTTGTGTTGTCCAGTGTACTATTGGCGTCTCCTGAGTAGA
Source organism: Rhinolophus sinicus (assembly GCF_036562045.2). Taxonomy (NCBI): domain Eukaryota; kingdom Metazoa; phylum Chordata; class Mammalia; order Chiroptera; family Rhinolophidae; genus Rhinolophus; species Rhinolophus sinicus. The sequence continues at coordinate 8,990,549 of NC_133762.1, forward strand.
GATCACAGATGCTGTTAAACATCCTACAGTGCATAGCACGGCCCCCCAAAACATCAGTACTGTCAATCGTGGCCTCAAATGTCCGTAGCGTCAAGGCTGAGAACACAGCCAGGGGCTGAGAGTTCTCACCCTGGGAGGATCGCTGGCCAGACCAAACCGTGCGAACCTTGAATGTAACTGCAGAGTGCCCTGGTCAGTGGTGCTCCCCCATGAGGTAGGCACTCCCCTGTATCTGTCCAGCGAGATACAGTGAGGGAACCACTGGACTGGCACCATCCAGATAAGCAGTGCAGAAAACACGCCCACTTCTGCAGGAGAGGGCACAACCTAGATGTCAGACCTGCATTTGTAACTGGTTGTTCTCTGCCAAATGGGGCGCGGGCAACCTTGAAGTGGACAAACATGGAATTAAGTGGGAGTGAAAGCGCACATTGCAGGCCCTGATGGTCCAAGCACGGAGGGTTTCTCAACTCCCCTGAGCCCTTCCTATTCATCAGGAGAGACCCCATTTGCAAAACATTTATTCATGGCTGAATTACTAATAAGTCCCTACAGGGAGCCACTGCATTGAAAGGCTACACAATAGCTCACTTGGTAATCAAGGCCTCATTCATGTGCTAAACAGGGGAGGCCAACGTGTGTGAGGGGTGGGGAGCAGGCCCGGACCAGAGGAGACACTCCCTCTCCCTGCCCTTTGGGGCTCTTCTCTAGTTAGGGCCCTGTTCACATGCAAATCCGTGCTGCGCTCCTAGGACAGAGGCTGGGCTTCCCCAGTTGTATCTGTGCTCCCGTCTAGGCAGGCAGATGCACTAGACAGCTGTGACACATCAGCCCTGCTTCTGACCAGTGGGTGTCCTGAGTCCTAGTTTTGAACAGGCCGGAGGTTCTCCCTGAGCTGACGTCCGCCCATACGTGTATCCCACCGCTCGGCAGGGCTTGGGACGGGGTTCCGCTCGCATGCATTGTTCTGCTTACCCCTTATCACAAAGAGGGGCCTGGATTTATCATCCTTAGCCTGATGATAGAGATGAGAAAACTGAGGTTACCTGACTTTCCCCAAATCATATAGATAGTCAGCAGAAGAACTGGTCTCCAAGTCACCAAAGAATTAAACATCTTATGTACACGTGTGTCAGGTACTGGAATACAGTCCAATGGGGGAGGACAGATGAAAAAGCAGATAAGCATCGCAGCCCACCTGGGGGCTCACGAGATGGGCCTGCTCCATTCCCAAATCCAGTTTCCTCGCCCCTTGCATGGAGTTATCCTTCACTGGGAATCCAGGTGAGGGATAATGGTGACGTGGACCGGTGTGTAAATGGGAGAAGCCATCAGGCCCTCGTGAGAGTCCATTAATTCCTATATTATTAAAGTTACTCCAAATGAGGAAAATAGGAGAAAAGACATTTGTAGTCCCATTCGTGTATTCACATAGATGTAAAAAATCATACATAAAATGTCAGCTAACTGAAACCTACAGCATATTAAAAAATAATGTATAAGGGACTCCTTGTACACAAATAAGAAAAATAGCAACCTCAGTAGAAAAATAGAGCGTGTGAACATATCATTTATGGAAGAGGAGACCAAGTGCATCTGAGATGCTTAAAATTATTAAAAATCAAAGAAAGACAAATTACAAAGCAAGATACCTCTTTCTGTCTAATAGATCGGCCCAGTTAGAAAGATGGGTAATGCCAAGTGCTGGTGGGGACGTGGGGAGAGACACCCTTGGGCACTGGCACCAGGAGGGCAGCTGGTGGGGAATGTTTTGTAGGGCACAGCTGGTGTTCTTCTCTTAATTGAGTCAAATTAAGCAGATGTACACCGAGTGACTCAGCAATTCTACCATCTCTGTGTAGTCCAGAGAAATCCTTACATAGCTCCCCAAGGGGCATCTGCATGGCTCATCACGGCAGCATTAGTTGCGGTGCCAGCAAGCTGGAAGCCACCTGGGTGGTCATCTGCAGACTGGACACGTAAACGTGGAGGTGCACATAGCAGAGCAGGGAGCAGCAACCTAGAGACAACAGATTAGCTGTAGCCATAGCAACATGGATGAACTTTAAAAAAAATGTAATTAGTGAGGAAGGGAAGAAGCAGAATGAAATATGTAACTCAGTAACATTTATGAGAAAGTTCAAATACACGCCTATAAAACAACCCACAGTTTTGCAAGAACACATACAAATAGCTGCACATGAGCGCATACGGATGGTTTCCATGGTGGGAAGGGGACCAGGGGTCCAGCCAAGGTTCCAGCAGGAAACTGATGGCGCCCCCAAATTAAGAGAATTCAAGATAGGTTTGTTTGCAAAGATGTGGGAGGGTATAGAAAGGCAGTTACGTGTATAAGAGGCAGTTCAGAAAACCAGAGTTAATGGAAGGTGAACTGTTACTTCAGCCCAGCCTGAAGGCGCTGGAGGAGGGAATGGTTGCTGGGACTTACAGGGCAGCCTGGGCCAGTGTGCAGCCTGGCCTTCCGCGACTGAGGGACCCAGCTAAGCCTCGGTGGCCCAAACGGAGGGGATAAGGGAGACAGCAGCCTGACCTCACTCTCCTCCCGTCTTTGATTTCCAACTAGAGCTCCCCTTGGCCCGCTCAGCAGGAAGATGGAGGGCAAGGGAGGCCATTGACGTCATGCACTCAGGTCTGCCTCTTGGACAGAAAGAAGAATGAAGCCGTGTATCGGGGGAGTGAGTCTTGAGGGACAAGTGGCAGCTACATGACTAAAGGGTCCTGAGGAGAAAAGGAACTCGTCAATAAAACAAATGCATATAAACATGGTGGGGGGAGAGGGTCTGCAAGAGAAAATAAAGGAAATACAGTTAGTTCCCCACCTAGGAGGACTCCAGGAGCCAGCCGGAAAGGAAATGACAAAAATGTTTTTACCTCTCTTTTTTTTTTTTTTTTTTTTTACATTTTTTTAAAAATTAGTTTCAGGTGCACAAAACAATGTAATAGTTAGACATTTATCATTTATATCCCTCACACGTTTTCCCCTCTTTTTTGATATCTTACATTGTGTGTGTGTTCAGCACAGGTAAATTTACATCTTCACATTTATAATACTTATTATAAAGTTGGTGAGTTAGGACACACATTAAAGCACCAGTGGTCTCCAATAATAGTAAACATTTGGAAACATAACCTTTGAGTGTGCAAGTTTTAGTCAGACGTTTGAGAAACAGTTACATAAGTAGAATTTCTGAATCAAACTTTTACGGAAAATGTGCAGACCTGAACCTCCCCATAGGACCCGAGCGTTTTAGAGGCAGAGTTTAAAAATTACTTTCTTGAACAAATGCATAGCAGCGCTCTGTGATTATCTAACCCAAGTCATCCATCTCCATAACGTGTCCCTTCTTCCAGCTTCTGCCTTTGATTAATCCAAATCTTTTCTAGTTTCTTTTATTACCGAGTATTAATGTTTAAAATACCATAGTCTATAAGAGTGCAATTAAGTGGCCTCTGGAAAATTCCATTCCTTCCTCCACTTGGATGATGAATCTCCCAAGAATGACTTGACAATAGTGTGAGAGTAGGTCCTTTTTTTTCCCCTGCTTCGTTACCACAGTTGGAAGTTAGAAGTGTCTCTTGCACTCAACACATAAATTTGCTAAGCGAATCACAATGAAATTTAGGCTTTGAAATCAGGAGTGACTCTCCCTGGGGTCTGAGGGGCCCCATGGTAAGGCGGCTTCCACCACGGAAATTCCCTCAGACCCTGGAGGGAGGGGCACCATGCTCAGTAAAATTAATACATTAAAAAAAAGTCTAGCTTTGCAGTAGGCTAAAGTTTGGCAGCAGATCAGGAAATGGTTTAGACAAACCAAATGCATTGCCTGATTATTCCTTAAAGAGGAAAAACTGTCCAGAGGCCTGGCAACCATACCACACCGATCTCCCGAGGAATGATGGAGGCATTGAGAAGGGCGCCAGGTAGACCAGATGCCTGGGGTGGGGCTCTTCGGAGGCCAGTAATGAGTAGATTTGAGGGCCAGAGGCAGTGTGAGCAAGACAGCAGCTGCGCAGAAATGCTAGGCCAGAAGTGCAAGTCTGGGGCCCAAATAAGATTGAAAAGCAGGTTTGGGAGAGACCTCCACGCCATATTTGAGTGAACACGACCACCTCTGCTGGAGGTTGGGGTAGTGGAGAAATCGGGGCTTAGGAAAGATTTTCCTCGCTCGCAGTTCTATCCATCTCTCTTGACCGATTCATGGTTTCTGTGGCCATGTTTTCTACCTTCTTTTTTTTTGCCCTCTGTCTTTGTAACTATTAGAGCTTGTGTGTGTTTCCACAGCACGGTTGGTATACATGGGGAAGTGGAAAATCTTCGGGGTCCTGCTGGTACGATGGTGGAAGGTCCATGAGCGCAGAATCCAGGAATCTGGGAGCCTCAGGCAAAAGGTCAAGGCTGGCCTGACTGTGGAGGCTGTCAGGATCCTGGGAGGGTACCACGATGGCTCCCAAAGGGAAAGCATTCCTGCGAGGGAATGTCCACGCCCGGCCTAGCTCGTCATGGCTTCTTTGGCTCTGCTCACTCACCAACCGAGAGCTGCTTAAAGTGACAGTTACCTGCTGCACCAGCTACATTCAGTAGAGCCCTGGCTGTGAAATATTAAAATATCAATGGTTTTAACCTTGTCAAGGAGATGGAGTTTCTGTAAGTCATAGCATACCTCATGAGAATCACGGAATACTCAAAGATTCGCAGTGAATTGCTTGTGGGAAAAGACCATGTCTGCATTGTGCCGCCAATCCTAGCGCAGAGCCTGGCACCTAGTACATGCCAAGTAAATATTTGTGGAAAGCAGGGAGGGATGGAGGGAAAGAGGGAGGGAGGGAGGGAGGGAGGGAGGAAGAAAGGGGAAAGGTAATCGATTTGACTAGAGGAAACATTCTCCAGATGTTATTTCGAATCATATTTTAGAGATTTTCCTTTATTCCTTTGTTTTTATGTTTAATCATTATATTGATGTATCAATACTCGGTAGCAAAAAAGTCAATGGTAGGGAGGCAAAATTATAAGAAACATATTTTGAAGGGAAAATTGAAAACAGAAAATTTCAAGTTCCCCAGCAAATTAGAAGATGTGCTGTATCACCTCAGTTTTACTACATCTTGGTCGAGGCCAAAACTGGGTGTTTTGCAGGCAAAGCTGGAGCGTGACTACTCTCCGTGGATGAGCAGGCGACGGAGTGAAGCCCCTGCTCAGTTTTCCTCCCTCCCTCCCTCCCTCCCTCCCTCCCTTCCTTCCTCCATCTCTTCCTCCCTTCACCCATTTATCCATCCAGCCGTTCCTTTACTTGCTGTGGAGTGAAGCCTGTGCATCATACGTTTTGGATGCTGTCCATTTGATCGTAGTGCATAGCCCAGGTTATGAACCACTGCTTTAGGGGAATGAGTGTGTCTGCTGAACACATAAGGGGAGAGAAGAGGGTCCAGGAATAAACATATACAGAGGCACAAAAACATGCTAGAGCAAGTTGCCTTTAAGTTGTAGTGAAGACTAGACATAGTTGGAGAGGAGGATTAGCTGGGGCCTGGGAGAAATGGCGGGGGTGGGGGGGGCGCTGTAGTAGATGAGAGTAAGGTGCAGGGGGAGAGAGCACGGCCCCTAAGCCCGGAGGGTTTGCAAAGACCGCTTAGAGAAGGTTGGAGTTAAGTCCCTCCCTTGAAGGACAGCTGGGATTTGACAGGTGTTGATGGGGTGAAGTCTCTCCGGGTGGAATGGACAGAATAAGTGGGGTAACGTTGTGATAACGTCTGGTAAGGCTGGAGGTTGGAGTTTTCAGGCTGGGAATGAGGGGGCGACAAGGTGAAAGAAAAAGGATTTCAGGTGAGATCCCAGGCTGAGGATGTGGGGTTTTACCCAAACCTGAGAGCCGCTGAAAGTTAGTCTTTGGAGGGAGGGCACGTGCAGATGAAGTCTGAGGTGTAGAACGTGAGGCAGCGCGGTGGCAGGCTGGCACGTGGGAGCCTGAAATGGGCCTGATGGTAATTTCTAGGCAGCCGATTCTGCTTCTCTCTAACACAGTTAATAGGCACATTATTTTAGTCTAAACGAGTAAGAGACATTTCCTTACCCTTTAAAACTCAGAAGCTGATTGAAGTGAGGAGCCATTTCAAAGATCAATTTTGAAATTGTTGTTGGTAGCAAGCAGCTTGTGGGGGTGGAGATGAGGGCGATGGGGTAGAGACAGCATTGGATTTTTATGAAAAATCCCGCTGCCTGAAGAAATGGAGCAATTAGCGGAGGATGAGCTGTGTAGCTTCCGTGTTCCAGGAAGGCGGGGACTATGGAACTCACCTGTCCCTGTCTGGGTACTGAGGGGACGCCCCCAGACAGCTACCTGACCCCCACAAATATCTCAAAGTGAAAAACAAAAAGCAGACAACTTCTAGCTTCCCTCTATAGACGGGAACATTCTTTAGAGAAAGAACAAAGGGGGATCCCTACCTCTTGGTTTGTGGGCCTGGAGACCCAGTACCTGCAGATTTCATAACCGTTCTCAGCAGGACAGGGGCCCTTCAGCAATGTACAGCCACAGCGGTGGAGACGGTGTCTGGTGTTGGGCTGCTGAGTGCTGCGCTGACATTTAACCAGAAGGCACTGGTATAGCTATGCTAGCTGTTAAAGCACTGAAATGCCTTCTTAGGAAAACTGGGGCTTTGCAGCTGCCACCTAAATGCCCTTGCATTGCCTGGCTGTCCCATCCCCTTCTCCGGGAACCCCTCGACACCCCAGACCTCATCATGGTCCAGCAACCACAGGCTCAGTGCTCCGGGCATAGCAGGGGCCCCAGGCTCCTAGTCTAGAGAGTTCCCTGCTCAGGTGCCCCACCTTGCTGGTTGTGCCGTGTTCTGAGTGTCCCTGCACGTGTGTGAGTGCAGGTGTCTCTCTGGATGGCTTTGCCTTGCCCCTCGTTGCTAGCTGCATGGCTGTTGTCTTTGAAGCCAGGGCCTGACCTGTGCTCAGCCCTGCCTCCCCTGCCTCGTCTTCCTGCCTGTGCTCTGCCTGCCTTTCCCAGCTCCCATCCTGCACCATCCACTATTGACTAGGATCTTGCTTTGAATTTAACGGACCACCCTTCTCCAAATGTCACTGTCAGATACACCTACTGTGCACATATGCCTGCTGGCCGTTGTCACAGTTGGCAGGCGTTCTGGTGAGCAGTGCCTGGAGCCCCTTCCTTTGCCAGCCTCCTCGTCTCCTTGTCAGCCTCCCATCCACGCCCCACCTGAAATCGCTGCAGATCTCAGTGGCCAAGTCCCTCTGCGTGGGGACCAACGCGGTGTTACGTGGGACGGGCTCGGGTTTCCGCAGGTCCTCACTCAGTGTGGACGAGCAGCCAGTGGCAACCTGAGAGGCAGAAGGTTATGGCCAAGGCCAGACACGGGCTCCAGGACAGAGGCGACCGCATTCAGGCTGGGGGGCCAGGAACATTTGACTGAACAACTTAGAACCTCGGTTTCCTCGTCTGTTACGTGGGAACAGGTACACTGTCCTCCCAGGTTTGAGATGAGCCTTACACGAGGTCATATGTGAAGTACTTGGCAATTAGGGGTGCTCAATAAGTGGGAGCGCTTACTGTTTATTATATTATATGTCTCTTCTTCCTGCAGCTTCTAGGACTCTTGTTTCCCAGGCTCCTCTCTAATTTAGCCTCTGGACTGGGGGATGGGTCTTTCCTAGCTACCTGCCCCCTCCCCCCACCACCCTTTCTCCTCTCTTGGTCGCCTCACCTGTCAGTCTCAAGCTCTGGCCCTTGCCCATCTCGTTGGCTGTGGTAGGTAATTGCTGAGTGCCTACCCAGCACCTGGGGGAGGGAGAAGCCAAGCGTGAGGGATAAAAGCCGCACTTGAAGGATGTTGGAGGCTGGGACAGTGATGACACATTGGCTGCTGTACCCCTTCTGGACAGCCTCCCATGGGCTCCTTGTTGGGGGGCGGGGGGTGAAATAACCCTCTATTTGGTGAAGCCACTGTAGTTGGGTTTCTGTAGGTGAATGATGAACGCTAGCTGGTACCCTGGCCCCAGCCCCTGGCAGGGAGAACTGTATATGGGCTCACTCATTCCAGAAGCTTTTCTAGGACACAGTTTGCTTCAGGCTCATGTCCAGTGGCCAGGAAGTGCCCCTTAAGTGACCCAGGTGCGGTGCAGCTCACCCACGCAGTGAACTGAGAGGCTTAGAGCATCATCACAGCTCACTCCAAACTAGCTGTCAGTGACGGTGATGGAGAGACTCAATTAGACCTCGCTGACACGGCCGGAAAGTCTGGCTCCATTCTCTCTGCCTCCCTGGCTCTGAATAGAAGACGATTACTGTGAGATGTGGGGAAGGCTCATTTAAGCAGCTATAGATGCGCGGGGAAGACGCGGGAAGACCAGCCTGACAGAACACTGGCTAGGAAAAACAGAACACTCGTAGCTTCAAACTTTGTCTCAGAGTTTCCCAGTGTGGTGCCCAGCGCATGCTGCCTGCTCAGTGGGTCTCATTCACTCATTTGTTTAAATTTCGGAGAAGAGGAGGGAGAAAGGCAGTTCATACTTGTTAAACAACACAACTTGTACAAAACAAATGAAAGTATAAAATACCCCCCACTCTTGATTCTACTGTTCTTTCTGTTGTCAAAAGTTTGTTTATCTTTTCAGAAAATATATATAATTTAACCAGATAGACTAGAAGCGGCCACATTAGCCAACAGCCCATATAATAGTACCTCAAAATTAATGACAAACAAGGTTTATTTCCCACTCATGCCACTTATGCATTATGGGTAGGGAGGGGGCTCTGATCCCAGAAGTTGCCAGCCTCTGTGTGTGTGAGGGGAAGGAGAACTGGAAGGTCCTGTATTGGCCATTAAATGCTCCAGCCTGTAAGAGGCATGGATCACTTCTGCTCCGAAACTCATTGGCCAGAATGAGTCATGTGGCCACGCTCAGCTCTACTGCAGCTGGAAGTCCAACCAACGCCACGCTCAGCATAGGGAGAGCAAGGATGGTCTGGTCAGCAACAGGATTGATTATCACACACTGTTCTGCACTTATTTTTGGATTTGTCTTGTACTTTGCAAACACGTCAAGTGTTTAGAACAGGGTCTGTCCCATACATAAGTGTTTGTATTGTCATTTTAACCTATATTATTTTACACATGATAATATATACTGTACAATATTTTTACTGATACAGTCTTCTCATTTCATGGATGTCTCCTAAATGAGAGAATAGAAGTCAAGCTCTGTTTATTGTGTCTGGTGTCGCAGGGAATGTTAGAGAAAGGGGGAAACTGTAGCTTAGGAACTGAGTAGATTCAGTGCAGAGACAGCAGTGCAAAGTCCAGGCCAGTTTAGGGCAGGAAAGTGTGGGTACCAGACTTTCTGGCAAACTTCCTGCACCGAGCCGAGCCTCAGGCCCTGATGCCAGCTCTGCGTTTGATGGCCTCCTGGGTCCACGTCATGCCAAGCGCTACTGGGCTGACTTGTGGTTTTTGCCTGGGAAAGGACAGAAGTTGGCGTGCCACCAAAGCCCTGACTGCTCTTGGATCATGTTCTTCCAACCGTGCAGGACAGCCACACAGAGCCCTTTAAAAGGCATTTGCGATGATTTAATTAAATCTGACAGATATTTAAAAAACCACTAACAGGAGACCTCAACCTTATTTCCCGTCTATTTTCTCTCTCTCTCTGCTTCTAAAGGTTAACAGCAAGCTTAACTCCTCTCTCTGCCCCAGAACTGTATTCTTAATGAGCATCCCAAGGGGACTTCCCTCCCTCTCCCTTTGAATGGACTTATTTCATCTATTTTGCTGCAAGGGGGGAAATATATGCAGGGAGCAAGCTCTCATTATCTGGGAGAGAGTTTAGAGCGTCTCTCAGCGTGGGCGCTAACCTCTGAAGCTGAAGGGCATTCCGGCTGCCACGTCAGCCCAGGATGGTCTTTGGCATCAGAATCTGACCAACTCAGAGGGTTACAAAAAGGTGCTGGAACAGAGACTCCTGAAGTCACCAGCAATTGATGGGGTGCGAATGGCTGTGGGACAAACCTGCCTCCCTGTGTGGAGAAGAGGTCAAGGATGAAATGATCTAAGAGCCCGACTGTATCTACACTGGACCCAGCCTGCCTTCCACTTCTCACCAGAGTGCACAGTTACTAACAGGCTCATCTGAATAAGGAAGGGGGTAAAGAGGAAATTATCACCTTCCTATGGACTCGAGCAACGTAATAGAGAATTCCCTCCCCTGATCCCCAGTTAATTCTGAACAGTTAGCCTTAGACTACATGTGACAGCTTCTCTTAGAGGACCGGACCACGGTCACCTGACTTGTCAGCAGCAGACCTGGGGCTCGAACCAATGTCTACTTGTGCAGTGTTTACGCTCCCCTGTGACCAGTCTGCGCCTGCTTCCCCACAGCCTCCTCCAGATCTGGTGTATGTTCATCATGTTCCATATCTCCGCTGTGGTGCTTTGCAAGGTCTGCTCTTCTGTAGAAGAACTTCAGTTCAGTTCACCATCCCCCCCCAGCACCGAGCCCCCAAACTTCTCTGCCCAGGACCTTATTCCTTCTCTTAAGACCTTATTCTCTAAATCTAAGGGGACAATTAGGGTTTTAAAGTCCCTAAATTAGAGATGACCACTTATCAGGGAGAAACGCACTATGCCCCCAAGGGGGGGATTACAATCCCCAGGGCATGGGGGGGAGACATGGAGATTGAAGAAGGTAGTCAAGACGATGATTGCGTTGCCTTGGTTTTCATCGCGACATATTGTTTTTACTTTGAAGTCCCAAATAACTCTAAAGAAAGCCATGAGATTTTTATGTTTGCCGTAGAGGGATTGCATTTGGAAATAGTGACAAATGTGGATATAACTATCAGAAAAGCTTGTGTGGCTCTCACTCGTGCCTGTATTTCAAAAGACTCTTGGAGACATGAAGCTAAATCCCTCAAAGTGAACCCCTAAAATGGGAACTTGGGCACCACTGGGGACAATCTTTTGTCAGCGTGGCTCTTTTCTCCTTTCCAGTTATACCACTAGGTCTTTGCACAGAGGGGTGCTAAGGCCAGCTTCTCACCAACCACCTGCAAAGCCTTTCCAAGGGGCAGGAGGCCCCGTTCTGCAAACGTGGCATGCCCTCTCATCTTCTATCTTCTTCCTAATAGGAATTTTCAGAGCCACAGAACCCAGTCATGGCAGGGAGCTGAAAAGCCTGTGAAAATCAGGCAAGACTCAACATATTCTGAAAGAAACACATGTCTGGATAATATTGAGAAATACATGGTCTGCCCTCACTCATTTCCTGAGCCCTCTCTGCCACTAGACAGGAGACATCTGTTGCTTCAAGGAAGGGCAATCCAGAAGCCAGGAAACAAAGGGCACCACAATCCTGGCTTCTGTACAGCAAACGAAAAAATGCCGTGTGCCCCTAAGGGAAGAAGATTCCGTGGAAGAGATACCAAAGGTAGTGTTTTCTGCATCTGAAGAGAGTTTAAAATGTCTTTGCAGGAGAAAGAAGAGTTGGATGTGGAAAGGAGAGAGAGAGAGAGAGAGAGAGAGAGAGAGAGATTGAGAGACTGAGAGTCAGGTGATACCCTCTAAAGATTTACTCCAAGGAAGGAGCTATGCTATGAGTTGAATTGTGTCTTCCAGAAAGATATGTTGATGTCCTAACCTCTGGTCCCGGTGAAAGTGACTTCATTTCCAATTAAGCACATTGTGATTTGCAGATGAAATCAAGTTAAGATGTGGTCCCACTGGATCCAGTGACTGGTGTCCCAATAAGAAGAGGGGATTTGGGCACAGAGACACCAGCAGACACAGGGGAAGAGGTGGCCATGTGAGGGCAAAGGCAGAGACTGGAGTGATGCATCGACAAGCCAAGGGACGCCAAGCGCTGCCAGCAAATATCACAGCCAGAGGCAGTGAGGAAGGAGCCCCCCAGCAACTTCTAAGAGGTCATGGCTGTGTGGACGCCTTGACGTCTGCCATCCGGCTTCCAGCACTGGGTGTCTAACGTGATAAGCCACCCAGTTTGTGGTGATTGTTACAGCAGCCCTAGAAAATTAGTGCAGGGGGTACTCTAAAACCACATAGTTTCTGGAGGAATTTTGGGATCCGAGAGTAGATTAGCCCAGCGGTAGCACTCTCGCACCTCCATGGCACGGGGACAAGGAAGACGGGGGCCTGTCCACGTTGGGGATCCCGGGAGTTCTCAGAGGGGAGGGACTATGGATGTTCTTGTGTCCTCCAGAAGGGAGTTAGTCAGGAGAGAAGGTGCTGGCTGGCTCCTAGTCGTGATGGGCTTTGCATCAGCTGGTGTCCTGTGGCCGGACAGGGAGAGGAATACAGAGCCATCAGCGCTTTCCTCCATGGGCAGACACCACCTGTAACAATCTGATGGGGGCTCCTAAGTGACAGCCCTGTCCATCATCTGAGTTCAGGAATAACTGACATAGAGGCCAGAACTCAGGCAGTTCTAAATCCAGGTATCGTCTTTATATGAGAAAGCAGGATAGGAAACGTTGCTGGGGTGAGTGGGGCACTGGGCCCAGTGCCACTGGCCGCCAGTGTTCAGTGGACTCCCTCATTCCCAGGAGGCACAGGGCGCTGAGGCCCTTCCCCTGGGGGCAGCAGAGTGAAATGGGCGTTTTCTGTAGACAGACACCGAAGAGAGGGAACCGCTGAGCGGGGCAGGGCGGCGAGTGCCGACTCTGTCCTTTCTCCCAGGACCTACGCTGTGAGGACGCCCGAGAGTCCCTGGGCTGTGATGTGAATCCTGGGAAAGGAAAGGGGATGGACAAACCCTGAACTGTCTGAGTTTAAACCTGAAATGCCAAGTTTACCCAGAATTGACTGAGATGACATTTTCTGTCTCCAAACAGAATGGGGCTTCCGATAGAATTTAAGTTGAGCTGTAGCAAAATAAAGTGACGTTTCTTTGCAAACCTGCGTTTTATGAACTGGATTTATACTCGCTGCCTAGGGAGCTACACTGGGGATATTGGGAGGAGGAATGAATCACAAACCATGACCTTCCGGGTTTGGTTGCTGCTTAGGCTTTGATGAAAGTATTGCAGGTGGTTCTGTGGTTCCTGGGACCCTCGGCGCCCAGGGTTTTCTTGTCCCTGAGTCCTGTGGCAGAGACTCTGCGAGCTCACGGGTGTCTCCTGGCTCTTAGTGGTCCAGGAGCCGGGCTTCAGGCAATCGTATGCTCTCACTGATACCAACAGCAGCCCTGAGCAGTAGAATTCCCCGTGTATCACCTCTACTTTACACACAATGCCACAAGCTCAGGTAGGAGTTGGGACTCACCGAAGGCCACACAGGTGGCCAGGGGCCAGGCTGGGAGCTGAATTAGATGTCTGCTTGCCCAGGGGGCCCAAGCTGCCTTTATCGACTGGAGGCTTCCTGAGAGCAGGGTTGCTCTGTAGCTCTCCTGTCAGGACCTACTCCCCCCTCCTCTGCCCCCTGCCCCCACACCTCTGCCCAGACAGTGCCTGCATAGGTTTGTGTGCATTTGTATTTCTACCTGATGGCATCAGGAACTTTGATTCTTCCATTCTTTAGTCTTTCCTTTGGAGTAAGCAGTGCCTTGTTCTTGGCCCTTGGAATAAACACTGGCTTTCGTATGGCATTGATTTGGCTCATACCAGGAGCCTGGTTAAACATGTAACTTGTGTCTGCTTCTGATGCAGTTTCACCAGAATTTATGGAGCGTCTGCTCTGTGCTAGGTCCTCAGGAAGCAAGGAGCTGAACAAGTCTTGTTTTCACCTCCGGGAAGCTGCAGGGGAAGGCCTTTGCTAGAATGCATGCAGGTGCCTTCTCTGTATACACAGTTCCTAAACCTGCCTTCGCAGAGCAGAAGGTGAGGGCCCGGCAGGTACCAGAGAGGAGACAGAAACTGCCAGAGTCTGTGCCATTCAGGGCTTCCCAGTAGGGAACTCAAGTAGCTACATCTATTATTGGCCCTGAAAATGCAAAAAAAAAAAAAAAAATCATTCATGTCACTCTAAGGACATACTTTTTTTCTGTAGATGGCTTTTCCCAAACTGAGCTGAAGGGTCAGACTCCCAAAGCAAAAGGAAACCCCAGCAGACGGATGGGACGTTTAACCCGGATCCCTCATGTCTAGAATCATTCCCATTGACTTCGGGTTGACAGCCTTTACCCAAGGAAAGAAGCAGCTAACATTTACAATTGTTTCTAGATTTTTCTTACGCATAGCATTTTTTTATTACTCCCCAGGCAAAATTATAATGTATGTTCCACTCTCGTGGTCTGCTTTCATTACGTAGCTGGATGCATTTGTGAGCGCTTTCTACATTTATGGGTCCTCAGAACTCTCTCTTAAAAGAGGATTGTTGGATGATGAGGTCGTCTCCAATTTCTCAGGAGAAGAAATGAAATGTTTCCAGACAACTTTGTGCCTAAAAGGTCTTCTTCTCTGGATTTGCCTTCTAATTTTGTACCTGCAGAATTTTGATGTGGAGGAGTATTGCATTTTAGGTTGTCAAACCTACCAAATCTGTTCTCTTACCATTTCCATTCTGGGTGTCCATCAGCACTGCTCCAAGGGCCGTAAGGCCACCTAGACACAGGGACAAATGGCAGATGTCAACCACCTTGTTTTAACTTACCCGATTGTTGGCTGCGAAAGCCATCCATAAGTCTATTTGCTGGCAGAGCTTCCTAGGATATGCTTGTGCCTTATCTTGACTTTCTGATGTTTTTCTGAGTTATGCCCTGCTCCGTCAGGAAATGAGTTATTGATTTTCACTCCACGCCCTTGTTCCTGGGCACCGAGGGAGAACCCAACTGTTGTTGGAACGTTTCTTTGCTTGGTTTCCATCTTGCCCTCTTTCTTATGATACCTTCTCGTCGCCTGTACCGGGCGCCCTTACTCAGTTCCTGTGAGGCATATGTTCTCCGAGGTGCTTTTTCTAGCAGGGGCACCAAGCCGGGCAGACGGTTTTATTCTGACGTGTGTTGGGGCATTGCTGCAGGGACTCGATAGGTGCCAAGCCGCTTTCTGAGATCCATTCTCTTGACCCATGAGGGAGAACGGACTTTCCAACTAGGACAATTGCCACGATGCACGTCCTGTGGGAAGTGTCTCCTAAAGTTGTATCTCAGAGGCCTGGGGTGTGTCTGAGGTGGCCGTGTCCGGCTTACAGTTCTCTGGGCTCCCTTGGGCTGGGGGATAAAACCTAAGCCCTTCCTTTCACATAGAAACCTCCCCAGCTATTCCTCTGAGCCCCGTCTCCTGCTCCTGCTCCCCGTTCACGGTCTACACCCGGCAGCCCCAATGCAGGGACCACTCTCACCTCAAGCCTTCATGTTCCACCCCTGCTGTTCTCTCTGTCTGGGCTACTCTCCCTCTGCCCACCCATAGACGCTTTACCTGCTTCTGTGATGGCATAGCTCACGGTATACTTGGTGATTTAGGTATTGTTCCTTGACTAGGTCATGATATTCACAAGGGTAGAGTCCAGACCTTCCATGAGCTGTAGCAGCAGCACTAGCTGAAGGCTCGGCCGAATGTGGGTGACCAGCCAACGTTTGTTGAGTGAATGCTAAAACTATCCTAAGAGAAGGAAGGAGGGAGGCTCTGTAGAGACCAAACACAATTTATACCGTGAGATAGGGAATCATCTTATAGGAGGTCCAGACGAGTTTATTGTGAGTTATCAAGCATTTGGGGGCATATTTTGCACGCACAGCTAGAATTGTAGAGGGAGGAGCCAGTATTTGCTGTCACACTTGCAGTGCCTTCAAACGGGATTAGGAAGGATGAGACGGCAGGCAGCTGCTGATTCTTTCAAATTCTTTTTCCATCATCACCACCTCACATGACAGCGCATTTAACGAGGCTCTAGGGAAAGGCCACCACTGGGATTGAAGCTCTTCCCACATCTGCCCTTCCACTGTGTGCATCGTGCTCACACCTTGAAGAGCTCAATTTGGTAACCAAGACTAAGAATCTCTCAAAAAGAGTGCCTACACAGACATAGTTTTATCTTCAGAACAACTCTGGGAGGTTTGGAGGGCATGTTTTGCTATTATTTTCATCTCAATTATTTTATGAAGGAGGAAACATACTTGGTGGTATTAAACAACTTGCTGAAAGACGTACAGCTAAGAGGGACAAAGTCAAGACGCGAACTTGAATCCCTCTGACTCCAGATCTATCTGCTATCAAACAGTGGCTAACAGGTCATAAAGAGAAGGAAGGACCGCTGTCTAAATGACGAGCTTCTTATCATCAACAAGATCAAAACTTGTTTTAAGATGCAAAAAGAAAGCTGTTTTCTTCTGAATTTTATGTCTTTTGGTATCTGAACAAAAGGTGGTTTCTCCACCCCACCTTCAATGCACCTGAAAACCTAGTCGGAGTCCCTGGGGAAGAGAATGGAATTGCCTCGCAGGAAGACAACATCGGCACCAACTTATTTCCTTGCTGAATCCAATACTACCACCCAAGGCCACTTGGGAGAACAGATGCGACGTGTCCAGCAGGGGGAGGGCTCTGTGCAACCAGCCATGAATATTGGAATAGTTTCAGGAAGAAGACAAATGCCCCATATCACATCCTCATTCTGCAACCAGGCTTCCAACCAGGATAAGAATTGGTTCCGGCTTTGATGTGAAAGAACTTATTGATGGAAAAACCTGTCCTGGCTGACAGATGCAAGGCCTTTGGGGACTGAGGGCTTTTTCCCTCCTTTTCCCGAGGCCATGTGTAAGCTAGGGTAGCCCCTAGTGGGAGTTTGTAATGTGAAAGACGCTCTCAGAAGCACGTAGCCCACGGCACCAATGAGAAAGGTCTCTGTGATGCCCAGACCTCCCTGCAGAAGGCAGGGGTTCAGTGTGAATAAGACAATGGGTGGCTGAGTGAGCCCTTTGAGTGAATTTGGGGTGACACCAGAGCCACGTGTGTGTCAGTTTAATCACTACTTTCTTATAACAACTCTAATGGCAAATTTAAAGACTAAAATATATCGCTTCTAATCCCACAGCTCTATGAAACTGATCTCATTTAACAAGGGACTTTTCTGCCCTTGTCTATTTGCATATGTATACACAAACACACACATATGTATCTGTGTAGCTATACACGTACATGTTTACTTTAGGTTGACCTACAAAATATGTTTTGGTTTTGAAGATGAACATTAGAATATAGACCTCTGTTTATATTGCGTATTTGTCCTAATTGTCATTTCAATAAGCACAAGCTATTCCTTCAAGATTGTATATCATACTTTACTCAACTTCTTTTCTCACTCTGGGGACTCAAGGTCATTTTGAAAATAAATTTTTCCCCCCAGTCATAAGCACAGCTTCAGTGAATATACACTTGCATGTAACCTTTTTGGAGCGATAGCCTTTGGGGCATATTCCCAGGAGTGAGGCTGTAGGGAAGCAGTAATGTGTGAAAAACGCTGGCTCTGGATTCAGGTAGATATAAATTCAAATCCTGGTTCTGCTGTTTGCTGGGAGTGTCAGTCTACTTGTGGTACTTAACCTCTGTCTCTTCACCTGACCGAGCACATCCGTCAGGCGCTGCTATCACACAAAGCACACAATATAAGTGGAGCCTAACACTGAGCATTGAGTAGGTTACAGGTTGGCGAGGGTTCAGCTGATCTAGAATGTTCAGTGTCCCTGCTTGTCACTGCACGTCTGTGGGTTCCCTGAGATTGCTCCGTTCTACTTGTCTCTCATCCTCTTCCTGGTTACAGCCTGTTCTTTTCACGGCGATGGTACACACACCAAAAAATGAACCCAAATGCACAAGCATTTGTCAAGACTCTGGCCACACCATATCTGCTGACATTTCATTGTTTTCAGCTTGTAGGAGAGCTGTGCTCCCACCTCTTTCAGGTCCCTGATATCACCAATTTCGTATCTCTCTGACACACTAGGCCAGGTTTTCTCAAGCTTGACAAAACCGACATTTTGGGTTGGAAAGTTCTTTGTTGTGAGGGATTGTGCTGTGTATTGTAGAATATTTAGCAGCATTCATACCTTGTATTCACTAGATGCCAATAGCACATTCCCCACCCCTGATATGACAATTTAAATGTCTTAAGACATTGCCAGATGTCCCCTGGGGACCCAAGTCTTCCCCAGTTGATAACCACTGTTGTAGGCTATCCAGTTGGCGGCAAATTCCTTACTCACACCATCCACGTAGTACAGGTTTTTCTGTTCTCTGGACCATGAACAGAGATGTACTCTTTCAACCAAAACGGTCTGCCTCCCCGGAAGGATGTTTTGTTGGCCAACAGAGGCAGTGATTTTTACAATGACTGTAAGTGCCTTTTGTTGTAATGGTTTTGGCAGAGATCATGGAGAAAGACCGTGAACCTAAGAAGTGAAATTATTACCTGCACATCAGTTTAAGGTGAAGGGAAGATGATTGAAAGGGTTCATTTTTTAGTAGGATTGTCTTCTGCTGGGAGTTTCATAATAGCAGCATCAATAAGTATTATGGAAATGGCATTTTCACTACTTTTTGCATGAGTTAGAATAACAAAAACAAACAGTTATTGAGTACTGGCCTCTGCGATTTGCATCTGGAAAATATGTTATTGATGCTAAGGAAAACATTTTATCTGAGTATTCTGGAGACCAGAATCAATAGTTGTAAAAATTGCTATAAACTTAAGGACAAACAGGAATATTGCCATCAGTTAATAAAACTTGAGGAAAACCAAAAGGCTATTGACTATTAAACAGAAATGGAAATCTTTCTTTTAATGAGCTCCCTTGTACATCTTGTCTTAAATCTATTGAATACTTAATTTTTTCTTTGCCTTGAAAAAAATTGCACAATTAATCTGTTTTCATCGAAAAGAAGTTAGAAAGTCCAAATGAACAAAAAGGAAAATGTCATAAAACAACCGCTAGAGAGTAACTACTCCTATCACCTTGGTATACGTCTTTTTAGATACCTTTTTATCTATCTCTGTCTCTAGACCCATATCTGTATCCATATACCCATCTTTCTTTTTAAAACAGATTGAGATCCTGTTTTTTACACATGACTCTGTATCATAAACAGCTTTCTACATTAGTAAACGTAGAGCTGCATAATCTTTGCAATGGTACATACGTACTATTCCATTGAATGAAGAAAACATACTTTAACCAACCTCCAATGACTATATGCGTATTAGAATATGCATATTCTGAATTTTACCTTTTTAAGTGAGATAGTGATAGACACCTATTTACACATATTACCATGTACTTTTCTAATTATTTCCTTAGGCCAGTGAAGGACATAATTAAATCACTCCATTAAATCCCAAAGTAAGGTCCGTTTACCAGGCGTACTTTTTCTAAAATAGATTCGGAGTCTATGTCATGATGAAACGCTTTTCCCTTACTGAGGGTCAGAAGGAAGTTTGTGAAAGTGGCCCAAGGGCCGAGAAACCAGGGGAGAACTCCCTTTGTTCAGGGTGCTATAACAACACTGTATATTTTCTTTAAAAATCCTATATTCCAAATGGACTCTTCAACTTTGGCCTCTGTTTGTTATATAAGTCATATACAAGAATTTTAAAAAATAGAAAACAGGAAAAAAAAGGTGACAGTCATCCATTGTATTAGTTTCCGATCGCTACAGAACGGAGAACCACAAACTTAGCATAAGACAACACACATTTATCATCTCATAGTTTCTGTGAGTCAAGAGTCTGGGCAGATCTTGGCTGAATCCTACGCTCGGGGTCTCATGAGGCTACAATGCAGGTGTCCAATCTGCTCTAGACACCATTTGGAGTGTGCGGTCTTTCTCCACGCTCGTTCAGGTGGTTGGCTGAATCCAGTTCCTTCTAGTTACAGGATTGCAGTCCCTGTTTTCTTGCTAACTGTTAGCTGGAGATGACGCTCACTCGCAGCGTCCGCTCACAGCTCCTTGCCGCAGTTTCCTGAGCGTGGATGTCTGTCTGCTTTCTTCCCGGCCGGCAGCAGCTGTCCAGCCCCCTTTTAAGGGCTCACCTGATTAGGTCTGGCCTAATCCACCAGGATAATCTTCCTTCTGATTAAGTCATCCGATCAGGGGTCTTAATTACATCTGTAAAAATGCCACTTGCCATGTAACATTCCTTAACCGTAGGAGCGATGCCCCATTATCTTTACATATACGAGGCCAGGGCACTACCCAGGGTGTGCACACCACGGCGTAAGCATAGAATTCTGCCTGTCACATCCGTGGTTCTAATCTGAGAAACCGCTCCTCATGTTTTGGGCATGTTTTGGAGTTTTGTCACACCATGGGTAGGTATTTCTGAAAATAGTTGTAACTGTCGTGTGCGGTCACCATCAAATCCTTTGTTCTCTTCATAACAACGTGCCCGTGTGTCCCTGCAAAATGTCGATGAGCATCATTTGAAAATATGGGTTGATACTTGTTAGACTGCATGTTTGTGTGTCCCCTCCACCCCCGCAAATCCATATGTTGAAGCCTTGACCCCCAATGCGTTGCTGTTGGAAGGTGGGAGATCTTTAAAAGAGGGTTAGGGTTAGATGAGGTCATGAGGGTGGGGCCCCCGTGATGGGATTGGTGCCCTTAGAAGAAGAGGAAGAGACACGTGTATCTGTCTCTCCCACACGTGAGGACACAGTGAGAGTCCATCCTCCGAGCCAGCAAGAGACCTCACCAGGAATGGAATATTCCACTATCTTGATGTTGGTTTTCAACCTTTGGAACAATGAGAAATAAATGCCTGTTGTTTAAGCCACCCGGTCTGTGGTACTTTGTGTTAAAGCAGCTCAAGCTGACTAAGAGTATTGTGAATAAGACCCCCCCCCCCCCCGCCCCATTATAGTTTCTAGCTTACATATTGGCCTTGCCTGGATTTTAAGTTTCCCACTTTTCCTTTGTCACCAGTTCCTCATCATGGATTTCAGGGAACTTATAGGTAGTGGATTTCTATTCTTTTTTCCATTGTGTTTATAAAAGAGAAATGAAGTACTAGAACAGACAAAGGAAGCTTTCTCCGAGACAGACTTTCTTTCACCAATGAAATATTTATGATGACACGTTGCCTAGCAATAGTCACCACATCTGCCTGCAGAGGCAAGAGAGAAACTCAAGGGGGAGTTTCCCCAAGAGACTCAGCAAAGAGAAAAACCAGCCTAACCAACACAGCCTCTCCTTCCCTGATGACATTTCTCCTAGTTTCAGGCAAAGAAAATGTTTATTGGGGAAATGGTCATGTCGGCTGGAATTATTTAATAGCTGCGGGAGAGTAGAGCAGGAGGAAGACTTTAAAGAGACAAAAGCAGACAGATGTCTTTCTACCTGAAAAGTAAAGATTATATGTGTCAACAGAAAAAAAAAGAAAAGAAAAGCAGACACATGTCAGGGAGCAACTTATCTGTCCTGTAGCAAAATGTTTTCTTTTCTGTCACTGCCCACTGATGCGAATCCTGACAAGATTGTCCTGTCCCTGTCGCCTGCCTGGTTCTGGCTATCACACTGCTGGGCTCATGATGGTAAACCAGGCCTCCTGGCCAAGGAGCTGGAATTAAGAATCAGTTCTTTTCAGGTATGTTGGCTTCCAGGTATGAGAACATTCCACCCAGAAGGGAGCTAGGATGGAAGTCCCGTTTAAAAAGGATTGTGTGAAAATACGTATAATTCTTTTAGGGTAGGGGTGTTCAAAGACTATACACTTCTTCAGAAGTCGTTTTCTCATCATAGGTGTTACTATCAAACCACAGAATGCTGGAATTAGAAGGAACAATTGAAATCACTGACAGAGGCCGACATACTCTCCCTCTCCCTCTCCCCCTCCCTCTCCCCTCTCCCTCCTTCTTCCCCTCTCCCCTCCCCCTCTCCCACCTCCTCCTCCTCCCTCTCCTCTTCCCCCTCCCTCTCTCCCTCCCCCATCTCCTTTCCTGTCTTCCTTCTTCTATTTTTAATCACCAGTAACATTTTCCCTCTTCCCACAACCCCATATTTTGAGACTAGAATCACCACACCAAATAAATGTAATTCCAGGCAAAGGCACAAAAATGTCCCCCTTCATTAACGTGTGTGGCCTTAGCACAGGGTCAGTGCGCTCTTTCTGCCTGACCTTTTGCAATCCTGAAAGTAGCTCAGTGACTTCATCATTTCATTTGTGGGTGCCAAGGGACGAAACATCCCAGATTGGAAATTGCTAATCTAATCCTCATTTTCTAGATGAGGAAATTCCCCAGAACCTTCAAATGCACATAAAGTACCTACGAGGACTCAGGAGCACTAAGCGGGGGAGCCTGGTCAGCAATTTCAGAGAGTGATCAGAGACCATGATGGCACCCCAAAAGCATCTTGAGGAGCCCCCCAAAATACTGACCCGGGACCCAGAGATTCTGATCTCATTGGTCTGCGTGGGGCCAGACCATCCGATTCTAACGTGCAGCTGAGGGTAGAGAGATCTCACTTTCACGCGTTGAGAGTAACCAAACAGGTGTCTTCTATTGAAAGGCCCTGCTCTCCACATCTGCATCCTATGCGGAGCTAATTGCGGAAGAACTTCAACTGAGAGATGAAGAGGGAGATCAGATGGGCTTTTGAAGGAAGGGAGGGAAGCCTGTAGCTTTTTTCAAAGCCGCTCTGACGAGTCGCAGAGAACTTGTAGATGGTCTAGTTGAGGGCAGAAGTGTGCTTGTGGCCAAGATGGGAGGAGAGATGGCACAAGCCAGTGGTCTGATATTGGACAAATTATAAGTATCTCCAGAGGTCCACGGACTCGTCTGCGAAAGGGGTCTTAGGAAATACAGGTCTTGCTCGATAAGGAGCCTGTACTAGAACATGGTGCCATGCAAGAAAGGAAGCCTGGTCCTAACTCCTCAAGGTAAGCCAGAAACCCAGACGGTTAGGTGAAATCTCCTGACTTTTACATTTTGGCAAAACATTCAAATGTTTTCAATCCACTTGAGCGGGTGGTGTCAGGTGGCGGCTCAGCCGGTGAAGGGGCGCAGTTTATAATTGGACTCGTTATTTCTAAGATCTCTTCCAGTTCTAACTTTAAGAATTCTTAAGTGGGGTGGGTCTCTAGGAGAGCTGCACCAATGGTGACAAACCCGAGGGAGCTCATTTTGGGTGGTCTCTGTTCTGTTACAGCTGAAAACTTCATTCTGTCTTGGTCCTGGTCAGCCTGCTTGTTCCTCTGTAGGAAGCTTAAGAGTGCAGAGCCTGACCTTCTCTGAGTCTCAGCGTCTCTCCGCTCTGAAATGGGGACCACAGCTGCGAACTCGGAGGGAAGGCTCTGGATAAACTTGAGCAGCATGTGCACTGGTGACAGACCCTCCTGGGTGTGAGAGGGCACCCGGCAATCGATGTGGGGTCTCCTCCCCAGAGCCGAGGTCAGAAGATGGTGACGATAGGTTAAACTGCTTGTCACTGAACCTAAGTACAAAACTCGATTCCCCTCCACTCTCTCCCCACTGGAGTAGGCTTCTAAAAATACCTCCAAGGCAGCCTGCTCTGTCTGACAGACTTGACATGTTAACAGTCTTCAAAGCCAAGTTTCGGCTGCCCCGCCAAGAGGAGTCTGTCCCCCGTCAAAGTTTCATTTTCTTGAAATCTGTCACCTTTCCCAAGTCAGCAGAGAGCTGATGGGCATTTTATTTACTAGGAGTGAAAGTTCAGCCATCCAGTCTGAAATAGCTGTGACATCCACCAGAGAACCTTCCTCTGTTTGTGATTTGGGCCTTAGTGGAGAGAGACCACCCCTATATCAGATCCGAGAACATTCTGTTTTCTAGCTGTGGGGGCAGCTTGGAGGCGCGTTCCCCAAAGGTTGGGGGGGTGTGTGTCCATTTGTACAACCCTCTGGAAGACATTTGAGTAGAATAATAAAGATCCCCTGAGTTTATATTGTATAATATTCAGTGAGAAAATATACAAAATAGATTGTACACTATTAAGGTAATCTCTCTGTTAAGGAATGGAAAGAAACCTATTGAAATATTAAAATGGACAATCTTTAGGTGTTAGTGGGGCAATCGATGAATTTTAGATGTTTTTGCTTTATTTATGCTTGCCAAACCACCCACAAACAGCTTGTCCTACGTTATCACACTTGGAGCAAATTTTTAATAGTTTATATTAAGTAGCATTTTTAGTGTTGTGTGAAAGTTTGGGCTGAAATAGCTTTAAATGCTGTTTTACTCTTAGCAGGATAATATAGTTAGTAACTGCCAATAGTGGTAGATATTATGTTCTTTAAATCACGTAAAATTTCTTTGAATCACAGGGAATAGTTTTGCAAATAACTGAGCAAACATTTAAAAATATTTATACCCATTTTATCTAGTAGTTCCATGTCTGAGAACTATCTTAAAGAAATAATGTTAAATATAGAAAACATTTAGGCATAAAAATATTCATCAGTGTTTATAAAATAAAAAATTAGAAACAACTTAAATCCTTAATAAAGATATTTTGATGTCTAAAGTGAGAGTAGGAAATTATTGAAAAGATAACCATAAAAATTTTAGTAAAGTGAAAAAAGCTTATTTTAATGTTGAAAGCTAAAAAACCCCACAAAAACAAGCCAGCAAAGTTGCATATATGGTATAATCACATGTGGAGATAAGTAGTATTTACTACCTAGAGTGGATTTACTACCTATTAGGTTGGTACAAAAGTAATTGCGGTTTAAAAGGTTAAAAATAATTGCAAAAGCTGCAATTACTTTTGCACCAACCCAATAGAATTGTGGTAAACATTAAATAAAACTATATATTTGAACCCTTAAGGAAGTCCTGGACTTCATAAATGTTAGCATTCAACAAATGTTAGCTCAGTTTTCTATACATGTGTATATAGTAAATGTGTATATAGTACAAATACTACAAGGGAGGGTTAGCCAATAATTCTTTTATTTTGGTGGAGTTATGATTGATTTGCAGGCGGATATCTTTCTACCTTTCTGTATTTTCCAAATACTCCACAATGAAGCACTAGTCCTTTAATGATGGGGAAATAAAATTATACAAACCAAAAGGTAGGCCATTCTATGTTTGGATTCCCCATTAAACCAACTCAGGGACGGTGGTGTAGGGTTTGGGGGAGCCCCTCCTGACGCTCTCGCATGCACCCCCACCCAGCTGATCCAGCTGGTTTAGTTAGTGATAGAACGGCCACCACACAGTGTTTAGAAAATCAAGTCAAGAGGAAACATATGCAGGCAAATTTAAATTGCTCTAGCGAGGAACAACGTGGAACACGCCTTAAGGATGGACGGGAGAAGGAGGGGCCGCCAGGGGCTTGCCTTCTCCTTCAGAAGTGGCGGGGTGCAGAGTGGGGATTTGCTTGGACAGGTAACTGTAAATTTCCCCTTTACTTCCAGGGGCACTTGATGTATTTTTATCTCAAGTCAGTCAACTAGCCTCAAAGTCACCGAGTGTCCACTCTGTGTCCTGTACAAGTCCCCTAATCCCAGGCCTGGCAAAATGGCCTCTGATGGCTCAGGCCGGCCTGGTGCAGGGCTGAGTGGGGGGGAGGAGGTGGTCGTGGTGGGTGGGGGCCTAAGAAGCTTATTCAGGAACATGGGTTTTTGAGAAGAAACATCCATTGAGTGTTCTGGGGCTGGGTGGGGTGGCCGGTATCTTCCTGCTGCGGGTTTATCTTCCTAGTCCCTTCCATTTCCCACCCCTGCGTGCTTGTGTACATAAACTACTTAACCATCTGGGAGGCGGGTGCTCAGTAAAAAGCATTCTAATTTTAACATTTTGATAGGCATGTTCCATTAAATGATCTACAACCACGTGGTGACAGACAGCATTAAGGGTGAGTCGACTTTAAAACAGTTCCTGCCCCAAGCTTTGGGGGGGGGGGGCAGGGAAGTGAAATCTTCATGCTGGAAGCTATTTGCTACGTCTGTCGTCATGGCCAAAGAGAGAGAGGTCTCCTCGCTGCCCTCCCTTTTCTGCATTCGGTGTGGAACACTTACTCGGGGTGGGGACAGGCAGGTGGCAGGAGGTGTCCGCTTTTTGCCTTGGGTCTGCTGGAGGTATGTATGTGCCCCTGTCTTTCCCCTGGGTATAGCTTTAGGTCGGGTCACTGGAACAAACGCAGAGTCAGTTTCTCACTCGCCCATCTTTTCCATTTGGATTCAGGGCTGTGGAACTAATCTCCTGCCCTGTTGCCTGCGGAACCTGAAGGTTTAACCTTTGATGACTGAGTTGAACTCCAAATAGGCTGAATAATCATTAGGGTTTAAATTAAGGATTAAACACTTCACAAGGCTCCCAGTGCGAGCACTCTGCTTCCGTGGCTGTCAGCTTGGTGCTGAAAGACGTGATCCCACAGCCTCTCGAGGGATAGCTTGGGCTGCACACACAGATTCTGTCCCTGAACTTGTCAGAATCTTGCTCTTCTTCTCATAAAAGCCAGGTGCTTTGATAGTCCCCAGTTAGCTCAAGGCCGGCTTGGCAAGTATTTGAAAACTCAAATCATTTTCTACCTTGAGCACAGCTAGGGTTGGTCTGCGGTGAATAACTTGTCATGCTATTGTTTTGGTAGCATCTTTGCCACTGTCTTGCTGGGCCAGTCCCTCAGCTTTCCTGGGCCTTCTAAGAGAGACGGTTGGATCAGAGGAATGGTCTACCTCAAACTTCGGTGACTCAATTTTAGGCTGGGACTTTCAGAGTTCCCACTTAATGTTTGGGTTCAGTCCTCCCGCAAACCATATAGTCCATGAACTAACTCCCCTTACTACGGTCACTTAGCTTTGAGGTCCCTTTTTATTTCTGGAATCTTAGGTCTTCCTTTCTCTGTCTTCTTTTCAAGCTCAATTTTATAATATTTTTAATAACCCTTTCCTACAATTTCTGTTTATCATGGAAAGGGGAGCCCCTGCGTCCTCTCAATCTACCACATTCCTAGAAGCCTTTTGTGCCATGCTTTTGTAATTTAAATAAAAGATAAGAGAAGTCTTGCTTCCAATTTCCCCACGTATTTCATATTCCCTGTGATAGTTTAAACAGCCTTTTCAATAGGTGTTGTTGAGACAAAAGGTTTTTATAACCATGTTATTATGTTGTTAAGATGCGTCTAAAAAGAAAACCATTTGTAGACTTTCTTTGTTATGGTAGAATTGAAAAAGAGGCAGTATGTGGGGGTTTAGAATCACAGAAGGTCCACATTGTAGCCAGACTCTCTAGCTGTGTGACCATGAGCTTTGGAATGTCAGGTCCCTGAGAGGAGGTACTTGCTCTCATGGTCCCCACGTAATACCCTATTCCCAGCTCAAAGTAAGCCCACAATAAATATCTATTGAATAGATGAGTAAGTAAATAACTTTCATCTTCTGAGCCGTCATAGCCTCGTCTGTAAAATAAGAGTCACGTTGCTAAGTGGCTGTGCCGCTTAGAGAAGGTGGGTGTAAAGTGCCAGGCACATCGTACGTGCTGAACATACATCGTATGTGGTTCTAGAAGAGGGAGGACCAGGGTTTGATTGAGAGAGTGATCCGTGTGGGTCATGAGAGATTTTACAGCTGGGCTCTTCTGTGTGACTCTTTGTATACTTTGCGAATTTCCCAGTCATTCAGGTGGCTTTTTCACCTTCGCACATCTCCTAATTTATCTCCATCCTTTGGTGCAGAAGGCTGTCAAAACAGAATGTAATTCTCATGGCCCTGTGTGCAAAGCTCTTATCTCCGTGTCCTTTGGGTGGTGCCCTTTCATAGCCTCCTTCCCTCATAATTAGTGCTTGTTTTTCTTGTCTCCTTTCCCTTTATGAGGCAGCACCTCGCTTGCTGTCTGCTGTCACCCTTAGCGTTTCCTCAGCATCCTTTAAATGTTTTGTGAAGGTCAATTTGAAATCACGTCTTGCCCTCCCTGCTTCCCCTTTTCCTGTAACTATGTTGTCGCTGCCACTGAAGGCCGCTGCTGAAATAATTTGTATCCTCTGCTGGCTTCAAATGGCTGGATAGTGCTGTTCCTTGCCTTGTTTAAAAAAAACAAAACAAAAAACACGCAATTTTAAAAGGTCCACGTGTGATTTAAAAGTCTTTGATGAGGAGAGTTTATTTGGTTTAGCCTTTTTTAATCTGTGTGCTGATTTTCAACTTACGAACTTCCCAACTCCTCATTGATTGACTACTCTGGGTCCACACCTGTGGCAGGTGTGGTGGGAATGAGTCACAGAGGAAAAATTTCCGTTTCTCACTTTGAGAAGGGGACAGTTTTTTTTGGGGGGAGGGGGACACATCACAGGTGGTATAATAGGATAATATCCCATAATGATCAAGTGGGAGACATGGTCACTCACGCCACGAGTGCATCGCAAATTCAGAGATGGGAGAGACCCTCGTGGCTGGATCGTTGGTCGAGTTTCACGGGGTAGAAAGTTGTTCAACTGGGCTTTGAAGGAGATTCGAACAGGCAGGAGGGGATGACAGATGGGGAGCACAGGTAGCCTTAAGCATGGTGTCCCCTTACCTTCTGCCAGCCCTGGGCAGATGGGTTTTTCTAAACCCGTCCCGCCACATACACACGCACCCACACAGCAGGGTGGAAAGAGTGGGTGGGAGGGCGCCGTGAAGAAGAAGGCCAGCAGAGACAGGTCAGATGACACAGCGAGCGGATAAACCCAGCACACATTCCAGAGCAAAGCTATTAACGACGAGTAAAGGGAAAATGCCTAACTTGCCTCAAGCACATCTAGCGGAAAACAAAAGCCAAAAATTATAGCTATTGGTTAAACATTTGAAGAATCCCCGCTTAGAAGTATCAATTTGTATAAACTCCTGAAAACACATATGCCCATTTATGGTTCAAACTGTCTTCCGGTAGTTTATTCTAAAGAAATAATCACATCCACAAAATTGATAATACATTTATGCTTATTGTAGGACTTTTTTTTATGCCAGTATTTTATTTTTATTTATTCTTTTTTATTTTTTTAAGGAGGGCACAGCTCAGTGGCCCATGCGGGGATCGAACCGGTAACCTTGATGTTATCAACACCACGCTCTAACCAACTGAGCTAACCGGCCACCCTCTGTAGGACTCTTTATTAATAAAAACCTCTGGAAACATTCAATAATTAGAGGTTGATTCAATAAAGTACGGCATAGTCCTGTAATGGAGTGCTATGCGAAGAAAAACATTTCTTCTTCTTGTCATTTCTCAGGTTTAAATTCTATTAGCCTTTCTTGTGCATTCAACTGTAGATCAGGCATTATCTGTCACTTTCTCAAAGTTCCATTTATTCTTCATTATTCTGTTTGCTTTAACATCAGGCATGTGTTTTTTTATTAAAACACTTTAATGAAAGGACTAGTCTTTGGAAGACATCAGCCACTGCAGGGGGTACAAAACAATTAAGATGCACTCGCTCTCTCATCAAGGAACTGCCAGCGGAATAGGGTGAAAAAGATACATGTGTTATAGCGCAACTGCTATGAGGAATGATAAAGAACAGGATTCCAGGCACGTAGGGAGAGAGCTTCCTTTTGTCTGAGGTTGTAAGGAGGGCTTCCTGGAGGAAGAGGTACCTGTTCTGTGTCCCAGCAATGAGGTGGGATTTGACAGGTGGGCATAAGCAAAGGGCGCTTGGAGGAGACAGATGGGGAAGCCGATTTTGTTTTAGAACAATGAGTAGTACAGTTTGGCAGAATCCTCTTCGTATAATTATGGGTTCATAGGATTTTATTGATTAGCGTGGGACCTTAACTATCACTTTCTATTGAAAAGAAATGTTGTGCTGTGTTTTGTTTTGTTTTGATACGATGCACTTTCAAGTGAAAATTTCTTTGGAAACCGGGTCTTTAAAAAGAAATCCGAGTCTTTTGTGAGCACCGTTTAAATCTGCCCACATACATCCTCAAAATGCTGATTTTCTTCACCACCCCGCTTGCTGTTAGATTTCATTGGCTCATTGAAAGGTGAAAGGTGGGTGCCTCCCTGTCGTTTATGTTGGAGATGTGGTCACGGAATGTGTGTTTCTCTCTGGGATCATCCCTGTGGGGCCGATGGTTCCTTATCAGCAACGTGTCATTTTATTTGTGGTTGGTTGTGCATGTTTAACAAGGCACTCAGTTGTAGCTACATCTCATAGTTTTAATTGTCAATCCGTCCTCCTGGTGGGGGGCATTCCTTTTATCATATGGAATACAGACATGAAGAGGATTGACAGGGCAGATAGAATGACCATCGATCATGACTGCTGGGCTGGGGGAGGCGTGGGGGAGACTCTGAGTTTGTCTAAATGGATAAATATGACAGCTGTCGGCACAGGCTTGTTAGCATGTACGAGCAGTAAACACTGAGACACAGTAACATGTTAGAATAAAAGGTCCTTTGGGAAAACCATATTTGCCACATGGCTTGTTCATGGGAGGCACACACAAGATACTTTGCTCTCTCGTGGGCAGAAGGGGGGCTTGGAGGGCATGCAAAAGATGCAGAGATGAAGCCATTACCTGAATCTCCCAAGCAGAGGCCAAGGGCGCAGCCGCCTTTTGGAGTTGGTCTGTGCAGGTCTGTGTCCTGGACCCGCGTTGTGTCTTTGATTACCTTGCCTGAGATGGGTCAACCCTGGGGAGTGTGGCGTGGCTTTTTGGAATTTGATGAGGGACCCTACCTTGGCAAAGTTGGTTCAGAAGCGTGACGTTTCCTATTCTCTGCCTGCACCCATCCTGAGTCCCAAATATGCTTTGCTCACTTGTGGGCAAGTGATGGTGGGATGTCACGTAGCCGATGGGCGCGCAAAGCCACGGATGGCTATGGGATTGAGGCTGCCAGGGTGCCAGCCTGGCCTCTGAATCGAGGGAGCGCATCCTGGTACACAGGTATTGGGACCCCCCTTCCCCCACCACCGAAGCTCTGAGAAGGGAGGCGTGCTTCTTCCCCGGGCTCACACCCACGCGAGGAAAGCAGTGAGCCCTCTGTTCAGGCGGCCCGCACAGGGAAGCACAGGTCAGACATGGGGGTGGCCTAGAGCTCATCGAGGGCAGAAACCAAAGGACAGGCTGTGTTTACATTTCAGTTGTAAAGAAGGACGAATTCCCCCAGATTTCGGGTCCTGTGAGAAATCTCCTGTGCATACAAACTGCAAAGCTACTTACACAAACATTCATGCCCCCCTTATAGTTCGCATTTGTTTCATTCTAAAACCACACTGAATAAATTCGACAATTAGAGCAACCCCCCTCCTCAATTGTCCTAATTCCCAATAAAAGCAGTCACTGTTATTGACTTTTATCTTTTCACATGTAGGTATTTTAGCATAAATGTAATTATAGAGTAATATTTTTTAATCTTCCTTTTGCTCTTCATGTTATCAGCATTAAACTAACATGGTTGTAAAAGCCGTATTTTAAAAAATGGTTCACCTTGCATTATAAATTTAGTACCTACTTATTAAAAAAAATTAGGTGCGGGAAAGAGCAAATTTTGAAAAAGAACTAGACTGCAAACCCTTTCTGCAGTGTTTCCTTGTAGGTGCTTCTTGGGCGTGGCATTTTACAAATAGAGTTGTATTTAAGTTCTAAAGACAACGTTGGACCCTTTTCTTTGTAAGTTAACCTAGAAAATGCTTGTTGCCATAATACTGTCACTGTCCCTTGGCCTTCACAGACCTACTTTTTCATGGCTACATAATCTCCTGTGGACTAAGTGCTGGGCATTAATCTGTTGCCAGTGTGTTAGTTTTGTAAGTAGAGCTACAGTGTGTATCTCCCGTATTTTCTTAGGATGGATTCCAACATAGCTTATGAGATATATTTACAGTGATGAGGATGATGGTGGTTATCATTTGCCTTTGTTTGATCCCCCAATTCTGATGCATCAGCTCTTTCTTCAGGAGATAGGGGAGGTGCCCTTTGAAGTACTGCAGACCTTGATTGAACATCAACGGGGTTGAAAGCGGGAGGACGGGGGTTGGGCCTTCTTAAATTTGAGGGGAATTTTGCATGGAAGTGCTGGGGGCCCTTGGGACAGACCTGTCAGGTGTTGCCCAATCTGTGCCCAGCGGGGACAGCAGCTCCCCTGCTGACCGAGGACAATACTGGGGATGGCACGTCCTGTACCGCGGGAACCTAATGCTCCCCAAGTCACCACCATAACATTGAAGGCCAGGATGCATTTTCAAACTATTTAAACGTCTTTGAGGAACACAGTGAAACGTAACAAGAGTAGTTGTGAATGCTATGGGCACGTCCACCTTGCTGAATCTGTGAGGAAGCCCAGCCGTCAACACGCTCACCCGTTTTTCTCACTTAATGCCTACGTCTGAAATCATTGCCTCTCCTGTGTTTCTTAATCTCCTTTCTTTTTCCGTCCACATCAACATGCATATCTCTGAAAGCCAGTAGCCTCTGTGTATAACTGGGAAGGGCCAGGAGCTCAGGAGAACTGCAGCGTAGGAAGGAAGAAGGGGTTTAATCAGGGATGGTCTTGACCATCAATGAACTTGACAAATAGAGAAAACCCCCAATTCCCCCATAGTCTCAATTCCTTCAAACTATCTCTAATGGACTTATCTTCCTAGCTACTCACATGGCAGTGCTTCTTCTAAAGAATGTCTTTAATTTCAGGCTGGTCATCCAAAGGTCTGCTTTCATGTGTGTCTTCCAAACAACTGCTCGTTTGCAAAGCTGTATCGCACTGACCCAGTCCAAAGGTGATTTCGCCCACTTTAAACATTTCAAGGGTTTTAGCAGTAAGACGTGCAAGGCAATCCCTGTGGGACCGCAGCTCTGACTCCATTTTGAAGTGGCTTCATTTATGTTACTTTTCATGAGATCAGTATGAGTCACCTGAATCTTATTAAAATGCAGATTCTGACTGGGTCAGTTTGGCGGGATGCCTTAGCGTCTGCATTTCTAATGAGCTCTTAGGTGATGCAGAAGCTCAAAGCGTGTGTGGAGCACGCTTTGAATAAGAAGGCTTGATTGGGCATTTTAAAGTATGTTTTTAAAAACACATAATGAGTTTTAAAATATACATACCAGGTGTTTTTACATGAGTATCTTATAAGTTATGCACTAATAATAGCTCTTTTTTTGTAGGAGAGAAAAAAGTGAGGCCGAGGGAGGCGAAGTGACTTGCTCAAGGTCACACAGCTCGTTTCTGCAGAAGATACGACCACAGGTATGTGACTCGACATGGTTTCTCGTCTACGGTTTTGTGTGTTGAATACATCTAAAACACCCTCAAAAGTCATAATAATGAAGCAAGCAAAATCCAATCTCCTGTGCCATCACGTTCTAGTCACATACGGTACTAGCCGTTGTCTCTCCAGCTCCATTTTTTTTTCTTAGCTCCATTTTTGACTGTCTTAATCTTTATATCGATCGTCTGTTTAAATGACAGCAACAGAGGATGTCGTTATTGATGTCTGCAGATGCATTTGTAACACTCATCTCATGTATTATTCCCGCCTGTCTGAGACGTTCCAGCTCGATTTCTTGGGCTTGGCTAATATTTTATCATACAATTACTACTTTCTTCTTAAATATGTAAACCTGAAACTATCAGCTGCCTGATGAGATGTGACTTCATGGTAAATGTGAAAATGTTCCGGAAGGTTTCATTCCCAGCCTCACCGCTGCCTCATGTTACACCCCTCAAGGGCTAACAAACATACCTGGAAGTGAAGGATCTGGCCGCATGACGTGCTGTATTTCTGTGTCCTATTAGGGAAGCACATGTTTAAAGTGATGAGGGGAGGACAAAGGAAGGGAATGTGGTTTGCGCCGTCTTATTTCGGAGTTAGTCGTATATGCATGTGTGTGAAAGCTTCTCTGGACTATGAACCTGGCTTTGTGAAGCCCAGAGTCGTGGCCTCCAAACCCGTGGGGAAATGAGCCTGAGGCCCAGGTGCAGGATTCAAAGAGCAGCATCATTGCTGTGTTCCGTCCAGCTCTCTCAGAGGACACTTATTTTCTGAAAGAAATAGGTTTCATTCCGTACCTGTTACTAATGTGTCAGTCATCTGCATGCGGAGTCTGAAGCTATTACCAAGGGAGGGAAAAAGAAAAAAAAAAAAAAGCCCCATTTCACTTTTAAATTACATTTCATGTTAAATGATCTCATTACGCCTCGAGTAAGATGAAATACAATGTAATTTAAGCCTACGTCTTGGCGGCGTCTTCCTTTTCCATGGGGTGTGTTGGCGCTTGGAGGGATGATGGATAAGTGGAAAGGACGAGAGACCCAACTTGCTCTCTGTCATCAGGCTCTCAGTCAATATTCAGCGATAAACATAAATAGATCGCCTCCCCACCCCCGAGGCAGGCTGGTGCATTTGTTCAGAGTGATAGATGCGGGGTTTCACGATCCAGGCAATTGGAAGATCCGAGCTGAAGGGCTGCGTAAGGCGATTCTGTCTGGTACACTCAGCATCAATAACCCACGGCTCGTCTGGGAGAGAGGCTGGTGGGTTCCTTCCCGGGAGCTTATGGCCCAGGGAAGGTGCATCCATCCTCAAGTGAGTGTCACGCACTGAGTCGCACACCATGTGGCTGTGCATTCCTGTGGCCTGTACTTTAAAGATAGGGTTTGTGGGACTTGTGGACAGGGATCCGGGGATTATTCCTGTAAAAGGGAACATGCGTTTCCCGAGAACTGGTAATGACCTGTCTCCTAGCCTATGCTACCTAATTACCACTCAGTTCAGCTTGCAGTGTGTGGAGCAAGGCAGGAACGTATTATTTGCCTTTGTACTTTAATTTGGACACTTCCGGTGATTCACCCGGATGCTAACCAAATAAGCAAACCATACTCTAAAGACCGGTGTCAGGGGAGCTGGAGAACTGTCCTGTTGCTTTACCCTGTCCCCTGCTTAACTGGATTGTGAGTCCTGAGGGCAGGGCTCACGTCTTAAGCCTTTTGGTTTTGTTTTTCACACCCCTACCTCATACACACACATGCAGTGCCTTGCCCATAGTCAGTGCTCAAAAGTAATTATTTAAATTGTCACAGAGAGGTTTGGTCATCTCAGTATTTATTCAACAAGCCTCAGTGGCTTCTCTTGTTCTAAAGAATTAATACCTAACTGTTTAATGTGCCTAACTCCATGTTGTAACCTCAACCCCATTTGTGTCCCTTACTCCTTTCCCCTGTGAATGAGTCAGACCAAAAGACTCAGTGTTCCCAAAGCCCTGAATGCTTCCCTCGGCAGCGGATGTTCATTCCATCACCTGCCAAAACTCCAGCCACTTTCCAAAGCCCCGTTCTGATGCTGCCTTCTGCCTGAAGCCTCACGTCCCAGCCAGAATCCCATCTCACTTCCTTTTGTCTAGAGGACTGTTTCAGTTTCTGACCTGCGTGCTTATGGCCTTCACTCTGTGCTTTTAGTCCCCACTCTGTTAGCCACTGCACCCTCTCTGAGGATCTGAGGGCAAGTTTGTGAAAGGAAAGCAGGCAAACCCAAGGACGACTTCAGGTTGGGGTGAGAGGATTTGATGCATCCTGAGCCTATACTGCAAAAAAAAAAGAAAAAAAAAGAAAAAGGGGAGGGGGCAGTAGACAGAAGTAATCTGGGGGTGGGGGGCTCAGGATGAGGAGATGGGTCTTATCTGAAGCCCGAGGACTTCTTCGGGGCCAGCTGTGTGAAGGACTTCTACACATTGTAGGACACTCAGGGATATGACAGTAGCGTTTATTTTTGTTTCTTTTTCCGTTTTTATAAAGCTCATTATGCAGAAAGAATATATGTATAATATATAATAAATTATGGAGCAAATCATGAAATAGCCACTCATCAGTCCACTTCTCAACTTATTATACAAAATAGAGCTTTACAAAAACCATTCAAACTCTCCTGCTCTCCTCCCACCCTTCCCTGGCTGCCCCTACAGCTTCCATCACCCACCCTGTCCCACCAACTAGGGCCACCACTATTCTGAAAGTTTTAGCATTCCACTGCTTTTATTATAGTTTTTGTCACATGTGGGGATATGTTGACATAGTACCTTTATTTCATTTTCCTTCTTTTTTATTTTGTATAAATGGTATCACACTGTTGTATTCTTCTGTGACTTCTTTTCACTCAAATTATATTGCAAAGATTTGTCCATGTTCATTCATTTCTTTATACCTCTGCGTAGCATTCCCTTCTGTGACTGCTCCACACTTACCGGTACCTGTCTGTTCACGTGTTGATGGATAGTTGGATCATTTCCAGCTTGTTATCATGAACAAAGCTGCTGATATTCTTGGGCATAAGTGCAAGAGTCATCACCAGACCTGGATTTGTTTTCTGTATATGGTGTGAGGTAGGGACAAACTCAGTCTTTTCCCCAGATTGGTAATAGATCCCAACACTATTTATTAAGTAATTTATACTTCCTCCAGAGGTATGTCAAATTTCTCCATACATGTGTGGGTTTGTGTTTTGACTATCTTGGATATTTCTGATCGTTTTCTTTTGCAAACCCATTTAAAATCTGGTATGTCCGAGGAATAATGGAACAAAAGGAACTAGGTTCACTCTCACCTTAACACTAGAAAATGGGTCACACTGAAAATGCAATGATGGATTTCCGATGTTGGATAACAGAGAGCTTTGTACAGTGTGACCCCTGAGAGCAAAGGAGAAACAAAAACAAAAAAACAAGGTGAGCCCTTGAAGAGCCGTACTTCCCTGCTGAAAGGAAGATTTCAGGCAATAGCACTCGCAGAGAAAACCCGAATAGAGTCCAGAAGTCGGACTCGGTTCATAGTTCAGAAAAGTCAATGTAGCTACAATTTGT
The DNA here is from genome assembly GCF_036562045.2 of Rhinolophus sinicus. Classification (NCBI taxonomy): domain Eukaryota; kingdom Metazoa; phylum Chordata; class Mammalia; order Chiroptera; family Rhinolophidae; genus Rhinolophus; species Rhinolophus sinicus. The sequence goes on from NC_133762.1 coordinate 9,027,269, forward strand.
GGAGCAAAATCTTGGAGAGGAGACAACTAAAGAGAGAAAATTTCAAGTTACCTTCTAGTCCTAATTTGTTGAGAATTCCTATTGAAATTTTGGGCTGGATAATTCTTTGTTGTGGGGGCCGTCCCGTGCACTGTAGGATCATTAGCGGGAGGCCGTCCCGTGCACTGTAGGGTGGTTAGCGGGGGGCCGTCCCGTGCACTGTAGGGTGGTTGGCGGGGGGCCGTCCCGTGCACTGTAGGGTGGTTAGCGGGGGGCCGTCCCGTGCACTGTAGGGTGGTTAGCGGGGGGCCGTCCCGTGCACTGTAGGGTGGTTAGCGGGGGGCCGTCCCGTGCACTGCAGGGAGGTCAGCAGCATCCCTGGGCTTGACCCACTCGATGCCAGAAACAGCAGCCCAGTTATGGCAACCAAAAATGTCTTCAGGCATTGCCAGTTGTCCCCTAGAGAGGCTAAAGTCACTCCTGGTGTAGCCAGTAGATAAGAATAAAAAGAGAGGAGATGAAACTTACCAACATCATCAGTGAGAGGGAAGACATCACTAAAAACATTAAAATCATACGCGTATCTGGTAGATTCAGCAGTGAAGCTATCTGGTCATGGACTTTGTTTGTTGGGGGGTTTGATTACTAATTCCGTCTCCTCACTAGTAACCAGTGTGTTCAGAATTTGTTCATGAGTCATTCTTTATAGATTGGATGTTTCTAGGAATTTATCCTTTTTCTTCTAAGCTGTTTGATTTGTTGGCATATGGTTGTGATTGTTCACAGTAGACTTTTGTCCTTTGTGTTTCTGTGCGTTGTAGCGTCTCCTCTTTCATTTCTGATTTCATTTATTTGCGTCTTCTCTTTTTTATTCCTTGTAAATATAGCTAAAGATTTGTCAATTTTGTTTATCTTTTCCAAAAACCAGCTCTTAGTTTTATTGATATTTTCTATTGTGTTTTTCGTCTCTATTTCATTTGTTTCCATTCTGATCTTTGTTATTTTCTTCCTTTTACTAACTTCAGGTTTTATTTGTTCTTTTTTTCTAGTTCCTTGAGGTGTAAAGTTGCATCCCGTAAGTTTTGGTTTGTTGTATTTCTACTTTTCCTTTGTCTCAAGGAATTTTTTGATATTTTTTATTCTTTGACCAATTGATTGTTCCACAGCATGTTGTTTAATCTCCACATATGTGTGAAGTTTTCAGTTTTCTTCTTGTACTTGATACCTGTTAGACCATGGTGGTCACAAAAAAGTGATTGATATGATTTCAGTGTTCTTAAATGCATTAAGACTTGTTTTGCTGCTGGCTTTACCCTTCACTTAGGTGGGCTGCGTGCGGGCTGTACCCCAGCAATTAGGCAGGGGTGCATGCGGGGCTCTGGAGGTAGGCACTGCCATAGGCTGGGCTCAGAGGTTTCTCAGGGCTACCGTTCAGGCTTCCTGCTTAGCTGGGGCCAGAGGCTTTGCTCCACAGCTGGGCCTGGCTTCTGGCGGGGCTTCCTGCCCAGGCAGGCTATAGATGTGCTCCACGCCTGCCATAACTCTCTGGCCTTGTTTCCTGGAGGGAGATGGGATGGAAGGCTATGCTGAAGAGTTGGGAAAAACTGGAAATCTGCTCTTTGGACTGGGGGAGAGGGGCATAAAATGGGCTCCATGGCTAGTATGTCCCATTGGTTGGGGATCCAAATCAGACAGAACTGCGAACCAATCTCCTTGGCCCAACAGGGCCCCCAGCTTGGCTCTGCAGGTGGGCAGGGCTGCTGGCTCGGACTTCTGCTCAGGCACCACTGCAAGCAGGCATGTGGTCCACCGAGATCTGAGCGCTGGTTGCTGTCAGCTCCGCTTTCATCTTCTATCTCTAGCAGATCCCCAGTGGTTAAAATCCTCATGTTCTCCCAGTGAACTTTGGGGCCTGAGACCTGAGTGGAGTGAGACCTGAGTGGAGTGAGACCTGAGTGAGCCTCCGTGGAGGTGTTGGGTGATGCCGGGAGAGTGCGATGTCCATCCTGGTTTCTCTCTTTCCCACTGGGGAAACCCTAGACCCAGGGGGTCCTCTCTGTGTGATGCTGCGCTTGCCTGGGGGAGGGGTGACGTGCTTACAGCTATACTTCTGTTCCACGTCTAACATGGTCCTTCTCAGCCTCTGTGTCCAATGTGGCACTTCAGCCTCAGCCCCGGGTCTACGATTTTGGCAATGGCGTCTTGTCTGTGGATAGTTGCTGGTTGACTTTGTGAGGGGGACTGAAGTCAGAATGACCTAGAAATTTAAATTTTTTAAATTTCTGGGAGTGACATCATCACCATTTTGATGATGTCACTCCTTGAAATTAAAATAAATTTTGATTATACTTTCTCTTCCATTTGTTTTCTTTTTGAGTTGTAAAGTCTTTTGTGTGTTTACTAGTAATCTTTTTATCCTTCACCTGTGAACCCTGCCATAACATCTCAGGCTGAACTGCTCAATTATTTTAATTTTTTTGTAACACTTGCTTCATTTTATTTCTTCTTCTATTACATCTCTTTCTATCGCCACCCCAAGGCCCTTGACTCTTCAGTTTGTCGTTGGAAAGCAATCTATTTGGTGGAATCATATGAAATGCCAGTTTTGTAGCTCAGAAGTGCTCCATCGTCAGCAATTCCATAGAATTCGACTGCATGTCTGGATTTCAGGTTGCTCTCTTTCCATGGATATAAAGTCCTCTTGAACTATTTTGAAAGAGTGACCTTGGGATTTGTATAAGTTTTTCTGTTTCCTGGAGGAGCCTTTTCAACGCATGATGTTTGATTCCTCAGGAGCTCCTTCTGGAATACTGAGTCTCTTGGGGTCCTGTAATTTTTCTTTCCTCATTCTTTAACAGGTATGTCTTTTCGCTTTTAGTGTTACAATTTTGTGATGGCTTTGTCCTAAGATCGTGCGAGTTCCTGTTCAAATTTTTAAAGCTCCGGCAAAGAGAAGCAGGAAACACTTGCATTTCCTCCAGTTTTTGGTTTGCTTTGTTTTGGCTGCACCAGGGGTTTAGAGGGGGAGGATGGAACTGCTAGGTGGGCGCACAGCTTTGCTGAGCACGTCCCCCCTCCTTTTCTTGTGCCCTGGTGAGCGTGAGTCTCTAGATGTGTCTGGAGTTCTTTGCAAGGTTGACCATTGTCTCTGCCTGATCTCGGGCCCTCCCTCTCCTTTGATCGCAGGCTTGGAAATGTAGGGGTGCCCACTTCTGTCTAGACCTGAAGGTTTAAAGGGAATGAGGAAGGAATACTGAAGAAATGATCATTCAGCTTGGGGCGCATGGCTCCCTCCTCCTCACTTGCGTTCATTGTGACTCTCAGAATCCTCTGGGGAGAGGCTCAGGTCTCTGAGCAAGATTGTAACAGAGAACCACTGAGACAAGCAGAATTCCTTCTCCTAATATTGCTCCGTCACCCACTGCGTATCTTTGAATACATCTTTCTGCTAAAAGGTCTCCGCAAAGAAGAATTAGAAAGGAAGGAAAGAACAGACGTAAAGGAACCAAGAAGACTTAGCCCGTCAAGTTGGCTGGGGCGTCAAGTCTCAGCTCTATCTGGCCATCCCCAGGCCTCCACACTGGGGGGGCCTAAGCAGAGGGAGAGGGGTGGAGAGACTGGGAGCTGAAGCAAGCAGCTGCTTTGTGCAAGTTCTCCAAGTTCTTCCAAGTGTATCCCAGTCTGCCCCTTTTCTTTAGCCTTTGCTGGTGGGATTCAGGCATATCACTCTCTGGCCAGAGCTTTAGTAGAAAGGAAGATAAAAGAAGTGATAGGAGGTGGTTCACTTAGTTGGCACCCCATATTTTCTCTAACTGTCAATACCAAGCAAATCCTAAGGGCAGATGTTTGACCAGATACTCAAGAAGCTCTTTATCTGGGCCCTGCCAACGGCCAAACCCACCACCAACTGAGTTTAGCTGTGAATCCTGTTCTGGGCATCCTAAATTAGCAGGTTTCTTCTTTAAATCTCATCTGCTGTGTGATTGGTTAATTTTATGTGCCGGCTTGACTGGGTCATGGGGTAGCCAGATATTTGCTCAAATATTATTCTGGATGTTTCTATGAGAATGTTTCTGGGTGAGATTAACACTGAAATTGGTAGACTGAATAAAGAAGAGGGCCCTCCCTCATCCAATCCATTGAAGGCCTGAATAGAACAAAAAGGCTGACACCCCCACCCCACCCCCAGCCCCAAGTAAGAGCATTCCTCCTTCAGGCTGGAAGATCCTTTCTCCCCCTTAGGGCTCAGGCGGAGAACTTTGTCTCTTCCGGGGTCTTGGGCTGTGCCAGCCTTCAGAGTGGCACTCCATCAGCTCTCCTGGGCCTTTAGCTTGCCGACTCACCCTACAGAACTTGGCATTTCTCAGTCTCCATAACTCAGTCTAGTTCTTATAATCAATCAACCAGCCTCCCTCCTTCCCTCCCTCCCTCTCTCCCTCCCTCCTTCCCTCCTTCCCTCCTTCCCTCCTTCCCTCCTTCCCTCCTTCCCACAAGCTTCACATGGTCCTGAAGTTGTTTTTCCTTTCATATTTTTCAGTGTGGCTATACACAGTTTTCTTATTTTTATATCTCTTTGGTCATTCTGATGAGTTTCTAGGAGGGAGGTGAAATAATACGTGAGTTCCAAACCTCCAGTCTACCCAAATTTACAAAGCTCTGAAGAAATCATTCTTTTGCTTTCTCCCTACAAGTCCCTTCTCCTTTTCAATGCCACCACATCTCCCCTCTTCCTTTCCTCCTGAATCAACACGTTTTCTCTTCCTCCTTTCTCTTCACAGTCTGTACTTTCGGCCTCTTAAAAAAAAAAATGCCTCCACTTTTGTGCTTTTTGGTAGTTAAATGCCAGCCATGTGTCTCTTCAAAGCCTGTCATTTTCCCTTTTATTCCACTCAGTGACCCCGTAAATGACATTTGATGCACAGGAGCTGGAACAGTCATTAGCTTAAAATGTTTTTTTTTTTTTTTTTAGGAAAACTCTCACAGCTCTGAATCATGTCTTTAAAAAAAAAAAAAAATTTTTTTTTTTAAAGGCACCCTGCAGTAAACCCTCTCAACATCCATGCCCGGCCCTGCTGGGGTCTGATTGCAGAGGAAAGCAGGGTGCAGTTAGGTCGTGTGACTGTGTGCATGGTTACGTGAGTGACAGAGAATACCTGCGCCCCTATAGGAAGACTCTGGGGAGTGACATTCCCCCCCCTGGGTTTTATAATCTTAATTCTCTCTGAAATTAAAAAAAAAAAAAGTCAAACTTCTGTATCTTTTCTGTTTATTCAGTTTAAGCAGAATCTTTGAAGGAAACCAAGCCAAGGGAATGTCTCTTTGAAGCCATATGTCTGTTGAAGTGAGCTGGGTTTCTTGGCGTTGTGGCTAACAGTGAAGTGGGCACATTTCCCTCATCCTGGAACCACATACATCTGGGTAAACGCCGCTGCTGAGTGATACAAAGGGGTGCTGTGACCAGAGCATGCCGTTCCCTGTCGGGGTCCTTCCTTGCACAGTCTGTCAAGACACAATAGCATCTGCAAGTCAAAGTATCCTCAGTGGGCACCCACGTGGAACAGGAACAACCAATCCCCTCTGCCTGTCTTCAGACCGTATTAACAAGCCCCACCCCATTTCCAAATTTGAGCCCTTTAGAGACCCAGAGAGTCCTTAGACAGTACAAGGTCCTGGGGTATTGTCAGGAGAGGGCCTGCTTGACAACCAAACTGTCAAGTTACCCGGCGACCTGCACACTAGTGACCCAAGGTGTGTGTAATGACAAGTTTTACTGAGAAGAGCTTAGAAGCAGGAGCGTACAGAGCACACAACGTCCCCTCCCCTGCAGCATCATTCCCCCGACAGGCGTAGCAGGCAGCAGAGCTGATGTACACGCCAGCTGGAAATGGCCCCGCTTTGCATATTTACAGGCTGCTGCCTGAGCATGGGCTGAGGAATGCCTCTGTTTCTGTGCTGCACAGGGGATGCCTGGCCTTGTTATACGAAAGTGGCCTTGGTGCCAGGTGCTCACTGAAGGAGTTTGAATGCTAACATGGCTGGTAGAACTTGCTGTGCTTTCATGAACTGCCTCAGACCAGCTGAACCAACTCACTCCACATCCATTAGGAAGGACCATCCCACCCTGTGGTCATTGGAGACCAAAGGTGTGTCTTTCTTCGGCCTGTCCTGACATTCAGGACCCATTCAGTATACTCTTCTTCAGCAGGAAAATAATAAGACTTGAAATAGAGCTGTCCAGCCTTGCTGACAATGTCAGAGGAGGGCTGTATGATAAGCGGGGTCTCAAAACATGTCATAAGGCACATCCTAGGGACCGGAAGAGCTCTGCTGAGCCAGCCCACCAAGGAGCCCCAGCTAAACTAAGAGGAGAAAACTCCACAAGATCCTGGAGCCACACAGCCTGCTCCTGACACACTGCTTGGATCAGCCACTGAGCCGAGGTTGAGGGTAGGAGATGTTTTCCACCACAAGTAATCTTCCCAAGGCTACGTGGTAACCCTCGTGACCTGGGGAAGAGCGTGAAGGCCATTCTGTTCGGGATAGAGGTTGTTGTCCGCTCTGGCAAATGGGCCCTCGGGTGGCCAGTAGGTCACAGATCACGGCTCAGCCTGAGAAGTGCCGGTCCAAACCCTACCGTTCATATAAACGGGGAAAGTTTGTGTCCTTGAGACCCAGTGCTGGTGATCCCAGAGACCTGAATGCCAGGTGTCCGGGAGGGCTCTGAGCCTATAGAGATAGTTCTAGATGTAATAGAAGTGTGACCTGTAGGAGAAGGCAGTGGACAGCTGGCCATCTACACAGAGTAACAAGTCCTGAGATGGGATACAAAAGGGAACCACACATGGATTCAAAAGCATGTCCTGTTTCTGAAGTGGCCCTGTGACTGCCCTGTTGGCATGACCTGGAGGTGGCAAATGGGGTCCTTGCCCATCCCGTCTCCAGGGCGTGTGACTGGCTCCAGCAGCTGCCCTGAATTCAACGAGAGGGTCCTTCCTGTTTTTCTCTTTCTGCTGAGGGAGAGAATGATTCGCTTCTCCAGGTCCCTTGAGAACCTAGGGTTTTTGTTTTACTTTATTTTAACGATGCTCAGAATAAAAGCATTTTGCAGCAGTCACCACTCTGGATGGTTTAGGAACAATGTTGCTCTTAAGAACTAATTGTCACCAAAGATAACATGGAGAATCTGTCTGGTAGAGAAGGTGACGTCCTTGTCTAGGTCAGAGAACCCTGAGTTCCGGTTCTAGCCTGGCAGCATTACCTAAATGCCCCAGCAGGTTGGCCCCGTGCTTATACTCAAAGGCTAGTCTGTGACGTCACGCTCTCACGTGACGCTAAGAGCGAGTTCCTCCTTAACCATCGACTCCTGGGAACCTCATCTGCCCCATCCTAGCCCTGGCCCTGCTCCCAGCTAAGGTGACCCGAACAAACCAGTTTGTTTAAAAAAGCTAGACGCCCTGAACACACCAGTGTCTCAGCTATGCATTGGGTGAGTGAGTCAAGATTATCTCGAGAGTTCTAAGATGAATGCTAATAGCTACTGGGCGTGGACTGCTGTTCTGGCGTTAGGCATCTCATCCATTGACTTACTTACTCCTCACCACAACCTTGTGAGGGACGTCTTGTTACCGTCCTCCTTTTACAAATAATAAAGCGGAATGTCAGGCGAAGGAGATTTTCTGAGAGCACAGAGCACAGAGAGGGTGAGGAAGCTGGGAAGAGGGTGACCCAGCATCCCAGCTTGCCCAAGACTGAAGGGTTTTCTCAGGTGTGGGGCACCCAGTGCTAAACCTACGCAAGTCCCAGGCCAAACGAATGAGTTGGTGCCCTTTGCTGGAAGGCCAGTCATACGTTCCTATAGATTCCACAGTCTGTGTTCTCTCTGCTGTACCTGTCAGTTTCTGAGAGACCCCCTGAGATGTAACTATTAAACCAAGTGAGGGAAATCATGATTTTTTTTTTTTTTTAAAAAGGGGAGATGAGAATAAAGATGCTCCCTGAAAGAGCAGGAGAAAGTCGTAGGCAAGGAAACCTATATTTTTATTCTATAATGTACAGCTTCAAAAATAATTGGTGAATAGAAAGAACGGCAGACAAGCAGTTCAACTTGAGATGCATTAAAATGAGAACCTCAGGGAGATGAGCATGGAATGGATATATATTTTAAGTGTTTATAGAAATTTTAATAAGGGGTGCTCCTTCGAAACAAATGCCAATACAGTAAACCTAGGAGGGTGGTTTGCAGTAGGATTGGAGAGCAGCAGACACAGAATGCGAATCCAAAGGCTGGCAGAATTAATGGCCCTCTCACATGTGAGAGCTTGCCTTCTCCCAACAGCAGTTTGCACAGATCTAACCTCCCTTGTCTCCGGAGCCCTGCCTTTTGGATACGTGTTCCTTTGCCGGAAGAGTGTAATGCATTCCTCGGAGAGCAGAGTAGCACATTAGGCAAAACACGGACTTGGCAGCAGCGTGGAGGATGCCAAACCCGGTGACCACTGGAGCACAGTGGGTAGCAGATGTGGTGTTACCATGGCAACCCGTGGGCGGCTCCAAGTGAAGAAGGGACTCAATTTCCAAGGACGGAGACCTGAGGGAGACTCTGACCCTTTCTTAATCCAGAGCTCTGTGGCTTTGGAAATGTTGGGGGCAAAGGAAAGGATACAGGAGAGACTGTCACAGGTCTCTTTCTTCACTGCTATTGCATTGTTGGGAAAGGAGAAAGATGCTTTAAAAAAAAAAATTTAACCTTCCACAGGCAACCTCCTGGCAGCTATGAATTAATGAGTTGTCTCCCCTCCAGGAGACTTGATAACCTCACTCCCCGTGGAACTGGGGGATGCTCCCTCCACCTTCCTCCACTTCCCTTTGCCTCCCAGTTGCTCGCCATGGTGAAGGGTCAGTAATGGTGCAGAGTGACAGCTTGTAGGCAAAAAACAGGTTCCCCAGACCCCTGCCCTCCCCACTCCCTGGCTCTCACATTCTGCCCAGGAGCACAGGTACCCACGGCAGGAGCCCAGGGTGTCCCACGTGGGGCTCACACACTCACCAGTGCCTCACCTGCCGTGGCCACGTGAGGCTGCGCCCACGCCAGGAGGCTGAGTGCAGTGAACGAAAGCATTAACACGCTACCTTCCAGTTCTCCGTGACCGTTCCACTGCCTCCGTGTGCTCGGAGTTAATTTTTTTTTCTAGAAAAGCTCTAATTATCTGGTGACTAGCACAATTATATTGCATTCTGTTTTTTTATGTCCCAAGCCTTCATTTTTTTCAAATGTACACAACGAAAAGAGTCCTTGGTATTCTAACCCTGGTTTGGCGTTGCTTTGTTTTTCAACACATGGTGAGCCTCAAAAACTAGCAGCTCTCCCCGGCCTCCCTCAGCCTCCAGGGGGCCCCGGAAACTGCATGCTGTACAAGGAACAGCAAAAGCTCTGAGCAGGCTGGTTCTGAACCTTTCTGAGCCTCAGCGACTTCTTCTAGAACAGGAGTCTTCGAAAGCAACCCACTGGGTCGCAGCCCAAAAAATATCAAAGCATATTCTATTCATTAACTTTTCAACGCAGCCTACAAAAGTCTAGTTTCTGTATTTGTGTTACAGTGTATGTCATACGTAAACGCAGCGGTGTGAGGGTGTGTATGCATGTATAATTTTAAATTGAGTAAATATGGAGGTAGTCGCCCGTGATTTTTTACAAAAGCTTTAATCCCCACGTAATACAGTTCATCCATGTAAAGCAGACAATTAGTGACGTTTCGTATATCCACCCAGATGTGCCCCCGTCACCAAGATCTGTTTTAGCACATTTTCATTACCCCCAAAAGAAACTCCACACCCCTTAGCGGTTGCCTTCTCCGTCCTCACCCTCTTCCCCTAGCCCCTGGCAACCACTCAGGGTTTTTTTGTCCCTATACGTTTTCCTATGCTTGATATTTCATATAAACAGAATCATACTAATGTAGCATTTTGGGCCTGGCTTCTTAGCCCATTTTCAAGGTTCATCCATGTTGTAGCAAGTAGCCATACTTTATTCCTTTTTATGGCTGAGTATCCCATCATGGATAGACCCTACTTTATTTATCCAGTCGTCATTGTTCTTATGGGCAAGCAACCACACCTCCTTCTAGAGCCCTGATCTGTATAATCTCTTATAAGCACTTTGCATCAAAGATGATATTCAAAACATGCAACAGTAGCAAGGCCGTAGCTCACAAAAGATGTTGTAAGCATTGAAATTGGGTTCTGGAAGCCGCCCTTTATGCCCAAGTACCCCCCTTCTTTGCTGGGACCCAGGAAGTGGTGTGAGGGACACGGCGCTCGGGGCCAGGGCAGAGGCTGCGTACCAGCTGTCATGGAAGGATTTCAGTATTGTAACCACGGGGGCTGCCGTGTGTGTGCATACAAGCTGACATCTCCCTGGCACAGCCACTGTGAGGGTTAGACGAAGCCAAACGCATGGAGCCTGGGGGTCTTGTTTGGAAACATGTGGAACCTTGCCGCATGGAGCAAGTACAACTGTCATCATGAAGTCACTGCTCCTCCTTACTCGCTGCTGAGGACAGCTCCCCGCAGCCGAGTGAGTCTGTCTCCTAGAAGCTTGTTCCATCAGGCACCCGGAAGGCGTCGGAGCAGGTGCAAGCACATCCCACTGAGACATCAAAGCAACAGTCTCTTGCATGGGCCCCGTGGGCCCTTCCCTGGGAAAGGAGGACAAACCTGGCTGGAGTCTGATGGAACAGCCAGGATGGGAGGCCCCTGGGATGCAGGAAGGGAAACAATTCAAGCAAATTCCTACCTTTTCAGTTCCCTGCTTGCCTCGCTGTGACTTGTATCTCCAGACTATTCCTTGATTCAGCCTGCAGTCTGTTGATCACGTCTCATGTTTGGTATTAAATCACAGAATTTAGGAGGAAACAGGCCCAGGCAGTTACTTGCTGGAGACAATAGATAGATAGATAGATGATAGATAGACAGACAGACAGACAGACAGACAGATAGATAGATGATTAGATAGATAGATAGAGCAAGCTGAGTTGAGAGCAGGGTTTCCTGGTCACAGGGAGGGCTTCTTCCAGGGTCCCAGCCGTGCCAGAACAGCCAGTTTTCTGTCATTGGCTGGAGTGACTGTTCAGTACAACAGTGGTGACCTTCATGGGGCCCCTTCTGCATCAGTAATGGTCCCCTGCACCTGTGTGCAGGTGGTTTATACTCCTAAAGCGAGGGCACATGCCCAGTCTCTTTCAGGCTCATTGTAACCATGTGCCAATTAAAGAATTTTATTCCTGGAGGATCTTGGCCACTGGAGGACCTGGATTGCATCCAAATGATAGTTAACAAGTTAGAAAATAATAACTTAGGATGGATTGAAGGATTTAGCCTGAAGACGAGAAAGATGAAGGGGGCCAGTGGAGGAGGACATTTAGGGTGTTTTACATAACGATTCACTGACGGCCATTTACAAAGGGCACGAGAGCAGCCGCTCATTGCTCCGGGATTGCAGAGGGAGAGAAAGAACATAGGGGCCCCAGGCAGAAAGACACAGAAGTGTGACCCCTGCAGATGACGTTTCATGAAGGCCTGGGGGCCGTGTTGGTGGATGAGGACCAGTCCTCCCAGGGAGGTTTGTCGCCCTCCCTTTGGTTATTTGGATGCAGCAACCTGTGCTCCCCGAAAGGAAAGGCAGGCGTGGTGTGAAGGAAGTCACCACCTGAGCCAGGGCAGTCTCATCTGTGTACCTCCCCCACCGCTGTGTCATTACCTGGAATCCGGTAGGGAGTCCGGCTCCTCTGGGGCTCCTCAGTGTTTGGAGTCAGCAGGGGCTTTGAGCTGCAGGTGACAGCAGCCCCGGCCGCAGCCGGCTTGCTTACTCAGGAACGGTATTGTCCCCCATGAGGGGACGTGGAGAAGTGGGCCAGGATCAAGGCACGGGGAGGTGAGCTGCTACCCAACCCGTTCCTGGCCCTGGGCACTTCGCCGCTGGGTGCCGGCGCTCTCAGCTTTGCCTTCATCCTGAAACGCTCTCTGTGGTGGTTGTCAGGGGGTGCCCAGCAGCAATGGGGGTGACATGCGTGCTGAGTCACAGAAGGGGGGGAAATGGCCCCTGGCTCCCCAGTCATGGCTTAAAGCCTTTCCTTTGCACCTGATTGGGCTAAATTAGGTCACCCACTCCCACTCAGGCCAAAATCAATCACCAGGGAAATGTCACGAGCCCCTAGGCTCGTTGCTTTTCCACCAGAATGGTGTGGATGGACGTTGGGAGTTAACTGCAGTGCTACACTTCCATCAGAACAAGCTGTCACTCACGGTGACAGTCCTGCCTGGGGGCCGAACGAGCCTGGGGTCACTGGCTCTTGGATGAGAGGAGACAACAATCGGTCTGCAGAAGGGAAAATGTGAGTGGGGTTGAAAGAGCAGCCCCTGCCTCCCTTCGTGTGGCTCGGAGGCCATCCAAGGAGCCTGGAACACTTCAGTCCCTGACTCGTGTCCCAAGAACTAGGGGTAGGGACCCGCTCACTGCTTGGCTCCCCCCAGCTGAGTGGGCTTCACACCCCAGTGAAGGCAGGGCTGAGGGCCCCACACTGCTCCTTCCAGCATCCTCTGGATGCCAGCAGGGTCTGCCTTGCCTGTTAAAACAACTTCAATGAGCCGCGTAGCTAGGGGACTTCAGTCCACGTAGAGGACTGCACGCGGAAGTCTCCCTCCCAAGTTCTGGGAGGCCCAGCTTTCAGGGGGACTCAGCCAAACCCCAGAAGCAGGAGGAAAAAGCAGGATACAGCTGCCATGGGAGAGCTGAGGCCCGGGTGCCCCCTCTCCCCCGTGCATGGAAGGATGCAGCTGCTGAAAAGAGGCTTCTCTGGAAGGGCAGTTCCATTTGTTTAGTTTTAGGAGATTCCTCAGGTGGGTGCCTAAGCTTGGATGGACCCACTTGTCCTGGCGTTGGTAATAGCATGCTGTTCACTGCCATGGAGGTCATGCCTTTTCCAGGAGGCAGGGGGGTGGGAACTGAGTGCGTACCTGCCCTTTGCATTGACCCCTGAACAATACGAGGATTAGGGGCACCACCCCCACCCCCACGCACAGTTGAAAACCTGTGTATAACTTTAGACGCCCCCCCAAAAAAACTTCACTGCTAGTAACCTGTTGACCAGAAGCCTTCCTGATAATATAAACGGTCAATGAGCACATAATGTATATGGTATGTGTATTATATACTGTATGCTTGCCATAAAGTAAGCTAAAGAAAATGTTATTAAGACAATCATAAGGAAGAGAAAAATACATTTACAGTGTTTTTTTGAAAACAAGAAAAAAATATCTGTGTATCAGTGGACCCGCCAAGTTCAAACTGTAATGACTTACTCCTTTAGGCTCCCCCAGGGAGCTCTTCTGGGCCACAAACAGGGGCACCGCCAGCCTTTGATGCTCCTGTGATTCATCCGTCGTCTTCCAAGACTTATTAAGAGCCGACTCCAGCCATGCTCGGACCCCACACTGGTCACCCTGTCGCCCACTGCTGCTTCCCGCTGGATGTGCCCCTTCAGCCCCCACAGGAACGCGGCCATGCCCCCTCTCTTGGTCACTGAGCCCCGGCCTTCATACCCCCTCTGTCATCAGCTGGACTAATAATCTCCCCTCCCCCTCTCCATCACACCAAGCTCCTGAATTATTTAGCAAAAGCTGCCTCGCTCAAAGGAGGCCTTTTTGTCCCTCTGTTTAATTTTTTTTTAATTTTTTTTTTTAATTTTTTTTTTTTTTATTCTTCCACTAGGCAAGGAGTGTGGGAGCTGATTCTTGATTGGGATTTGGGAAGAGTGAGTATTTCTTTGTGCTTCCCAAACCAGGCCAAGGTGGTACTTCCTGCACCCCCAGTTCTGTCATTCCCTCCTTCGGTTCCCCCCCCAACATGGTAAAAATAGCACGGATCAGGGAGCTAGGTAGACGCCGTGCGATTCTGGGGGAGATTCCAACCCTCACATTTCTCATCTGTCAAATATGGTATCTCTGAGTTTTAAAAACTCAGGGATACCATATTTGTAATTGTATTTTTCTGTAAGCATTAAATTTATGTTTTGAGTCCTTATTCTGTATGGGAAAAGAAATGCACTGTCAGATAATTAGGGATTTCTTGCCCTTCCCCCAGGTTTGCATTTATGTTCTGGGAGACTTACCAATGAACGTCATCATTCCAAGGGCCCCGCCTGTCCTGATGTCGTCACCTGGGCATCTGCTGAGCTGCTCTCCCCTGCGTGGGCCTCTGTCATCTATCCCTGTGATTCCCAGAGACAGTCTCCTCTGTGCAGGGTCCCTCTATCTGGAGCTCTGTCTCCATCTCAGCAATTTTGGGGAGCACAGGTATCAGTGCTGGTCAGTGTTTAACAACCAGCTCTGCGGTGGAGGGTGGAGGGTGGAAGGTGGAGACAGGGAAGTCCTGTTCGGTAGCCTTTGCCAATTCCCAGGGTGTAAACACTCCCTCCATAGCTGATTTCAAGCTACTAATGATTTAACAATCAGCTTATGGAATTCCTCAGAATGTACCAGCCAGCTCCACCCGGCACACTGGTAACCAGTTCTCTGGAGAGGAGCGGCCTCCCTGCCCCAACCGCCAGCAGATAACACAGAAGTCTTCTTGCTGTCACATCCCAGAAATGAATCTGGGGGTTTCCCACCTGCTCAGGCTCAGCAGGAGAAGGGCACAGGGCCACTTTCGCAGCCCCCCCTCCCCAATTTACACTCCCATTGCTTCTTTTCTGAGTCGTCTTCTCCCAACCTAGAGAAGGTTTTTCTAGCTGGTGGGAAGCAGTGACTTCTGTTACCCTGTCCAGTTCTCAGGCCTGAGGGATTCCCGTTGCCAAAAGGCTTTTGAAAAGGCTCTTTTCTCTGTTTGTGGTTGTTATATTCCTCCCCTAAAGCAACCAGCACAAAATAAGCTACCTGACTGAAAGGGGAAAAAGGGCCATGAAAGAAAAGTAAATGCAAAAGAAAAAATCATCACTATTTCCAAAGCATTGTTCTCTCGCATACAGTAATAGTTCACAGGACGTTGGGAGTAATAGATGGGAAGGCTTCAGGCAGAGTGTGACATCCAGAAAGCACTCGGGCTTTCCTTCCGTTTCCCCTCCAGCTCAAGGTACCACAATTTCCACTGCTTTGTGTTGTGTTGAGTGAAGCGTGCCCCCTGTGGTCACCGGCCACCCTATCTCCTTCCTCTCTGTCACCCTGAGCACGTGGCGCCAGCTGGGCTCAGAATGCACATGCCTGTACCTTTCCCTTCAGAAGGCACGAAAGAAGCGCCCAACTTCACAAAGAATGCACAGGGCTTGTGCACAGCACCGTTTAGCAAGAGTTAAGGAGTCAGTGACACGGTGGGGTGAAACATGTTTAGTTGTTTGGAGACTCTGTTTTAGCTCTTAGGGTGAAGGACATGGTAACGATGACGCATCCTCTCTGCCCTTGTTCAAGGGCTTGCCATCGTGTTGCTTTGCATTGTAGCTACTGTGTTTTTGCCCTCAGCCTCCTTGCTAGGTGTGTATTCCTGAGGACAGGCCTAGCCCGGGACTTCCCTGGTGATCCGAAAACGGCTGCTGAATTATTTCCTTGAGTTCCTGGTTTCGTTATAATTTCCTCTCTATGAGCAGCTACATACTCAAGAAAGAGATGGAATGGGTGCATTTCCTTAGTGTTTTCCTGCTTGACTCTCGGTTTACCCTTCCTAGATCTGTCATTTCTACCGATTCCTTCTCTTGGGGTCCATTCTGGCTTTGCTCCGTCTTCAACCACAGAGATGCCTCTCAACTCCCAGAGGGAACACGGTTACATTTTGAAACAGCAGTGAAGCCAGAGGGGGCTTGTTTCTCTTTTTCATGGGAAAGGAGGGGGGGCTGTAGCTTTGCCTCATCCACCCCCCACCCCCCAAGCACAGGCACTCAGCATGGGTCCTTTTGATCTTGGGGAGATGGAAGTCGGGAGGCAAACTGGGCAGAGGGAGTTGGGGTGTGTGAGTACCAGCTGACGGCAGCCCTGGGTAGGTCCTTGAGGAAAACAACACAGTCAGGCTCCAGCCTGCAGATCAGAGCGAACGCAAGGCCAGACCCTCAGCATGGGAAAATCACGGAAGGGACTCTCGGTACTAATTTCTTTTTTCTTTTCCTTTCGAGAAAAGGTGAGCGGGTATCTTTTCAGCTATGAGATATCTGGAGGTTTGAATGGGAGAAGAAGCCTTGCTAAATCTTGCTTCAGATTCCCTCTGAACCCATCTCCAGGTCTGTAGTGGCATGAAAAATATTTTGCAGGATTAACAATACAACACGTTTCCAGTTACCCTCCCTCTCCATGTTAAAAAACTGCGTAACCCTTTCCCATCCACGCTGCCTGTGAGCCATCCAGTGCCTCAACAAAAGGTTGGTACCACAGAATAATAGAGGGAAGGATTTAAAAGCTTGGACCTTTCGGTGCCAAAATCAAAGGCCTTGAAGGATGGTGATTGGTCAGAAGCAATTTCTCTCCTGGAGAGGGAGCGAATCAGAGAGTGGGTGACACACAGAGGTAAACTCTGGTCTGGTTCTGAGTTCCTGTCAATCATTCCAGGGTGGGGTAACGTAGCGATGGGCCCTCCCTGTAGGTCAGAGGGTGATTCCCGTGCAGTCAAGTCTTCCCGTTAGAGTGGACCCTGGGGGTTGGCCGGCTTTGTAGAACCCCCTTGAGGCCGGCCTGACGCGGGAGGAAGAGATCAGAAATGGCTGCTTGGCATGTCTTTTGGCACAAATGTCCTGAAATAGTCTCACAAGTGTGCTAGAGCCTCCAGCAGTGTAGGCAGCAGCTGAAATCGCTCAGGAGTGTGGAAAAGAGACAGAGCCCAGTGACGGGGACATGGGGAGGTGACCGTCCCCTTACTTCATTCGCTGTATACCTGGCTGCAGATGGTTTTTCTTGTAGAAGGAAAAGGGGTGGTGGCTGCCAGGACACTTTCCAGCCCTTGGACTTGGAAACTCCGCAGGAGGAGAGGGTCACACCGGTCAGACTCTTCATCTTTAAGTGGGGAGTAGTGTGACATTCTAGTCCTGCACTGTCCAGTATAGTAGCCACTAGATACAAGTGACCACTTAACTCTACGTTAAATAAGATCAAATTAAATAAAAAATTCAGTTCCTCCGTTGTACCAGCCACACGTGGCTCGTGGCTACTGTATTGAACAGTGCATATAGCGCGCGTCCATCATCCCTGAAGTTCCATCAATCGCACTGTGGGTTTTGCCACTAATCCCACTAAGACTGACCACTGACCACTTCCTCTCCTGATACGTACGCATGCGCACGTACATACACACACACATATACACACACGTACACGCACATAGGCTGAGCCCAGAGAATTTGGCCACCACTCTCTGAGCTGGCATTTCCGTGGACATGGCCATGTTCTATTAATGATGTTTTTTTGCTGACACGTCTTGTCTGCACCCTGCTGTTTGCACGAGCACCATTTCTGACCCTTTGATACGGGTGTAAGCAAGCCAGTCACATGAAGCCTCAGAGCGTGCAGCCAGGGAGTTTTCTTGCTCATCGAGCAGCTGTCTCAGTTGGCCATAATCTCTGTGAAATCAGAACCAGTTCATGAGTTGGGCATCCCACGACTCCCAGGGCACCTCGTCCTCGGCCCAGAGAGGGTAAGGAACGTGATGGCTTCTGTGGAGGATGTCACTGGATCCTCCAGGAGCTGGCTGGCCCAGCCATCCTGCAGTAGAAAGTTGTGTGTGGATTCTAAGAACCCACAGCTGATGTCTTTCTTCCACCTAAGACCAGAAAAGGAGAGGCCAGTGCCCTCTAGTGGAGACAGAAGTCCCAGAGGTGGGGGCTGGGACACCAGCCCCACCCATTCTCACAAGGACCTCTTGCTTTTCTGAAAAATGAAATAATGGTACCTACCGCATAGCACTGGCTGTGGGGATAAATGTAGAACACCTCGCACAGTGGCTGCCACGTAATTAGGCCTCAGTAAATAACAGCTGCTATTTTTCTCAGCTGCCCTCTGGGAGAATCTGCATTTTTAGGGGAGAGCAAGAAAAACAGCAGTGGCTCCCTGCACCGCAGGTCGCTCGATCCTGCCATCTGGCATAATGAAAACCTGTCCTGCTTAATTCGTGAAAACTGCCTCGTACCTCAGGCTGCAGCTGGTTTGGGGGTGCTGGGCGTCCTCCAGGTGGGGCTGGGGTTTCATGTGCCTGGAGGGGTGCATTCCAGAGCAATGCTCAGGGTCCGCCTTGAGCGCCTTTTGGAGAAGGAACCCCACACCTGCTCCCAGAAGAGATGAACGCACAGCGGGCTTGCAGGCCAGTCTGTCTCGCCTGCGGGGACGTGGCCTCAGCTACGTTATGCCGGCCAGTATCCAGCGGGACCTCTGGGGAAAGCGAGGCAGTTTCCCGGCCTGAGGGTGTTCACGGCGAATTCACCTTCATCCTTCTCAGTGGCCTCAGCAGAATCCCAGGAGGAAAGACTGCTGACCTCGCTCGCCTAGTAGAGTTGGCCCATTCTGAAGAGAGCAGTGGATAGATTTAGAGGGAATGCGTAAAAAATCCAGGTTATGCTCCAGTATTCCGGGAGAATGTAGATTTTGGAGAGGGATAGAAGGGAATTGGACCAAGAGGCAGGAGGACGGCGGCCAGAGATGGGTCCCAATCTTACGCTCAGGAGGCCTCCATCCAGGGAGTTTGGAGGAGGGCTTTGAGTTGCCCCCAGAGGAGGTGATACTGGTTTCTCAGCCAGAAGATGCTTATATCGAACATTCTAGTCTGCTGAGAGCATGCGTGCCTCACTCCAGAGCTCAGAGAAGACTCCTAACCCCAAAGGTTCCTCGGACCCTTCCTGCCGCTGTACTCCACCATAAGGGCTCCACTCTAGTCAGATGGACAAATCACAGTTGTCTCCTGGAAGGATGGACCGAGAATTGATACAATGTCCACCATTTCTCCAGGGGCTGTGAAATCGTATGTGGCTTCCTGGGCTCTCACAGTCCAACCTACTTGAGAATGAAACCTTGCTCTCTGCAAGCAGGGGTGAGTCCTGTTCCATATCCATGCACCTGCACCTCAGATCAGGAATTAACTGTTGATTTCCCTGCAAGGACAGCAGTAATGTGGTAGAAGGAAAAGCACTCAAATTTCAGAGGGAGACACACTACACTCTTCATTTCAGCTCTGTCACTTACCAGTCACATCACCTTGGGTACGCCGCGGAATCCCCAGTGCGCCAGTTATTTCTCTGGGTTGCTGGAGCATCGAAGATCACGATTGTAGAAAAGCCCTGGGAACTATTAATAGCTATTCGTAAGGAATTAGCAGTCCAGAGGGACTGACGTGGTTTAGGCTAAAAGGAGGTGGAGGATGACAGGACACCTGCAGCTGTGGTTTTCTTTATGTAATCCTCGGCGAGATTTGCTCCGTCACGGGGGATGTGTGTGGTTAGCATGGCTCTGGGCATTCGGCCGTCTCTCTGGCAGTGCAACCTACCTTTCTAGGCCACTGGACAGGACATCCACTTAATGCGTTAAAAATATTTAATGTACCTTTATATGTAGAAGGTTTTACCTTAAGCACTGTCAGGGCTAAAGGATTAAACGAGACATAGAATGTCTCTCAGTAGAGGACTATAACATATAGACTTAAACACGATTAATACACTGAGAGTAAGTGCTGTGAGAGCAACGGATTGTGGGCTCTAACGCAATGCTGTCACTCCTGGTAAAGAGGGGAACGTGGTCAGTGGACTCTCCACTGACTCACCACTGAGCTTGCTGGTACAGTAAGCCTCCCCCAGCCCAGCGTCTGCCTGTGAGGCAACAGTGGGAGGGCCAAGCTGGGTTTGAAAGGTGCTTTACTACGATCATCCTGGGGAGAACTGGCATGAGTAAGACATCACGTGGGAACTATTACATGAGCTGGATATTGAGCCATTGGCGAAAAGCCAAGCTCAGTGCGCAAATCCTAGAGAGCGCTGTGACGTTTGTGCTTGACATTGCAGGATAGGTGGGATTTCAACCAGGGGAGGTAGTGGGCTTAAAACAGGAATGTTACGTAAAAGGAACTGAAACCGAGTGCCCAACCGTGCTCTGTCTGTAGGTTGTGATGAGGTAAAGATGAGAGAGTGGCCAGAAACTCAATTCCTGATCACTGAGGACCCTGAAGACCCAAATCCTGTCATGCCTCACACCTCCATCCTCTGTCTCCGCCCCTGCCTATCAGTGATAGGGTAGGTGTGGAGAAATGTCATTACTGGATCATACTATATGAACATATGAAATTTTAGTAGACACCACCCAAGTGCCTCCTTGAATGACCGTGCCATTGGGCAGCCCAGCATCATATGAGAACGCCAGTCGCCTTGTGCCCTGACAGGAGATATTATCAAAGGACATTTTTACCACCCTCATATGTAAAAATGGTCTTTAATGGTTTAAAGATTTGTATTTCCTCGATTAGTAGTGAGTTTGAATAATTATAGGACATCTGTGTTTCCTGTTTTCTGAACTTTGCAGTCCTGTTATCTGCTCTGTTTTCTGTCGTATTTACAGAGACCATGCGGACGATGGCAGGCCCTAGAATTGTGCCGCAGCCGCTCTGCTTGTTTCTTTTCCTCGTTGATGTGTAGGGATTCTTTACATGTTCTGACAGTAATTATTTGTCATTTATGGATATTACAAATATTCCCTTCTTTTTAGATTTTTGTATATGCTGTTGTAAGTTACACAGATATTTTAATTTTGAAATCCTCAAATCTATCAATTCCTTTATTTATAGATGCTTGCATTTTGGATCTTTTTAGAAAATCCCCAAACCATGAATGCGTTCTTCTGTTTTTCCTAAATCTTTATAGTTTTTACATCCTTTCAGCTATGTAAACTGTGTAGGATTGGTCGTTTTCATTGGTGAGAGGCAATGAGTCAAATTCATTTCCAGCTTGTCTCTCCAAACCGTTAGTAGAATAGTCCAGTATTTTCCTGGTGATGTGAAATGCTCTCCCTTAATATAGTCTATGTTTCTATATATGTCAGTGTCTGTTTGTGGGTGCTGTTCTGAGCCTTTGATCTGTTTACCGGGTCCTATGCAAATGGCACACAAACTTTTTAAGTACTAGAGATTTACCATCATGGTGATTTTTGAGAACTCCTGATCCTTTTTTCATTTTTATTTTCAGAATTACCATGGCTTTTCTTAAGGACTTTCACTCAAATTTTGTCCCCAGTTTGTGAAGTTCCATAGAAACCCCTATTGAGGTTTTCATGGTGATTTCATCGAAATCATTTGGGGAGAAATCACATTTTCTAAGTATTTAGTCATCCAGTCTTGGAATAGAGTAATACTCTCTATTTTTCAAGTTACTACCTTTGTCTCTGAAGATGGTTTCACAGTTGTTGTTTTTAATAAGTAATGCCCATTTCTGTTAGGCATGTTTATAGGTAACGTATGCTGCTCTCATAAATGAGAAAGTACCCTCATTATTGCTGTGATTACTGTTAAGTATAAAGTAGTAAGACCTTTGTAAGTGACCTGGGCTGAGTACAGCCCTTTCTGTCGCTATAACTTTGCATATTGCTTTTTTAGAAATGTGAAAGCTAAGCAGGTAGGAGATGTATATTCGTCGGTACTCAGGCCACAGAACCATGTCTCTACACCCTGTACGTCCCAGATAGAAGCATGTGTAGATTTCTAGAAATAAGAGAACCTGACAGGCAGAGACGTGCTAAACATATATTTGTCCCACCACCGACATACACAACTACTGATGGTCTTGTCACCAAGACAAGCCATCCATTCACAGTGGCCTGTAGAACAGATGACCTTGTGTTAAAAAAAAGAGAAAAAGGACAATACAAGAATCTTTCTTATACCCAAAGTTTCAGTTTTATTTATTATTTATTTATTTTTTTATTTTTCTTAATTAAGACAGTTTCAGGTAAATATTGAGAAAGATCAATGAATGGTCTTCCAAAGAGCTGACTGTGGTACCGATTGGTTGTACTTCAGCTTTAGTCTGGTCAGATTAGATAATTAATGCACTTGTTTTGGTCTACATTTTTATGGGGCTTGGCATTTTCAAAGGTAACCATGGTCTAGACGCCCAGGAGGACCTCTTCTAGTGTTCCCTAGATATTGACTGTACCCATCTTTACCTCTGCAGTAGTCTTGTGTGGAAATTTCTTTTTCCGTGTGTGAAAATGTGGAAGTGATTGAACTGCTCTTCTGGGCCAGGAAAAGCTTGTGGTCCTGTTGGGCACCCATCCTGGAACTCAGCCAGATGGTTTTATTTTCCTCTGTGACGGGACGGAGTGAAGTAAGCACGACTGGGAAAGATACCTTTTGTCCTCTGGATTTTTCCGCTGGCAAAATAAAGTTTTCTGCCTTTCTTATCTCTACCTCACAGAAGTATTTCTAGCACCTCAGAAGTCCACCAGGGTACACTGCCGCCAACACTCATCAGTAAAGAGCTGCATAGAAATGCATGTCACGAACATAGCAATTATCTTGAGGCTTTGAGAGTGGTAAACAGTAGACAGAGATTTGGAAATGAAAGCTTAGCCTTGTGTCCACCAGTATAAGAACAGTGAGAGTACTGGACAGCCCCGAAAAAGCAGGAGAAAGCCTTTATCTCTTTGGACCCCACTACTCATTATTAGTTTGTTGTGGAATTCACGAGAAACACAGCTTGTAAACTCAATTTTTAAAGCTATTTTGAGCCAAATCGGCAAAGGACAAATAATTATTTAAATTTGTGAAGTGACCACATTATAACACTTTTCTTGGCCCCCCATGTTTAAAATAAAATTCTCAAGCCAGGAAACATACTTATGCAGTTGAAATATTTGCTGAATTGACTTGACCACAAAACACTCAGCCTTTTGTAGGTCTATTCTTATGCAAAGATCGGGAGGATTTGTGTCCGCATGTGTGGTTTTATAAAACTATCGTAGCTGTTACTTCGCAGAGGTGTTTATAAAGGTTGGATGAATGTCAATTTTTTGAAAGGAATTAATACATACTTTGAATTCAGAGTAGAAGTTTTTTTTGTTTTGTTTTTGTTTTTCTAATATATATGATCCAGCTTGGAGAAGCATTTCTGAAATGGCTCTGGAGAACAAATTTCTTTCATTAATCCAGTCAGCCATTGGGTGTCATTCTTCCAATTTAATTATTTTTATCTGCCAATGGGTGACTCTGTTTCTTAGGCATGTAATTTCAGTTGGTGCAAATGGTGATGGCAAATAATTGTCCTCAGGGAGAGAGTTGCTGTTATCATTATTTACCGATGTAAGTTAGCTCGGTTAGGAATTTCATCCTCTGTCAGATGACCAAACATGAGAGAAGGGGCTTCCTGTGTCCTCGTCCTTGTTGGACATCTTTTCTATGTGTCAGCACGGTGCTAGGTGCCTGATAACACATCACCCCACTGAATCCTCCGTCTTCCGTGAAGTGGGCGTGTCTGCCTTTCCCTTGTCGGTGTGGAAAGCAGGGTCGTGCCGATGGCAGGAGGCAGCATTTGTAGACAGCGGAGCCCAGGGCTTGGTACACTGTTACCATCCTCCTCATGTCTGTTCATGAGGTTTGACCTTGGCAGCCACTGCCTGCCTCTTTCCAGAAACCCCTTCCAGCGGCCAGAGCAAAGCCTCGGCCATTTGGGCATCATACCTGGAGCCCCCATGGGAGAGGTTTCCTGTGAGGCCTTTGCACGCCTCACCTCCTTGAGGAAGCTTCATCTGGCTACTCTGGTTTTAGGGCGTCTCTCCTCTCTCAATTCCCATGGCGCTCACGTCTGTTTTCCAGCACCTGACTGCGGAATGTGTGGTGGAGGTCTTTCTATTACAGCAGGCTCGCTTTGCATGACCTGACTGTCAATTGCGCACAGGGCTTCCTTGGATCTCTCCACGGGGTCTCACAGGTACAAGGCTCTATCCCTGCGCTGGATCAATGCTCTCTCGTGTGAAGCCGGCGAACAATTAACCCTCCGAGGTGAGAAGGTGCTGGGGGTTCAGGCGCAAGGTGGTTGTTCATTACGGAAAGTGGGGAGACTGCTCTTGAGGGAGTGGCACCTGTCAGCCATGCCATCTGTCGGCTGGCCTGCCCCTTTGGATGACAAGAGCATAGTGTGGGGGTGTGGCAGGCCTGGGAGATGCTTGGGGTTTTCCCTATTCAGAGAAACTGGCACTGACAGCTCCCCCCCTTTTCCCCATATCCCGTCTGCGCCCCCCTCCCAGCCCTCACACCCGTAAGTGCTATAGAAGGATGGGGGGCTGAGAGGTCCCCATTTTCTGGGAGGAGAGATGTTCATGAAGAGAGGCATGGACTGGTTTTCTGCCCCTAAATGGAGGGAACGGGGTCCCCAAAGCAATTGCTCATAAGGTTTGGGGTTATGTTAAGAAAGGGAGGCTGGCATCCTGCGCACACAGCTTGCCAAGCTGTCCCTGTCACAGGCCGGGGAGCGGAGGCGGAGGCCACTGGAGATAGAACTACACAGTCGGGAGGGAGGATGGTTCTGGAACTTGTCACAGGACGGTGAGGTAGTGGCCCTGCTCCTACTTCAGGCCCAGAGCTCAGGCAGGAGGGAAGGTGAGGTTGGAGGCTGAGGGTTTCCCAGGGACTAACCTGGTGTGTGTGTGTGTGGAGAGTGGGGGATAGGCGCTCACTGTGGGGTGCTGAAGCCCACGGCTGACAACTGGGGTTCCGCCTGAAGTTGCAGCTCTTCTCGAACAGGGAGCCACAGAGCCCAGGGGAACCCTTTGGGAGGGGCCCCTCCTTCAGCTGGGCTTGCCGGGTGCTGCCTGCTTCCACCCCGCTACTGACAGAAGGGGCTCGGCCAGCAGGCTTAGCCACAGGCAGACTAGTGAGCAAACTGTGCTTCTCTCTCCAGCACCCACACCTCGGGCTGGACCAGGCAGGAGGAAAAGGGTGCAAGAGAGCAGAGTCTGCATGTATCAAATCCTCCAACGGCTAGAACTGGGTCTTAATAAGTGAAGCGAAAATGTTTAATGCGTAAAACTAAAACATGGTACTTCCTGAGCGCCACTGGGCTGCACGTACACTGCATTCTGACGACATCACTCTTCCCACGTTAGAGCCACAGAGGATGAGGTTCAGAGCAGCCGTGACTTGCTAACCTGGCCACGCTAGTAAGCAGCCAAGCTGAGATGCCGAGACGCCCACCCTCCTGGCGCCCTCGGCTGTGGAGCGCCTGCTCTGTGCAGGGAACCTTGCCAAGTCCTGCCTGCGCTAAGGAAAAATCACGGCCTTGCTTTGAACCTAACATACATCAGTTTGAAATAGGGAATGAATGGGGGAACCACAGCCATCTCCCCCAGATTCCCAGGGAGAACAGAGCGCCATGAACTAGAGGTGCACCAGGTGGGAGTGAGGGTCTCCGAATATTCCTTAAGTCCTGTCCTCCCCCCACCATGGGTCTGAGCTCTGCACCTCTTCTCACTGTTTGTTGCCTCGGTGATTTTTGCCCCTGGATTGAATTGATCCACGGATACTCTCTGAGGAAAAGATTGACAGCTTGTTCCTTCAAGGGTCACTTTCACAGGTTTAAATAAAATCTTATCACCAGTATCCTGCTTAAGGCATTTGTTTCCCTTTCTAGCATTGCATTGTAATGCCTAATCATTTGCATCAAACTTGAAGAGCTGGGCAATGATTATTTTAGAAACAACTGAAGGAACTGCTGTTTTCTTTGGGCTTTTTTTTTTTTTTTTTAAACCTATAATGAGCACTGATTTTATAATGAAAATACAGTAGCCTTAACACAAACGAATCCCCCAAAGAAACTGAAGGGAAGCTATAGGGGTGAGTCCAGCATCTGGGGAAAGAAAGGAACCTATTGCTAAGCTGGCTGCAAACCTGAGGAGAGACGCTTCCGTTCTTTGAGAAGATGTGGATTGCAGCCAAGTTCTCAGTGACAAGTGATGGAGGAACCTCACAGGAAAATGCCGCTTTTCCAAGGGAGGCTGGTGGTCTCTGCCAGGTCAAGTTCAAGCCCCTGAGTCTGTTTTCCACATTGCTGTTCAAACACACTCGTGCGTTTCTCCTGCGTCTGCGTCCCTGGTGCGTCGCCTTCTTTATCTTACCCCTTAATTCCCCTCTGAAGAACAGGGGGTGGGAATGCCCACGGAAACCGTCCTGAAGACCTGAAAAGCCCTCCTTTGGGACCCAATCAATACACGTTTGTGCATTCCATCCTGGGAATACTAGGATTCTGGGAGGTTGAGAAACGTGCTTAAATGCTTTCGGGAAAGCACGAGTCAGTTTCCGCCCTATGCATTAACTACGGACATTTCTCTGCAGAGTTAGAAACAGTTATACTGCAGTATTTCCTAAAGAGAAAACCAAATAGCAGGTCTTTGTCGATTTGGATGTGCTAGTGGTTCTGAATCCACATTTGAGGCCACAGAAATAGCCCGTTTTTATCTGGGCTGAGCCAGTCTTGGGTGAGCGGCTAGCCAGTCTTTCACAGAGACTGAGAGAAAAGGTCAGGTTGGACTTTTAGATCTGGATCAAGATGGACCAAATGTGGGTGTAGCTCAAAGCATGTTGGCTGTGGTAGCTGATAGGACGTTGGGAAGAGATGGCATTTGGAGTTTCAGCTGTCGACGCTCCCTGAACTGGTTGAACCACCTGTGTGAACAGACCTCTCAGAGACCTGCTTAAATACTGAAGCATGAATCTGTTGACTCTAAACAAGAAATAAAATGCCTTTGTGAAGCTAAGATAAAATGAAGGGAGAATGTTTCTCATAAAGGGACCACCTTCATGAGGGAAAGGTAGCTAGAGAAATTAGACCGTAGGCGGAAAACAAATGTGAAATTTTGGATGGAAAACACGGACGCCTTAAACAATAGCCCTTCCCTGCTTCCTCCTCCTGCCTCCAGCCCAATTTCCAGTGCAAATGAAGCCCAGCTCCCATGAGGACCCGCTAACTTTTTCAGCTGCGTCAGCATCTTTTCTCATTAGGCCAGAGAATGTTGAAATTGCATTTTCTTGGGATGTTTATGCTAGAGAGAATAAATCATGTGGCTTTGAGAAGAAATAAACAATCACGTAAACAACAGGGCCGGGCTGAAATAAAGTCCTGAGACACCAATGGGCAGGTCACAGGGTTTTAGAGAATATAATACTCCCGAGCACGCTTTTGCGTGACTCCATGCCCCCCCGGAGCAGAAAGAGTGCAGGGCTGAGGTCTTCCAGTAATAATAGCTGGACAAGCTTTGATTTCCGCAGCGCTCCGCTGCAAAGGACGATGGGACTGTGGAAGGCAAGATGCAGGCTGGAGGGGTACATGAAGAAAGTGGGGTCCCAGGGCTAGCCTCACAGGAGGATGGACTTGTGCCCAGAAGATAGACTGGCCTGCGATGTCACAGTGGGACTAAGGTGTCCACGTGAGGTAGACGTGCGGCCAGTGGACTCAGGCTGTGGAGGCAACTAGGGGGAGGTCTGGGAAGGCGACGGGAACTCCATCCACGGGTGAGGCGGGTGGGAGGGTCTGTGGGCCTGAGAAAAGAAGGCAAGTGCTGTGCTTGCCTGAGGTGTGCGACTGACACACCTCAAAGCTGACACAGTCAAAGCTCCGCGGGCTGATGGGTCTGAGGCTCTGTGTCTAGCATTCATTCATTCATTCATTCATTCATTCATTCATTCATTCGTCTACTGAGCACCCGCTAAATGTGATGTGCCGTACAAGGGGCCATTCCCTGCCCTCCCAGGGTTTACGGACAGTGGGAGAACCCGGACGGGAAACCGGATGGTAATTTCCCACCATTGTATAAAGCAGGTGTCAACATTCGCATTTTACAGATGGTGAAACTGGGCTCAGAGGAGTCCGATCGCTTGTTCAGGGCCACAGGCAGCAGCGAGTGCTGGGCTGTGGATCGGAACCCAGGTCTGTTTTGACTCCAGAGCCCATGCTCTTTTGAACAATCCAGAGCCCGTGAATAGAGAACACACACAGCCAGAAACCCACTCCTACAGGATCTTTTCAGGTCGTCCTACCCAAAGACACCGAGAGAAAAGATAATGGACAGTGCAGCATGACACAGAGGAAGAATTAAAATAGTGCTTTTAATATAATTTTCAGCAATTGTACAGTATGTACTTTACATCACATATCTCTAAACTGCTCATCTGGAAAATATAAGCTGCAAAAATACAGAATACCACACTCAAAATCTATCGAGTATGTGCTGTCCCCCCAATCCCTCCATTCTGCGAGACGGGGAGATTTTTGCCCCCTCCTATTAAAATCCAGCCTCGGCTGATTTGGGAAGAGCTGTTGGGTACCTCGATCAGAGAAGCATTCTGGAGAGGGGGTTTTTTCTAAAGCGTGTCAGCGGCTCATCCCCATAGGAGCCAAAGAAGGGATGGGCAAAAGAGGGTTTGCATACCGGGTCACCGTGCGTGACCGGGCAAGGTCTGCTTGGAGGGTTTAGAGGATTTCTGATCACGGCCACTCCCGGGCCCACACACTGGCCGGGTAATTCACACAGCGCCCCTTGGGTTCTCGGGCAGGGCAGGGCAGGGCAGGGCAGGGCACGCTAAGTCAGGCCCGCGAGGTCTGTGGGCGGTGATGGGCTGCTCTCTGCAGGAGGATGAGGGCCAGGCCCTCAGCTTCTCACAAAGGAGTCTTCTGAAGGTGATTGTGACTCTGGGCAGGTTTTCTCAGTCTCAATGTCTTGGTACTCTGTGCCTAAAGGGGGAGGGGGGAAAGAAGAGCCAAGAGGAAAAAGAAAGGTCGGTCTTTTCCGGTTTTCCTACTCGTTCTTTAGGCTTACAAGTCTGTAATAGCATCGCGGCGTGGCAGTGGAATGGATAAGAGCAGAAAGTCATGTCAGTAAAATGCTGGGTTTCGCTCCATATAACCCCGAGGAGACAGGTTCCAAGCCCAGAGGCCTGTCTGAAGGCCAACTCTTTCTGAGAAGCGTATTTCTCTAGGTATCGTATACCAACACTCATGTGGGTCTTTCTTCTATGGGGTTGACTAACATACACCCCGTCATTCACCTCGTCTTATATCTCATGTAAATCACCAGTGACAGGCCTTGTGTTCTAGAACCCTGTCACTGGAATCTCTACTGAAGAGGTGGCTGAGCGCCCGAGAGAACCACCGGCATCAAAATGTCATGTTTCCTCATCCAGAATTATGGACCGGTGTGTTTCATTCAGCCACAGACATTCACCGCATGCCAAGAGAAACTATCGCGTGCGATTGCTAAGCCCACGCCATGCTTCCAAAATAGAGGCTGTGGCTTTGTTTAAAAGGCATTAAGAACCCAGCTCGTGCCTGGGATGATTTACGAGCTGCACAGGTCTCACTGGTCATGCCATGCAGCTTTCCTGTTTAGTGACAGGCACCGTGGGGCCACAGACATCCCCACTCAGTCACTTGTCCTCGTTAGACTCTGACCCAGCGGTACCAAAGGTGACAGTGTGGCAATGTCACTCCTTTCCTCAGGATTTGGCAGCTGAGATTTAGTTGATAAGAGAAGCCCATATGTTCTGGGCAATAAGGAGCATCCCTGTTTGACTTCACAGGCCCAGGTTCCTGTAGTTTTGGGGGTCCTGCCGCAAGTCTTAGGGGAAGGGAGCTGGGGAGGGAGGGATGGAAGCCAGAGAGCTGGGGCTGGTTCTCGCGTGCAGAATGATTCCGGCAGGATGATGCAGTGGCTGGAAAACTGCTGATGTGGCTCAGGTGGAAGGAGGCGGGAGCAGTATTTTTAAAGGTCTCCGATGTTTAATTATTAAAGTAAAAAAAAGAGTTTTTCCTCATTTTAGAGTCCTGTGCCTGTATGCAAAATTGTGCAGAGGTTCTCCCTCCAGCTCTGGCTCATTTCTCTCTGAAACTACTGACTACTGGGGTGAGGGGGGTTCCCCAAAAGTAGATGCCCTGTTGGCCTCATTGCAGCTCCCGAGAAGCCAGCGCTGTGTTCTCACTTTGGTGGCCGTGGGGCGTGACGGAAAGAGCAGTGGTTCAGGAGTCAGACAGACCTGGCTCCTGCTGACTTTCTAACTAGCTGCGTGGCCTTGAGAAGCTTCTGTGCACTGAGCCTTAGTTTTCTGATCTGTAAAGTGGGAAAAAGTATACTTACCTCCTAGGGCTGGTGCGAGAAAGCTGCTGGCAGCGTTACCTGGGATCACGCCGTACGGCACCTGGCCCATGTCCAACACGTCTTACTGAACTTGAACTCCCCAGCCCCCTCCCTTGTTGCTGGACTAGAGTTCAACTGAGGTGTTAGTTGGGTTCCTCTTGTTAGGAAACTTCCTACATTGCGTTCTTCTAATTCCTTTTATGACCGTAGATTCTAAAATCAAACAGTCTTGACAAATATATCTCCTTGAGAACTAGCTTCTGTTAAGTTAGCCTGAATTTAAACAGAGTGTAATTTGGGGGGATTTCATGCAGTAGTAAACCTCCAGGAAACGTACCATGTTGTTCCATTTGCTCTTAGTAAAAGAACATGACCACGTCAGCATCAATTCTGAATATTTTTTCCATAAGGTAATCATCAGTACTGATTGTTGGCCTGAGTCATTAACACAAAAATAGAAATGTCTAGAAACTCAGTTTCTAAGAGCCTAGCATCTGATGATAAAGACATATCCAACCAGTGACCAGAGGGGGTGTGTCTGAAGGCCGACGGCCAGAGCTGAGCCCCTGAGGGAGATGTTGGGAACCGCAGGTGTGCCAGGCAGGAGAGGTTTTGGGGGCTCCCCGGGGGAGCGGATGACCAGCACTGGGGAGTACCTCCCGGCATCTCAGGATGCATTGTAGCAGAGGAATCGCCTGTTTCTTCTTACCTGTCTGCTTCGGGTAGAACGCCCCATATAAACTGCTCAGGGAGTAACACAGGGAGAATGGAGCTGTCGCTGTGCCCTGATTATTACATCAGGGGCCCTGGGAGAGTATGGGGGGTCCCGCAGTCCATTGGAGCCCGAGTCCTCCTGGTGAGCTAGTCCCTACAGGTGGGGGAGGGTACCTCCGTCTTGCCCAGTGGGGAGCAAGTACCCACAGAGACAGAGACGATAGGCTTTGGGTTCACAGACCTGGGTTTGACTCCGTGACCTTGAGCCAATCTGGGAATTTCCCAGGCCTCATTTTCCTCTCCTGTAAACTGAAGCTAATGACAGTTCCCAACTCACAGGGCGGCTGTTGAGGTTAAATAAGCTAATACACGTAATAAGCAGGTTCATGGGAAGTGTTTGATAAATGTTAGGTCCTGTTATCATTAGTTATTAGTGCTTACCAGTTATCAAGCCTGGCATATCTGTTAGTGTGATAGTGCCAGCGTTTTGTGTTGGTGGGAAGGAGGGGGGCGTTTGAAATACTCTTCAGTGTCTGGATTCACTCTTTTTGTAGTTCCTACATTTCCCCGCCCGTGCCTGTTTCCACCACTTAAGGAAAAAAAAGGACGATTACTCGGGTAAAACTACAGAGTGAGTGTCAGAGCTGGAAGGGGCTATATAGGTTGTAACATTCATATTCCCCTCGTTACACGAGAGAAAGAATATGTTGCTTTCGATGATAAAGCCAGACAAGAATGGGCCACTTACCTCATCCTTGGAAAACTGGGAAACCTAGATTAGATTCCTTGGATCAGGAATGTCAGGGCTGATTGACAGACACCTGGCTGAAGGAACCTTCCAACACATGACCTGGCCCAGCTGCTGGGGTCCCCCAAACATGCTGTGCTGCTCCACACCTCAGCCTGTGCTCAGAACAGGTCAGCCCACTACAGCCCGCGGCCAAACCCAGCCACTGCCGGGCTTTGTAAGTAAAGCTTTATTGGAACACAGCCCGCTCGCTTGTTTACACGTGTGTAGGGCCACTGTCATGTGAAAACAACAAGGCTCTCAAAGTCACATTTGCCACCGGGCCCTTTACGGAAAGTCTGTGAACTTGCTCTGATGGCCTCCTCCATAGACGGGGCCTCTGCCCCCGTGTCCCTGGCAGACAGATACCCACTGCTCTTTGCTCGTTGGTTTCTAGACCACCCTGCTCTCTGAAGCCCCCCTGATTCTCGATGCCATGAGCCAGAAGCGCGCACCACCACGAATCAGCTCGCCTTACACCTGGACAGACAGACGGACCGAGGCTTTTTACATTATTGATTCTCTTGCTTTTGTTTGTGTTCAGGTGTGTCTGCCTCGTGGAACTGTGAGCTCCTACGGGAGAGGACCATGTCCTTTCACCTCTGTATCTGGTCCAGGGCCTGGCATGTAGCCAACACGCTCCTAAAGGAGCGAATGATAAATGCGTACTTAGGAAACATGCAGCCCACACAGTGCAGCCAAAGATGGCACGGACCCTGCAAAGGAAAGCCGTGCTGCCTGGTGAATGCCCTCTGAGAAGCGTGTGTGTCCGTCCCTGTCTCCGTGGCAGTCAGATTTCTGAGAATCTTTGCTTTTCTGCATTTCCCATTTCTGGCCTTTTAACTCGTCTGCCCTGCTGTGATGAGCGAGCCCTCTGAGGTGGCCTCAAATGTGAGGAAGAGGCGGGTGGGGGGTGGCTGTGTGCAGACAGTGTAGCCTCCACGTGTTACCCTAGGAAACAGGCCCCATACGAGGCATGTAAACAAAAATATCTTCCTTGCATATTCCCCCAGGTGGAGATTCTTCTGTTCTCCAGTTTATTCTTGGGCAACCGTAATACCTAGAGGGGGCTGGGTCTGCGGCTGTCATTTATGGCCAGTGGTCTAAGAGGTTAGGTCCTTGCAGCTGTTCAGAACGTAAGAATCGTAGAGCTGGGAGAGGTGGGTTAATGCACAGGGAGGGGAAGGCAGAGAGAGGAGGATACGGGTAATTTTCTAGGCCGAATTTAATTTCACTTGCACCCTCTTGGAAAATGTGGCGGCACCTTTAGGCATTTGAGCTGGACTCTAACCTAAGGGGGATGCAGGTCACGGCTGAGAGGAGGCTGTGGGGAGGGCAGTGGCATGAGCTCAGGGGACCCATGAAGCCCCTACTCAGTGACTGGTACTGTCTCCGGGTTCTGGACAGATACCTGGTCCTCTCTCAAGCTGCCAGAACAGCATGACACAGCAAGAGTCTCTGTTGGTCTGAAAACGTGCTTGCCTGTTTTTCCCCCTCATCTAAACCAAAGCCCCAGATGACAATACTGCTTGGGAGTCCCTCCACTCTTGACTGTCTGACCAGCGCACTGATTTCTACCCGACGACCTTTATTCTTAGGCCTGCTGTCAGGACTCCCAAGCAGTGCTCAGACGCAGGACTGGCTGGAAACCACGTTTCTAGGACCTGAATGGCCGGCAGCAGGAGCCCAGCTCTGCAGGCTCACGGGGAGCCAAGGACTCCCCGTGTGCAGGGCACGGCAGGCCTGTGTGCTTCCCAGCGGGAAGGGCTGGAGAATCTGGCCACGCGCAGCGAGGGGACATTATGGGGACAGGGAGGCGGCCTCAGGGATTGTAATGTATGGGTGCCACTTAACCAAACTTAAAAGTTGTCACTGGAGGAAGCTAGTCCACTGCAAGGTGGTGAAAGCAGCAGTTTTTGTGGAGAGGCGTACTCCTTCCTGCTCCTAAGATGTTAGGAAATCTGCAAAAGGTCCCTCGGCTCTCGGTTTCCCCTTATTATGTGGCATGGTAAACACTGCTAGCAAATCCCTTAGGGGGCTGTGAAAGGGGGGCTCCCCTGACTCCTTCCCTGGCTGTGAGGAAAGCGGACATGTGTGGCTTTCTGGAGGCAGCGTCCCCAGGGCGCCTTCCTCTGTGAGGCGTGAAGAAGGGAGCAAAGCTGCCCGGCCAGGGCACAGCCTTGGCAGGAGCAGGACAGCAAACCGCATCCCCCAGAGACATACGTTGGCAAAATGTATCTGATGCACATGCACAAATCCTACTGCTAAAAAACTTCTTGGTCTGTGTGTAGCTGTTACCAAAAAAATGTCAAAAGTTGCAGCCGAGAGACTTTTTCATTCACCCCCTGGGCATGTTGGTGGAGGAGTTTGTAGCAGCAGAGACAGAATTTCAATATTCACTTTCTAGGTTTATTCCAGCCCTTCTTCCATTTTTGTTTTCCAGTGAAGATCCTGCCAGGAAATCTTTTCATTCAAAATCCCCCTCGAAACCAAACAAATAACCAAGGAGCTGGATGGAGTACGGGATGCACAGTGGTGCTTGGGCACAAAAAGAGAAATGAAAACTAGACTAGGTTTTCTGTTCTGTAGCAGATGCAAGAAAGGACATTTTTAAAAAGGTGACACAGCACACTTTAGACCTTGCCACAGGGGACTTGAAGTTTACGTCCAGTTGTGGATAATACTGAGTGTGGGCGTTGTTTTCCTTTGTCACCCTAACCGCTTATGCGCATTCATCCTAAAATCCTAGGGGGGAAAAGAATTCCAAAATGCACAGTGTTCAACACCCTTTAAAAAGAAAAACCAGCAGACAGCCCAGGATGCACTAGTCACGGAGCCTCCACGCGTGGAAACTGGCTCTGGAGAGCCAGGCAACAATAGCTAAGGCGGCAGTGACCGATTAGCAATACATTTCCAAACAAGACTAACTCGAAACCTGTCCAGAGCGGTGTGAGGGCCTGAGAGGAGTGACAGAGCAGACGTAGTTCATGAATTCGCTGGAGAGCAGTCTACCTTTTTACTAGTTAACCTATGGACGAGTGTCCCATTTTCATGACTAACCACACAGGGGAAAGGGGACGTCTTGGAAGCATCATATCGCGGGCAGCTGATCACCGTCCCCACGCACCACGACACAAGCTTCTCTTTTGGTCATCCTCCTCGGATGGGGCTTTCTCTGGTGGTGGGCTGTCACTCAAACCGCCCCCTTTTACAGCGTTTGTTAAAAATTTGGCACAGCTCCCTTCTCTGCCCCTGACTCTCTTCTTCCCTTCTGGGTAACTGCAAATATGTGTCTGAGGCTTTCAAAAAGCAAACCAACCAATCAAAGGTCTCTCCCGGGGTCATGAGTGGCCTCGACAAAGGTCACTGAAGAGGTATGACGGGAAGTGAACGGGTCCCTGTGTGTGTGTGTGTGTGTGTGTGTGTGAGAGAGAGAGAGAGACAGACGCCCTTCACCTAGGGAAATGGCCTAATAAGGCCGAGTGTGCTGGCTACAATGGGTTTCCCCAGAGTTCTTACCACAAACAACGACAGGTTTGCTCTCAAGCTGTTTGAGGTTGAGTCTCTTTCAAAATACACACACACAAAGGTTCCTAGTTCGAGACTAACCCTGAAAACTCCACTGCCGTTTCCACACATTGGAAGGCAGTAGCCTCCAGGAGCACCGGGGTTTATCCACCACAGGCGGCTCAAGAGCTCGAGCTGGACACCCACTCTCTCTCTCCCTCCCCTCCTACCCCTGCCTCCCTCCCCAGAAGCACTGCACCCCTGCACACAACCCCCACCTAAGCATGTCTCCTCCACAGGCTGGGAAGAACGCCTCTTGGAACGTGAGGCGTGAATATAAAAGGGCCTCTTACGGCAGTGATCACTGAATCATGGGAATAAAGCAAGAAGGCAGATTTGCAATTCATCACATTACCCCCTTTGTCTCAAATGTGATTCTTCCACAGGCAGGCTGACTGGACACATTATCCTTTTTAAGCATTTTGTTTTTCTTCTTGTAACACATAGGATGTTCTCTTGTTGTTTTCACAGAATATCCAAATGAGGATGAAATGATAAAGAAAAAATTACAATAGATGAATTGCATCCCTTGAATCACATTATATTTTTGGTGCATTAAAAAAAGGAAGAAAGTAAAAGCAACCAACATAGTAAATTCGGCCTAGAGAACTGTGTGAGTGACTGAAGTGGTTAACAGATTTTAGGAGTTAAAAATGGTATTAGAGGATTATACATACAACAGTTTGAAATTCATATGCATTGTATTTCTTTTCTTAAAAAAATGGCAAAATGTTTGGCAAATGTAAGCAAATGACGTGGACTGGCTTGGGTCACCCCGGCTCTGAACGAGGTCCGTCATAGCCAGGCGACGCCCACTGCTTCCTGAGGTCACTCTGCGGGGCGGGGGGAGGTGCTGCGGGGAAGGGGAGACGCTGGCCCCCGACCCCGTTCCCCCTTGGGCCCTCGGTCTTAACCGTGGCCCTGGGGCTGGTGAGAGGTGCCGTGTATAGACTGCAGCACGGATCACCCATGAGCATCGCTGAGAACTCGGGGGCCTTGAACCACAGGCAGACGGGGTGAGTCGTCTGCACTGTGACCCATATTGCGAAAGTGAGAGAGGAGGGGCTCGCGCCCCTGGCACGGATGTGCCACCCCACCCCCCGGGAGCAGGCAGGGGCACAGGCCGTCACTAGTGCTTGTCCTGGCCGTGTTGTCAGCGTGTGTTTTAGTAGACTTTCCTTAAGAATTGTGGTGGTGCTGGTTTTGTGTGGCGTATGTGTACCCGGGAGTGTCCGTCCCCCAAGCTGGCCACCACCCGTCCCTGAATTTGGCAGCGCCTGTTGCTTGCAGCTGGCGGCACCCTGACGGCACCGTGAGGGGCTTCACAGAGCGGGCTCTGGGCCAGCGGGTCCCACGGGGCCCACGCTCTCCTCAGTCTCAATCCCGTCTGCTCGGACTTGGAGAAAAAGGACAGAGGGCGTGTGTGTGTGTGTGTGTGTGTGTGTGTGTGTGTGTGTGTACGTACGTGTACGTGTACTGAGTTGTTTTTTTTTGAAACCTTTTTTCTTTTTGTAGGAAAAAACAAATGACCCTTTGATCACTGTACAGAGTCCAGCCCTCCTGGCGTCACTATAGCACGGACTCCATGTTTTCACACCACTCATGGTCTTCCAGGTTATAGATAAACTTGGTCCTATGCGTGGGCTTGGCGGGCACGGGGTCCCTCCCCAGCTTGTCTAGGGTCAGAGTAGATGCAAAGAACTCACTGGTGCTCAGCCCGCCCTCGTGGTTTTTGATGTAGCGTTTATAGTTTTTCCTCAGGCACTGCCACGTCGTGGTGTAGAGCACGAAGGCGAAGGCCTTGAGCGCGATGGCGATGCTGACGTACAGGCGCCTGTAGACCACGTTGTCGTACAGCACACAGGCGCCCCGCGCCCCGCAGAACGTGCTCCAGGACAGGCAGGTGGAGTCGATGCCGGCCCCGAAGATGAGCGGCGGGGGGATGAAGCCTGTGCGGGGAAGAGAACCGGGAGTTAGTGCCGGGCCCTGAGGGCGGCTCCTGCACAGCCGGCCTGTCACACCTGGGGCCTGGCTCAGCGCGGGCGGATGCTTGCACGTCTGACCTCCATTCTCTCGTTCCCACGTTGTGCACTTGGGACAGCGGCAGCAGGCACCCAGAGAAAAGGGGGCCGGCCCCTGCCCCGGCTGAGCCCTCCTCGCACTGCAGCCCCGGAAAGCCAGGGGAACAAGGGTTGTTAGAAGCCAAGGGAGCGGAGACGGGTCCCCCAGGGTAGCCCCTAAACGGAAGGGACCGTTTGCACTTAGTCCAAGCACCCCGATTGCTATGAGGCTGCAGAGAGTCCGTGGCTGGGTCCACTTCCCTCCAAACCTGTTTTATTTAAGTCTCCACAGGACGCCCCCAGAAGGAAGGCTGTGGCTTCTGTTCCTGTGACCCAACTGAAGACCTGCGGCTCCCCTTCCAACACACAGCACGTCCCTCTCCCAGGACTGAGAAGTTCTGGTAACTCAGCCCAGACTCCTGGGGCTGCTCTCCAGTCCCTCTCTAAGAGCTCGTGTTTTCCTCTTTCCTGCCACCCCCCTGGGATCCCCTTTTCACTCTTGGGGATCCTAGTTCTTGCCCCGTCTCTCATCTTTATTGGTTCCCCTCCTTGTTATTCTCAGGTTACTCTTATTTAGACCAGGCCTCTTTAACCTTCTGGTTAAGTTTTTCTCTTCCAGGATCGAGTCCTTTAAACTACCGATGGTTCTCATGTAAGGTTTCCCTGCGAATAACCCTGAAACGGCCCTCAGAGCTCCATCTCCCAGTCTGGGGCCCCCAGCTCGATCCAGTTTCTAGATAGAGCCGCCCCGATTTTCCGAGGACCCGTCGTTCCACCATCTTTAACCGGCAATCTCGTAGGTAGGGACAGCTCTACACCCCTGTCCAGCTCGGAAGCAGTTACAGAAGATGGACCCTCATCCGAATTTCCAAAGATGTTTCATTGCCGATCAGAGATGGGGGAATGACAAGACAGGTAGAGGTAACAGGACCGAGCCCAGGGGCAGGACCAGTAACCAGGAAGGAGCCCGGGCGGAGGCAGCCACTGGACTCCCACTGGAATTCACACGACATACGCAAAGGGAACAAGTCTAACCACACCTTCCCCCAACCCCACGGATGAAGCCAAACACAACAGAAGATTCCACTACAGGACAAAGCAAAGTACATCCTGGTTAGAAAATACAAAACCACAAAACCTCAGACGAAACAAAGACTCCAGGCAGAAGTGTGACCTGCCCTTCGTATTCTAAGGAATAAGGAGAGTGGTGCTGACGCTGTATTTCTCTAGGAACTTATTTTATAGGGACACTCTTCTCCCTGGAGCCTGCAGGAGAGCCCTCTCTCCCGAGGAGGAACTCCTGGGGGAAGCAGTCCTATCAGTGGGGCCCCGGGAACCCTCCATATGTTGGAGACGGTATTCAGAGGCTCAGCGCTGTCACGTGCTGCTACAGAGACTATGAAAAGGGCTAAATCTTACTTCCTATTACTTGGGGCCAAATTGCAGTTATACAGAGGGTGCCAAAAAAATGTACACACACATTTTAAGAAAGGAAAAAAAACAGTATTAAAATTGTAATAATATATACTGATAACAAAAGATAAATATAAGTCATGTACATTCATTTTTTGGCACCCTGGTGTATATTTCAAGACAAAAATTATAGCACTGATTATGGAAATTCTCTATTTTCCAGAAATCTATTAGCAAAGATTTACAAGATTAACAAGACCTCAGGGTCTTGTCTTGGGTGTTTCATTCACTGCCCTGGTTGAAAAGGCCAGGTCTATTGATACTCTTTGGTGAACTAAACTTAAAAGGTGAACTGAAAGGCGTTTTTAAGCAAAAGAAGTCCCCGGTTCCTTTATGGGACAAGATGGAAGCGGAAAATGACCCTGACGTTTATATTTCAAAACGTACCCTTTCCTCTCCAGCTGAACCTGCCAAGACTTCAATTCACCTTGGAGTCTCTACTGAACAGGATGGAATTACTATGGTCTCCAGCACAAGCTGGAGAGGCAGGCCAATCTCAGAACTTTCTCCTGAAAGGATTAATGAGTTTCTGTTTCAGCAACGCTCCCCCACCCCCCTCAAAAAAAGGACTGGTGGTGACATGGGCCAGCTTTGTCACCTGACATTCACATGTTTAGACCTGCAAAGCCAGGACAGCTGCCTCATTTCACTCCTGGGCGTCTTGCTAAAGTCACTGACGCTCGGCCCAAGGCACAGGGGCAGGTCAGCAGGGCGGAGCTGGACTGAAACCCACGGGTGGGACTGCAGAGGGGCCTGAATATGCAACATCACCTTCCCACGGGCAGCAAAGCACATTCTGGGTGGTCCAGGCCCTTCAGGCGGTCAGACACACACTTGGTGCTCAGGGAGTATTTGCTAAAGAACCCAGTGAATGCACAAAAGCACAGGTAAGGGGGAGGGGTCTTCGTGCATTCCGGCCATTGGACGCTGACAGCTCAGGTCTGGGCTCTCTGTGCTTCTTCCAAAGCACTTTGTAATGGCCTCAGGACTCCCACTTGGCTACAGAATCTCTTTCTGTTCCGACATCACACTGGGGGGCCAGGGGTGGGGATGGGGGCGCCCAGTTTCTCATGTCGTCTCTCTCCCTCCTACCAGAGGAAGCCACCCCTGCCCACACACTACCGACCGCCACAAACTGGAACCTGCGGAAATTGTCCTGACTTCACCTCACAAACAGTCACACCGCACTGTGCAGTCCACGTACTGTCCCAATGACCCACAAGGTCCCAAATACAAAGACCGACAATGGCACGCATGTCATGCCTTGGCTGGCACATCATTAACAGTGGCGATCACGCTGAGCAGCTGCTGCGGGACAAGGGAACAGCCACACGCAGGGACGTACAGGTCACTTCACTAAGAGATGAAACGGGGCTAAGGAAGAAGAGCTTTCAGAACGGTAACTGACTACCTAATGGATAATACAGTCTAGATACTGTTATAACCAATTGGTAAAGAATAGGTTAGAAATAGACCACATCGTGAACATGGGACAATTTTTTTCATGAAAGGTGTGTTTCAGATTGTGTATGTGTGTACTGGCCCGTAACACAAAATGCCTCTCTTACTGGGGATGGTATCACAGAAGGTGAAACTACTCAAGGAAATGCCTCACATGTTATAGGGAGACGATAAAAGTGCAACTGCTTTAGGCATGAGAAAATAATTAAGGACTGTCAATGACCACGGCTGTATGATTGTCAGTTTTCTGTCCAAACTTCCTAAGTTTAGATTCCCAAACAGTTTCATCTGTAGTTCCCTTCCTGTCCTCAGTTTCTACTTAGTTAACAGCCTACACTTTGTTTCTAATTTGGAAAATAGTGCCTCCCTGCCTGCCTCTTAGTTTTTAGTATTTAGTTAGTTCCCTGCCTGCCTCCCTGCCTGCCTCTTATTGTTTAGTATTTAGTTAGTTCCCTGCCTGCCTCCCTGCCTGTCTAACCTTAGTTTTTAGTATTTAGGCCTGCTGCCTGCCTTTTAGTATTTAGTTAGTTCCTGCCTGCCTCCTGCCTGCCTCTTAGTTTTTAGTATTTAGTTAGTTCCTGCCTGCCTCCCTGCCTGCCTCTACTGTTTAGTATTTAGTTAGTTCCTGCCTGCCTCCCTGCCTGCCTCTTACTGTTTAGTATTTAGTTAGTTCCCTGCCTGCCTCCCTGCCTGCCACCTTAGTTTTTAGTATTTAGTTAGTTCCTGCCTGCCTCCCTGCCTGCCTCACTTTTAGTATTTAGTTAGTTCCTGCCTGCCTCCCTGCCTGCCTCTAGTTTTAGTATTTAGTTAGTTCCTGCCTGCCTCCTGCCTGTCTCTTAGTTTTTATTTAGTTAGTTCCCTGCCTGCCTCCCTGCCTGCCTCTACTGTTTAGTATTTAGTTAGTTCCTGCCTGCCTCCCTGCCTGTCTAACCTTAGTTTTAGTATTTAGTTAGTTCCTGCCTGCCTCCCTGCCTGCCTCTTACTTTTAGTATTTAGTTAGTTCCTGCCTGCCTCCCTGCCTGCCTCTCAGTAGTATTTAGTTAGTTCCTGCCTGCCTCCCTGCCTGCCTCTTAGTTTTTAGTATTTAGTTAGTTCCCTGCCTGCCTCCCTGCCTGCCTTCAGTTTTTAGTATTTAGTTAGTTCCTGCCTGCCTCCCTGCCTGCCTCTCAGTTTTAGTATTTAGTTAGTTCCTGCCTGCCTCCCTGCCTGTCTAACCTCTGTTTTTAGTATTTAGTAGTTCCTGCCTGCCTCCTGCCTGCCTCTTTTTTTAGTATTTAGTTAGTTCCTGCCTGCCTCCTGCCTGCCTCTTAGTTTTTAGTATTTAGTTAGTTCCTGCCTCCCTGCCTGCCTACTGTTTAGTATTTAGTTAGTTCCTGCCTGCCTCCCTGCCTGCCTCTCAGTTTTAGTATTTAGTTAGTTCCCTGCCTGCCTCCCTGCCTGCCTCTTAGTTTTTAGTATTTAGTTAGTTCCCTGCCTGCCTCCCTGCCTGCCTCTCAGTTTTAGTATTTAGTTAGTTCCTGCCTGCCTCCCTGCCTGCCTCTCAGTTTTTAGTATTTAGTTAGTTCCTGCCTGCCTCCCTGCCTGCCTCTTACTGTTTAGTATTTAGTTAGTTCCTGCCTGCCTCCCTGCCTGTCTAACCTTAGTTTTAGTATAGTTAGTTCCTGCCTGCCTCCCTGCCTGTCTCAAGTTTTAGTATTTAGTTAGTTCCTGCCTGCCTCCCTGCCTTCTGTTGTTTAGTATTTAGTTAGTTCCTGCCTGCCTCCCTGCCTGCCTCTCAGTTTTTAGTATTTAGTTAGTTCCTGCCTGCCTCCCTGCCTGCCTCTTACTGTTTAGTATTTAGTTAGTTCCCTGCCTGCCTCCCTGCCTGCCTCTGTTTAGTATTTAGTTAGTTCCCTGCCTGCCTCCCTGCCTGCCTCTTAGTTTTAGTATTTAGTCCCTGCCTGCCTCCCTGCCTGCCTCTTACTGTTTAGTATTTAGTTAGCTGCTTAGTTTTTAGTTCCCTGCCTGCCTCCCTGCCTTTTAAGAAAGGAAAAAAAACAGTATTAAAATTGTAATAATATATACTGATAACAAAAGATAAATATAAGTCATGTACATTCATTTTTTGGCACCCTGGTGTATATTTCAAGACAAAAATTATAGCACTGATTATGGAAATTCTCTATTTTCCAGAAATCTATTAGCAAAGATTTACAAGATTAACAAGACCTCAGGGTCTTGTCTTGGGTGTTTCATTCACTGCCCTGGTTGAAAAGGCCAGGTCTATTGATACTCTTTGGTGAACTAAACTTAAAAGGTGAACTGAAAGGCGTTTTTAAGCAAAAGAAGTCCCCGGTTCCTTTATGGGACAAGATGGAAGCGGAAAATGCCTCTTACGTTTATATTTAGTTAGTTCCTCTCCAGCTGAACCTGCCAAGACTTCAATTAACCTTGGAGTTTCTACTGAACAGTATGGAATTACTATGGTCTCCAGCACAAGCTGGAGAGGCAGGCCAATCTCAGAACTTTCTCCTGAAAGGATTAATGAGTTTCTGTTTCAGCAACGCTCCCCCACCCCCCTCAAAAAAAGGACTGGTGGTGACATGGGCCAGCTTTGTCACCTGACATTCACATGTT
Source organism: Rhinolophus sinicus (assembly GCF_036562045.2). NCBI lineage: Eukaryota > Metazoa > Chordata > Mammalia > Chiroptera > Rhinolophidae > Rhinolophus > Rhinolophus sinicus. The sequence continues at coordinate 9,070,040 of NC_133762.1, forward strand.
TAGACCTGCAAAGCCAGGACAGCTGCCTCATTTCACTCCTGGGCGTCTTGCTAAAGTCACTGACGCTCGGCCCAAGGCACAGGGGCAGGTCAGCAGGGCGGAGCTGGACTGAAACCCACGGGTGGGACTGCAGAGGGGCCTGAATATGCAACATCACCTTCCCACGGGCAGCAAAGCACATTCTGGGTGGTCCAGGCCCTTCAGGCGGTCAGACACACACTTGGTGCTCAGGGAGTATTTGCTAAAGAACCCAGTGAATGCACAAAAGCACAGGTAAGGGGGAGGGGTCTTCGTGCATTCCGGCCATTGGACGCTGACAGCTCAGGTCTGGGCTCTCTGTGCTTCTTCCAAAGCACTTTGTAATGGCCTCAGGACTCCCACTTGGCTACAGAATCTCTTTCTGTTCCGACATCACACTGGGGGGCCAGGGGTGGGGATCTCCCTCCTACCAGAGGAAGCCACCCCTGCCCACACACTACCGACCGCCACAAACTGGAACCTGCGGAAATTGTCCTGACTTCACCTCACAAACAGTCACACCGCACTGTGCAGTCCACGTACTGTCCCAATGACCCACAAGGTCCCAAATACAAAGACCGACAATGGCACGCATGTCATGCCTTGGCTGGCACATCATTAACAGTGGCGATCACGCTGAGCAGCTGCTGCGGGACAAGGGAACAGCCACACGCAGGGACGTACAGGTCACTTCACTAAGAGATGAAACGGGGCTAAGGAAGAAGAGCTTTCAGAACGGTAACTGACTACCTAATGGATAATACAGTCTAGATACTGTTATAACCAATTGGTAAAGAATAGGTTAGAAATAGACCACATCGTGAACATGGGACAATTTTTTTCATGAAAGGTGTGTTTCAGATTGTGTATGTGTGTACTGGCCCGTAACACAAAATGCCTCTCTTACTGGGGATGGTATCACAGAAGGTGAAACTACTCAAGGAAATGCCTCACATGTTATAGGGAGACGATAAAAAGTGCAACTGCTTTAGGCATGAGAAAATAATTAAGGACTGTCAATGACCACGGCTGTATGATTGTCAGTTTTCTGTCCAAACTTCCTAAGTTTAGCTTCCCAAACAGTTTCATCTGTAGTTCCCTTCCTGTCCTCAGTTTCTACTTAGTTAACAGCCTACACTTTGTTTCTAATTTGGAAAATAGTGCCTCCCTGCCTGCCTCTTAGTTTTTAGTATTTAGTTAGTTCCCTGCCTGCCTCCCTGCCTGCCTCTTACTGTTTAGTATTTAGTTAGTTCCCTGCCTGCCTCCCTGCCTGTCTAACCTTAGTTTTTAGTATTTAGTTAGTTCCCTGCCTGCCTCCCTGCCTGCCTCTTAGTTTTTAGTATTTAGTTAGTTCCCTGCCTGCCTCCCTGCCTGCCTCTCAGTTTTTAGTATTTAGTTAGTTCCCTGCCTGCCTCCCTGCCTGCCTCTTACTGTTTAGTATTTAGTTAGTTCCCTGCCTGCCTCCCTGCCTGTCTAACCTTAGTTTTTAGTATTTAGTTAGTTCCCTGCCTGCCTCCCTGCCTGCCTCTCAGTTTTTAGTATTTAGTTAGTTCCCTGCCTGCCTCCCTGCCTGCCTCTTACTGTTTAGTATTTAGTTAGTTCCCTGCCTGCCTCCCTGCCTGTCTAACCTTAGTTTTTAGTATTTAGTTAGTTCCCTGCCTGCCTCCCTGCCTGCCTCTTACTGTTTAGTATTTAGTTAGTTCCCTGCCTGCCTCCCTGCCTGCCTCTCAGTTTTTAGTATTTAGTTAGTTCCCTGCCTGCCTCCCTGCCTGTCTAACCTTAGTTTTTAGTATTTAGTTAGTTCCCTGCCTGCCTCCCTGCCTGCCTCTTACTGTTTAGTATTTAGTTAGTTCCCTGCCTGCCTCCCTGCCTGCCTCTCAGTTTTTAGTATTTAGTTAGTTCCCTGCCTGCCTCCCTGCCTGCCTCTTACTGTTTAGTATTTAGTTAGTTCCCTGCCTGCCTCCCTGCCTGCCTCTTACTGTTTAGTATTTAGTTAGTTCCCTGCCTGCCTCCCTGCCTGCCTCTCAGTTTTTAGTATTTAGTTAGTTCCCTGCCTGCCTCCCTGCCTGTCTAACCTTAGTTTTTAGTATTTAGTTAGTTCCCTGCCTGCCTCCCTGCCTGCCTCTCAGTTTTAGTATTTAGTTAGTTCCTGCCTGCCTCCCTGCCTGCCTCTTACTGTTTAGTATTTAGTTAGTTCCTGCCTGCCTCCCTGCCTGCCTCTCAGTTTTTAGTATTTAGTTAGTTCCCTGCCTGCCTCCCTGCCTGCCTCTCAGTTTTTAGTATTTAGTTAGTTCCCTGCCTGCCTCCCTGCCTGCCTCTTACTGTTTAGTATTTACTTAGTTCCCTGCCTGCCTCCCTGCCTGCCTCTCAGTTTTTAGTATTCAGTTAGTTCCCTGCCTGCCTCCCTGCCTGCCTCTCAGTTTTTAGTAGTTAGTTCCCTGCCTGCCTCCCTGCCTGCCTCATACTGTTTAGTATTTAGTTAGTTCCCTGCCTGCCTCCCTGCCTGCCTCTTACTGTTTAGTATTTAGTTAGTTCCCTGCCTGCCTCCCTGCCTGCCTCTTACTGTTTAGTATTTACTTAGTTCCCTGCCTGCCTCCCTGCCTGCCTCTCAGTTTTTAGTATTTAGTTAGTTCCCTGCCTGCCTCCCTGCCTGCCTCTCAGTTTTTAGTATTTAGTTAGTTCCCTGCCTGCCTCCCTGCCTGCCTCTTACTGTTTAGTATTTAGTTAGTTCCCTGCCTGCCTCCCTGCCTGTCTAACCTTAGTTTTTAGTATTTAGTTAGTTCCCTGCCTGCCTCCCTGCCTGCCTCTTACTGTTTAGTATTTACTTAGTTCCCTGCCTGCCTCCCTGCCTGCCTCTCAGTTTTTAGTATTTAGTTAGTTCCCTGCCTGCCTCCCTGCCTGCCTCTCAGTTTTTAGTATTTAGTTAGTTCCCTGCCTGCCTCCCTGCCTGCCTCTTACTGTTTAGTATTTAGTTAGTTCCCTGCCTGCCTCCCTGCCTGCCTCTTACTGTTTAGTATTTACTTAGTTCCCTGCCTGCCTCCCTGCCTGCCTCTCAGTTTTTAGTATTTAGTTAGTTCCCTGCCTGCCTCCCTGCCTGCCTCTCAGTTTTTAGTATTTAGTTAGTGCCTCCCTGCCTGCCTCTCAGTTTTTAGTATTTAGTTAGTTCCCTGCCTGCCTCCCTGCCTGCCTCTTACTGTTTAGTATTTAGTTAGTTCCCTGCCTGCCTCCCTGCCTGCCTCTCAGTTTTTAGTATTTAGTTAGTTCCCTGCCTGCCTCCCTGCCTGCCTCTCAGTTTTTAGTATTTAGTTAGTTCCCTGCCTGCCTCCCTGCCTGCCTCTCAGTTTTTAGTATTTAGTTAGTTCCTGCCTGCCTCCCTGCCTGCCTCTTACTGTTTAGTATTTAGTTAGTTCCTGCCTGCCTCCCTGCCTGCCTCTTACTGTTTAGTATTTAGTTAGTTCCTGCCTGCCTCCCTGCCTGCCTCTCAGTTTTAGTATTTAGTTAGTTCCTGCCTGCCTCCCTGCCTGCCTCTCAGTTTTTAGTATTTAGTTAGTTCCCTGCCTGCCTCTTACTGTTTAGTATTTAGTTAGTTCCCTGCCTGCCTCCCTGCCTGTCTAACCTTAGTTTTTAGTATTTAGTTAGTTCCCTGCCTGCCTCCCTGCCTGCCTCTTACTGTTTAGTATTTAGTTAGTTCCCTGCCTGCTTCCTGCCTGCCTCTCAGTTTTAGTATTTAGTTAGTTCCCTGCCTGCCTCCCTGCCTGCCTCTTACTGTTTAGTATTTAGTTAGTTCCCTGCCTGCCTCCCTGCCTGCCTCTTACTGTTTAGTATTTAGTTAGTTCCCTGCCTGCCTCCCTGCCTGCCTCTTACTGTTTAGTATTTAGTTAGTTCCCTGCCTGCCTCCCTGCCTGCCTCTTAGTTTTTAGTATTTAGTTAGTTCCCTGCCTGCCTCCCTGCCTGTCTAACCTTAGTTTTTAGTATTTAGTTAGTTCCCTGCCTGCCTCCCTGCCTGCCTCTTACTGTTAGTATTTAGTTAGTTCCCTGCCTGCCTCCCTGCCTGCCTCTCAGTTTTTAGTATTTAGTTAGTTCCTGCCTGCCTCCCTGCCTGTCTAACCTTAGTTTTTAGTATTTAGTTAGTTCCCTGCCTGCCTCCCTGCCTGTCTAACCTTAGTTTTTAGTATTTAGTTAGTTCCCTGCCTGCCTCCCTGCCTGTCTAACCTTAGTTTTTAGTATTTAGTTAGTTCCCTGCCTCCCTCCCTGCCTGCCTCTCAGTTTTTAGTATTTAGTTAGTTCCTGCCTGCCTCCCTGCCTGCCTCTTACTGTTTAGTATTTAGTTAGTTCCTGCCTGCCTCCCTGCCTGCCTCTCAGTTTTAGTATTTAGTTAGTTCCCTGCCTGCCTCCCTGCCTGCCTCTTACTGTTTAGTATTTAGTTAGTTCCCTGCCTGCCTCCCTGCCTGTCTAACCTTAGTTTTTAGTATTTAGTTAGTTCCCTGCCTGCCTCCCTGCCTGCCTCTTACTGTTTAGTATTTAGTTAGTTCCCTGCCTGCCTCCCTGCCTGTCTAACCTTAGTTTTTAGTATTTAGTTAGTTCCCTGCCTGCCTCCCTGCCTGCCTCTTACTGTTTAGTATTTAGTTAGTTCCCTGCCTGCCTCCCTGCCTGTCTAACCTTAGTTTTTAGTATTTAGTTAGTTCCCTGCCTGCCTCCCTGCCTGCCTCTTACTGTTTAGTATTTAGTTAGTTCCCTGCCTGCCTCTCAGTTTTTAGTATTTAGTTAGTTCCCTGCCTGCCTCCCTGCCTGCCTCTTACTGTTTAGTATTTAGTTAGTTCCCTGCCTGCCTCCCTGCCTGCCTCTTACTGTTTAGTATTTAGTTAATTCCCTGCCTGCCTCCCTGCCTGCCTCTTACTGTTTAGTATTTAGTTAGTTCCCTGCCTGCCTCCCTGCCTGTCTAACCTTAGTTTTTAGTATTTAGTTAGTTCCCTGCCTGCCTCCCTGCCTGCCTCTTACTGTTTAGTATTTAGTTAGTTCCCTCCTGCCTCCCTGCCTGCTTCTTACTGTTTAGTATTTAGTTAATTCCCTGCCTGCCTCCCTGCCTGCCTCTCAGTTTTTAGTATTTAGTTAGTTCCCTGCCTGCCTCCCTGCCTGTCTAACCTTAGTTTTTAGTATTTAGTTAGTTCCCTGCCTGCCTCCCTGCCTGCCTCTTACTGTTTAGTATTTAGTTAGTTCCCTCCTGCCTCCCTGCCTGCTTCTTACTGTTTAGTATTTAGTTAGTTCCTGCCTGCCTCCCTGCCTGCCTCTTAGTTTTAGTATTTAGTTAGTTCCTGCCTGCCTCCTGCCTGTCTAACCTTAGTTTTAGTATTTAGTTAGTTCCCTGCCTGCCTCCCTGCCTGCCTCTTACTGTTTAGTATTTAGTTAGTTCCCTGCCTGCCTCCCTGCCTGCCTCTTACTGTTTAGTATTTAGTTATTTCCCTGCCTGCCTCCCTGCCTGCCTCTCAGTTTTTAGTATTTAGTTAGTTCCCTGCCTGCCTCCCTGCCTGCCTCTTACTGTTTAGTATTTAGTTAGTTCCCTGCCTGCCTCCCTGCCTGCCTCTTACTGTTTAGTATTTAGTTAGTTCCCTGCCTGCCTCCCTGCCTGCCTCTTACTGTTTAGTATTTAGTTAGTTCCCTGCCTGCCTCCCTGCCTGTCTAACCTTAGTTTTTAGTATTTAGTTAGTTCCCTGCCTGCCTCTCAGTTTTCAGTATTTAGTTAGTTCCCTGCCTACCTCCCTGCCTGTCTAACCTTAGTTTTTAGTATTTAGTTAGTTCCCTGCCTGCCTCCCTGCCTGCCTCTTACTGTTTAGTATTTAGTTAGTTCCCTGCCTGCCTCCCTGCCTGTCTAACCTTAGTTTTTAGTATTTAGTTAGTCCTGCTCCTGCCTGCCTCCTGCCTGCCTCTTAGTTTTAGTATTTAGTTCCTGCCTGCCTTTTAGTATTTAGTTAGTTCCTGCCTGCCTCCTGCCTGCCTCTTACTGTTTAGTATTTAGTTAGTTCCTGCCTGCCTCCTGCCTGCCTTTTTAGTATTTAGTTAGTTCCCTGCCTCCCTGCCTGCCTCCTGCCTCCCTGCCTGCCTCTTAGTGTTTAGTATTTAGTTAGTTCCTGCCTGCCTCCTGCCTGCCTCTTACTGTTTAGTATTTAGTTAGTTCCTGCCTGCCTCCCTGCCTGTCTAACCTTAGTTTTAGTATTTAGTTAGTTCCTGCCTGCCTCCCTGCCTGCCTCTTACTGTTTAGTATTTAGTTAGTTCCTGCCTGCCTCCTGCCTGCCTCTCAGTTTTTAGTATTTAGTTAGTTCCTGCCTGCCTCCTGCCTGCCTCTCAGTTTTTAGTATTTAGTTAGTTCCCTGCCTGCCTCCCTGCCTGCCTCTTACTGTTTAGTATTTAGTTAGTTCCTGCCTGCCTCCCTGCCTGTCTAACCTTAGTTTTAGTATTTAGTTAGTTCCTGCCTGCCTCCCTGCCTGCCTCTTACTGTTTAGTATTTCTGCCTGCCTTTTTAGTATTTAGTTAGTTCCTGCCTGCCTCCTGCCTGCCTCTCAGTTTTAGTATTTAGTTAGTTCCTGCCTGCCTCCCTGCCTGCCTCTTAGTGTTTAGTATTTAGTTAGTTCCTGCCTGCCTCCCTGCCTGCCTCTTACTGTTTAGTATTTAGTTAGTTCCTGCCTGCCTCCCTGCCTGTCTAACCTTAGTTTTTAGTATTTAGTTAGTTCCTGCCTGCCTCCCTGCCTGCCTCTTAGTTTTTAGTATTTAGTTAGTTCCTGCCTGCCTCCTGCCTCTCTTTTAGTATTTAGTTAGTTCCTGCCTGCCTCCTTTAGTATTTAGTTAGTTCCTGCCTGCCTCCCTGCCTGCCTCTCAGTTTTTAGTATTTAGTTAGTTCCCTGCCTGCCTCCCTGCCTGTCTAACCTTAGTTTTTAGTATTTAGTTAGTTCCCTGCCTGCCTCCCTGCCTGCCTCTCAGTTTTTAGTATTTAGTTAGTTCCCTGCCTGCCTCCCTGCCTGCCTCTTAATGTTTAGTATTTAGTTAGTTCCCTGCCTGCCTCCCTGCCTGTCTAACCTTAGTTTTTAGTATTTAGTTAGTTCCCTGCCTGCCTCCCTGCCTGCCTCTTACTGTTTAGTATTTAGTTAGTTCCCTGCCTGCCTCCCTGCCTGCCTCTTACTGTTTAGTATTTAGTTAGTTCCCTGCCTGCCTCCCTGCCTGCCTCTTAGTGTTTAGTATTTAGTTAGTTCCTGCCTGCCTCCCTGCCTGCCTCTTAGTTTTAGTATTTAGTTAGTTCCTGCCTGCCTCCCTGCCTGCCTCTTACTGTTTTAGTATTTAGTTAGTTCCTGCCTGCCTCCCTGCCTGCCTCTTAGTTTTTAGTATTTAGTTAGTTCCTGCCTGCCTCCTGCCTGCCTCTACCTGCCTCCCTGCCTGCCTCTTACTGTTTAGTATTTAGTTAGTTCCTGCCTGCCTCCCTGCCTGTCTAACCTTAGTTTTTAGTATTTAGTTAGTTCCTGCCTGCCTCCCTGCCTGCCTCTTAGTTTTAGTATTTAGTTAGTTCCTGCCTGCCTCCTGCCTGCCTCTTCAGTTTTTAGTATTTAGTTAGTTCCTGCCTGCCTCCCTGCCTGCCTCCTTAGTTTTTAGTATTTAGTTAGTTCCTGCCTGCCTCCTGCCTGCCTCTTACTGTTTAGTATTTAGTTCCTGCCTCCCTGCCTGCTTCTTACTGTTTAGTATTTAGTTAGTTCCCTGCCTGCCTCCCTGCCTGCCTCTTACTGTTTAGTATTTAGTTAGTTCCCTGCCTGCCTCCCTGCCTGCCTCTTACTGTTTAGTATTTAGTTAGTTCCCTGCCTGCCTCCCTGCCTGCCTCTTACTGTTTAGTATTTAGTTAGTTCCCTGCCTGCCTCCCTGCCTGTCTATCCTTAGTTTTTAGTATATAGTTAGTTCCCTGCCTTCCTCCCTGCCTGCCTCTTACTGTTTAGTATTTAGTTAGTTCCCTGCCTGCCTCCCTGCCTGTCTAACCTTAGTTTTTAGTATTTAGTTAGTTCCCTGCCTGCCTCCCTGCCTGCCTCTCACTGTTTAGTATTTAGTTAGCTGCCTGCTTACTGTTTAGTATTTAGTTAGTTCGCCTGCCTCCTGCCTGTCTAACCTTAGTTTTAGTATTTAGTTAGTTCTGCCTGCCTCCTGCCTGCCTTAGTGTTTAGTATTTAGTTAGTTCCTGCCTGCCTCCCCTGCCTCTCAGTTTTAGTATTTAGTTAGTTCCTGCCTGCCTCCCTGCCTGCCTCTTAGTTTTAGTATTTAGTTAGTTCCTGCCTGCCTCCTCTTAGTTTTAGTATTTAGTTAGTTCCTGCCTGCCTCCCTGCCTGTCTAACCTTAGTTTTAGTATTTAGTTAGTTCCTGCCTGCCTCCTGCCTGCCTCTTAGTTTTTAGTATTTAGTTAGTTCCCTGCCTCCCTGCCTGTCCTACTGTTTTAGTATTAGTTAGGGAGGCCTTGCCTGCAGGCAGGTGGGCAGGCAGGGAGGCAGGCAGGGAGGGAGGCAGGTAGGGAGGCAGGCAGGGAGGGAGGCAGGTAGGGAGGCAGGCAGGGAGGCAGGCAGGGAGGCAGGCAGGCAGGTAGGCAGGCAGGTAGGCAGGTAGGCAGGCAGGGAGGCAGGCAGGGAGGCAGGCAGGGACCTTAGTTTTAGTATTTAGTTAGTTCCTGCCTGCCTCCCTGCCTGCCTCTTACTGTTTAGTATTTAGTTAGTTCCTGCCTGCCTCCTGCCTGCCTCTTAGTTTTAGTATTTAGTTAGTTCCTGCCTGCCTCCCTGCCTGCCTCTTAGTTTTAGTATTTAGTTAGTTTGCCTCCTGCCTGCGTTTAGTATTTAGTTAGTTCCTGCCTGCCTCCCTGCCTGCCTCTTAGTTTTAGTATTTAGTTAGTTCCTGCCTGCCTCCTGCCTGCCTCTTACTGTTTAGTATTTAGTTAGTTCCCTGCCTGCCTCCCTGCCTGCCTCTTACTGTTTAGTATTTAGTTAGTTCCCTGCCTGCCTCCCTGCCTGCCTCTTACTGTTTAGTATTCAGTTAGTTCCCTGCCTGCCCACCTGCCTGTCTAACCTTAGTTTTTAGTATATAGTTAGTTCCCTGCCTTCCTCCCTGCCTGCCTCTTACTGTTTAGTATTTAGTTAGTTCCCTGCCTGCCTCCCTGCCTGTCTAACCTTAGTTTTTAGTATTTAGTTAGTTCCCTGCCTGCCTCCCTGCCTGCCTCTTACTGTTTAGTATTTAGTTAGTTCCCTGCCTGCCTCTTACTGTTTAGTATTTAGTTAGTTCCCTGCCTGCCTCCCTGCCTGTCTAACCTTAGTTTTTAGTATTTAGTTAGTTCCCTGCCTGCCTCCCTGCCTGCCTCTTACTGTTTAGTATTTAGTTAGTTCCCTGCCTGCCTCCCTGCCTGCCTCTCAGTTTTTAGTATTTAGTTAGTTCCCTGCCTGCCTCCCTGCCTGTCTAACCTTAGTTTTTAGTATTTAGTTAGTTCCCTGCCTGCCTCCCTGCCTGCCTCTTAGTTTTTAGTATTTAGTTAGTTCCCTGCCTGCCTCCCTGCCTGTCTAACCTTAGTTTTTAGTATTCAGTTACTTCCTTACTGGCCTCCTGCCTGCCCAACTTAGTTTGTAGTATGTAGTTATTTGCCTGCCTATCTGCTGTCCTACTGTTTTATTCTTGAATAGGTAGGTAGGCGGTTGCCTGCAGAGTGCCAGATATGACTACTCTACGTCGTATTTTTTTTTGGTCTATTAATAGTAAGTTATCAGGGAATTAGGAAGGGAGGTTGTGAGGCTGGTTGGAAAGTAGAGAGGCAGGCAGGTAGGGAGGTAGGCAGGGAGGTAGGTAGGAGGGAGGCAGACAGGGAGGCAGGCAGGGAGGTAGGTAGGTAGGTAGGCAGGCAGGGAGGCAGGCAGGGAGGCTGGTAGGGAGGCAGGTAGGTAGGCAGGCAGGGAGGCAGGCAGGGAGGTAGGTAGGTAGGTAGGTAGGCAGGGAGGCAGGCAGGGAGGTAGGTAGGTAGGCAGGCAGGGAGGCCGGCAGGGAGGTAGGTAGGTAGGTCGGTAGGTAGGCAGGGAGGCAGGCAGGGAGGCAGGCAGGGAGGTAGGTAGGCAGGGAGGCAGGGAGGCAGGCAGGCAGGCAGGAGGCAGTGGGTAGGGGAGGCAGGCAGGAGGCAGGCAGGTAGTGGGCAGGGCAGGGGCAGGCAGGGAGGCAGGCAGGGAGGAAGGTAGGTAGGCAGGCAGGGAGGCAGGTAGGTAGGGAGGCAGGGAGGTAGGCAGGCAGGGAGGTAGGTAGGCAGGGTGGAGGGGAGGCAGGCAGGCAGGTAGGCAGGCAGGGGGGCAGGGAGGCAGGTGGGTGGGCAGGAGGCAGGGAGGAGGCAGGGAGGCAGGCGGTGGAGTGGGCAGGAGGCAGGGAGGTGGGAGGCAGGGCAGGGGGAGGCAGGAGGAGGCAGGGGGGAGGCAGGAGGCAGGGGCAGGTGGCAGGCAGGGAGGAGGCAGGCAGGGAGGCAGGAGGCAGGCAGGAGGAGGAGGCAGGCAGGGGAGGCAGGCAGGAGGGGTGGGGCAGGAGGCAGGCAGGAGGCAGGAGGGGGCAGGCAGGCAGGCAGGCAGGAGGCAGGGAGGCAGGCAGGGGAGGCAGGAGGAGGTGGGTGGGCAGGCAGGGAGGCAGGGAGGGAGGCAGGGAGGGGCAGGCAGGTGGTAGGAGGCAGGCAGGAGGCAGGCAGGGGAGGAGGCAGGCAGGCAGGGGAGGGCAGGAGGAGGCAGGGGGGTGGAGGAGGCAGGCAGGCAGGGCAGGAGGCAGGAGGTGGCAGGAGGGCAGGAGGAGGCGGAGGAGGGAGGAGGCAGGAGGCAGGCAGGGGAGGCAGGGAGGGGCAGGCAGGGGAGGCAGGCACAGGGGGCAGGGAGGGGAGGGAGGCAGGCAGGGAGGCAGGAGGTGAGGGAGGCAGGCAGGGGCAGGCAGGGAGGCAGGCAGGCAGGTAGGTGGGCAGGAGGCAGGCAGGAGGAGGGCAGGTGGAGGCAGTGGGAGGCAGGCAGGGAGGCAGGCAGGAGGTAGGCAGGGCAGGGGAGGCAGGGAGGTGGGTGGAGTGGGTGGGTGGGGGCAGGGGCAGGCAGGAGGCAGGTGGGCAGGCAGGGCAGGAGGCAGGCAGGTGGGTGGGTAGGGGGTGGGGCAGGGGCAGGCAGGGGCAGGCAGGGAGGGGCAGGCAGGGGCAGGGGAGGAGGGCAGGGAGGCAGGCAGGGGAGGGAGGCAGGGAGGCAGGAGGCAGGCAGGGGAGGCAGGAGGGCAGGGAGCAGGCAGGGGGCAGGCAGGAGGCAGGTGGAGGGAGGCAGGCAGAGGAGGCAGGCAGGAGGAGGGGAGGCAGGGCAGGCAGGAGGCAGGGAGGCAGGCAGGCAGGGAGGCAGGAGGGCTGGGTAGGCAGGCAGGGCAGGGGGGAGGCAGGCAGGGAGGTAGGCAGGCAGGTAGGCAGGCAGGGAGGCAGGGAGGCAGGCAGGGAGGCAGGCAGGCAGGAGGCAGGTGGGAGGCAGGAGGCAGGCAGGAGGTGGGTGGAGGCAGGCAGGCAGGGCAGGCAGGCAGGAGGCAGGCAGGGGGGAGGCAGGCAGGCAGGCAGGAGGTGGGGCAGGCAGGAGGCAGGCAGGCAGGGGGGTGGGTGGGCAGGTGGGCAGGCAGGCAGGGGAGGCAGGGGAGGCAGGCAGGCAGGAGGTGGGTGGGTGGGCAGGCAGGGAGGCAGGCAGGAGGCAGGCAGGGAGGCAGGGAGGCAGGCAGGGAGGCAGGTAGGCAGGCAGGGAGGCAGGAGGCAGGCAGGGGTGGGTGGGTGGGTGGGTGGGCAGGCAGGCAGGGGAGGCAGGGGAGGCAGGCAGGTGGGCAGGGAGGCAGGCAGGGAGGCAGGTGGGTGGAGGTGGGTGGGCAGGGAGGCAGGGCAGGGAGGCAGGCAGGAGGAGGCAGGGAGGCAGGCAGGAGGTGGGTAGGCAGGCAGGAGGTGGGTGGGCAGGCAGGAGGCAGGCAGGGGAGGCAGGCAGGTGGGTGGGCAGGCAGGCAGGAGGCAGGCAGGTAGGCAGGCAGGCAGGCAGGGAGGCAGGCAGGCAGGGAGGCAGGCAGGGAGGCAGGCAGGGAGGCAGGCAGGGAGGCAGGCAGGGAGGCAGGCAGGCAGGGAGGCAGGCAGGGAGGCAGGCAGGGAGGCAGGCAGGGAGGCAGGCAGGCAGGCAGGCAGGCAGGCAGGCAGGGAGGCAGGCAGGGAGGCAGGCAGGCAGGCAGGGAGGCAGGCAGGGAGGCAGGCAGGGAGGCAGGCAGGGAGGGAGGTAGGTAGGCAGGGAGGCAGGCAGGGAGGTAGGTAGGTAGGTAGGCAGGCAGGCAGGGAGGCAGGCAGGGAGGAAGGCAGGGAGGCAGGCAGGGAGGCAGGTGGGTGGGGTGGGCAGGTGGGAGGCAGGGGCAGGCAGGGGAGGCAGGGCAGGTGGGGGCAGGCAGGCAGGGAGGCAGGGGCAGGGAGGCAGGCAGGGAGGTAGGTAGGTAGGCAGGGAGGCAGGCAGGGAGGCAGGCAGGGAGGCAGGCAGGGAGGTAGGTAGGTAGGCAGGCAGGCAGGGAGGCAGGCAGGGAGGTAGGTAGGTAGGTAGGCAGGCAGGGAGGCAGGCAGGGAGGTAGGTAGGCAGGCAGGGAGGCAGGCAGGGAGGTAGGTAGGTAGGTAGGCAGGCAGGGAGGCAGGCAGGCAGGGAGGTAGGTAGGCAGGGAGGCAGGCAGGGAGGCAGGTAGGTAGGCAGGGAGGCAGGCAGGGAGGCAGGCAGGGAGGCAGGTAGGTAGGCAGGCAGGGAGGCAGGCAGGGAGGTAGGTAGGCAGGGAGGCAGGCAGGGAGGCAGGCAGGGAGGTGGGTGGGTGGGTGGGGAGGCAGGCAGGCAGGCAGGCAGGTGGGTAGGCAGGCAGGGAGGCAGGCAGGGAGGCAGGCAGGGAGGGAGGCAGGCAGGCAGGGAGGGAGGCAGGCAGGCAGGTGGGCAGGTGGGCAGGCAGGCAGGGAGGCAGGCAGGGGAGGCAGGCAGGGAGGAGGCAGGCAGGAGGCAGGTGGGTGGGCAGGCAGGAGGCAGGCAGGAGGAGGCAGGAGGCAGGTAGGTAGGCAGGCAGGGAGGCAGGCAGGAGGGAGGTGGGGGTAGGCAGGCAGGAGGCAGGCAGGGAGGTGGGTGGGTGGGCAGGCAGGCAGGAGGCAGGCAGGAGGGCAGGCAGGCAGGCAGGCAGGCAGGAGGCAGGGAGGAGGCAGGCAGGTGGGTGGGTGGGCAGGAGGCAGGGGAGGCAGGCAGGCAGGAGGCAGGCAGGGAGGTGGGTGGGTGGGCAGGCAGGCAGGGGAGGCAGGCAGGAGGCAGGCAGGGGAGGCAGGCAGGCAGGTGGGTGGGCAGGCAGGAGGAGGCAGGGGGGAGGCAGGCAGGGAGGCAGGCAGGGGAGGCAGGTGGAGGGGCAGGAGGCAGGCAGGGAGGCAGGCAGGAGGTGGGCAGGCAGGAGGCAGGCAGGGAGGCAGGCAGGAGGAGGCAGGCAGGTGGGCAGGCAGGAGGCAGGCAGGGAGGTGGGTGGGTGGGTGGGGCAGGGAGGCAGGCAGGGAGGGGTAGGCAGGCAGGCAGGCAGGGAGGCAGGCAGGGAGGTGGGTGGGCAGGCAGGCAGGCAGGAGGCAGGCAGGGAGGCAGGCAGGAGGCAGGCAGGCAGGGGAGGAGGTGGAGGTGGGTGGGCAGGGAGGCAGGCAGGGCAGGCAGGGGAGGCAGGGGAGGCAGGGGAGGCAGGAGGTGGGTGGCAGGTGGGTGGGCAGGCAGGCAGGAGGCAGGGAGGCAGGAGGTGGGTGGGTGGGCAGGCAGGCAGGGGAGGCAGGCAGGAGGCAGGCAGGAGGTAGGTGGGCAGGAGGCAGGGGAGGCGGGCAGGCAGGCAGGGGAGGCAGGGGAGGCAGGGGAGGCAGGCAGGGAGGTGGGTAGGTGGGTGGGCAGGCAGGGAGGCAGGCAGGGAGGTGGGTGAGGCAGGTGGGTGGGCAGGCAGGGGGCAGGGCAGGCAGGGGAGGTGGGTGGGTGGGTGGCAGAGGCAGGGGAGGCAGGGAGGTGGGCAGGGGAGGTGGGTGGGCAGGGGTGGGTGGGTGGGGGCAGGCAGGGAGGCAGGCAGGTGGGTGGGTGGGCAGGAGGCAGGCAGGCAGGGGAGGCAGGCAGGGAGGCAGGGGTGGGTGGGTGGGTAGGCAGGCAGGAGGCAGGCAGGAGGAGGTGGGTGGGTAGGCGGGCAGGGAGGCAGGCAGGCAGGTGGGCAGGCAGGGAGGCAGGCAGGCAGGCAGGGAGGCAGGCAGGAGGCAGGAGGCAGGGGGCAGGCAGGCAGGGGGGAGGCAGGGAGGCAGGCAGGTGGGCAGGCAGGGAGGCAGGAGGCAGGCAGGAGGCAGGGCAGGGAGGCAGGGAGGGGGCAGGCAGGCAGGCAGGAGGGCAGGCAGGCAGGGAGGCAGGCAGGCAGGCAGGCAGGGAGGTAGGCAGGCAGGCAGGCAGGGAGGCAGGCAGGGAGGCAGGCAGGGAGGTAGGTAGGTAGGCAGGCAGGCAGGGAGGCAGGCAGGGAGGCAGGCAGGCAGGGAGGCAGGCAGGGAGGCAGGCAGGGAGGGAGGCAGGCAGGGAGGCAGGCAGGGAGGCAGGCAGGGAGGTAGGTAGGTAGGTAGGCAGGCAGGGAGGCAGGCAGGGAGGCAGGCAGGGAGGCAGGCAGGGAGGTAGGTAGGTAGGTAGGTAGGCAGGTAGGTAGGCAGGCAGGGAGGCAGGGAGGTAGGTAGGCAGGTAGGCAGGCAGGCAGGTAGGCAGGTAGGCAGGCAGGGAGGCAGGCAGGGAGGCAGGCAGGGAGGCAGGCAGGGAGGCAGGCAGGGAGGCAGGCAGGGAGGCAGGCAGGCAGGGAGGCAGGCAGGGAGGCAGGCAGGGAGGCAGGCAGGGAGGCAGGCAGGGAGGCAGGCAGGGAGGCAGGCAGGGAGGTAGGTAGGCAGGCAGGGAGGCAGGCAGGGAGGCAGGCAGGGAGGTAGGTAGGTAGGTAGGCAGGGAGGCAGGCAGGGAGGCAGGCAGGGAGGCAGGCAGGGAGGTAGGTAGGTAGGCAGGCAGGGAGGCAGGCAGGGAGGCAGGCAGGTAGGTAGGCAGGCAGGGAGGCAGGGAGGCAGGCAGGGAGGTAGGTAGGTAGGTAGGCAGGCAGGGAGGCAGGGAGGCAGGGAGGTAGGTAGGTAGGTAGGCAGGCAGGGAGGCAGGCAGGGAGGCAGGCAGGGAGGTAGGTAGGTAGGTAGGTAGGGAGGCAGCTAGGTAGGTAGCTAGGTAGTCAGGGGGGCAAGGAGGCAGGCAGGTAGGGAAACAGTGACAGAGGGAATTACCCATTTGGTGTCTCATAAAGGAGATATTCAGTCACTCTTGGGAAATTATATTTTCTGCCTTTCCACAGTTATTTTTGTTTGTAGTTTCTTGCTGCCTGTCTCCATTTCTGCTCGTTTTTTACCACCCATTTCCCAGTTATCTGCCTGTCTCTTTCTGTAGATGTGGACGGCCCCGTGTCTGACATGTTGGTTTTCATATTGAAATTGATTTTCTTCTATATTTATGAATATGTGTTATGAGGCATAATATGAATTTGAGTGAATTTCCTGCAAGAATCATTATGACACACGTTGAAAAATACTAATTTAGATAATTCCTGGTTGATATGTTGGGGCAGACCAATAAATAAACTGTCCCATGGTCACATACATGTCCTAACAATTTCATATGATACCTGCCTCCCTACCTGTCTCCAAAGTTGTGGTTTCAGTCCTCCTAAAATGTTCATACTTTTGAGAAATATCCTGCAATTTTGTTTCCATTTTTTGCTATCAAAATTACTCATCGAGCTATTTTTTTTTCAGCTATACCGAGCCCTCAGCATGTGTTCAGATATACAGAGAGCGTGCGGCAGGCAGCGCCCCAGATGGGAGACGCCCCCCTTCCCTGGGCAGTTGAAGCAAACTCCCGAAGAGCCGGGCTACGTGCATTTACCTGGATACGGTCCCCAGAGCTGTGAACATGTTGGCACTGAATAAAAGTTACGTGTGTTGAATGTGTATGTTGAATGTTTTCATCCACTTGGAAATAAGGGTCCCAGCTTGCTTCCCCATATTACACATCAACCCCAATCAGGGTGAGAAATAAGACAAAGAGGCCAGTTACATGTGTCATGTGTACCGACACACATGGATAAATAGTGGGTGAGGCCGTGTCCTGGGCCTGGGAGGAACGATCAGGGCCCCTGAGGGGAAATGATTTGCTCTGTGCAAGCAGGGGATTGAGACGCGGCCTGTGAATCTGTCTGCCATCTGTCTGTCTGAATCCAAGGGTGAATATTTGTCCTTTTTCATATATCAGTTGTATGGGAATTAATCTGATCATAGAAGTAATAAATATACATTCATTCAAAATTCTTAAACAAATTTAGAAAATATTTATAACCCCATTAGTCAAATATAATAGGTGACAGCATTTTCATGTGGAGCTTTCCAATATTTTTCCACATGTACATATCCTTTAAAGACATTTGAGTCTATAGTCTATTATAGACCTCTGCCTTCCCCCTTTCTTTCCAGAATTTTAAAGGGGAACATAAATCCTGCTGGGATTATTGACTATGATGGATTTAACTAATTGCCTTCTTTTGGAGAGTTGGGTTGGTCCCTTTTTTTTTTTTTTTTTACTTTGACAAACTTTTTTATAAACATTTCTGTAGTTCATTCTTTGTGCTCAGCCATTGTTATATGCTTTGAATGAGGAATATTTTTACACTGAAAATATAGGCCATCGAGATTTCCCTTTCCACATTTACCATTTAATGTCCATTAAGGAAGACCAATGCCCTTTATTCAAGAAAAAAAGTTATCCTATGTTGAACTTGGCCTTGACAAAGGGATTGTCATGAAGCAAATGCCTGTTCTAGAGTGAGAAGGTGGGGTATGGCTGAGAGCGGCACCTGCCTGGCCTTTCCAGATTCACCTTAGAGGGTCCCAGGACCCTGGAAAAACCATTGGCTATTCCCATCCTTTGTTTCCCCACCCTAACGAGGGGGTGATGCTTAATTCTGTCTATCTATCCAAACCCTGGAGTGTAGGCTCTATAGTGTGAAGGTCACATTTGCCTCCTCCCGGAAACCTAAGGTACATAAACCAAATCTGTTTGGAAAAATAGACAGGATGCAAAGTTTCCATTTGCGAGGGATTGTGACAACACCTCTTTCTGTGTCCCAGGTGGCAGACCCACCAGTGCAGCCTTTCACAAGCTGAATGAGGCGCCAAATGACACCATCAAATCATTTCTCTCTTTGGTGCCATCACTTCTCCTCCTTATGCAGAGGAGAATCAGGGTGGCAGGGCAGAGGCGATACCAATGAAAACTTGAGCGTATGTAGGAAGTGCCTGAGTTTAGGTCTAAACCCCGAGCAAAATTTACAGACTTAAGTTTCTCTAATTTTCTATATGATTTCTAAAGTTTCTATAAGAAATATCACAGAAGAAAAAAAAAAGACAAACTCAAGAAACGGGAAGGTTTCATTAATATTCACTCACCTGGTCATAAGGATACAATTCATCATTGAGGGAAGAAAGAGATGGTACGTACCCAACAAACGAAGGAGGAGGAAAAGAACTCCCAGGGCGTAAGACTTGAGTTCAGGGCTGACTGTCCTACAAAGAGATGAGAGAAAGAGGACAAAGTGCTTACCCTTCCACTTTAATTAACAGACTCCAGAGCCCTTCCCCTCTGTCCATCAGAGCCATTCCTTATGGGGTTGGGGTTAGTTTTGTTTTGTTTTGTTTCTCCTGCTTTCCCTGACTACAGTCTGAAAAACATGGGCAACTGTATTGACAAGGTAAGTATTGAAGAACTGGAGCTCCGCTTGTCATTTGAAGGACAGAATGCAGATTTGGTCCCCAAAGTCTTCATTGAAAGACACCCTGTTTTGGCCGGGACAGGGAAGCGTCTTAGGCTGACACGTCGCACGTAAGGGGATATGTCAACTGGGTGGGCCATGCCCGCTAGTGCTTCCTTGTGCTGAGAATTCAGGGCGGCACGGCAGAG
This sequence comes from Rhinolophus sinicus, assembly GCF_036562045.2. Taxonomy (NCBI): domain Eukaryota; kingdom Metazoa; phylum Chordata; class Mammalia; order Chiroptera; family Rhinolophidae; genus Rhinolophus; species Rhinolophus sinicus. Next base: position 9,088,102 of record NC_133762.1, read on the forward strand.
GTGACAGCAATGAAAACTTTGCCTCATTTAGGAAGTGCCCGAATTTAGGTCTAAACCCTGAGCAAAATGTATAGACTTCAAGTTTCTCTAATTTTCCATACAATTTCTAAAGTTTCTATAAGAAATAAACATTTTTGGCAAACACGCCCAAACCATGAAGACCTTTGTCATTCTCTGGTCACTCTGTGAAATCCACCAGACCAGCATGGTTTGACACCCTGGAATTTGTGAAATAAGCCATTCCTCTATCGCCAGTTTCAGTACCTTTCAAATTGGAAAGGGGGCACTTTCATAAACTCTGGGTTTTGTTCCGAGAGGGCTCCATCTCCCTGGAGCCCAGAACAGCCCGTTAGAATGATGGTGCAAGTTTTCTAGAACAATTTCAGAGTGTGCAACGTTTTCTGGGGAAACCACATCTGTTCGCTGGAGCCAGACACCTGTATGACAGCAACGGTCAGTTCTCTTTGGAATGTGCACGTTACAAACTCTAGGCTCTTCAGAGCTGTTCTTGGCTCCATGGTCCCAGTTTTCTTGTACATTCATCGGAAGGGACTGACTCAAAACACACACGAATCAAAGCCAATTCTCCTTATTCAGAAACCACGCTGGCACAGTGCACTTGAATAGTTATCACTTGAAATTGCATTTCCTTTTAGCTGTCATGTCACCAGGAATAAAGTGAGCAAGGTGCTAAGCGGTCCCTTCTTATCTTGTTGGGAAACTGGTCCCCACAGGAGGAAAAACCCTCAGATCTAGTTACTGAGCAATGGAGGGCTCAGGTCTGAACGTTACTGAAACTTCCGGGTAAAGCTAGGGACCGGACTTAAGCCCCACAACCTCCGAGCTGCCAGACCCCGGGAAAACTATTGAATCACCCTCGGAGCCTCTGTCTCCCCATCTGTAAGGGGGGAAGCTGATAAAGGTGTGAACACAGGACGTTCAAAGAGCCCAGCCCAGGCGCCTAAGGGGATCAGTGAGCCCATTCGCCTCCTTCAAGCTTGTTGGCAGGTGTGCTCTCGTCTGCTGTGGGCAAGGGTGAGGCTGGCACACCGCTGGGCTATGGCTACGGCTGTGCCCTTGTGCCTCCCTGGAACGTGTGTGATGGCAAAGTGCACGGGGATGGTGATGGCCCTTTCGACAGGCACGGGTGAGCCTGCGCGTCCATCCGGCCCAGGTGGAGAGGAGCCATGGACGGGCGCAGCCCAGGTCACTGAGGCCATCTGCTGCTGGTCTATTTAAAGGGAATCAAATTGTTCCTGAAAATCTCCCAGCGCTGTTGCTCAAGCTGAGATCTGGAAGGGAGTAAGATTTCGACTTTCTGAGTTTGGTCCTCCCGTCACAACTTTTTGCAGAGGAGTCACGGGGAGAGGAAAAAAGGGGACCTTTTTTCTGCCAATGGTTATGAGGGCCATTTTCCCTGTTTCTTGGTGCCTTCTGTGTGTGAACAGTACAATATAGCTTTATGGGAATTTCTAATACTGAGAAATAAACTACCAGCAATGCACCCACCCCAAACCTGTTCCTGAGATCTGATGGGTTCGGTCCATGCGCATGGTGTAGAATCACCCTGCGCGTATAATTTACATTCAGTAGTTCGTTTCATAAACACTTCCCACATGCTTGAGAACTGTCATGATCCCACTGAGCTGCGGAACTGTAACTCTACTCCAATTCAGGTTTTTCTGATATTATAGTTAACAGTGGAATAAAAATCTGTCTGCATTGAGCCTTTTTTTCTGGTAGAGAAGTGCTTCCTTAAGTGGCAAGAAGCAGGGTTCCTGCATAAAAAGACTGAGCGTTTTTATGACTTCTGACTGCCACTGCCATGTTGCTTCTTTGAAAGCAGCAACACCCTCTTCAATGCCACCGGCAATATGTGATTTCACCAGTTTTGCTACAGCCCTGCGAGCACTGGGTGTGAATTTTTAAAATATATTTTTCAAAGTTATTAAGGGTACAGTGGCAATTTGCTCTTGTACCCGTAATGGTTCCTGCACATTATCGGGGTTTTGCTAACGACCTTCTAGATACCATAAGTACTTCGTCTAAATTCCCTTCCTGGAAATGTGGCAGGAACAGCGAGGAGAAACCTTGCCCGAGAAACATGCCCACTCTGTGGCCGGACGGCGGCTGGACAGACTGGGGCTGGTCCACTGCCATCTTCATTTAACTCCAACCATGTGCTCTCTGAAAAACTCAGTGCAGGGCCACAGTCCCTTGCAAAATCACCCGTGGAGTCCACTGCGGGGAGGACAGGAACGTCCAGTTTTCTCCCTTGGGCCCTGCGCTCTAATCTCGGCGTGAGGTCCCTATTCCTGTAACTGATTCCTGGAAGCTGTAAGGCTCCTGTGGTGTCGGAAGTTCTGATCCCCAGGAGAGCTGCCTACGCACCACACTGGGTGGGAAGGGGGCGTGGGGAGGCTGGCCCTCGGGTCCCTGGGGACCTGGTAAGCGTACCTGATAAGGATGATGACCGAGGGCGTCTGTGCCATGGCTCCGATCATGCTGCACACACACATCACGCACAGGAAGGTGAGGAAGGCCTCTTGGCACCCGGGGCTGGGGCATTTTCCGGGAACCACAGTCGCGTTCTCAGGCGGGACGGTCGTGAGGCACGCACAGCCGGTGAGATTCTGAAAGGAAGCATTCAGCCCTGTTAACTGGGGGCATCTCCAGTCTCTAAATCCAAAAGCATCCATCAGCTAGTGCTGTCCCAGGCTCATTATGCATCCTGCAGCAGCCCATTAATTAGACCTGAAGAAACAGGTTAGCTTTTTAAAGAGGCTGCAAAACTCATGCAAATAAAGGAATATTTATGGGCAGCAGAGCTGGTTCCCTGGCTTCTTTCAATTCCCTGCTCAACGATTCCTCAGTAAGCTGCACCGTAGACAAATGTGTCCCCCCCTCCGACACAATTAGAGAGGAAATTGTGCTTCCATGATATGATAAAACATTGCCGAATTAACATTGTAATTACTTGCCAATTTGTCCTCTCTTTTATGCAGTTATAATTACGCTGAAGTGTATTAAAAGAAGTAAATCAGGTCACCTGCATATTGTTCCTGGTTCAGTGCCCAGTATGGCCCTTGGGACGGAGGGTCTGCACTGTCATGTAGGAAGTTGCTGCAATTGTGGGGCTGCAAGAGGGGGAGCTAATGGGCCGAGAAAGCCAAGAGGGCCAAGAGACGCCACGGAGCTTTGAGTGGTCGTGGGGTGCAGGCTAACGTCCAACAAGATACATTTACTGATATACGACCAGAGGGGGAAGAACAGGACTGTCTTCCATTTGATCTCCCCATGGCCTGTGGCCCAGCCGCCCTGTTCCCAAGCAGGGTTCCCCCTCACGCTCCAGGAACTTCTGACGGCCCAGGGAGCAGCAGGGGCCGGGAGAGGCAGTGCGGAGCAAGCGCCAAGCCAATTAAGGTTTGATAATAATTGTGCAGGGGGTCTTTAATGACTAGAAAATGAAAACAATCATAAATGACTCACTGCTTTTTTCTCTAGGGCTGCTCAGCTCTGAGAGAACAGCACGAGGCGAATCCCCCTTCCCAGGTCTCCTCCCAGGCCCTCTCCTCTGGCCCTCCTTCCTTTCCTTGTGTAAAGGGACCCATCACAGCATCCAGCGGGGGTTATGGCATCCCCCAAAAGGTGCTGAGGCTCTGCCCTGACGCCCAGAGACATCCTGGCTGTGCTTCAGAACCCGGCACTGGTATGTGCTCAGCTGAGCCAGCCTCCTCTGAGCCCAGCACTTCCCTCCACGAGGACACGCCACACCCCACCTCAGAGAAAGTGCTACGCCCTGTCAAGGGTGTGAGATGCCCTTTCTTTGGGCGTAGGGGATACAGCAGAGCACAGAGTGTCCTGGGCGTTGTGCTAAAGGAGCTGAGGGGACTCTGGTGCAGCAGGGGGTTTGTAGGCAAGATGTCCGAGTAGCTGGGAAGAACCACAGATGAGGGACATAGTTTCCTCTTTCTCCGGGCTCCTAACTGGAAGAGACGACTCCCTCCAACGGGGTGGCGTGGTACTGCCCCAAAGGAAAAAGCAGCAGAGGACGCCCTGCAGCTACTAACTGGGCATCTAAATGGGAGGCCCTACCCCTGCAAGGGCTCCGAGCAGTGGGAAGTCTGAAAACAGAGATAACCTGGGTGTAAGGGAACCACCCACGTTCCTTAAGGAGGTGAGAGGTTGGGATCCAAATTCTCACCCAGTCTGTATACAGTAGTCCCGTCTGACCAGTCCTGGGGGCAGGTGGGTCTCGGAAAGCGCCTTACACTACTGTGGGCACAGAGGCCCAGGGAGCAGTTTCCAGGCTTTCCGCCTCACGTGGAAAGGTGCTGGCTCGGGTAGTAGATGGCCGTCAGCTGTGACTGGCTGTTGGCCATCAGCTGTGACTAGTTAGCCATTGGCCACCGATATAAACGCCGCGGCTGCGCTAGCAAGCGCGCGTGCACTTAGCGAGGGGCTGGTTGGCAGAGAAGCGGACGGCGGATTGTGGCTGGTAAGTGCGGTTAGCAGGCGTGGACGGCGGGTTGCGGATAGTGTGGGTCCTACTTCCTGTGTCTCCCCAGGCCGCCAGCAAGACTGGGGTACAGGAGGACCCCCTGTTGGGGTACTGGCGGATGTTTGCTTTTGGGTCTCAACGAGCCCCAGCGAGACTATAGTGGTGACTCCCCTACCTGTGGCTCCATGGGTGTTCCTGTTTGGCCTCCCTGTGTCCTGCGTTCTGGTGTGGGGAGTGGGAGCGGAGACCCCACAGGACAGCTACCACGGCCTGAACCATGCCCCCGTGCTTCCCTCGGCCGCCCCCAACATATGCCTCAATGTGAAGAACGTGCGCCAGGCTCCAGGTAAGTGTATAACCCTGACCCGGAAAATGCCCAGGTTCCCTTCCCCGTTTCAAAGCAATGTCTTCCCAGTTGGACTTTCTTGGGGGTGGGGGTGGGGTGGGGGGGGAATGCAGTCCCCACTGCCTCCACCAGAGTTGGAATCTCTGCCGCAGGGTGGCAGGATCTAGCTTTACTGGAAAAGCGTGTACCCTGGTATATTGTGTTGCTAAGCAGACGACCACTACGCTTACAGAGGAATAGGCCTGACAAGCTCTGGGACCCGTGGTGACCGAGAGGACCACGTACGACCAGCTGGTAAGTCTTAGAAGAACTTACCCTATACACAGACTTGCCTGGGTACAAAACCACTTAAGTTCAATTATGAGTCAGAGCTGCAAGGGCTGTTCTGTAGCGCCTGAATGCCTGTCAGCAGGGCCTGGTTACATAGATTCCAACAGATTCACCTGGGGCAAGTTTCCCTATTAGCTGTAAAAAAGGTCTGAGCATGCTCTTTATGTACCCATATGGAAAGAACTCCAAGATAAATCATTAACCACAAAACAAGGTACAGAATAAGACCTCATATGTGCACTACGATCCAGAAGGGTAACTACAAAAAACTAACAACAGTAATCGCCGACTGGGCAGAGTAGGGGTTGAAAAGTGGGTGAACAGGAGACAGAGGTGGAAAGGAGAGTTTCTACTCTTTTTTATACTTTTTGATGTTTGAACCATACAAATGTATCATCTCAAGAAAAAAAATTAAAAACGCTGGAACATTAAAAAAATAAAGAAATCAATGAAAGAATAGTACAGTTACTGAAAAACCTATGCCTGCTCCCCATTCAGTCATTAATTTAAATTGAGGAATGTTTCTATTCACATCCAATGATGGGGATAAAGAATTACAATAAAACTGGAGACCATAAAAATAGAAAAATGACTGGAATTTTGGATTCATTTTCTGCTGCTGAAAGAAGTCATGAGTGTGCTATTTTGACAGTTCGTATTACAAGCACAAAATGCTCAGCAGTGTTCAAGAATAGTGGCAAATGAAATGGTTTTTGTTTGTGTTCCCCTGCCCCGCCCTCAACTCAATACAGATGGATCAATTCCTATTAATCGTACAAATAAACTAATTTCTAGGTTGAAAGATTACTTTTCTCAGGGGACAGCTATGGGGGTGAATCATGTTCTCTGTATTAGGAGCCTGATGTGAAAATCTGAGAGGTAGAGAGAGAATCACTCCCGACATTCCGGAATACGGGTTTTGTTTTTCTTTCTGTAAAGCATTCAGGTACCAGGAAGAAAGGACAATTTGTATTCAGTGTCGGGCCCTCGTCCTGCAGCTGAGAAGGAGGTGGCGTGTGGACACACGTAGTGCTCCATCTACTTTCACCTGTGCCGTCTTTCCTCCTCTGTGCTGACATTCTAATAACTGAGATGCCAAAGGCGGCTGACGCCACCACAATAGACTGGCACGTTTTGCTTTGAATGACAACGTCCTCCTATGTGTCCTAGACACTTAGGGATTCTCTCGTGATTGGGTGAAGTCCCTCAGACATTCTTCTGTCACCTATTACTGTCTTTTTGGAGCTTAGAATCTCTTCACGTTATCGGCCCAACCCAAGCCGGTATTTCCAGGCAAAGACCTCAGATCCCATCACTGGGACGTGCCTCAAAGCCAAGGGTCTGGGAGAAGAAATACACTGTCTTGTTCCCTTGCAGGGTCACTGGCTGAAGGAGAACTCTAAGATGAAAGCAAGACTCGGGCCACCTGTCACCCCCATCGCCTGTAATGCGGCCGCTGGAGCACGTCCTCACAGAGCCTTCCTTCTCTCCCGCAGCAGCGGAGGAAGCGGCTGTTCTTTGGTTGCTGCAGGCTCGCTCCTGGCGCAGCCAGCTCAGGTAGGAAGCGGTGGGCAGAGCACAGAGGGGGAAGGATGCGTGCAGCTCAGGATAACGAGCAGGCCCCTGTCTCGCCCCCAGCTTCCTCTCTCTTCACAGCAAGTCGGTGCCCACACCACAAGGTGCAAGCCTGCACCCCCGAGCTTCCCCACTCCCCACGAGGCAAACACCCACCCACTCAGCCTTCACGACAAAGGCCCAACCAAGCTACTGCTCCTCCTCCAGCCCCACCCCGCCCAGAACCAACTCTACCCCACCAGGCATCCTCATCGCACGTCCACCAGTTTCTCTACAGACCTGCTTCCTTCTCTTAGAAGGTAACCACCTGACCTTTAAGGTTCATTTTTTTTTTAAATAAAAAAGTTTTTGCTTATTGGCTAAAAGATGCATGTTCCTTTTAGACATGAAATATACAGAAAATTTGAAAGAAGTATGTAAAAATGAACTTTCCGGTTCTCGGCCAGAGGTAACCTAGGGCAGTTGGCTATATAGCTATCCTTCCAATCTTTTTCCGTGCAAAGAGATACATGTATTTAGATTTTTCTTTTTCTTGACTAAAAGGGATCCACACCTATTATACAGTTTTATAATATGCTATTTTCACTTAATACGACATTGTACACTGTGTAAGGCCAGGCTGGCCGCTGCTCTCGGGTATCCCTTGTACATAATTCTATGCATACATTAGATTTGATTTTACAGTAAACAAGGCTCCTTACTTAGTTGTCTCTATATTTCCAATGCCTCACTCAGGTGTCGTCAGTGGCCATGCCCCAGGAGGGACTGATTTCAGAATATTCCGTCCCCTCTGACAAGCCATCACCAGAATGAGGACAGGCTGTTACATCCATTCTGGGAAATGGGACCAGGCTCCAGGAGAGGGACTCCAAGCCTTCGGGAGTCAGACGGGAAACAGGTAAGAAAAATGGTCTGGGTGCAGGGGTGGCCCGTGGTGGCGCTGTGACGGAGTGAGGAGCACAGGTCCTGTCTAAGGGTCATCTGCTGCTCAGCTCCAGCCCACGGCTGCCCTGTGGGTGCAGGTGCCATGTTAGTTATCGCCCAACTTCTATGGACAGGCCAGAAATCCAGATTGGTATTAATCGTACAAATACACCAATTTCTAGGGCAAACGAAATGCCCAGACTGCCAACCCCACACCTGCAGGGCAGACACGGCATGTGAGCCGTCGCTGTCTGGCTTCTGTGGAACATGCGACAGGGTCCTGCAGTCTCTAGCTTGGCATGTACCGTGGGTGAACACAATAATGGTGACCAAGGAAGGAGATCCAAGGTAACTGCTCAGTGTCAGCTCACAGGCTGACCGGTTTCCACCAAGATAACATTTTAAGAACTCATCTCTTCTCCTAGAGCAGTGTTTCTCAACTGGGGACGATTCTACCTATGGAACTTTCTGGAGACATCGGTGGTTTCATAAATGGGGGGAGGGTGTGCTATTGGCATCTGGTAGGTAGAGCCCAGAGGTACAGCTAAACATCCTCCCGTCCACGGGACGGTCCCATCACAAAGAACGACGCAGCCCAGAATACTGAGGCACGACTGAGGACGTCAGGATTTTACCAGGTATGCTACTCAGTACTCCTGACGTGGGGACACTCAGTGCTCAGTACTCCTGATGTGGGGACACTCAGTACTCCTGACGTGGGGACACTCAGTGCTCAGTAATCCTGACGTAGGGCTACTCAGTACTCCTGACGTGGGGACACTCAGTACTCAGTACTCCTGACGTGGGACTACTCAGTACTCAGTACTCCTGATGTGGGGACACTCAGTACTCCTGACGTGGGGACACTCAGTGCTCAGTAATCCTGACGTGGGGACACTCAGTACTGGACTAGTGGCTCTCAACCTCGGTTACAAATTGAAAACATCTGGGGATGGTGGTGTGGGCTTTAAAAAATACCGATGCCTGGGTCTCCCCCCAGAACAAAGAAATCAGGGTTTCTAAGGATGGGCTCAGGCCTTGTATTTTCAAAGCTCCCAAGCGATTCTAATGTGCAGCCGGGACCCAGAGCCATGACACTCAGTGAGAAACTCCCTATGTGTGTCCACAATGGGGCCGTTCCCTTCCCACCATGGAAGATACTAGGGCTTAATTAGAACCTACAAACTTATGTGCTGGACTTACACAGACTTTCAACGTTCCACTGGTGGTTGCTGTAAGCTTTTTTGGTTTTTCTTTTGTTTGTCTTTTTAGTCAATAGCAGCTTTCTGTTGGAATAATTACTTCTAAGCGGGAAAGGTACAGTAACAATTTGGACAATATCTTCACGCTAAAAGAAGCTTACAGAATTAACTCGCAGTCTTTTTTGTCAGCCCTCCTGGTCATAAGCAATGAGAAGAATTATTAAATGCAGTCCTGGAAACTTCCATTGCTGGCACTTAAGGAGATGTAAGAAATTAAAAACCAAAACCCAAACCAGAACAAGAGGTAAGTCTAGTATCAGAAAAGCACTAACACTAATCAGATTTCCTCATAATCAGAGTGCTTTGATGGCTGATTTATTCACATCTAATGGAGTTAAGGGCAATTTTCACAAGTCTTGATGGAAGCTATAAAGACGCGAGAGATGAGCAAGGATTGGGTTGTTAGCATGAAAATCAGCACCAGCCAACCTACCCACCTGTCAGTTGCTATTCAAGAGAGTGATGGCATCACCTCGGGCTCCAGGGGGCTCCCTCCAGCCTTCAGGGTGGGGTTCAGATGCTTGAGACTTTTGTCCAGAGTCCCGGCTGGAACTGGAAATGCGATCTTACAACAGAACCCAGCCCTGAATGCTGGAGCCTAGCAGGGGAGATAGAGGCTGAGGAGCCTTTCCACAGGGGGACGGGTAGGGGGCGGGGTTGGAGTCTCCCTGGGAGACAGCAGGTGCTGGGGACTCCATGCAGGGGTGCTCCTGCAGTCCTGGAGAAAGTGGGGGGGGGAAGCCTCACAGCTGTGGATAAGGAGGTGTCATATGCATGTGAAGGGCTCAGGGGAAGACCATCCCTGATACAAGGAACAGCATGTGCAAAGGCCAGGAGGTCAGAGAGAGCTGGGTGTGTTGGGGGAACCCTAAGAAGTTCAACATAGCAAGTGGTCTGCAAGAAGTGGAGTGGGGAGCTTAAGGCTGGAGAGGCAGCAGGACTAGACTGTAAGGAATGTCCCCTTTAGGATGAAAACAGGTGGGAACCCTACAGGGGAAGTCACAGAGACAGGAAGACACCGGTCCGAGATTCCTCTGACCCTGGGCCAAGCTGCTGCCATGGGCCCTGAGTGACAAGGGGAGGCCCCATTCACTGGCCTGCACAGGCTCTTGGGAAAGCTTGCTGCTGTTCCGTGTTTTACAGGGGTGGTGGTTTTTAAGGCTAAACTGTCACAGGTTCCCTTTCCAGGATACGGGGAGTTCTGTGTCCCCACATGCCACCTGTTGGAAGCCAGTGCATCTAGAGGTCTGCCTCTATGGGGGAGAAACATAAGCCTCACCCCAGCCCTAGGGCCTGGTGCTTTCTCAGCCTCTGCCTTGTAATGTCAGGGAAATAACCTTGCTTGGCCTGCAACCCAACAGACAATACGAGGCCTCCAGTAATGTGAAGAAAAGGCAGGTCAGGGGAATAAACACTACGTCCAGAGGAAGTGGCGACGCTTGCCATCTGATCATTGCCTCCCACAGCTCACTGTTCCAAGCTGGAAGCAAGCATGGGCCTGGTTACATTCTTACTCGGTAAGACTCTTGTACGTGGAAGATCAGGGGAGATGCAGTTTTTAAGACAATTTCTGGGTCAGAGAATGCTCTGGAATAGACTCCTTAGTTCTCAGGATACTAGCCTAGACTCGATTTAATTCTTATAACAGGATAATAACCAAAACTGAATTATAAGATAACTTTTTGCATATTAAAGTATTATAATGAGCTTGTTATCATGAAAAAGAATAGCTTGTATTTTTATTTTAATCATTCTCCAGGTCCCATCCCTTTTTTAAAAATGCATTTCCATTCACATAAAGAAATTGCTTTATCATCTACTTAAACCCCCCCCCCCCACCTTGATTTATCTTCTCTATAGAAAAATGTTAATAACTGGCAAGGAATCTAAATGTTCAAAGCAAGGAAAAAAAATAAATCTTTGGAAATGAAAATAAATGATCAACATTTCCTCTTTCAGAAAAATGGCTGCTCCCAAAGATACAGAATGTGGGAAGGGGAGGAAACAAATGAGTTCAACTTGAAGTTCCCTGAAAGCAGCCACTCAGCCTTTTTTTTTTTTTTTTTAAATCTTGCTTTCCACCTGTGCATTCCTGCACATTTACAGAGCACTTCCATTTATGGATGCCAGTCCTTGTTCAGGAAAGTCACAGATCAGAGCAGAGGACAAATACTTTTAGTAGCTCACTGCACCAAAATGAGACAGGTGCCTCCAGGAGGGACCGGTACCAAAGCTGCAGAGGAAAGAACCCTGATGGTAAAGGAGGGGAGAGATGGTTTCACTGAGGAGGGGACACGTGAGGAGAGTGTTGACGGGTCAGTAGGAGTTATCCAGCTGGAAGAGAAGTATGAAAAGACACATGTTGTGTGGGGAAAGCTGAACGCCACCAACTGAAAGGAGGTACAGCAGAGGAGAACAGCCGAGGGCAGACACATGCTGAAGACAGTGCAAACCCAGTCCAGTGTCTCGATCTTATCTTCTAGTTGAGAAATTCGCACAAGAAAGGGTCATTTTCACTGTTACAGAAATCATTCTGGCTGCAGTGTAGACGAGAAGCCAGAAGGGGCTCATCTTGAGCCCAGATACCAATTAGGTAACTAGCAGTACACTAGGCCAGTCAGGAGAGGAGGAAGGCCTGATAGGGCAGCTGCGAGAGACACCTGGCAGGTGGGGTCAGCAAGAGCTGGGGACCGGTCCCATAGCATCAGGTCTTCACACAGAGAACATGGGAAGCTGTAGGCTGACAACCAGCTGTACAATTCATGCTGAGAAGGACAAGAGGTGGGAGGATGGAAAAGGGCGGGGGGCGTCTACTTGAGAAGAAAGAGTCAAAGGGAACTGAGTAGGGAAGAGCTGAATTACTGTCAGATAGTCTCAGGTTTGGAAGAGGTCTTTCCTGATAAATGGTTTTCTAGCTTTTCCTTACATACTTCTGTTGATGGGGAGCTCATTACCTGTGAATTCATCCTATTCCTCTGACATCCTTAGTGAGTGCCTCAAACTACAATCTTTTTCTCAGGCTACACACACAGCTTCCTTTGAATTTTTACATTCAGTTCAATGATGCTTTTTGCAAACCTATTTGATTCAGCAAGAAGGGCTGCATGGCCCAGCAGTGCCACCCTGCTGAGCAGAGCAGAGGTTGAGCTAGTCACAGTGCACAGGAACACAAAGTACGGAATCCACGTGGTGGTTCACGCCTGTCCTTGACCTTGGGCCTTAAGCTACTTCGGCTGCGCGAGACCCCTGCCCATCCCATCCTACCAGAAAATCACCATACCGTGCTCTTGCAGCCAGCAAAACAGGCAGACAGGTAGGTGATGCCATCTGCTCCACACACGGGCGTGAAGGAATCCGTTTGGCATTCACAGTTTTTATTGCAGGGTGAGGAGAGGTCCAGGGCTGAGCCAGGCGCTGAGCTGGAAAAGGAAGGAAACATGGAACCCGTCAGAGAAAGGGCAACTTCCGACAGGATCCCTCCAGTGACAATCCTCTGCCCTCTGCTGGTTGTTCCCTGCCTCACAGTGCCAGGCTGGGCGGCTGGCTGGGTGGGAGCTTCATCTGCCCCAGGAGAAGCCTCTGTATTATCTGCACCAATGTGCCCTCTGGGCTGGCCACAGGGCCACCTCCTCCACGATGCCTCTCCTGATTGCTGCAGCCTCCAATGGACCCACAACTCCACCGTGCACAGCTTCTCCTCTCCTTGGGTTGGTCCTTGTCTGTTTTATTCCTCCCCAGCAGACGGTAAGCCTCATGATGCTTAAACTACTACAGCTAGACTGGCTGCAATAATTATTGTCTGTTTGATTGATTAGATTTCAAACTAAGACCTTTAAATATTTCTTTTGCACCATTAAAGGCAGAGTTGCCTAGAGCCAGCCAACTTCACAGAGGAAAGGGTGGAGGGGTGTTTCTAGCCCTGGAAGAGATGAAGTGTCTCTTTAACCCTGTTACTTTCAGCTAAGCCTCCTAGAGCTAAGAGCACTGCATAATATCACTGATGGTGACACCGACATATGATAACGTATGTGTCATTCACTATTCAATTCACGTATTCCTTCATTTATTCTCAGTACAACCCCGTGGGATTTTTAGGGAAGGAAACTGAGGCACAGACAGTTTAAATCACCTGCCCAAATGTTCACAAGTCAGAAATGGAGGGATTGGCACTATAGGCCCTGAGCACGTTTTTCCTTTTTTATTGAAGAATAACTTCATTAGAAGGCCCTGCGCTTAAACCACTATGAGTTTACTACTTGGGGGTTGGCACAGTAAGGGCTGCAGCTGTTGATCTCCAAATACTGTTATTTATGGCGTGTGTAAACCGGAAGGCACCATATCCTCTCCCTCTTGCCTGGGGTGGGGTGGGGACTGGGAGAGGCCCCTGTGGTGGTGGTGAAGTGGCCAGAGGGGCTATGGTGCCTTATGCACATATGTGCACGAACTGTACACAGGTATACAGACAGCTGCCTCTGCCTGTGCTGTTCTTCCACTGGGCCTGCTCAGCTTTGTGGCTGGCAGATACGCCTGGCTCTACTGTATCATCTGGTTTAAGCTGCAGGAGCAGGCCTGGTGGCCTGCCTGGAGGAGGAGGCTGGTGTGGAGAGGAACTGGTATCCTGCAAGCCAGCCCTGCTGGAGTCTCGATGCTACAGGTTGGATTCCCAAGGCAGCCTCAGACTCCCATGGAGAAAAGGGGGTAGCTGCCGACGCTGGATATGAAAGGACTCTCCAGTGTCCCTCTAAAAGCAATTCTGACTGGACTCTAGTCCGAAGTCTTGGGATAATCACTAGGAAATAAGGAAAGTCGTTCCATAAGAACTAACTTCCTTCCCTTCTTCTCTCCCTGCTGTCCTTTGTATTCCACACCCCCCATACTGAACAATTCCTGACCCTGTAATTACTGAGTCTAATGACAGCTTCGGATAATCTCAGGAACTGTTGAAGTCTATTCTGTCTTTGAGATTTGAAGCTGAATTTTATAATAAAATTTATTTTTATTTTCTCTCTTCACATCATTCCAACAGTCAAATGCCAAAAGTAGTAATTTGAGCCCGCTGGGGAGTGACGTCTGATGGTGTCCCCCAGCGCTGTCCTGGCCACCCTGGGAAGGGAGCGTGGAGGGGAACGCTGCCCTGTCAGCCCAGATAGGTCACATTGATTCTCGGACCCTGGGAGTAAGATGCAGCGGCATCTTAAGATGTCAGTTACCTTGGCTCATGGTCACTAGGGACAAAGCTGGCTCCATTCACCTACCCAGGGGGAGAGAATCCGGGCAGGCAGGGGGGGAACAGCCATTTCTGGTACTTACGCATTTCCGTAGGGAACAGTAACCCCAGCCACGGGGCCCGTGTCACAGCCCAGGAAGAGGAAGGAGACGTAGCAAGCTGTGGACACCAAGTTGACAAGCATGGCCATCCGGATGGCGCCAAGGGCAGACAGGCTGAGCTTCTTCACCAGGAGGCCGCCCAGGAAGATTCCCAGACAGGCACAGGGAATTGCAGTCATCCCTGGAGAAAAGCAGAGGGGCAGGAGCCGTGAGCAGGGAAAGCAGGGCCAGCGGATGCAGCCAGAGTCCCCGACACCACCTGCCACCACCGTGGGGCCACTTCCTCCCCAGTGCCCTCAAGGAGCTCTGAGAAAACTGGGGGAGACAGACACATCCAAACTGAGGAAACACAGCTGTTGTGGGGACAACCAAGAGACAAGTCAGGGAACACGCACACGTTACAGGAGAGTAAGTACCAAGAGCAGTGATGGGCTCTGCGAAGTTTTTGAGGTGAAGTGGGAGGGGACTCAAGGTCATTTGGGGACTTTCCTTCCCCTCTTCTAATTAGGCAAGGAGGGCTTTCAGGAAGCGTCTGGAGGCTGTTTCACCAAAGGTCCCCGGCTCACCAGCCCATGGAGATAGTTTAACCATGTGACCTCTCAGGAAGTAGCATCAATCAAATCAATATGTTTTGTGGCTCTCGGTGAGTAACTGGAATAATTATTTCTCTCTCTCATAAACAGAGCTACCTGCAAGGCGGCAGGACCATAAACGTGTTATTTCCAATTCTCAGAGACTCGTGGGATTTTAGGAGGACCAGTCTCCTGTTTGGTTCTGCTCTGTTCTGACTCACTTCATCTAAAGCTCGGCTTTAAATTACCGTGTGTCCCTTATCCACCAGGGAGACTGTGCACGGCCAATTTTCCAGCCTAGGCTGCCTCCTCCTTGCCAATCAACCTCTAGGTCACTCAACTATATCCAGCAGCTGGTATGTACTAAGGGAATGCAAAATAATTTTAATATTAAGGTAATATAATCAGGGAGGCTGAGCGGTGCCAGAAAATAGCACAAGTCACATGAAAACCAAACCAAAACAACAACCCGTACTATCACTTATCCGATACTCGTGGAATATCTCTGCGTGTTTCTCCCCGCCCTTGGTATAGAAACAGCTCTGGTGACGTAGCCCCTCTCTGGTGACCACATGCCACCTGCCCCCCCAACCATGCCCACCTCTACTTTCCCGGGAACAGCCCAAACCCATTCAGGCAGCCAGGCTTTGCATTTACTGGTCCCTCTTCTAGAACGTTCTTGCCCTATGTCTTTACTTGGCTGGGCCTTCTCGGCTTCAGAGGTCTTCCCAGACCACCCCAGCTAGGGTGGTCCCTGCGTCCCACCCTGGCACTCCCTGTTGTGTCCTGCACTGATTTATTATTTCCTAACTACCAGAAGCTGCCTGGTTTGGTTTTCCTGTTCCTTCTCTCCCTCCTATGCTGCAGCTTCCCTGCGGAGGAGACCCCTTTCCATCCTGTTCAGTCCAGCACGGTTCCTCGTGCCTAGACAGAGCCGCAGGATTATTCTGGGGAGGAATGACATGGACAGCAGACTGGCTCTCCAGGAATGAATGCCGGTGATGACATGCCCAGGGCAACAGCGGCCTGTGTTTTGTTTCATTTCCTAGCGCACTGCACGAGTGTCACCTTGCCACCTTGCCACCATGGTAACTATGGCAATAGCAGGCTTTCAGCACCCTTTCTCCACACCATCAGGCAGCTCCCCTCTCCCTCCCTGATGTGTGTGCGGCCTTAACACCCTATCAGGACTTCCCTGAAACTCCGTCCTCATTACTTAAACTATGCAGCTCCAGTCCTTTATCTTAATGCCATCAGCCTCTTAGTTGTCTGCCTGGCTCTTTTCTGACCTCTGCCCCCTTTGCTGAGGCTTCCCGGATGCCCCAGGGCCTTGCGCTGATGCTCAAGCCTTGCCTTCCACTCTCAGTGCCTCTGTCCCCAGAAGACCCACTGCCAGGCCCTCCTACAACCAGCCCTCCAGAATCAATGCTGAATGGAGAGTTGCCCGGGGCAGGACACAGGGACCGAGAGGGAAGCTGCCTCCGCTGTGAGATGGATGGGTCCCCAACCTGCCTCTGCACAGTGGCGGGAGGAGGTCTTCCCCTGCCAAGGGCTCTAACAGAAATCACTTGGAAAGAAAAAGGTGCAAGAAGGTGGGACTTTTTCAGACCTTCTGCCCTGAGGACTATTGATTTGTTTGTCCACAGAAAACTGCAGAATCCGTTCTTAAACAGAAGACAGCCCCAATGCAGAAGCAACGGTGCAAATGCAAGCAACGTACTCAGGAGGCAAGTGATAAACTCTTTGGGTGCTGGAGGGTGAAACCTGAGTGCCACTAGGTATAACGAACAAGTTGTAACTTTAATTATACAGAGATACATCTACCCCATCTCCGTCACACAGATAGTACAGGGCTGGCTGCCTTTTGCTAATAGCTCTTCGAAGTAACACTTATATAGAATAGAAGAAGGTAAAGACTTACTAGTGAAAAAGAAAAAAATAAGCCTTATGCTACCCTAGCAGGTCCCAGGGAGAAGTTCTATGACCCGGCCACATGGCTGTGGGAGGGATTGACTGACTGATTGATTGATTGATGGATCCATCTATCTATTTATTTATTTATTTTTAACTGGGATCCACTCTGTCCTGTGAAATGCCAAAGCTTAAGGGACTAGCCCTTGATTTTTTGCATCTGCATACATACCCCTGTAACCACAGCTCAGATCAAGCCTAAAACATGTCTAGTCGCCCAGGGGCCTCCCTGGTACCCACCCCCTACCAGTTAAGTTTCCTCCAAGGGTAACCATCACTCTGGCCTCTATCACTTTAAGTAACGTCTCCTCTTTTTAGGTCCCATAAGTACGTCCTCTTTTGTGTCCGACACCTTTCAGCTCTTCTCAGATTCACCCACACTGAGGCGTGGATCACAGTTCTCGTTTTCTCAAGCTGTGCGACAGGCCACTGCATGAACATTCTACTGCTGACAGACACTGGGGTTGTTTCCGGTTTGGGGCTTCCCTGAGTACTGTTACACGTGCATGTGTCACTGACTGGACCTAAACACTTATTTCTGTTGGGTACGTGCCCAGAAGTGGAATGACTGCTTCCAAGGATAAGCACAACCTTAGCTTGAAAGGGCACCGCCAAAGACTTTTCTAAAAGGCCTGCACCACCTTGCACTCCCACCAGCCGTGGGGGAACATTCCAGAGGCTCCACAACCTCACCCACACTTGGTACTATGTGTCTGACGGATGTGGAGTAGCGTCTCATTGTGGTTTGAACATACATTTTCCTGATGACGCCTGATGGGTCCGCAGCTTTTCATTTGTTTATTGGCCATTTTGTGATGTAACAGGAGGCGTTAAAGGAGATGATCAGAAGCCATCACGATGGCCCGTCTTCTCAGCAGACACCTGACTCCTGCCTGATAGGGAATCCCTGGGGCTGGAGGTCTCTCAAATTCCCCGCTGGACGTGTCACATTCCAGTGGCCACCCTCACGTCTCTCTCTTTCTCTGCATTTTCAGAACAGGTGAGCTCTTCTGTCAGGGGCTGTCTACCCACATTCCCTCTCTTTTCTGCCAACCACCTTCTGCTGGCTCTTTTCCCTCTGCTCGGAAACCTGCCCAAGTCTGTCCTGTGACAGCAGCCGCTGCTTCCTAGCAACCCCGCCATCGCCACGCCTCTCCCGCGACTCCCACCACACTACGGGCCCTGCCTCCCTCCTTCCTCCGCAGCTGCGCTTCGGGAAAGTGTCCTGCGGTCACTGTCTATTCCTTCCCTCTGGAGAGCTGTTCCCCACACCGCGGTATGGGGCCCCTGCTCCCACTTCACGGACACAGCCCTGACACAGGTTGCGGCTGCCTGAACTTCTCTACGGCCTCCTCCATCTCCTCACCGCTGGTGTTTCACCCCTTCTTTTCATATTCTACACAGTTTCCCTAAGTAAACTGCATCCCCAAGCTTCAATGACCATCCACACACTGGTGTAGCTGAGCCTGCCGTACGGAGCGGGATCTCCTCCAGCCCTTCAGCACGGCCAGGACCATCACACAGAGACGGCTACTCGCATCTGAGCAAATCATCTCCCCACACATCTGACTCTTCTCTGCTGTTTCCACGTGTCCAGCCAGAAACCCGGGAGTTATTCTTGACTCGTCCCTGTCCATCACGAGCTGTGAGACTACATTTGTCACCCGTATACGAGGTTAGACACTTAAGTTTGCGAACTCATCCTAGACAAAGTGCTCCATCCCTCATTGCTGAATGTCACTACGGTCACCTTTGAAATACACAGGTACCTCGGTTTTCGAAAGTTTCTGTTGACGTACATTTTGGTTTACAAATGCTGTAAATTTTATGGATCTATGGTATCATGAGATAGTAAAATTCATGCTAAATTTTCAGTTTTAGGGGTTGATTTTAAAAGTCTGGAACAGATTAATCCATTTTGCATTACTTTCTATGGGGAAACCGCACCTCGGTTTTTGAACATTTCAGAACTCCGACGGTTTTCTGGAACAGATTATTTTTGAAAACCAAGGTACCACTGTACTCCCCTTGGGAAGATATGCATCGATGCCAGTGCCTAGTCCACCCTTCAAAGTAATTTTGGAACTCTTTCTGGAATGGCCATCAGAGCTGTCATATTACCCTTGATGTTCTGAATGTCATCAAAATGTCTTCCTTTGAATATTTCCTTTACCTTCGGGTAAAGAAAGAAGTCACTGGGGGCCAGATGGGTGAGCAGGGAGGGTGTTCCAATACAGTTATTTGTTTCCTGGCTAAAAACTCCCTCACAGACAGTGCCGTGTGAGCTGGTGCATTGTCATGATGCAAGAGCCATGAATTGTTGGCGAAAAGTTCAGGTCGTCTAACTTTTTCACGCAGACTTTTCAGCTCTTCCAAATAGTAAACTTGGCTAACTGTTCATCCAGTTGGTACAAATTCATAATGAATAATCCCTCTGATATCAAAAAAGGTTAGCAACATCGTTGCAACAAGTTCCTGAACTTAACTGTCAGACCTCGTAAGTCAGACTGCTTCTCCTGAGGGCAGATCGGTTTCCTTTAGCATGCCAGCTCCAAATAATGGGGAACAGGTGCCTGTCGTCTATGATTGAGAAGGACGGCAAGACCACGCTTGAGCTTGGGGAGGGAGGAGGAGTGTCATGATTCATTCATTCTGCCTGCCAAGGGCTTGGGGACGGACAGGGAGCGGCCGGCCTGCAAGTTCCTTGTCTGCTGACGATGGGTTTCGTGCTACAGGAATATTCACACCTGACCAAAGCCTGCTAACCTTTCAAGATGCATTTGATTTCCCTCTTTCTTCACCCTGTCTTCTTCCAAATCCTCCAATGCACACCCATCTGTCGACTTCCTGCCCTGTCACAATGCTCCCTGCCTACATTTTATAGTGTAGTTCTTTATCACGCACTTTTAGCCATTGCTCAGGCGGCCTCATCCTACCTGGAGGGTGTGCTCTGAAGCTCTTCTGCCCACGGGCCCCATGGGTGGCGCTGCTGGAGGAGCAGCCGAGTGTGGGTCCTGGTAAGTTCTAACAGTAATTGTCACAAGCAGGAAGGGCCTCCCTCCACCCGCCCGGGGGACTGAGGCACAGACTCACCGAGCAGCTGGTTGGCAGAGGAGGTGGTGAGGTTAAACTGCTGCTCCAGGTACTTCCCCAGGAAGGCAGCGAAGCCGGCCACCACTGCGATCTCCATGCAGGCGGCCAGGATGATGCACGTGAACACAGGGTTGGAGAGCAGGTGCTTGGTGACCTTGGGGATCACTGCAGGGAGAGCGAAGCAGAGGGCCATGGTCACACCCACTGCACTCCCAGGCCTTCTGCCCCCAACGCCCCAACAGCATTAGCCGTCACCCAGTCGTTCAGGCCAAAACCTGCTACAACCTGTAAGGCACCCGAAACTGAAAAGCGCGGGCTTCAATGTATGTGCTGACTTTTGCTAATGAAACTGACAAGTACTGAAATAGAAGAGAGTAGACTATGCCTTGTCTTACAGTTGCCTGCAAACACTAAAATATTTTATAAGCAATCACAACCTATTTCCATTAAAAAAAAAAGAATTTGGGGTTTTTCTCAAAAAGGAAAACATAACAATTACTTATATGCTGGAAGTATGAAGGGGGCCCTGGGGATACCGGGAGGACCCCATCATTTCAATACTCACGCCACTATTTTAATGGGAGCTTACAGAAAAGTTCACTGAAATACAGCTGAGACATCAGGTGTGGGGTTTTATGGCTACCATAGCTCACGATGACGCTAGGTTAAAATAAGTAGATTTAAAGCTGTTTATAGAGAAGTCTTATGTAAATAATGGGGGTAAGGGCAGATGAGAAACATTCGTAAAAGCAGCAGGCCCGTGACTAAACTCAGGGTAACTCTATCCTGCTATAATCCTAATAACGTGGCCTATTTCGCATATGGTGTACGTACTGGTTGTCACCTGCATAAAAGGAAAAGATAAAATTTAGTCCCCGACGAAGCCAGTACTATACCAAGTCTAGGAAAACCCCAGCGGTGCCGTGGTCACAGAGAAACAGGTGGCAGGGAGCCTAGCCCTGTATTCCAAGGTGATGAATTAGCCAGTTGTCCTAAAGAAGAGAGCTAATTACACAGGCTCAATCTCATCTCCTAGGAGATGAAACCTCTCAATGGCCCAACTAATTAGAATACCATCATAATAGAGGACACCTAAGTTTTTAATAATGTTCACAGATAAGCTCAATAAATCAGAATGACAGAACAATGGCTCAGGGACTGGCAGATACACAAAACTTAAAATTTATCATTTTGGGGAAAGATGCCAAGTTTCAAAAAAGAAAAATCTATATGAAAGAGAGGGACGTAGGGCCCTCTGACATAATGAAAGAAGCGTAGTTGTGAGAATGGCGTCAGCCAGATGATGAGGTGGGGAGTCACAGTGGGTTAAGCAACTCAACCCTACATCCCAACTAAGAACCAGGGAGACAGAGAGCCAAGCGGGCGGCCCCCGCGGTTCTGCGGTGGTTCCTTGAAAATTACTAAAACCTTAAGAAGGCAACTCTTGGGTAAGTAAGTACACGCCACCAACAAACAAAGAGAAAATAAATGAAACACGCTTTAAAGAAGGTGTGAATAAGAATAAAGGTGGTCAGGAAACAACTTTAAATCCATGGTTTTCAGACATTTATACCCTGCAAGTGTACTGGCCTTTATGTGTTTATTTTTTTCAGGGTTTCAAACATTTATGATAAGCTGTTTTCAGAAATGTCATTTCAAATGTCTACAGGTGTTTACACTTAAAAATCTACGTTTAAATGTTGGGACTTTTGTTTATTTTTTTTTGAGTACACATTCCTTTTTTAAGTGGTGTATAAATATTTAGAGGAACACTGATCGCGTAATGTTTAAAGATGTGGATTGTGTAAAAAATACAGCAGATGAATAAACTGGGCACCCACAGAAGGTAATGAGGTAAGGCTCTGTCTTCACGCACAAAGGTCCCCTGGATGGGAAGACACCCTCCTCTTAAATCACTGCTAATGAGCAAAGGCTGATTTGCTGGAGGGTGGGTGACACTGCGATGGTGGGATGGACCGCTGAGAAGGGACTGCTTGACGATGTCACGAAACGCTAAGCTGCACACTGGAGAGGGAAAGGGAGGGGTCACAGCCGGTGACCACAGCACCTCCTTGAAAACGGCTGTTTATGTTCTGGCAGAGAATAACACTTTTGTTCAGTCACTGTGCTCTTCGCGAATTAAGTTATTTAAACTCTGGAAAGACTGCCAACACATCAATAGGCAGGCTGGGGACCTTCCAGGAAAACGATGCCCTGCCACCCCGCTTCTGTTGGCTTCGTGGGAGTGCAGACCAGGAAAGACGAAGGCGCCACAGCCACACTTGCTGAGGGGTGTCCTCTGACCCGGAACTTAGCCTCTGGCTCTGAAATGATGTGAATGCGGGGATGAGATGGATCACGTCGTCCGTGTGGCCTTTGCATCTCCTTGTTGTCCTTGATCACGGGCATGATGGTTTTCCCGGAGGTGGGTGAGGGCACGTCTCAACAAAGGCGACTTCCGTTAATGCGGTGTTTTCATACTTCAGCAAGCATTTTAATTATTTCAGAGATAATTCCACTTCGGTGGGAAGGACTCCTTGTCGAGATGGGCACCTGCCTTCTTTTGTCTTAATATCTACTGACTAATTTCACCTTGAATTAGATGTGAAAATCATTAACTTTGAGGATCATTTGACTGAAGGCTCAGGGAAGCCTCAGTGGGCCTTATTTGCATGAAGAATATTCTTTTTTGCCTCTCCCATGCCGATCTGCCTCCAGAAATGACAGCTTCCCTCTTGTGTTCAGCGATTTCCCTCCCAGGTTCTGGGTTTTATTGCAGTGACTTGTAGCACTCTGAAAAGAAGATTCCTTTTCAAAGGTGCCTCCAGCCCTCCAAAGCCCCAATTTGAAAAGGGCTGTTAATTGGCTTGATCCTAGGGCTATCTTGGAGTTTTAAGCTTTTTCATTCAAATGGATTCAGTCCATGGCCCAGACACACAGGGAATGGTGAACCACAGCGGGCCACTGAACGTCTATGGTCTCCCCTGCTGACTTCACCTCAGGAGCTGGGCGCTGGGGTGGGACGCAGGCTGCCTGGCATCACGCAGGCTCACCAGCTGGGGAAACCTTTTCACCTCTCTCTCCTTGGGAGCACGGTGCTGTCACCAGCAGAAAGGCACAAAATTGGGAACAGCGGCAGGGGACAGGTTTCTAGGGAAAACAAGTTTTTTTCTACCACGTATCTTCGGAAGATACTCGGGGGGACTGAGACTTGTCAGAACACGTCCTCCAGGAGGGAGAATGGCAGATTTGGGATGGGCTTGAGGACGGACATTGACAGAGCACAGCCAAGTACCATTCTAACTGCTTACACAGCAACGCCTGGAATCCCCACAGCAAACCTGAGATCTTGGGATGATTAAAATACTCCAGATGAGGTAACTGAGGCACAGAGTGGTCCCAGGCTTAGGGGAGCATGGAAGAAACCTACCTCTGGCCCCTGAGGCCACACCTCATGCTTGTAACCAGTGTCCTGCTCTGGTCTGGGCTCTGAGAGGGGCTGTTCTTGGTCTGAAGACCAAATGCACAGGCCACTGCTAGTAACCAAAGGTGCAGCTCAATTCTTAGGATAAGAAGAATAAAAATCCCCACTGGGGCTGTGGAAAATGACCAGATCTGGCAGGACTCAGGGCCTGAGTCCATGTTTTCCGGAGGAGGAAAGGACGAGAAGAGAGAGGGACATTCAAGGAGTGCAGAATCTAAAGGGGAGGAGCTCCGTACACACAAGACGTTTCATGGAGTGAGGCTCTGTAAAATAATGGCTCAGAACTTGGTCTTAAGGAGCCTGGGATTTGAATTCTGGCTTCAGGCCTGAGCGGGCGTGTGACCGGAGCAGTGTGCACGGAAGGGGACATGGGACCTGTGTATGAGAACCACGTAGCCGAGTGCCTGTGGCACACAGGTGAGAGCTCGATAAGAATAAGAGCAATGGCCAGAAGTAGGGCTACGGTAGGGAGGGAGCCCTGGGGCTGTGAGGACACCAGGCTTGCTGTGGGAACGCGGAAGTGGGAGCAGACGTGGGCAGGATGCAGAGGAGGGAAGAGACTGTGGCGGGAGCGGATTGCCTGGGGCCATTGCTGTCCAAAGACATGTCCTTCCTGCAGAGGCCGTACAGCAGGTCAGGGGCACGAGTCCTCGTCCTTCCTGGGAGTTGGAGGTGTCAGGGGCAGTGCTGACCGTGGGCTGGCACACCCCACTCGACTCAAGGCTTTAGTCCGTCTACTGAAACTGACCTTGACTTCATTTTCTTGAATAATATTGCTGTGAATATATCATGGTTAATGCTCCCAAGAAGGGCACAGGACAGCTAGTGTTTGCTGGGCAGTGTTCGATGGGCACTGACTGTGTTAAGAGTTTTCGTTTAAGTCACAACTATTACAACTGGGGACGGTCTGATCATTCCCATTTTAGACATAAGGAAAGCAAGGTTTCCTTGAGAGGCAGAATGCCAGACTGAGAGGCGGCTTTGAACTCAGGTCTGCCTGCACTCCAGAGCCCGCCACTAAATCTTTAAGCTTCAGGGTGGGAGGCTTGAATCTCGAATCAACAGAAAAATGTAATTTTTCTGCAAAGTGAGTCACCATAAAGCACTTCCAATACCCGCGACTCAGGAGCAGAAGAGAAGAGAGAGGTGGAAGGAGCTGGGTTCAGCCTTCGGGTCATGACCAAAAACAAAGGCGAGAGGAAGGAAGAAATCATGAGGACGTGGAAAACCACAACGGAGGCAGAAGCGTGAAGACAAGCAGAGTGAGTCCAAGTGTTCAGCAGCCCCCCCAGTGGCTCCCACGTGCCCAGGGATCCCACGTGCCCCACCAGACACCCTCGCCTGGGTCCTCCTGGCTCCCCACTTGATGAGACACCCGAGAGCAGGATGGAGCGGCCCCAGTCCCACACGTGGCACAGTGCCTGAGAGCAGATCGTTACAAGTGTAGGGTGGGTCAGAGAATCCCAAACGCAGGAAGGAATAGCGAAGACGTCAAGGTCACTGGCAGAGTCTCTCAGGAAACATTATCTGTGAGAACAGACAGCAGCGTATGACACGCCACTGGTGATGTTCCACAGGTCCACGGGCCATGATGGAAGTGGGAATTATTAGCCAATAGGCACATTTCCATCACTGATTCCAGAGGAGCCTAAACCATTCCCTTGGGGCAGGGGTGAGGGGA
The DNA here is from genome assembly GCF_036562045.2 of Rhinolophus sinicus. Classification (NCBI taxonomy): domain Eukaryota; kingdom Metazoa; phylum Chordata; class Mammalia; order Chiroptera; family Rhinolophidae; genus Rhinolophus; species Rhinolophus sinicus. The sequence goes on from NC_133762.1 coordinate 9,113,169, forward strand.
AGTCTGGGGAGGGGGGGGGCTGGTCCTTGGGAGTCTTCCAGAAGCAAGTGCCTACTACGCGCTGGGCCCAGGCTGGCAGCCCCGGGCTCCTGGGGCCCGCTGTGACCTTGTTGCTGCAGATGAGCCTGTCCCCGCCCCCCCACCCAGGCTGAGGAGGGCCCAGGGGAGCTTCCTGGTTCCCTGTCACTGTCAGCTTTGGATAACAGGCTTCTGTTGGCCCGTCCGTGGTGAGGTAACAGGCGGGAGGGAACACAGCCCTTGTACAGTAAGTCCGCACTTAATGACTTTGGTAAGTCCTGCGACTTCAGCGAAACGACACATGCAAACCCAATTCTCCCACAGGTGAATTGATATACACAAGGGCTAAGTTCCCATGGTATCTCACCGTCGTTGTAATGCAATGATGTCATTCGGGGACTTGCTATGTAGAGATGGTTGTGCTCTCAGTGAATCAATAAGGTGCCAGCGCAGGAAACGAGTGTTTAGACTGAAGCCCGGGTTTCAGGTGGGTGTGCAGCAGCCAGGAAACCCAGAGCCGATCAATTCTACCAATAATTTTGAAACCACCTGCCCTTTGTAACCCCACCAAGAAAGCCCCGGAAAAAAGTCATAGTACGGCGACCCGTCAACCAGTTTACAGCAAGGACCCAGTGTCCCCAGAGGTAGGGTGCAGCTCTAAATTGGTGTCACCCCAGTCACTTCCCTCCCTCAGGAGTGTGGAGTCAGACACACAGGACAGCAGAGACGGAGAACGGAGCCTGGGAAGCAGCGAGCCTTCATTCAGACGGAAATCTTCCTACGTCAGAGGCAGCAGACAGAAAATGACTAAGGAAACCAAAAGGCTTCTGTAAGCCCACTGCCACTTTGAACCTTCTCCTAAGAACCCTAAGAACCTTCTCCGGGAGCATGCTGGCAGGGCTGACAGCATTTAGCCTTGACGAGAACGCTCACGATAGAAGTCACTCCCGGAAGGTGTGGAAAGAGGATGGGGCGATGTTCAGAAAAGAAACGGTGAGGGAAAACACCACGTCAATCGTGTACCCTACAAAATCTTTATAACACTTGGGTATCCGATGGAGACACCACTTCGGGGACGGTGCAGGTGCCTGACCACTGCACTGTACACCTGAAGCTGAAGCCGGATAATACTGAATGTCAGCTATAATTTCACGTATCTGTAGTCACGGGATGTGGGGCGCAGCACAGGGAATAGAGTCAGCGGAACTGTAACAGCTACACACGATGTCTGAGGGGTAGTAGATTGGGGGAGGGGGGTTATCACTTTGTGAGGGGTGTACGTGTCTACCTAGTACATGGTTTTGTACAGCTGAAACCAATGAAAACAAAACAAAACAAAAACCACCAAGTGGACATGAACACCCGTCTCTAAGCCCAGGCTTCCTACTGCTCGTCCCTGAAGCTCTGGGTTCACAGCAGCTTCAATACGCTGATGTCACTGGTGAGCCTCCCAGAGGGTCACATCCCAGAGTGTCCCCAGCTGGTTTCGTGAGTGGGTCTCCCCTTCCTTTTATGTTAGACGCCACTTCTGGAAGACCAGCTCTGATGAGTTAGCCCCTAATGGAAACTCACCGAAGGACCCCACCACCTGTGGCATTTGTTGACAACTGGGAGCTCACTTAGAATCACCCGTGATTCTAATAAAGACATTCAGATGCCTGGCACCGTCCCCCAGAATCATGGAATCAGAATTTCTAGGGGTGCGTCCAGCCCACGCATGCGTGCGTCTCAAGAAAGCGTACAGGTGACGCTGACTCAAACCCCAGGCTGGGAAACAAGGGGTCGTAAGGAAAACTCCAGATGCGTTTGAAGGGCCTCAGTAATTCCTTCATCACTTTTACCGAAGCCTCCGTAGGCAGCCTCGAATGCCATGAAGTCTGCTGGCTGCGAGGGCTGACACCAGCCTGCCTTCACCATGACCTTTAGAAATCCGATTCCCCAAACCTGAGGTCTCTGCCCCACCCACGTCTCGGGCATGTCTGCCCCCTGCCTCTGCTCACACCTGCCTCCCAGCCTGGAAGCCTTCCTCCTCCTCCCACCTGTGCGCATCTGCTCGTCTCTCCAGATCGGGACAAAACACTACATCCTGTCTTCAAACCCTCCCTCGTGGATTCAGCACATCCCTTTGAGGCTCCTGTGATCACCGCATTCTAGCAACATTTCACAAGTGCCTGGAGTTAACATGAACAAGCGTTCTGTAGCTCGTGGAGTAAAACAAAGTCTCTTTAGAGCCTTTAATAGTCGAATATAATGTATGGCTCTCCATGAGGGCCCGACAGCAGAAAGACATTTCCCCAAACTTACTTGGTTCTGTAAGCACCGCCGCCCTTCACCTCCAACCCTGTTGTGGTTTGGTTTTTTCCCCGAGCATCTCAGAGCACTTGTGTTCTAAAGAACCCACATGGGAAGTGCTGCCTTCTAGCTATTTCCTGCCTTCCTTCAGTTGAAAAATCCTCGAGGGGTATCACAGTGAGCCAGGCAGTGTGCTTGCTGCCCTCACACGTGTTATGTCAGGTGCTTTGCTGCAATAGATTGAGAAGAGGAGCTGAGGCTGATGCGTGGACATAACCCCCCAGCACGTCCTCCATCAACACTGGTGAAAACACCACGAAGCCACTGGCCGGTCTGGTCCCTGGGAACCTAACGACTCCCGTAACAGACACGCCAGCATCTGAACCACCGCCTGGCATAGGATTCCTAGTGTTTGCGAGGACAGATGGTTTCCTTGGCCGTAGAACCAAGAAAGAAGATTTCAACGGGAAATCCCACACGAGGAGAAAGCAGAGTTCTGAAAACATATCGCAAGATAAAAACGCAGCGGTTCAGCCTGAGAATAAGAACTCCCAGATCGCCAGTGCTGAAAGGCACAGGCCCCTAATTAAGGGAAATGCAGCAGAAACCAACTGCTGGCTGGCTGAGGGTGGACAGCAATGCAGAAGCCAGAGGCGTGAGCGGGGTCCCCGGCCAGGCCAACCACGTGGGGGGCAGAGCAGTGAGGGTGGGTGTGCGCCTGGCCAAGGCCCACAACACCTGCCAGGACGATGGGCACGTAAAGACACGCAGCCCAGTCATGAGAACAAGTCACCTGAGCAGCTGGGCCGGCGACCCTCTGACTCAGCGGCCAGGTGCCCGGAGCAGACCCTCGCCACACGTGGGTCACCTATGGGCCAGCCCTGGCACTCCAAACAGGTGGCGCTCCTGCTAAGCCTGTGTCCCTGGGTGGGTCAAACACAGGCCAAAACCCTGAAAGGGAGTTGGGGGTGAGGACAGCTCTAAGGAAAGCAGCAGACTGTGCTGGGGTGGCCGTGTGTGTCCAGTGAGCCTTGGATCCCTCCATTTATCAAAGATGTGCTGAGACCTCCGTACAAGGGCCAAACAGGTGCAGACCCTGCCCTTGTGGAGCTTATAGATTAACTGGATAGTCACCCACAGGAAGGTAACAAACATCACGACTGTGACACGGTGAGCAACATGCCTTGGAGGGGACGCTCAGGAGGGCAGGAAAATATCCTTGGGGAACAATGTGTGAGCCGATGCCTGGAGATGGGATCAGAATTCCACTGCAGGGAACGGGCCGTGCAAAGTCCTGGGAGGAAGAGAGCCCGGGGGATAGAGGACTGAGAGGAGGCCGGCAAAGGGAGGTGGCGTGGAGGGAACAGGGCATGGTGGCAGTGGGGAGAGAAGAGGCTGGAGGGACAGAGTGTCACAGGGCTGGGCCACCACGGGACGGGCTCTGCCTCGATCACTTTACCCAGGAGGTGGCGATGGGATCCTGCGCATCCTGAAACCACCATCGTGTGGATAACAGACCACAGGGGTCAGGGCAGACTGGTGCATGATACCAAGAGTAGGCTGGAGAGAGATGCAGGCGATAAGATGGGCAGAACCTGGTGATGGTGGCATTTTGGGCGGTGGAAGGGGGGTCGGGTGGAGAAGGTATCAGCCCAGGCAGATTTCATCTCCCCTAAAAGCACAGGCCCTCAGCATTTCCTCCTTCGGAAAAGGAGCAGGTGGCAGAAAGTCGCCGAGGGGAAGGGCTTTCCTTCCATCAGCCTCAGGCTGATTCCCTTTTTCCTCTTCAGTCAGTTCATTAACAGTTGAGTGAATCCTTGTAGAAAACAGTGGGACGAGCTCAGAGTCCGGGGATGTGGGTGCAGGCCCAGCTGTCCCGATGGGTGGCACGGAGGTTAGTAACACACACCTCATCAGGCGGACTGGGGAGCCTAGTGCTTTGGAGTCATAAACCACCCTCTACACGTGGAGGCTGGGCTTTAAGTCTGAGCCTGAAGCCCCACCCGCTGCCCCACCGGCTCGGCTATCCGCTGCCCCCAACATCCCCAAGTGCAGCTACATTTTCTGGGACAGGAAGAGGCCACTTGGCAGTCAGCAGGAAGCACAGAGACAGGTGTGCTCAGCTTCTGATGGCTCTGCTCTCTCAATGATCAAAGGCAGGGCTCTGCCTTCAGATTTTCAACTGGCTGGCGTGGTTACACTCATCCAGCTTGAAAGCCCATCAGAGGGTCAGGACGCGCCCACAACGCTCGCAGTGGGTCGGTCCTTCCCTGCCTTCTAGGACGCAGCCCCGACAAGAAGACCCATTGTTTTAGGGCCCATTTGTGCTAGTAGCTGGCAGCCGGAGTTCTAGTACACTCTGCCAGGAGTGGGGGAGACCACCTCGGTCCCAGCAGGGAGAGGGACAGAGAGGGTGCTCTCGGGGCAATGCCAGCCCTCCTCAGGGGACTCTATGTGGATGGCATGGCAGGGATGCAGATTGATGGCTGAAGAGGAAACCTGTTTGTGAGTTCAAATGAAACAGATGAGAAACCGCAACATATAGATTCTTAGAGCAATGTTAATTCCTCTGCTCTGTGCCACGCTGCCCAGCTTATCGGCACCCACGGACGGGTAGCTGACATGCTGCAGGGACACCAGCAGGCTTTCGTGGCTGCAATGTGGATGAGGTGTCTGGGAACAGCAGGGAGCATTGCAGGGTGTGCTTGGTGGAAATGTCCATGTGGCAAGAACCCTGTCTCCCGTGGAAAAATGATACAAGCTGCCTCAGTCACTGCTGTGCCTCTAGAGAGGTCAGTAAGGTGTCAGCAAATACTGACTGAATGAAACAAAGGAGTTCACAGGCAACTGAATCATAACCCAAGAATCCTGAGGCTGTGACATCTCTCACCTACACCTCGGACCCAAGAGGTGGGCTCTTCTCTGCCTGCCCCTGCATTTCCGTGCTGCTCACCGCTGGGCTGGTCTGTCCCTACACTGGATGGAGAGCTCTCTGATGCCACGATTGCGTCTTTTTCATCTTTGTATGCCCTGAGATGAAAGACGAGAGACTACGGGTGCAGCTCTTGTAATCAGAGCCACAAAGACAGGGCCATCCAGCGGGATGAGGAGAGACCTAGAAAGACGGTCCCCGACCCAGGGCCACAGTGACCCCTCACAAGGCCCGCTCTCATGCCGGCCCCACTTACTCCTGGGCATCTGCTTACTGGGCCGCAGGGCGGCTGGCAGCGCTGTTAGGGGAGCAGCAGGCATTCCCCCTCTGGCCACCAGGGGGCTCCCGAAGTGGGCCTGATTTGGGGGGGCCTCTTTTACTAAGCACATCTTCCTGGGGGTCCAAGCAAAAACAACCGAAGAGGACACAATGTGCCAAAGTCTTTGGAACGCAGGAAGACCTCGCTCCTGCTCACTTCTAAAACGCAGCAGGGTCTTCAGGGGACCTGAATTCAGGGGTCCTGTGAACTCAGGAGTACTGTGCACACCTCACAGTGTGAGAGAGTGGGGTGTGTGTGTGTGTGTGGTTACAGACACAAAGGAGCTTCTGATGCTACGCTGTCATGTTCCTCGCCTCTAAGAGACCAAATGTGCCAGACGTGGAAGTGCATGCGTGTGTGTGTGCGTGTGTGTATGTGTGTGTGCGTGCGTCTCATTCTCATTCTGCATCACTGTACTTCACCATTTTGTCAGAAAAGATGAATTTTTCTTTTCCTTTAAAAAATGACTGTGAGCACTTTGCGGCATTCTAAAGTGTGACTTTGTTATTAAGACTGAGCTAATATTTCTTTCCAGAGGAACACATCTCTCATCTTTCATGGAGGGGATGAAAGGACAGAGTAAATCTAAAGAAACGCATGTTGGAAGTGGCTTTTTAAGAATGCCTGTATCAGGCAAAGGACGTTAACTTCAAAAGTCCTTTACTGCTTCAATGGGCTTATAAGTGGCCTGAAAGAGTTCCAGAGCGTTCCATGAAATGTCTAGCATCCTCCTTCCCTCTTTCACGTTCTCGCTTCTGCAAACATTTATATTTCTTATACATCAGGTGCTATGCTAGCCACGGGGGCCTCTGCTAGGGGCATTAGTCTGCTGCCCCTTCATTAAACTTTTATTTAAGCAAATGAGGTCACCGGCTTCTCAGAAATAAGTCACACGCGGGCCTGGAGAAGCAAGTCATGCAAAACAAGTAGACTCTGCCTCAAGTCCCCAGCACCCAGGCCTAGTGCTACCCTTCCCCCACCGCCGTCCGTCACCCCATTACTCTGGCTACGCACAGACGCGGCGCCTTTACCTCTCAGCTGCTGGAAGCAGGAGGCACTGCTGTCTGGCTCCAGGGGGTGTCGCAGGACTCCGTTGCTGGGCTTGGGTCTCTCGTACTCTCTTTCGGGGAGCATGGCCTGCTCGCTCTCCATGGCGGGGTCTGAGTGCGGGGGCAGAGACTGTGGGAACCCGAACATCAAGAGGGAAGAGAAGAAGAGTAAGGCACCGCAGAGCAGAAAGCCGCCCCACCAGGCTCCAATCCAGCGGGGGTCGTCCGGAGTGATGTCCAGGTTACCTACAATGAGAAAGCAGCAGAGTCAGCGGGAGGGATGCAGAGGGGCCGCGTTTGGCTGAGGTGTTTCGGTCAGCAGCACAGATGGGCCGGCAGCCTCGCAAAGGGCCTGGGGTGGGGGCCACGGAACGCCAGGCAAAGCAGCCTGTCACTCCCCATGGGTGCCTCTGTTTCTCCCAAAGCTGAAGACTTGACTGCCTTCCCGCCTTAATTTTCTTGTCTGTTTTGTGCTTGTAGCAGTCTCAACAAAAACACTGAGGAGCCAGACACCCTCTGAATTTAGTCCGGAACTGACTGGCTTGGCAGAACTGCCAAGGTGTGCTAACAATAACACAAGGAAACAGAAACATGGATTGTTGAAGGGTACATTTTCACTATTATGTAGACTCACTCGTAACCCCCAAAAAGCAGCTAATCTGGGATCCCATTCAATACCCCAGGCCCTGTATTAAATCGCATTCACAGATCCTAAGGGGCAGCGCCGAGCAGAAGAGCCAGGGTGCCTGAAATCCTGCTCACGCGTCGCCGTGCGACCTCAGGCCAGTGATGTGAACGCTCTATGCCTCAGCTGACTTCTCTCTACAGCACTGATGATGCTGACAATCCTTCTCGAGTTTTGGGGAGACCAAATGAGCCACTCCAGACATACGTGCTCAGAAGAGTGCCTGGCATGAATTCAAGCGCGTCGTCGACGTCAGCATAATATTTACAGTGAGGGTTCTGCTTCCACGCTGCGAGTGGATAGGCGGTGGCCTGTGGTTTGGGGCCAGTCCTCCACTGGAAAGCTTTGCAACCCACTTATAAGCTTAAAAGTAGTCCGCACGCAGTGTGGCGGTCTCGTACTGTTATTTCTTTGATGTGCGAGCGGAAGTCATGAAGACATAAACTACAGCTTACCCCTTGGTAGATGTTTGCCCCTCTCTCTACAATGGCCTCATAGCAGTGCTCCCAGATGAGCTGCTGAGAAATGTCTCTCTGACAATAATCGCTATCCCTGGGGCCTGGAAGGAAATTCTTGGAGACCTGGGCCCCAGCCTATGAGCTAACAACTAACAGGGCTGCAGGCATGGACCAGATGGATGGACAGAAACATGACCACAGACACCAGATGACCACCACTTGGAAAAAGCTCTCCCTGAAGACTCTTTAGCTCCCACTGACGACAATGCCAGCTGTCATGTATTGAAGGCTTCCTCTGCGTCGGGCCTTTTGCAGAGTGCATTCTTAAATGTTCCCGTCAATCTTTCCCACAACCCTACGAGGTAGATTCTTGTATTACCCATTTTATACCGATGGAGAAATCGAGGCTCATAAATGAAGGACCTTGCCCAAGTTCACAAAGATGGAACATAGGCATTCACATGCCAGAAGCTAGGCCCTTGACCACTCTGGGACACTGGCGATCCCTCTCGGTTGTCTGGACTTTGTTTTCAGCTCCCCGAGGGCCTTAGGTAGATGGTTAATTCCTGTGCTTTGTGTAATAAACCAACTCTTTTGGGAGGTGGCCGTTTGGGATATTGGTGGTCTCCGCTGGGGACCTGGACATCAACCCAGGAGCAATACCCAGGGCACTACAATGGACCAGATGCTTTTGCGAAGCTGCACGCTGGAGAGGAGGGCGTGTAAGCTTTGGTGGGTTCGGTGTGGAATCCCAGCTCTGCCACTTACTAGCATGTGACACTGGGCAAGTTCCCCGCCCTCTCTGAGCCTTAGCTCCATCATTTGCAACATAAAGATGACGTCCACCTAGAGTGCTTGAAAGGATAAGGGAATGAGCAAGACCCACCCGGCACACAGTAGGCGCTCTTATTATTTCCACTTTTAGGCATACATTTATATGAATGGGAATTTTAAGATACAGATATCTGAAAAAGGGGATGGCATGGAAAAACACAAGGTGATCTCGAAAGCATCTTTATGCAAATAAGAAAAGGAGGTAAGATTGCCTGGGGTCGCTGAGCAGGAATGTTTTCACCGTTCATTCACAGCTTTCTTCACCCTCTGTGGAGCGATGAATGGTGAGAAGCAGCTCTGCTGTCTGCGGGCACCAGGAAAGAGGAACTGAATGCTGGCAGATGTGAGCCCGTAGAGAGAGAAATCCTGGCAGTTGTTCGCGGGAATAAAATTAGTAGCACGTGGAGGGGCCTATTTTAGTGAGGAAGTTAGTGACTCTCTTCCTGTGTGAGAAAACATCCTAAGGAGAGAGGCTGCCACGGGGGTGGTGGCTGTTTATGTGAGTGTGTCCACTCACTCCCTGTAGGTACTTGCGTGGGGGTGGAAAGCTGACACTTGCTCCGTTTGTAAGACAGGGTGTGCCTGCCACTTGGGCAAGGGGAGGGGAAGGGTCTGCAGGCAGGCGTGTGGAGGGCAGGATTTTGGAGATCTTAGAACAACCACAGTTGATTATTGTGGGTGATTCCCCCCCCCCCCCATTTGAAATACCCAGAGCCCTGTGGCAGGGAGAGGAATAACACGCCGAGAAGAAACCAGGGGGCTTTGGTGCATGTTGCTCTCAGGACAGGGTCAGCTTCGTGAGCAGAGTTTCAGTCTGATATTGGTTCTAGGAACACAACTGATGCTTGAACCCAGTTTGAGAGACATCTTGTGTCAGGCACTTCCTTTCTCTACGCATCCCCACAGCGAATGGTCATTTTTTTTTGTGAGGCGTTTGGCTAGTTATGGTGAGAATCTCCCTGCTCGTGCTCAGCTCTCATCAGGATGGAAGGAGAGCTGTCCGTGTTGGCTGGCAAAGAACGGTGTGGTGGACGTTACTGATGTCTGCCATTGGGTCTCCTCTTCTGAGAACAAAGAGGACCACACCTCCCCCACTGTGAAGTTTGGTGTGTCCATGTGCCACAGTGCTTCCAAGAGACTAGCAGGGGACACGGGTCACGTCGCTTGTGTGGAGGTAGATACTTAGGAGCTGATGCATCACTGGCCACGCTCTTGCCCTGCCTGACCATGGAAACATGTGAATTCCTCCTAAGATGGTACCCAGGAGGCTGCAATGAGCAAAATGTCCCCGCTGATCTGCACTGGGCATATGGCACGTGCGAGAAATAAACCTTTAGTTTTCCAAGTCACTGAGTTGTTAGGGGTGTTTGTTACCGAAGCAGAACCGAGCCTGCGCTGACTTTTACAAAAGGCTTAGGGAATAAAAATCCATGTTCTTTAAGAATAGTGGTCCCAGGCAGGCTTGGGATAACTGCCTGGGTATTGTTTTAGGTACAGTTTGGGGGTAAGGAGTGAAAACCTCTTGTCTTCTCTGGTTCTAGTTAGTGTTTTGATGTTAAAAAAAAAAAAAAAAAGACTGCAGTCCCAGCCTTCTGGCGAGGGCTTCTGTCAGTTGGATGCCCAGAATAAACTGAAAAGCACCAATCTGTCTCACTCACTTAGATGCATCAACCTGCCAATGGAACGAGAACCACGGATGAAGAAAGATGCTGAGAAGAACAGGGTGGGGACGGTATCCCAGGCCTGGCATCTCCAGGGCACTGTGAGAGGGTGAGCAGAGCTCCCTCCAGCCACTTGTCCACCCTTCGGTCATTCCAGGCGCTGAGGAAAGACGCTGGCACGGGAGCAGGGGAGCAAGGAGAGCGCCACACTGAGTCACCACGATGGAAATGTCTGCCTGCCATGAGGCTAGCCCGGTGTGGTCCTGTTTTCGCACAGGTATCTTGGCTCAGATCCATTTTTCTAACCCTTCCATGTCTTGGAGCATGGCTTGGAATCCGACATTCAGAGTGTCTTTGTGGTTTTGCTGGGTAGGCTGATTAAGCTTCTGGCGGCCGTTTGCTCTCTCTGTCGAAGGTCATGTAAACATATGGAGCTGAGATTTCCTCCCATTTCCGAGGCCCATTATTACCATTATGGGTTTGAAAGAAAAATCACTGGAACTAGGGTTGAACCAGCTTGAAACCAACCAACCAACCAACCCACTAACCCACCCAGGAGGGTACCTGAGTCTGAGAGGACAGACCAGAGCCAATGGGGGATGTTAACTTCTTACTCTCGGGCCACAGTGATGTGTGAGCGGTATTATGGCTCTCTGGGCAGTCTTCTTTTTCTTTTTTCCTTTCAGTCCATTTACCTACTTGCCTAACCTATTTTGTGAAACTTTTGCTAGGGGACCCAAGTGTTCCAAGAGTCTCATTACAGACCTAATTAGAAAGCGGGGACAGGAATGGGCTGAGGGTGGAGTGCGGTGTGGATCCCTCAGAATCCCAGCCACTGGGCTGGGTCTGATAAGCAGGATGCCGGCGACAGCTGCCAGCCCTGCCGCGGCAGAGTCGGGGCTCCCGGCTTGCGGACGTTATTCATGGAGCAAAGAGACAGACAGGCTGTATTCTAGCTGCAAACACCACACAGCGACAGTGCTACGGGGCTGGCTGGTACACACCTTCCGACGCGTCTGTATGGAAGTGCTGGTGAGTGAGGGGAGGTCCCGTCAGCGAGGCCTTTGCCCAAGGAAAGGTGGCCTTCTGGCTTCATCCCCGGAGACGATTCAGGGACACCAGCTGCTCAGTTTGGGGCCAGGCAGGTCTGGGGGTGGAGTCCTACGAGCCGTGGACATGAGTCCGCCTCCTGGGTTCCTCAGCACACGTGGTTTTACTGTGTGCCGACCACATGCCAGGCCTGTGCTAAGTGGGCCGCACAGAGCCCTGAGGAGAAATGTCCCCAGGGCACACGCTCGTAAGGCGTGCAGTCGGGATTCAAATGGAGGTCTGATTCCAGTGCCGGAACTCAGAGCTCATCACCACCTGGGGACACCTCACCTGTCAAGGGGAGAAGAGTTCCAGTGGGAACTCTTATCTGAAGGCCAAACGCAGTAACCCCGGGGTACAGCTTTGCTGAGCGCGGACAAGCGCACGAGCTTAAGGCTGGTCACTTCAACGCTTTGGGGGGCTCTGCGAGCACGTCCTCCTTTGTTCTAGGCCCTGTTCTCGACTGGTCTCAGTTTTACAAAGCTATTCTAAGAAAGAAATTCTGGAGGCACCATTGTTCCTTCCCCGGCTGCCAGAGGCGGCATCCGTAAGAAGAGAGGGCAAAGGGAGCCACGCCGGGACCACACACACACGAAAAGCAGCAACAGCAGAGTCCCTGTGTGTAAATGCCGCCAGTGGAGCCCTCCCGGGGAGCTGCCCCTGGGGTCTCTCCATCCCATAGCCGGCCGTTCCTCCAACCCCGTTCCCCAGCACCCCACTTCACCTACTCGATGTCGCCTGGCCTTCCTCACTGGTCTCTCCCTTCCAACCCCACTGAATGCTTTGCTTATGTCTTGTTTGCATGTGTTTTGTACGTGTGTTCTCGGGAAGGCACACCCTCTCCTCCATCTGCCCCATGATGGCCCCTCCATGGACCTGCCTGGCCCCCTCCCCACAGTCCAGGCCGCTGCTCTCCCGGTCCCCCTCCTGGCTCTCAGCTGGGCTTCTAGAAGCATGTGGCCCTCTGCGTGCGTGGCCCCTATATGCTTAAGGACACGCTCCCCTGGGATGGACGGTCCTTAAGAGAGGCTCTGTCTTAGCAGGTGAGGAAAAGATAGGGGAGAGTCATCCCTAAAAAACTGAGAACACCCTCCTCAAAATACAGCCCGCTCACAACAAGTTTCAGCCACAAGGTTAGAAACTGCTGGCAACTCCCGATTCTGCGGCCGGCTCCCTAACAGAGTAAGTTAGATTCTCCTGCCCTCTACTGGCGAAGAGCAGCACCGGCCCCGCCGGCGCCTCCGGAAAGGAGACAAAGACGGACTCACAAGGCATCCTTCCGCGTCTTAGAGACACAGCAGGTCAGACCCGCCGTCAACTGGTTTGCGGGGGAGGGGAGGCTGCCTTCAGCCAGATGCCCGGACGCATGGAAACGCACCCATCTGCCTTACTCACGGCGAGTCGGCCAGTCTCAAACTGCTAATGAGCCGAGACCCTGAGGAAATGGCTTCACACGGGGCCTTGCGGGCGGAGGAAAGCTGTTGGCTAGAAGGGGGTGGGGCAGCACTTCTGGCTGAGGGAACAACCTGAGCAAAGGCGCGGCACCCTGAGGGGACCTCCAGCTACCCACCTACTGCTGGGGCATTCCAGGCTCGGAGAAAAGATGCTGTTTCATTCCGAGGAGGCAGCTTAGTGCAGGGGACTCTTGAAGTGGAAATACCCGCACGCTTTCTCGGGAGGCCTGGGCTTATATAGATATGTCCCTTAGACTGGGGACATCCCTGTCCTTCTCTGGGCCTCAGTTTCCACATTTGCAAAATGAAAGAGTTGGAAGAGAACGATGTCTGCGGTTCTTTTTGGTTCAAAGATTCTGATCATCCACAGGCCTTGAGTCAAAGTAACCACGGCTGGTATGCTGAGGGCAAATGTGCAGCCTCGCCATGCGGCTTTTCCATCCAGGTGACACTGGGATGCGGCCCCTTCTGAACCCCCTTCTGCTATTCCTGCCTTGTGCTACCTTGGTGAAGTGGCAGAAGCTGGTTTTTGTCCACAAAAGCAAGATGGCAGCTGAGTCACCTCTTGTGCTGTTTCTCTAACCCTCATCCTGCTTGGAATAGGACTGACAGGGCCAACCCACAAAACAGCAGCAGCGTTCAATCACCTCCCAGACAGACCCAGCACTTTAAAAGAATAAATAAATAAGGCTGCGTTTGACTCTTTTTTTTCCCCTCCACTTGGAAATTTGTAACATCATTAGCTACAAGTAAATATATCAGCGAGATTAATGGAGTGAATCACAAAGTGACTTGATTGGATTTAAAGCCGCATTATTTCTTTGGGGTGAATTAGTAAATTTAGCACTGTCAAGAGATGATAGATTGAGAACGCAGGGGCTGGGAGTCCTTATTGATCCCGATGATAGATTGGCATTAAGGAGAAGCTGGAATGGCTTCCTGCACGCTGTTTTCAGAGAGAAAGGAAACATGGCTTCTCTACCCACTTCATTAACTGCACAGGAACATAGCGTCCTCTTCCGGGCACACGGTTGAGTTGTGACCACCTATGGTAGATAGTGTCTAAGATCGTCTTCAACAACCCCAACCCCTTGGTCATCACGTCCTTGGGTACTGATCCTGTCTGTTGAGTCTAGACCAGAACAAGTGGCTTGCTTCTAACACACAGGATGCAGCAGAAGCAATGAGCTGTCACTTGTGAGACTGGGTTATAAAAGGACTGTGGCTTCTCTCGCAAGTGCTCTCTCTCGCCCACTCTTGGGTTGTTCACTCCAGGGGAGCCCTGGTGAGGTGGCCCTGTAGAGAGGCCCCAGGGAGGGAGCCTGAAAGTGGATCTTCCTCCAGGTGAGCTTTGGGCTGACTACAGACCAGGTTGCGTCTTGATTGTAGCCTCATGCCAGACCCTGAGCCAGAACCACCCAGCTAAGCCGCTTCTGGATTCCAGACTCACAAAAACAAGCCGCGAGATAATAACTGTTGTCCTAAGTCACTAAATGTGGGGTCATTTGTTATACAGCAATAGAAAACTGATACACCACTGACTTGCTCTGGCCACTAAAATGTGAGCAGAAACAATGTGTGTCATTTCTGAGGAGCGGTTTTGAGAACCAGTGTGCAACCTGCCACAGGCTGGTTTCCTGCTGTGGCAACTGCAGACTGGGGTCAGACGACACCTCTGTGATCCACGGTCCTGGAGTGAGTGACGAGCCAAGTCTCACTGTCCCCAGCACCACCAACCTGCACTGGACATGCAGTGTGACCGAGAAATATACTTTGGTTGTATAAAATCACTCAGATTTGGGGATTATTTGTTATCACGCATGCCCTTGCCCAGCCTGATTAGCACACCGTTCAACCAAAGTGTGCTACGGAATTGTGGGTGGGTGGGAGGGGCAGGTCTGGAGCAATGTGAGAAACACACCTGCTCTTTCTGCCAAGAACACAAGAAGAGTTGATTGAAATGGTTTTGAGATGTGGTGTGTTTCCAAAGGCCACCACACAGGAAAGATTTCCAAATATTCTGTCTCCTTGACCCATTTGTACACCTGCACTCCCAGAACACATGCTCCAACTTTTAGTTTAGAAAGTAGGGTCCTCATATAGGTCGATGGACCAACACTCAGTGAGCATGTGTATCCGGCAGGCACTTCCACACCCATCCTCATTCAATTCTTACCATAGCCCTGCAAGGCAGAGATAATTATCATTACGCTTCATTTACAGGAGAGGAAAACACAGAGTTGAGGAGTCAAATCAAGGATAGGGGGTCAGTCAGCCTCCAGGTAGACCCTGGCAGAATGCAGAGTTGAGGGTCTAGGCCCTCTGAATCAACACCTCACGATCGTCCCTTCTAACCTCAGGTGGGACAGCAGCTACAGAGGGGGACGCTGCCGCTTAGAGGGAGGTCTGCGAACCCACAGGCTGACAGCTCCTTACAAGGGAGGAAATGCTTGTGGACGGCGGCTAGAAATTGAGAGGTATTCCTTACTTGTATCAATGAAGACAGCATCCACGTAGATTTTGGTACACAAAGAGCCCAGGATAAATCCACAGGCTGGTCCGAATACCAGCATCGTGAACAGGATTCCTGAAAAAAGAAGATGAAACAAAGATTAGATGACAAAAACAGAGGCCATTCAAAGGTCAAGGAAATTATGTTACATCAATCGGACGAATAGTCTGATCCTACAAATGACATAAAGGGAATTAGTTTAAAAACCCGAGAGGGGGAAAGCTTGTATTTCTAATTCTTTAGAAACTCTACTGAAACATTTTGTATTACGCAGGAATTCTATAATATTTTGGTAGGTTGCTTTAAAATATTTGTGGGCACCAAGTACACTTATTTTTACAGGACTCAATCCCACATCATATCAAACATTAAAATACAGACATGTCTATCATTAAACATTTTTTTCTGCCATAAACATTTTGTGAAGGAATTTTTATAATTTTGTTTTTACACTTATTTGGCGTTATGCAATTCATTTAATTTACGGTTGGCTAAGATTTCTCAGCACTCACTATGCAAACTCAGGAATTTTGTAAAGTGAGAAAAACTGAAGCCACAAATTATTTTCAAATGTAATGAAATGTTTATCAGCATTAAATTTAGCAAGTAACAAAGCTGACATAATGGTATGCTTGAGAACATTTAATTAGGTATTTATTCATTTCAATTTTGCATTTCCCCCCGCATTTTGGGGTTGCTATGTGCTGTGATTATAATAGTAGTTTCAGGACTCCAGCTATTTTTTTCCACAGCACTTGCAAAGATGGAACTAGGCACAGGCGTGAGTAGCTGGTGGACAGAGTACCTAGAATTGGATCGTTTTGGAAAAGTATTGAGCTCAAATTAAAATGCACAGTTTCCAACTAAATTTCACTACGCTAGACATTTCCCAAGCACTGACTATTCTCCAGCTCCTGGGGGTAAAAACAAGAGTGAGTGAGTGGCCTTTCCCTGAAGATGCTGGCCGTCTATGGGGAACATCCACACACGTGTCCAGGTAAGTGAAGCAGCCAGCGTGAAGGGTGGATGCTAACAGGTCCACAGGGCACATGAAGAGCAAGGGAGGAGATGATTGCGACCCTAGGGCATCTGGGCTCCGCCGGAGGGGAATTCTGGTCTGTTCGCAAGGTGGACGAACTCAGCCTGAATTCTCCCCGTGGTGTCCCCATGAAAACACTCAGACATTCATCCATCCAATCAACATTTATTGAGATCCTTCTGCGTGCCAAGCAGTCTTCTCAGGAAGGGGGATTCAGCACGGAACCAAACAGTCAAAAACCCTGGCTTCCTGGTTGACTGACTTGGGGGGCAAGGATGAGGGGTATCTGGAACTCATGTACACGGGGTAGGAGTGTAAATCGGACAGCCGCTGGCAAACCTTGGGCAGTGTCTGAAAAACGGAAGATGACCCAATGACCCACAACTCTAACTCCAACGTAATACTCTGCAGAAAGTCCAACCGGTATTGGGAGATACATGCAAAAATGCTCATGTGTCAACACTGTGAGATCCCCACATGCAAACAACAATGCCCATCCTTTGGAGAATAGAGAAACCAGGCGTGACACCGCCATACCACGGGATTACTATAAAGCAAAGATATCAAAGCACCAACAAGATGGACGTATTTTAAAGGACGTAATTCCAAGCAAAAGAACACAGACAGGCAAGAATACATACTGGCGTGACCTCACTTATCCAGAATTCAAAACAGTAAAACTAAACTATTTAGTGATACACCAGTAGGTAGTCAAACTGTAAGGAAAATCATAGAGCCAGAAGAGTTTGGAAAATCCAAATGGAGACTTTTATTTGGAATCTACTGGCTCAGGACAAATTAGTTAACTGTAGTATTATTAGTGATACATGATAACTAATGAAAGTACTAAGAAACATTTTGTGTGTGTTTGTGGAATGTGATACACACACATCATTAGTGTGTCACACTGAATGAATGAAAGTGTATTAAATCGTATAGAAATGCATAGTACCAGGATGGTGGTTACTGCTGTGGGGGAGAGAGCGAGGAAGTTACCATCTAGAAGAAGGCAGGGCGGGGTGAAAGTGGGGTTCTTAGGTGCTGGTTCTGCATTTGGTTTGTTTGTAAGTCATACGGATGTTTGTTTCACAACAATCTGTCAGTCTGTGACATACTTTCTGCACAGAACATGACTTACGTTTCTCACGTACATGGGCCTGTGTCACATAAGTCTGTATGTACAAACGGCTACTGGCCCCTTACTGCGTGCTCACTGAATGCGGGCAGGGAGCGGGCTATGGGATTTACATGTTGTCTCATGATTCCTCCTGACAGGCCATGAGGTGGTGCTGTCTTCCCAGTTTTATCCAAGAAGGAACTGAGGACCACAGAGATTAAGCCACTTGCCCCATGGCGTGTGGCTTCCAGGTGGCAGCCAGACCTGGTGCCCCTCTGCAGCACTGGGTCCCGTTAGCCCAAGTTAAAGGGCAAACCCCCAACCCCGAACCCCTGCTATTCACAGGCAACCGCACGCACCAGCCTCACGGTGAAGAAGCCCTTCAGGTGGGTGATGGATGGCACCCCAGAAACCAAAGCACGCAGCAGGGAGCCCCTCCCACCTGCCGGAAGGTAGGGCCGGGGTGAATCCAGCACCGCCATTTACCAGCTGGCATGCCTGGGCAAGTCCATCCCATCTACACTGGCTCCACCTCTGAAAAGTGGAGATGCTAAGAAGACATATTTTAGGGTGCTGCACGGAGGAATAAAAGACAGCAGAGGTAAGGACCCGTGTGACCCCAGCACAGATGAAGCCCCTCACAAATGTTCATTTCTGCTGATGCTCCATGGCTTGGCGGGGTGACAGAAGAACCCGGGGAAGGGAAGAAGCTGTGGGTACCCCCTTTTCCTCCTCTCAGGGCGCCCAGGCTTCTGCAGCCAGGCCCCTGGAGGCCTGCTCTGCATTGCTCCCTAATAGACAAGAAGAAGAGCCCATCAGTGGGCTGGCCAGGGCAGCACGCACTGCATCGTGTGAAGGACAGAAGCCAGCATGCGACGTGAGGCCTGGAGTCCATGCCAACAGCCCACCAGGGCCGGGACACAGGCGTGAAGGCCGCTGCTACCTGCACGCACAAACTTCATGCAAAGCCAAACCGGTGTCCAGAAACCCAGGCATCTCTACCAGCGGCCCTACTCACTTTGAAATGAGACCAGTCTGCTAGTATTTCTGAGGGTTGCTGGGGGGGAAGGACACCTGCCTCAATATGGCACAAATGCTCCCTAGGCCTCAGTTTGCTTCTCTGTATAGTGGGCAGGGCAAGAGCCCCCACCAAAAAGGCTTCAGAAAAGTTCCTGAAACACAGACTTTCTCCCAAAAAAACAAAAACAAGCAAACAAACAAAAAAAAAAACACCAAAAAACCATTAGCTGTTAGTTACTCTTCTCGCTGGGATTTCCAACAGCAGATTTTCTTTTCTGCTTCATTTGATTACTTTGGCAAGAGATGCTTAGTTTAGAGAATGAGGAAAAGACAGAATCACATAAAGAAATATCATAGTTTTCATATTTCCTTTTGGGCTTTGTTGCACTTGCACGTTATTTCTTCCAATGTGCTTTTGCATTGATGGGACCAGATAGCTTAATTTAAAAATAAGACCTCTTTTTAAAACAAAATCATTTGAAAAGAAACACATGCTCATGGAAGAACGATCTGAGAATAAACCAAAGATGGAGAGGCATCGTAACCGAGAACACAGACCCCAGAGGCGGCCAGCACCTGTGACCTTGCTGTGTGACCTTGGAGAAGTTACTTTACCTTCAATGGGCCTCAGGTTCCACCTGAAAGTGGAGATAATAATAGGACCTACCTCGCAAGGTTGTTTCGAGGTTTCAGCAATGAATGCACACGAAGTGCTTTCCACAGTGCCTGGCATACAGTAAGCGCTCAAGATTTTAGCAATTATTATGATGATTATAAGGGAGATGGCACAAAACAGCCTCTCTCACCGCCCAGAGGAAAACACTGGTATTCATTTAGATATTCCCTTCCAGTGTATCTCTATATGTGATGTTCATATGTTTTTTTAGAATAATTTTATAATAAATACCCAACACATCTCTCCTCATAGAAAGCCTGGAAATAAAGGATAAGATTTTCTAAAGAATCTATTTTTGAGCGAACAGAACGATGTACTGCGGTAAAATTTAAGGTGCTGATGGAAGAGAATTTCAAGAACCGGGCACTTCTCAGCCGCCCTCCAGAGAGTGGTGAAGGCGGAAGCTAATATACTCTGGACCCCGCACTGCCCAGCACCTGAAGCCCAGCTCTGGATCCCTTCCTGCCCTCGGGAGGGATGGCCACCGAGGCCACTGTGAGCTCATGTGACAGCCCTGCCTTCTTAGCAGTGACTAAGGCAGCTCTGAGCAGGGCAGATAAATGGTGGCACTGAGGGTTCTGTGCGTGACACAGTGAAAGACCACCTCAGGGGGAGTCTGCAGTTTTCTCTGCAAGGCTCCTGAGATGTGCCCGGTACCACTTCGAGAAAATGAGACGACATTCTCTCCGGGACTGTCTCACTGGGCTGGTATATGTGGGTGAGTGCTTCGGCCTCTTTTCAAAGGGAAGTGGTCTAATGCATCCTTTGTTTTTGTCTGATTATAAAAGGGATGCATTCAGAAAGTGGGGCAACCTACTATTCTCCCACCATCCTGAGGCAATAGCTTTCTTCAAGGCTTTATCCCATCTGAATTACTGGAGGTTAAACAAAAATTCTCATGACCCCATGATAAGGTTCATGTCACCATACTCTGTTTGTAGATGAAAATAATGGAAGCTCAGAGAGGTTGGTCAACTGCCTCAAGGCCACACAGCTTGTATACGACAGAGGTGCATTTGAACTCAGGCCTCCAGGACCACCTAGGTTCTAAGAGGAAAAACAGATGGGACATCACACAGCGGTGAAGCCTCTGGAATCAGCCAGCTCAGCTTGGCTGCTGGCTACATGTCTTAATTTCTGGATGACTCATTTCCCAACGCTGAGTCTGGGAATGAGAACACTTATGAGAATTAGATGCAATGCATGCAATTACATGCAATTCTGGTGCCCAGAACGTAGTCGATGTTTTCTAGATGTCTCTATGTCTCAGGGATGATGAGTCCAAGAAGGGCAGCCTGCGTGGCTGGTGTCCCCTGGGTATGTGTCTCTGTTTCTTTAGCTGGACTCAGAGTCATTTTAACCCTGCATGGTCCCCTCGAGTGGGTAGGACGCAGAGGCTGCTCAGGTTGGCTGTGCCTCTTCCCCACTAGAGGGCAGCCTCAGCCTAGAAACGACAGAGTCGGGGCTTCTGCCACCTCACGTCCTCCACTTCCTACGCAACTGCCCGTGAAACCCGGGGTCAGCGCACTGCTTTTATCACTCCCACTTGCCTTCTGTGCCCTCAGTTTATTCCATCTTGAAATGCGCAGGCTGAAATGTCTGCCCTAAGAAGGAGCGAGCTGCACCACACGTGCATGAATAAAACATGATCCATAAACAGCAGGAAGCCTGCCAAACATGGGGTGCATATGTATCCCGTGCCCACTGCCACAGCCTGGCAGCATGACGTCCCTGACCCTACTTATCTCTCAGGGGGAGGCAGAGAGAAGGGAGGACGAGGAGGCAACCATTCTCTGAACACAGCTTACGTACAGACTCGGCACACAATCGGTGTGACAGAATCATCCCACCACAAACTTTATAAAGGAAACGAAACAGTACTGTCACTAAGGCCACATGGTGTGTGCAACAGTTTCCAAGCCCCCTCCCACGTATCAGAACGGTCCCCTCTTAAGTCAGCTATATTCCTGGGTCTCAACGCTGGCTGCACATTGGAATTACCTGGGAACTTAAAAAAAACTATTAACGCCTAGGTCCTGCCCCCCGAGATCTGATGTAGATGGTCTGGGGTGCAGCCTGGTTACCAGGAGTTTTTTCAAGCTCTCCAGGAGACTTTCTGTGGATTCAGGTGAGAACCACAGGGCACTGCTCCTGCTGACCTTGACCAAGGAACCGGGTGGTACCCAAAATGCATCTGGGCACGTGGGAAAAGGGGAGGACAGGAACTGAATGCTAGCTGACGTCAGCCCTGAAAGGTGGAGCGGCAGCCAGACAGAGCGTGGCCAGACTGAGGTCACTCCCTGAGCGTGTGGCACAACGGGCCTTCTCTCGTGCAGCCAGCCAAAGTGGCCCCGTGTGCCACCACAACTGTGCGCTTGACTGCAGAACTCTGCCTGGCGTGCCTGGCACGCCCCCGGTGCTGTCTGGCTTCTAGGTTTTACTTGCACTGGTACTCACCCCGTTTTTCCCTCTTCTCCAGGCCCTGAGCAGTGCACCACAGGGCTGCCCTCCATTCAAAGCCTGCCTTAAATGCCACCTCCTCCACAGGGCCTTCCTGGATTTTCTCTCTTCATCCTTCCCCCCCCCCCCCCCTTCTGCCACAGCACCTAGCCTGAGAATTCTGAGAATTCTTCCGCAGTCCTGCTTACAATCTGCCTGGATGTAAAAGTAAAGTTCCATGTATTAGGCATGCCATAATAATGGCAGGCTCAGGAAAGGCAGAGAACTTAAAAAATATATATATCCTGTTTTCCACAGGGGCGATGGAGCCCTTTGCATGGAGGAGAGCCCCAGTGTTTGTTAAACTGAGTACTACCCAGGCCTGGGAGGTGGGAAGCCTACCGTTACGGAGAACAGCGCATCTAATGAAGGTCCTCTTACAAGGCTAGGCGTCTTGGGGACGCTTGGGAAGGACATGCAGTTGTTTCATAGTCTTGGTTTCTCAGCCCAGCTCACAGAACCTTCTCTTCCTCCCCCCGGCCCAGCAGGGCCCTACCAGGGTGAGGGCACACGTCCTTGTGGCTGGCCGGCCAGTGGGCATCAGATGTGCTGCCCACAGGGGAGAACCCACTGTCAGCAGGGGCCAGGCTTTGGTGGCTCCCTGCCCAGGGCCCCTGTGGGAATGATGTCTCAGGGCTGGAGTTACCATCAAATTCTCCTGTAGCTTTCTTTGTACGTGGCAGGTACCAAGGAGCAGAGCTGGGCTGGCTGAGTCTCTTTACAGTAAGTGAGAACACCCCCCCCCCCATTAAAGCCCCTAGAAAACCCTGGCCCATGAGTGATGGCACTGCACTGGCTGATGAAATGAGAAAATGCCGTGGCAAGGTGAGCGCTCTGAAACCACAAGCCACACGGGCAGGAAACCCACCCAAATAAACGACAGGCTGCACCTTCCTGAAGGGCCCACATCCTGTTTGCCTGCTGAGTGGGGGCTTCCTAGAAGCTCTCTCTCTGCAGATTCTGAGATAACAGGGTGGTGAGTTTTCCTGTGGCTTCCATGTCCCCAGCCTCCAGCAGGGGACACTGGAGAGATGGCCAGGCCTGAAGCCTCCTCTTGGGCCCACAGCCACAGGAGGAGGCCACGCCGACGGCACCCAGCCTGTCTCAGCCTGGGGAGCGCCAGCTGAATTGTGTGCCCCCAAATCCATCTGTTGAAGCACTAATGCCCCAGGACCTCAGAGTATGACCGTATTTGGAGGTAGGACCTTTAAAGAGGCGATTAAGTTAAAAGGAGGCTGTTAGGCTGGGCCCTAATCCAGTAGGACTGGTGTCCTTGCACGAGGAGGAGGAGACACAGGAGGGTGTGTGCACACAGGAAGGCCGTGTGAGGACACAGGGAGCCCGTGTGAGGACACAGGGAGCAGGCGGCCGTCTGCAAGCCGAGGCGAGAGGCCTCAGGAGGAACCAGCCCTGCCGACACCCTGGTCTCACACTCCCAGCCGCCAGAGCGGGGAGGAAATAAAGGCCTGTGTTTAAGCCCCCTCCACCCCCAGTTTGTGGCACTTCGTGATGGCAGTCTGAGCAAACTAACACAGCTCGCAAGACCGGTGTGAGAATCGCGCGTACATGAGAGCACTTGCAAACTACAGAGTGCCACCCAAGGCCGTGGGACATTAGCTGCACAGGGGAGTCAATGAACATTGATGACACTGTCCCAGCACTCCCAGACGTCAGGAAGGAATGGACGCAGCACACTGCGTGGCCGGTAGCCCTGGCGGGTAGAAAACAAGCTGTGTGTGTAAGGAAGAGCCTTGTGTTACTTATTACGGCTGAACCTCTCCCCGTGCCCAGCAGCGGGCAACGCTGAGGTACGTTTGCTCAGTGTTGCACACAAGACCAGTGGTTTTCGCACGGAGGTGAGCTTGAGTTGCTAGAAGACCTGTAGAAAATCAGACGAGGGGAGCAGCTCATTCACAGCCAGGGGCTGGAGTCGGGTTTTGAATCAGGGCTATGAGTCGTGACGATGACGTGGGGACAGGGCACTGACACCGAGCCCGCCGAGGGCTGGGTACCAGCACGTCCCATGCACCACAACCCTATCTGTGGGTACACTCGCATTTTACACATCAGGAAACTGAGGCACAGAAAGATGCTGTAACTTGCCCAATGATACACTTACAGCAAGTGGGAAGAATGAAGACCAAGGATTTCAGAAAAGCGAGGAAGGAGAGCGAAGGGCAGTCTGGGAGATGGGAGAGGTGGGCGGGCCTGGCCGCGAGGCAGGCGATACGGGGAGGCCCTTGCCAACCAGCAAAGGCCTGTGGCGCTGTCACAGAGGACTCGGGTCAGGCTGGCTGCCTGTCACGGGAGCAATGGCAGCTCCCGGCATAGGCGTGTTTGGCTGACGCTGTGTCAGGAAGATAAACCTGGACGCAGCCGTGGGGGCAACGGAGGGAAGGAGCAGGGAGGCCAGTGGGGAATTCAGAGGGTGGCCCCACAACTGGATAGGAGCTCAGGTTCTCTGGGCCCCCAATCCTGCACTTCCTTCCACCCACCACGTGGCAGGAGGAAACAGCAGAAGAAAGGCTGAAGGCCACAGACATCCTTCTAATAAGTTCTAATGGAACCAGTGTCTGCAGGGTGCTGGAGGCTCCTCTCTGAGCCTTAGCCCGACTGCCACTAGGGAGCCAAGTGGCCTGAAGGAGACAGAACTGTCCCAAGTACTTATACACACACCCATGGGGGACTCTGCCCTCACTCAGCAGGGCGTCCTCTGGGCCTTAGTTTACCCATCCTCAAGTCAACAAGCCTGCATTCCCCCATAGGTGGGAACGGGAGACGGATGCTCAGGCATTTCCACTCATCTGTCACCAGAGGGCGCCAGACACCTTCTCATGCCAGGGACGGCGGCTGCAGGAGCAGGCGGGGGGTTTGCAGGTCACAGTGGGACTTGCCCAGCAGCTCCTTGGAAGTGGCTTCCTTGCCTGTCGGAGGACACGGTGGCACATGACCTGACAGATCTGTGGCCATTAGTGAAGGCTGTCATGCTGTGTCTGGCAAGAAAACAACGCTTTCCCAAACGCATGTGAAGGGGAAGGGAGACCTTCCAGATGGTAGCGGATTACGGACCGCGACCTCCCCAACTGGGACGGGCTGTGCTTGACTAATTGTCCTACGTCTTGTGAAATCATGCTCCTGCCCGGCTTGAAACTGTCAGGGGTGCCCTACTTTATAACACGCGGTCCAAACTTTGGCCTGGCAACGTCATGGGTAGGGGCAGGGCCGAGATGCCAGGCTACACAACCACAGCAGGTGCTGGGTGGACTGGCTCTGAGAACAGAATGGGGACACAGATGGGCAGGGCCTGGCCAAGTCTCCCGCTGAGTGGGCACTGCAAGGGCAGGGGCGGGCCAGGCTCTGAGGTGCACACAGCAGCAGCAAGCAATGTTCAGGGAGGCCACTGCCAGCCGGCCTCATCTGCACAGAGTGTCACAGTCAGGCATGGGGGCAGGGAGGGTCGGCCAGTGGGAGGCCCCGGGCACGGCCCGTCAGCCAATCAGGGGTGCCTCAACAGGAGACCCTCCGTGGTCAAATGAGCAGAAGCCCAGCTGTCATTCAGAGGGAACAAGATGGGGACAGGGGCTGGCATTCTGGGATAAATAAATCCCACCATCAAAACTGCCCTGCATACAGGAGAACCGACAGCAATGACACCCTGAAACTTGCCTCAGAACATGGCCTACGGCTGTGAAAACCTCTCCCATCTAAAGGCAGGGCTGGCGTGCCGAGGTCCCCAATGGGACAAGACAAGCAGACTGCGGAGGTGACAGCCAGTGGGACCCAATGGACACATCCTCCTATTTCCAACCTTGTCCCCAGTGGGGCCCCTGTACCAAGGGGTTTTGAAAAACCAAGGAAAATGGTCAAGGTGTGAGCAAAATGCAGATTTCACCCTGCTTTGTCACTAAAGGGGGCAACGTCTGCTTGCTGGCATGACAGTCTGGTGATTGGAACCTGGCAAAACGCGAGGATGGGTTATTGAACGCTGGGTTTCCGTGCTGTAAGAAGGAGCCGTTGCCGTCAGAAGTCGACAGGACTCAGCAGCATGCCACTGGCCTTCCCTGACAGGGTCCAGAGGCTGACGTGGGGGGTGGGGTGAGTCCGAAACCAACCAGACCTCGAGAAAAGCACAGACTGGACAAAAGCAACCGTTTGCTATCCGAGGGAGGGAAAGAGCACTGGTGCCGGGGCCCAGGGCTGGCCGAGCCTCCTCCGGCCAGCAGAGCAGGTGCATGGAGTCTTGTAGAGAGGGAGGGAGGCCCTCTGTCCCATTCTCTGCACAGGCGATGGGGCAGTGACACACTGTGCCCACTTGACAGGGAAGAGCAACATACGGAAAGCAGATTAAAGACTCAAGACAAGTCAAACAGGCGGAATCCACGATTCAAATGATCAGTGTGGGGTAAAGGCAGCATTCGCATCCAGGAAACTGTAGGCTGGGCCAGGGAAGGTGTGGTGTGCCGGCTGTTGGAGGCCAGAAGTGTCAGCACGAGTCCCCATGTGTGAAGCGCTTGTCCCAAATGCTGATGCCACCTCCATGGCATGGACAGAGTCTGGGGTACAAGGGAACAGCCCCCTTATTCTCACATGGTCAGTCCAGAATACGACATTTAGAGACGGCCACACTGGATTTTCTCCTAGAAGGGACACCTGGGGGAATGGAAGAATCCAGAAGCCATGCCAACAAATGACTAAAGGACTGAAAACAAAGTTCGAGCGGGTGGTATGATTGAAACACTGCCACAGAGGAATAAGAGCTTAACCACTGTGTGTCTTTCCAAAGAAGCCAGCGTGTATAACAAAGCACGTCACCAGGAATTGCTGGGCCCAGGTGGACTGGCTCTCTTGGTAGGTAGTGAGCTCCTCACCACTGGAGGTATTCAAGTGGAGGCCGAGTGACCTGGTGTCAGGGGTGAAGGGAAGGGTTTTCCTGCTGGGTGGTAGGAGGACAGATAAGATGGTTCCCAATTCTAAGATTCTAGGGTTTTCATCTGGGCCCTCTTCCTGGAATGTCTCAAGCTTCTCCACCGTCCCAGGCACACAGAGGATGGGGACCCTTCTCGCCGACTGCTCCATAAGCACCAGTGTGAAAGCCCTTCCCAAAGGGCAGGAGTGATTAAACTCAACCCAGAAACCAGGACGTGGGGGGTGCCCTCCAGACGCCATGTCAGCTCTGGCTACCCCCGATGCTTTGCTCGCTGCACTAAAGATTCTGAGCCTGAATCAGTACTGGCTCCTTGAGCAGCACCTCAGTCCCAGAAGATGGCTTTTTTGGAAAATTATCTATGTAGACACCGAATTTCCGTAGACAAATTTGAGAGGTGGGATCCCAACTCGCAGATTGGAGAACGGGGCAGAGGAGCTGCTGAGGGATGTCCATTTTCAAAAAGGAAATAGGGCAGGTGGACGGATGGACAGCGGCACTGGGACAGCACCATGCCCACCTGGGGGGTCGCTGGGTGTGGCCCTCAAGGTCGGCCCGCGAACAGGACTGGAGAAAGTATCCCTACAACTGGACCAAACACTGTGAGCCCCCAGTTCCTGGAAAATCACTTCTGGTTCTGGCTGCGTAACGCAATTTGGGCTTAACCGAAGGGACTGGCGGGAACTCTTCCTAACAGAGGCACTGGGCAGGCAGCAATTTGTGCCTCTTATTATTATTATTATTTTAAAATTTGACAAAGCGACTGACTGCCTCAGTTCCGACACGTGACCGGCTACAGCTCAGGAGAGGGGCAGTGATGCCCCTCTGGGGACATCTGATCATGTCTGCAGACATTTTTCCTTGTCATAACCGGGTGGGGGGAGCTACTGACATCCAGTGGTAAGAGCCAGGGATGCTGCGAACAGCCTGGGACGCACTGGACAGATCCCACGACAAAGAATGACCCAGCCTGAAATGTCACCGGTGCCGAGGCTGAGAAAGCCTGCGCGGAAACCACCGGCCTGCCGTCTGTACGCCTCCGAGCCTTGCCACGTTCACATTCAACGCGTGCAGCAGGCAGGGCTGGGTGCGGGTGGGCCGAGCACGCGGGTTTCTGCCCCGGGGGACTCTGGCATCTGGTCTTAGAACTGAGCAAGCTTGAGGATTATCCTTGTTTCTGCCAGAGAAGATGAAAAGCAAAACAAAAACCCATGCCCTGCCATTCTAGAAGTTCTTGATTATCTTTGAAAACCAGAATAAGCATTCGTGTCCACTGGCTCCTGACCAACCCCGCTGAGAATGACACTGTCATCTGGCTCCGTGGGGGTGGGGTGAAGAGAGAGGAAACGAGTGACGTGAGGACGGCTAATCTCATAGAACACACACTGCAGTGTAGACCCGAGTAGCTCACTCTTCACAGATGATGAAACCAAGAAGTCACGTGGTCTTGTCTACACCCAGCCCATTTCCTCGCCTTGGATTTGACTCGAAAATCTCCCAACTCTCCGCTCAAGCTCAGGTTTGCAAACTGGGCTCCTGGGGCTGCCGGGCTGGGCGGGGGGCGGGGTGGGGAGCTCCGTGCTTCTCCATCTGCCCTGTGGACTCCGGTGTAAGGTTTGTAGTCCCAGAAAGATCTGTCCCCATCTGGGAACGTGTGGATGTGACCTTATTTGGAAAAAGCAGCTTTGCGGGTGTCATTAAGTTAGGGATCTGGAGATGTGATCAGCCTGGATTCCCCCAGGGGGCCCATAAATCCAAGTGTCCTTATAATGTACACAGAGAGGAGAGAAACAGAGGGAGAGGAGAAGGCCATGTGAAGCCCAAGTGACACAGTCACAAACCAAGGAATGCTGGAGCCCCCCAAAGCTGGGGGACAAGGGAGGATTGTCCCCGCAGCCCCCTGAGGGAGCACGGCCCCACCCACACCTTAGTGCCACACTGCTGGCCTCCAGGACCAGGAGCAAGTATCTGTTGTTTTAAGCCCCAGGAAGTTAACACAGTTTTCTGTAAAGAAAGGGTCCCACAGCCAAACACCTGACAATCACTACTGCCCCTGGGACACGTCCCCTGGCTCTTCTATGAAATCCAGAGCAGGAACTCAGAAAACAGCTGTTGAATAAAGGTGGCCAACAACCGGTTGAGCCCAACCTCCTTCTAAAGACATTCGATTCAGAATCCGGGCGGGGGGTTTAGCATGAAGGGAGCTCCGCTCACTGGGCTCAGAATTTCTCAGTGTTTTCTAACTAACCTCCGTTTTGCACCATCCAGTATCTTCTGAAGCCTATGGGTGAGAAGGCACTGACTCCCATTAGGAAAGAGGAAAGACGTGCTAGCACCTCCGCTGCTACCCAGGATCGCACACAGTGGGCCTCCTAGGGATGACCCGCTGAGCGCCACCAACTGTGACCGCTGGAGAAAGGCGACACGCTCCGTTTGGAGACCTCCCGAGGTTCCGGTGCAAGCGACTCAGTGGGAGGAATAAGAGCCCGTCACATCCAGGCCCCATATGATGACCACGACACACCCCATGTGATCTGCCTGCTGGGAATCACCCTACAAATGGCCTGTCACCAGAAACCCTCGGTCACGGAGTCGTCACTCAGAGTCTCTAGAGACGGCCTCGCTCCCCATTTCACAGGTGGGCACACCAAGAGCCTGAGAGATGACGTGACACATCCCCCAGGTGTCACAACGGAAGAACGAGGGCCAGACGAGAGGTCACAGATGCCCAAGCCCCTGCACTGCCGCCTCCCCTGGCAGGTGGGCACGATCCATCAGGAAGGGTGCTCCGTGCCGCTGATTGGTCTGTAAACCCTAACGCAGGAGGAAAATCAGGCCCAGACAGGAGACAGCCAGCTTCGGACGACTGTCTCTGACGTGCACCTTTTACAAGGCTAGAAGCTGACACGTCATGTGTCCCTGAGTCTAGGTTACTCGGCCGGCAGAGGGCCGCAGGCTGTCCTCTGAACCCCTCCCATCTGCTCCACTGCAGCCAAACGGGAGGATGTGGGGTTCTCTCCACCACCTCCCCTGCAGACTGGGAGCTCCCCACGCTTGGGCCACGTCTCCTGCTTCCTCACACACCCGCTCCTCCATTGCCCCGCGGTCCAGCTCGGGCCAGCCGCCAGCACCGCCGTGCACCCCCTGGGCCCCACCAGGGAGCGACGTTCCTTCACTAGGGGGTCTGCAACTCCCCAGGCGGTCCGCACCCTTCTCGTCCTGGCTGGCTTTCCCCCTCTGCTTCTTACTGTCTTTCTGTGCTCCTTCTGCCCCAAACATACTGCTCATATGAAATAAATGACTTAAGTGATATACATATATATATTTTTAAATTGTGGTTAAAGTTCGCATAACATATAATTTACGGTCGTATCCACTTTCAAGAGCGCAGTTCAGTGGTGTGAAGTGTATTCACATCTGTTCAATCAATCTCCAGAACCCTTCTAAACGATACATGTTTTTAAGGGATGGAAAATTCCAAATATAAAAGTAAAGAGAACAAACAACAACGAAGGCCCATCAGTAACCCCGACTGTCATCAACTCTCGGTCAGTTTCCCACGTACACCCTCATGTACGTCTCCTACCTCTGTGTTATTTAAATGCAAATCGCAGAACTCTTTCGTCCCTGAGTATTTCAGGACCTGTCTTTAAAGGAGAAAGACAAAACCACACGGCTGTCATCACCCCCCCAGACATTTAATAATAGTGGCAGGAGGTTATTTACCCTTCAAAGCCCCTTCTCACGCTGAAACTTCTTTACCCTCCCCACAGTGGTGTGAAGTGTCATCGAGACCCAGTGCAGACCAGGGACCTGAGCTCCCAGCTGAGTGATTTCCTAGGAACCCTGGTGGGAGACGGAACTTTCTCAATCAGAGCCTCCTGCTCTCCCCCAGGCCCGCTTGCCCCCCTGGGAGAACGGCTGGCTTGCAGAAGCCGCTTCTGAATGGGCCTGATGGCCAAGCCGCAGAAGCAAAACCCCACCACGCTCTGACCTCCGCGAATTCTAAATGGCCCAGTTTGCCTTCTATACAAACTTCCGCTTTCTTTTCTTTTTCTAAAGGCCTAAATGCTACTGCAGTACAACATCTTGACTATTTCACATTTTATTTTTAGTCCTTTGTGGGGAGAGGCAAGAAAGGAAGCGAGGAAGTAGATTTATGGCACCTGGGTGGGTTCTCGGCCCCTGCTCTCAGGGAGGGCTTTCCCCAGTGAGTCACTCGGTGCCTCATTTAGATGCTGCAGAGCTCTGTGGAGCTGGGGGCCTTCAGATGACACAGAAAGATGAATGGAAAGGAACGCTGCTGCAGAAGGCCACCTCCTCCCTCAGCAGGCCTGGCCCCATTCTGGGTTCCCTTTGCCCCTGGGGCCTGTTGATGGCGGGGTGGGGGGTCTGACCTGGGGAAGAGCCCTGGGTCACAAGAGGACCACCATATCTAGGCCCCTTTCTGCAGAGTATTTCTGTCATTCTCGTAACTCCTATCACGCGGCACTGAAATTACCTGCCTATATATCTGGGTTGGTCTACTGAGATCAGAGTTTCTGAACCTCGTCACCACTGGCAAAACAGGCTGAAGACATCTTGGTCGTGAAGGGCTGGCCTGTGCATGGTGGATGTTTAACCGCACCCCTGGTGTTGACCTACTAGACGCTCCTAGTGCGGACAATCAAAAATGTCTCCAGTTACTGCCAAACGCCGCCTGGGGGAAGAGTGCCCCTCAGGAGCGCGGCCCACCCAGAGCACGGCTCACTCACGTAGGGCAAGAACCTCCCTGTCTTACTCCTCTGCACGTCCTGACAGCCCAGCAGCGCCTGGCACCTGTGGACATCTAAGAGTCACCCTGTGCAACAGGCGTGTGACCCGCCATGCTACAGATGGGGTAACGGGGGCCAGACAGGCTCTGAGTCCTTGGGTCACGTGGCCAGTGAGCGACAGGGCTGGTGACCCCACAGCTGCCTGATCTCCAAGCCCCGGGGAAGGTAGCTGGAAAGAGGACCTTCCTGAGGGATTCTTCCGCTTTCCAGCTCTGGCCACCAAAGCAGAGCGGCTGTTAACGCCATTTGGCCAGAATGTTCCAAACGCCCCCAGCTGCTAATTAATGAGTGTGGGCTGGGATCAAAGTAACCGGAGCCCCGTGGGTCTCCTGAGCATGAGACGAGCAGAGTTAATTTTTTAAAAAACTCTCTCTAGTAGCTTAAAGCTGCATAAATGATAATGATTTGAATTAGGTTTGCGATAGGAGGCGGCCAGAGGAAGCCTGGCGCCCCAGTGCAGCCAGGCGGTGAATGAATTTAGTTACAGACTTGACGTGCTGTCTTAATTAGGTTTGGAGTCTGCTTTCCTTTTTTGAAGAGGCAAGGAGAACAGAGTAAACCGACTGATTCATATCTGAAAGTGGGAGCAAGGTGGGGGGGGGGAGGGACTCACGTGGGCTGCAGTCTTAGAACCCGATTTGCTGAGCGGACAGCCTCAGTTCTCACCCCAGCCCCGCAGGCCTGCGGCTCCTCTTTCCTTTGAAGTCATGCCCCTTAGGAAGAGCACAAGAAGCGTCCATGCATCTACACCCCGGAGCTCCATCTTGCTGCCCCCCAGCCCCATGTCACACAGCAGAGTCCTTCAGAGGTCGCCTGGGGCAGGTGTCAGTACTTCCAAGTGGCCGAGTGGCTACAAAGGAAAGCAGGAGCTGTGCTTCTGCTCCCAGGTCTGGAGAGCCAGCCCCAGAGGCGCAGTGCAGCCTGCGTGTGACGCTCACCGAGGCTAACCTAAAGACCCCGTCGCTGACACTTGGCCCCAGGTGTGACATGTGAACCACACCTGTGGCTCCGCCTCCTGACCGCTCACGTGTGAGGAGTCCAGTGCACAGGCCAGGTTAGACCCGCACGGGTCCACTTATACACGGGCTGTCACGCCTGCAGCCCCTGCCTAGGGGTGGGGGGCCCTTCCCTGGAGAGGGCTGTCCAAGAACCACAGTGTTTTCAGGGGCTCGGCGGTACTCTAGCCTAGCACCTGCCAAACGTGTCTTTTTTTCTCTTTTTGCAGTAAATTCTTTCCTCAAATGGAAGCTCCCACAGAAGATCAACCTAAAACCATGGAAAGTAATTTCAAATTCCAAGCTCTAATCTAGTCCAACCTCTTTATTTTATAAGAAGAGAAGGTGGCCCTGAGGTTCCACGTATGAGTGTCCCTGCAAGGTCACGGCTAGGACTCCACGGCCCTCCTAGTGCAAAGCTGGAATAAGCAGCCTGGCAGCTCCGCGTGGAGCAGAGGGTTCTGGGGCCCCTTCTGGTCTGTAGGATGGGGACACGATCGCGCTGGTCTGGCCCCCAGGGGACACACCAGCAGGCATCACCACATGCCCTACACACGCTTGGTGCCATCGGCAGGACTGGGCCTCGGTGGCTGTCTATTGAAGCTCCAGCTTGAGCGCTCTCTCAATATTTAGCCACAAGGAGTGAACAAGCAAAACAGGACTCCCAGAAACAGCCCAGAACAGTATCTGAATTCTCCTCAGGCATATACTTGCAAGGCTTCGCACATTCGTCCCCACGTTGACTCTGATGCTAACTGAGAACGGGGACTCTGTATCCATGGAGATGAGCCAACCTTGACAAGGCCCTTCCTTGGCAGGTGCCAGGCCCTGGATAAGCTCTACACACTGTCTCATTTGGTCCCCCAGCAACTCTACAAGGCAGGCACTGTTCTTAGGCCCACTTCACGGATAAGGCAACTGAGGCTCGGAATAGTCCAGCAACCTGTCCAGAGCCCACACATGCAGAGCAAACAGAAGAACGCGGGTTTGAATCCACCAGGAAGAAGCATTCCCATGTCCCTAAGGAACTGAGGTCTCCACAGCGTGTTCAAGGTTTGCGTCTCTCAGGAGCTGCTCTTTCCTTAGTAATAATACCTGCAATCACTGCTATGCATCGATGCCTTGCTACATTCTAGAGCCTCTGTTTGCACACTGTCATTTCATGTCACAGAAATGCCAGGGGCGGGCACAATTATTTCCTCCAACTTGGAGACCAGGGGCCTGAGGCTTAGCACTGGTCACGGGGGAAGCCAGGACTGGAGCCCGTCACTGCCATTTCCCTCCTGCAACTCACTCCTTCTCTGAAGTGGGAGGACATCACATGGGCACTCGCCTCTGGAATGTGGACTTGGGACGCTTTTTCCTTCATACGTCCTTCAAGGATTCGTGAGGTCAACCCCCCAGAGGCTGGTCACGCTCTCCCAGAAATCCTGCCCCTGGTGAGGACACCTCCCACCGGGGACTCAGCAGGGCCAGAAGACCTGGGGCTCGGGGGGCAGAACGGGCCACCACTGGTCCTCCCGCTTCCTCTGGTTTCCCCGCTGTGGCCGTCGCCCACAGGTAGTTTCCTGGCTTCGGACCTGCTTTCTCCTTCCCTTGTCTAAGTGGCTAAGGAATTTTCCAGGCTTCTAACGCACAGCTTTCTTCTTTAAACTTTCCAGTCACGGGCTCAGCAGGACGATCACATAACTTTTTATCCACTTTTCAATAGTTGCAAATGTTTTAATATTAGATTGGGATGGTTGTACAACTCTGCAAATTGTGCACATAAAACAAGTGAGTTTTATGGTATATAAATTCTACCCCAATAACACTGTTTTGTTTTTTTTTTTGTGTTTTTTTTTTAAAGAAATACGTTTTTTTTGTTTGTTTGTTTTTGGAAAGAGCTATAAAGGGGTTTGAACACATGGATACGCTTTGATTACTTCAGGAAGCAGAGGCTACACCGGAAAGGGTGGCTACATATTAATGGCAACTCAACTGAATAATCAAGTCCATTCTCCTTTTCTTCTTGCAGAAAATCTGCAATCGAGACTCCAGTGCATCCACGTGGCACTTAAGCTCTGGTGAACTTAAGGCAGGAGGGAGATGAGGGGAGGACGTTAGAAACCTGCAGCAGAGTTTGGCATGAGGAGTCTCCCAACAGGGCCTCTTAGGGGTCTAATGCAGGACCCAGGGCTCGAACAGCTGAAAGGTCAGCCTGTCCCCAGTGACCAGTAAGCTCAGAGTGAACACATCCCTAAGTGCCACTCGTCTCATCTAATAAGTGACGAGACGCTCAGTGCCTCCTCCATAAGGTTGCCCTAAAGGGTTCAACGAGATACTGCCTGGAAAAAGCAAAAACTCAGAAAAATGTCTGACTCAATGACTTTTTTTTTTTTTTTTTAATGTGTGACACTACTTAAAGGGAACAAGCGTAGGCAGAGCCCTTACCTTGCCCCTGGCGGTGAGTTTATAGGATTTCATTCAATCTTCACAATGACCCTTTGCAAAGGCTTCTATAGTACCCATTGTACAGACAGGAAAAGAGAGGCTCTCAGAAGTTCAGACAGTGGCCCAGGTCCCCCAGCTAATACGTAGCAGAGCTGGCATTTGAACCCAGGCCTGTTTGACTTGGAAGCAGCTGTCACTTCTCTATGCCATTACAATGATGTCCCTAGGGTTTGGGCTGAAATGGGTTTGACTGGTTATCTACACACACACACGAGGGGCTCGACTGGCATTTGTCACATTAGCAAGACGCCCGTCTCTGCTGAGGTCCACACTCTCATTTCTCAGGGCCCCAGTGAAACATCACAGCACATCAGGTCTCCAAGTGGTTAAACTTCCCTCTGGCTCGGAGCTCAGTACTTACAAGGAGAAGCTGAACTAGTCCTAAGGGGCTATTTTTAGCTCCCCATTTTCCTTGTCCTTTTTGGGTGATCTGATAGCACAGGCTGAGTTAATGTTTTCTGTCCCGGTGTTTTCTTCTCACCAACCTTGAGAAATGCTGAGACTCCAAAGGACTGGCCCAGTTACGGAACTACAGCTCCTGACACATAGAAAGGAGGGAGGCAGGCACTGGGCCCGGGGCCCTCCCAGGGCTGCGCTGGGTGGGAGAGAGGCTGGAGAGGAGCCGCTGGCTTCCAGGCACACTGATTTCCAGTGAAAGCTCTAATAAAATCGGGCGGAGGGAGCATGCGATCGCCGAGACCACACTCACGGGCGGGCCACAAGAGCAGGAGCTGGAAAGAGTGGCCTGGCTTGTCAGAGACCCCCGCCGGGCCCTGTCTCCCGACCTCACACCTCCAAGTAACTCCCCTAGCAGCTTGCTGGTGTCTGAGTGTCCACAACTAGAAATTCACTCCTCGGGCAAACTGGTGTCCCAGTCACCAAGTTCTGCCGCCCTTCCCAAGTTTTTTACAGCGTCACCAACAGTCGCCTTCTCCTAGACACATGACTGACCACAAAAGTCATCCAGGATTGTTTTTCACTGCCTTCCTGATAAAATGCACACGTCCTCGCGTGGTTCACAGACAGTCTTGCCCCTTCCCGAGTCCTCTTCCTGAGGTGCCACACTCCAGGCTGCTGGGTGGCTGCGCTTCTCGGAAAGGCTGATCTGATTCGGACGGGCCTGGCGGCTCCTGGAGCCACCCCGTAACAGTCACAGGGAACTCAAACACCACCTACCCCAGAACGCTGCCCCTACCAGCCCCACTGAGCTTTCAGACACCTATTCCTCTGAGTATAATCAACACTCGGCCCAGCGTGGCTGCACTGAATCAGCGTAAGCTTCTGCCTCCAATTCAAACATGCAGATTCATCTGGAAAGAGAAGCATTCCTTAGTCACTGCAACTTCTGTGCCAACGTGCTTGCTGAGTGCTTCCCTGAGTGCAGGTCTGATGGTGGAGGAGGGACTGAGGGCTGGACACAGGGAGAAGGGAGAGGGGCACGGAGGTAACTCTGGGAAAGCCCCGCCTGGGACTGGGGACATCAGAAGGAATCATCCCCAACAGCCCCCTTCCAATATTTGATTAAGGAGGAAACTTTATCAAGTGCTTACCCAGGGCTAAGTGCTTTTATCTTATTTACGTAACCAAGAAAAGGTCAACATAAGACAAGCTCTTTGTATCTGCATTTTACAGGGGAAGAATTTGAACATCAGAGAGGGTAAGCCATTCACCCAGGGCCACACAGAAACTCATGGTGGAGACAGGATTTGAACCCAGGAAAGGCCGGCTCTAAAGTCAGCTCACTTCACGGCTGTGCCCCACCACGAGCAAGAGACGGGGCGTTACATGGATCCCCGTAAGTGCTCAGGGAGTATTTATGAATGGGCGATCACACGAGCTCAGTCTGTGAATTCACGGTATGCATTCCCTCTGGGGATTATCCAACAGCTCTGTTCACTGCAATATCGAGGGTTCCTAGAGCTCTTGGTAGCGCAGGGGTCCCCTGAATGCAGTCAGTCACCCTCCCTCCCTCCTCTGAGTAAATGCTCTTCTCCTGCCAGAACGAGAACTTGGAGGGACCATCAGTTCCCTGGGGGCCCAGCTCCCTGGGTTGTCTCTGCTGCTCCCCTCCTGCTGCTCATAGAGGTAGCAGGGCTGCCCTTTCCCCAGAAGAGAAAGGCCGGAAAAGGTGGATCTGCTGTTTGATGGAAGCAAGCCTCAGGAAAAGGTCATGCAAACAGGGATCCTTTCCTCTTTTCTGCAAGATGGGCGGTACTCCTCAGAAATGCCAGGGAGAGCCAACCACCATGGTTTTTGCAGGAAAAGGGTGCATCTCGAGGGGCTCCTGGGGGGTATGGTGGTCTTGCCCCCACGACCTCACTGACCTTGGCTTTGCTTTCTCCTGTAATTGCAGAGAGAAGGAGCCGAGGCCACACCTGCCCCTTCCAGCCCAAGATGCTAACCTTTCCTCCTAGGTGAGGGCCGCCACTAGAGGAAGTGCAAGCAAGCAGCCCACGTCATCCACATTCCAGGGTGGCACAGCTTAGTGTGGGCTGGACTTAAAGGCGAACGCCCCGGATTCTGGTCCCAATGCTGCAATCTCCCCACTTCCTGGTGCCAGCACTTTACTGAATAGTTTTCCAAAATGGAAAACTCTTCCCTATGCCATCGAGCAGATGCTAAAGATGAATCACATTATTAAGAACATGCAAACCCCTCTGAGGCCCTCAGGAATCTGGGGAGAACAAGTATCAGAGACTGCTGTGATATTTAGAGATGATACAGGCCTCGTTAGTGGTTAACACCCGAAATTCTTTTATTTTCCACAGTGATCTTTTCACTTGAGACACCAACAGGTGTCTCCGGAGACCGCACAAGAAAGGCTGCCTTTTCAGGCCCTCAGATTCCAGCTCAAAGCACGACGACCTCAGAAAGCGCCCTTGACTGACAGAGGACCCCTCACTCACAGTGAGAGAATCTCACACCATCTAGGACCTGGTTTGAAGAGACTCAGGAGGGTTCACTGACACTCATTCTGCTAGAATTTTTGTCACCTTAAAGACCTTCTGGAATGGAATGAGATGTAAATTGTGAGTGTGCATGTGTGTATTGTATGTGTATACTTGTGTGTGCACATGTGTCATGTATGCACGTGTGCATGTGTGTATGTCATGTATGCATGAGTGTATAGTTGTATGTGTGCCATGTATGCACCAGTGTGCATGTCAGGTATGTACGTGTACACATATGTGTATGTGTATACTGTCATGTATGCACGTGTTGTGTATACTTATGTGTGCATGTGTTGTATATGCACGTGTCATGGATGCACGTGTGTATATACGTATAGTTGTGTGTGCATGTGTCATGCATGCATCCATGTGCTGTGTGTGTATCATGTTTGTACCTGTGTGCACATGTGTATGTATACTGTCGTGTATGCACCTGTGTTGTGTATACTTGTGTGTGTATGTGTTGTATATGCACATGTGTCATGGATGCACATGTGTGCATGTATACATATAGTTGTGTGCATTGTCATGCATACATCCATGTGCT
This sequence comes from Rhinolophus sinicus, assembly GCF_036562045.2. NCBI lineage: Eukaryota > Metazoa > Chordata > Mammalia > Chiroptera > Rhinolophidae > Rhinolophus > Rhinolophus sinicus. Next base: position 9,151,547 of record NC_133762.1, read on the forward strand.
GTGTGTATCATGTGTGTACCTGTGTGCGCATGCGTATGTATATTGTGTCATGTATGCACCTGTATTGTGTGTATACTTATGTGTGCATGTGTTGTGTATGTACCTGTGTGCACGTGTGTGCGCGTCGTGTGTGCACATGTGCGTGTGTGCATGTGTTGTGTGTGGTTGCTTTCCTTGCACAGGAATTTGAGAGGCATGGAGTCTGACGATGGCTCACACCCCTCCCCCTTAGCTTTCTCAGGATCCGCCCAGCAGCTCCACCAGTCCTTTGGGTTTCAGGGACGTCATAGCTCATCACTGCAGGAAACCGCCTCTGGAGCGACTCAGTGAACAGACCGTGGGGACATCTCCATCTTTGACTCTCAGAGGGGCAGCTGTTAATGAAGCAGGCATTTGATTCAAACACGGTGAGGGGGTGGGATCGCTTCTGTCCCCCTTCTCTTCCTCTGTTCTTGGGCAGGAGCTCAGCCCAGCCCTCCTTCTCACCCTAGGCAGCCGGCTCTCAGCCTGAGGCTGCAGCCCTATCATTCTGCTACAGCCGAGGAGTGGGCAAAAGCCAGTGCACCTCCAAACACTCCCAGACCCATGCAGGAGGGGGGACCCCAGAAGAGCGAGGCTCACTGACTGCGCGCCTACCCTACACCTGAACCAGTGCCCAGAAGAGGGAAACGCTGATCAATTCACAAACTTTAAGTACAACTAACATGTGTCAGGTGCATCCTTCGGTACCAGGACGCCAACATGGAGACCAGCGGCCTGCAGGAGCTTAGCTCCAATTGCACTGGAAGCACATCGTGGACCTTTGTCTCTGCTCAGACTCCAGGCTGTGTCCGAGCTGCAGAGCGTTCAGTGCTGCTTTGATGTGGTAACAGGGTCTGCTGTGCTACCGGAGGCCTCGGAGCAGACACACTGCTTCTGCGCAGCCCTTCCTCTCCACCCAGCAAGGCTTTGCTTTCTGGAGTCAGGGAAGCTGGCCACTAGGCTTACAGTGGAACGTGTGGCCCTGGGCTCCTCTTGTGCCATCTGGTCAGGGGCACGGAACCCACAACGCCAGCCGCTGCTTACAGGCTGGATAATGAGTGAAGTGACAAGCTTCCCCACAGGCCAGGCATGTGTGCTGCCAAGCCCCGCGGGGGAGGGGGGGGCACTGGACACTGGTGACGGGTGACGGAGGCGGGGTGGGAAGGCGACACCCCGGAGGAAGTATAGACACTGCCAGAGAAAGTGACCTGTGCTATGGCTGGGGAAGGGCTTTGGGAAGTCAGTGAACCCAGCCCCCTGCCTCAGGGCAGAGCAAGCGAAGGCTGCAGCAGCCCAGGGGCTTGTGCAGCTGCCATAATGCAGGAATAAACGCTATGAGAATGAACAGTGAAAGCAAGCTCCGTATTAGAGAAGACAATAAACTACACAAGTACAATACAGGGGGCTTTGATTTAGGAGGGGTTTTAATAGAAAAAGATGTTGGATCTCTTTTGTGTGAGTGAAAGTTCAGTGTGGTGATGCAGCTGTTAAAAATATGTATTTTAAGAAGTCTAGAGGTGCGAGCGCAAGGGGTAAAGGGGGTCAAGAGGTACAAAATTCCAGTTCTAAAATAAGTCAGTCCTGGGGATGTGACGCATAGCATGGTGACTATACTAAGACCGTATTGTATGTATATTTGCAAACTGCCAAGAGAGGAGATTTTAAAATTTATCAAAGGGGTTAAAACTGTCACTGTGTGGTGATGGATGTTAACCACACTTATGGGGGTGATCATTCTGAAAGATACACAGGTATCTAAATCACTATGTTGTATATCTGAAACTCATATAATGCTATATGTCAATTATATGTTACAAAAAACATATAATTATATGTTAATTATATGTTACAGTTACAAAAAAGTATACAGGGAAAAAGCATTACTTGTAGTAACTCATTTAATTTCAGAACAACTCCACACGATGGATACAAAAATATCCCTATTTTAATACAAGATGAGTCTGGAACATCTTGTAGTCTGTAGTCCCAGAAAATAAGGAACTGCTCAAAAAAACGCAACAAAGAAACCCAACCCACACTGTGGGGCTATGTCCGAAACACACAGGAGCCACTGAAAGAACTCCCAATGGCCAAAGCTGGAATAATGTACGCAACAAAATAAATAAAATAGTATTGGATGATAACCCCCAAGGGTGAAATAAATATTCATGAGACCATACAGATATAAATCAATAACCGATTAAATAAACAAATGGGGAGAACAGACAACTTCCCATGCAGAAGAATTCCAAATAATTTATGCAGCGGTTCTGCCCTCAGGGAAGTGAAGCATAACTGCCCGCTCGTTAACTGCGGCCTGCACACAGTGACATTTTCCCCAAAGGGCACAGTACGGAAAAGAGGAAAAAAGAGCAACTTCACAGAGGAGAAACCTGACAAACTCTCGCTCATCCACTCAGGTGACCAAGGTCAACATCAACAGTGGTAAGTGATGTTGACAGGAAGTGCCCTTGACGCGGTGTGATGAGAATGGCGCATGACCTCTGTGCTCGTCCTCCCCCAAACCCAAAACCCCAGGCGTATCATGAGAAAAACCAGCAGACGAATCACAGCCGAGAGACCTGACCCGTCTTCCCCAAACTGTCAAGGTCATCAAGAGAAGCTGCCAGAGCTAAGAGGAGCCTAAGGAGACGTGACCTCCAAATGGGATGCAGTGTCCTGGATTTTGGGACAGAAAAAGGACAGTAACTAAAAATTAAGGCCATCTGAATAAAGTGAGGACTTTAGTTAATAACGTATCAATATCGGTTCATTCATTGTGGCAAACGGACAATGCTAACGTAAGATGTTGAAAATGGGTGCCAGGTACGTGCGAACTCTGTACTAGCTTCCCAACTCTTCTGTACCTCTAAAGCTACTGTAAAATAAAAAGTGTACCAAAAAAGGAAACAATGGGGCTCTGAGAGTCCACGTGTGGAAGCAGTCCTGCTTAGGAAGCATTTTGATTGGTCGCTATCTCCCCCGGCAAGCTGTGCCTCCAGCAGCGCAAGGACTGAGCCAGTTTAGCTCATGGCACACCTCCCCTCCCGGAATACGGGCCTTCGCCCGAGAAAGAGCTCCTTCATTGACTTGGAGCTTAGGCTGGAAGAACCCCTGAGGTTCTAATCCAATTCTTCCACAGCTTGGAGTCTAGGATTCATGCTCGCGAAGCCACTGCCATGGTACCTAACATCTGTCCGCTGCCTTACAGAATGCAAGATGCCACAGCACACCTGCTGTCACCTGATTCTTTTCCAGCTCCTCTAGGTAGGTATTCCTTTCTTTTTTGAGCTGAGAAAACGGATGCTCAGAGCAATCTAGAAGCCCCAGTCACACAGAGTTGTCTCATCCCAAGGTGGAGGAAAGGGACAATGACACCTTAGCCGGGTTTCAGACTCTGTCCCAGGGAACTGGTCCCCCACTCACACCAGTTCTGCGCACATTCGGTGATGGCCCTGCTTTGGCTCTGAACACAGGGACGAGGAGACCAGAGCCTGGCCTCACTCGTGCCCGGCTGTGTCATCTGGTCTTCAAAGTCACACCCTTGTGAGCTCATCACCAACTGCTCCCCAGAACGTCTGCCCCAAAGAGCACTGACATCTGGCTGTCACCAAAACGACTCAAGGCTGTGGAATTCCAAAGAGCACCTGACCCTTGGCAAGCAGCTCGTTTGTGTCCGTGGGCCTGGAGCTGGCAGGGGAGGGAGAAAAGCATCCGTGGACAATGCGCCTGCCTTCTTGGAATAGTTATTCTGCTGGTTTCATGGCTGCTCCCATCACTGCTCATCCCAAAGACGAGCACAAACCCTGCACACACAGGAATGGCACCGGCTGTTCAGTCCAAGATGGGTTCAGAAAACAAGACATCGTAACTCCAAAGTCTCGCTTTGATTTTCACTCCAAGCAGAAGCAGACTCTCTCTCCCTTGCCAGGCAGTTACTTTTGCTTGTTATAGAAAAAAACTCAGCTTCACTTTCAAACCCAAGTTGGTTCAACTGAGCAAATCCAGGAGGTCTAGTGTATCACTCACTATACACTGCTGAAGCCCCACTGCGCACAGGATGAAGTTCAAAGGCTCCAGCAGGGGGTTTCAGCCCCCAGGACTCCCATTCTGCCTTCCTGTTATAGTCTGGGCTATAGTCTGGCCGTGCTGCCAAAACACTGTTTCCTGAGGGTGACACACTCACTGGCCTCTGTGCCTTTGCTTATGCTGTTCCCTCTCCTAAAATCCCTTCCATCCACATCTTGACCTGGCAAGTTACACCTCTGCTTCAAGTTCCAGCTCAAATGTCACCTAGGCCTTTGTCTCACTGTGGTCCCTGAACATGATGCATTTCTTACTTAGTTGTGATTAATTGTACCTCTATCAGCAAAATAAACAAACAAGATAATTATAGAAACTATGAAGAAAACAGAAGAGGAAAATGACAGAGGGACACGGTGTGGGAGGCACATTTAGAAAGGGGTGGTTGGAGACGCTGGCTCCTTGGAGGTGGATTTGAGCTGGGGCCTGACAGTTGAGAAGAAGGCCGTTTCTGGGGGCCAAGAGTTCCTCGTGGAGGGAAGAGTAAGGGTGGGCGTGTTAGGTGGGAGTGAAGGTGAATGATTTCAGGAACAGCAAGAGGGGCCAGGAGGCTGCATCGTGACGTGTAGGGGCAGAGCTGAAGGACAGGCCAGGGAGGAAGGCAGACTCTCTTATGGTCCTTGATTAGCAGTCTGATTTGTCCTCAGTGAAGTAGGAAGGCACCGGAATGTTTTGAGCAGGGACATCACATAAAAGACTATTCTGGTTGCTGAGTGAGTCACGGATGACAGAGTGGACAGTGTTCCCCAGCAGGAAATTCTACTTCTGTTAGAGCTCCCAGGACACTGCATGGTCATCTCTACTCTCCAATCAGTTGTCCCTCTGGGCCCCGTGACATCCCCAGGGCAGGGGCCAGGCGGAGCATGTGGCCCACGGTGGCGGCACTCTCACACCCGCTCAGCGCCTACTAGAGGCTGACAACTTAACACTGACAGTCGTGATGCTGGGCAGTGGCACAGAAATACAAGGCCACGCTCCTTTGCATGTGGGAGGCACCCAAGTGTGTCACACCGACCTTCAGTCACCCAGTCACGGAGCAAGGAGAGGACAAAAACCCCTGAAAACACCCTAGATGACACAAAAGGGTTCTGGAACTCGGGGGGGCGGGGGGGGCTGTTGGGTTCCTTCGGAGCTGGAGGAAATTCGGCTGAAGTTCTCTGCTCCTGCTCTTGACTCTTCTGTGATTAAAAGGCTCCAAGAGCAACTTGTGTTCTTGCTCAGAGATGCCACTGTCATCATACATTACCCAGCTGCCACTTATGCTTCTCCCTCTTCCCGCTGTCACTGGGCCTGCAACAATTCTGTGAATATTTCCTCCCGGATGTCTTCCTGAATGGCCCTGAATGTCAGTAATCTCTTGGAAATTGGCCACTGCTGCTGTTAAATGTCTGGGCTGTCAGACCCCCTAACAGCCTTTGGATCTGTCATGGCCTATTAACTAGCTAACTCTTCATTAAGTGTTGGTAAAGATCGATTTCTGGGGGGCTGCTCTGGCTCCACTTGTTTGCTAAATGGAAGAATTTGATGTGTCTGCTGACATCTCCTGCGGTGTCACTGTGGCCTAGGTGCTGGTGGGTACAATCCTGCACTCAGAGGTGTTGGGCAGATGGGCCTCTGTTGTCATGGTGACAGCCGAGCCAGGGCAGCTAAAGGAGCTGTGGCAAAAGCTCAGGGCAAGCTCAGGGCACGGGGAAGCCAATCACTTCCTCCCCTCACAGACCCCGCCCCCTAGCACAGAAGGCTGTTTGGACCAGGAACAAACCACTCATCCTGGCTAAACCAATTACACGGTTTCTCCTGGGAATCTGGATTTCCGACAGAGACTGAGGCATCTGAACAAGGCTGGGGGACAGGGGAAGCTACGGGGAAAGCGGACCAGGAGAGGAAGCCACTGTGTATATAACAAGCCCAGCCATGAAACATACAGAGAGCGTGAACTTGGCTCTCAACCTTCCAACTCTATTTCTGAAAGGCCCTGGCAAACCTCATTTCCTGTCTTGAGCTGCCTGTAAACTATCCCATTGTATCCTTAAAATAAACCCTGCGAGTGGGTTTTCTTTTCCTCAAAATCACGCAGCTCTAAGAGAATGGGCTTTGACGTCAGATCAACCTGGATGCGAACCCTGGTTCTAGCACTTACTGTGTGACCCACTCACATGTCACCCCTCTAGGCTTCAGTTTCCCATCTGCAAAATGGGGCTAATGCCACTCACTCCGTGGGGTTATTGTGAAGATTAAATGAGTGGACGTAGGCGAAAGCACCTGCTTCCCAGTAATACCTATTGAATGGTTCTCAATTTGGGTTAAGAAGTTAAGCCCCCCACACCCCTGGGACATATGGCAGTGTTTTTGGCTGTCACACCTGCTGGGGTTGAGGGCGCTACTGGCATCTAGGGGGTAAAGGCCAAGGGATGCTACTAAGCCCCCTACAAAGCGCAGGGCAGCCCGCCCCCACAAGAAAGGACTGCCCAGCTCCAAATGTCAATGGCGCTGAGCCTGAGAAGCTCTGCTACCAAGTCTGGATTATCGCCGTCAACCAGGCGAGGACTCTCCCCCACTGACAACATGGCCGCACTTCTCCAGTGGCGGCACTTTTAAAGTCACCCGCTCTGAGGCCCTCCGTCTCTCCCACAAGGCCTCCTCTATCCCCCCGTCCCCGTCACACCTCCTCTCCCCCACCCCAATCCCCCCACTCTTTTTTTTTTAGAAGGGAATGCAAGTCCCTGTGCCAGGCTTTGGTTAGAACGCTCTCCTTTCTCTGAGGAGAGGCCCACTGGGAGCTCGTAACAAAGGCTGAGGGGTGAAGTCTTCACACTTACTTGCTCATATCTTTGGCTTGTAAAAAAGGAGTGGATGTGATGGAGAGAGTGGTGACACATGGAACCTGCCTGGTCTGCCAGCAGCCAACAGAGGGGCCAGGCAGGCCCGGGCAGAGCAGGTCCAGCGGCCCTTTTCCTGGCCCCTCCTCCCCTATGTCCTGGCCCCGCCTCCCTTACACTCTAGCCCCGCCTCCCTCGAGCCCTGGCCCCGCCTCCCTCACACCGGCCCCGCCTCCTTACACCCGGCCCCGCCTCCCCTACGCCCTGGCCCTTGAATGCTTTTTCTCCCCCTAATTCAGCTGTGGCTGAGGCTGTTCTCCCAAACGCCCATGTGACAGTCTGGCTTTCCATAGACGGCCTCATGATCATCTCCCTGGGTAAAGGGAGAGGAAACATGCACACTCTTAGCCACAGACAAGTCCACATCACTGGGGAGATGCAGGCTGGCTTGGGATCTCAGAGTGATGGGAGAAAATACGATTACATTCAGAGTGGCTTTGGTCATGAATACCTGGGCCCCTCACCAGGACGGGCAGAAGAAGGGAAATGAGCCAGGAGGCATCAGGAATAGAGAACTTCTGGAACTTCCCCAGAGGAAGGCGGGGTTGGGGAGGGAAGCCCTATTTCTGAGTAAAACCGGGTAAGGCAAACTCGACTCCATCAGAACTGGCCGCCAGGTCCCCAGATCTGATGGAAGGGCAGGGATGGTAGCAGAAGCTCCAGGCAACAGTGAAATGTTGGGGGATTGAATATTGGGGTTCCGGGGAGGTTTGTACAAGCTCAGACACACCTCAAATACCACTTAGGGACAGAACAGGGAAGCAGTTTCCGGGGAGAAGGGACTCTCAAAGGCCAGCAAGGTGGAGTCCAGGACTACAGTTAGGGGCCCAGTGTGTTCAGTGAGCACGCATTTGCTTGTGGACCTAACCCAACACTCAAAATCCCAGGCTCTGGGCAGCAAGGTGAGTTCAGCCTCTCCTTGCTGCTCCAATGGGGCATCTGGGACACTGCCCGCCAGACTGGGGTAGGACTCAGGCATGGGGTGGGGCTGAGATGCCGCTGGTAGCAGGCGGGTCTGAAGCTGACTGGGCCAGTCCCGGGGGGGGGGGGGGGGGGCACAGAATGCAGAAGCACTTTGGACTTCAAGTGATGTAAAGGAGTGAGTGACTGAATCACATAGGTTTTGCCATTTGAAATAGAAGTGCTAAATTAGATGCCATAGTTAATTGCATGACCTGCCTTGCGATATCTTTTTAACGGCTTAAGACCGTGGTTTTGAAAGTGTGGTCCCCAACTACCAGTATCACCACGGGAGCTTGTCAGAAATGCAAATGATCAGGCCCCATCTCAGCCCTACAGAACCAGAAACTGGGAGGGGCGTCCCCCCCACAAGCCACACTGGGGCAGGGCCTCCGGGTGACTAGACAGGCGGAGAACCACTTGCCTAAAGAAAACAGACCTAGCTCAAAAGCAATTTAAAACGGGATTGTAATACTTTGGGGAATGAAATCTTAGGTTGGGGTCATACTCTTGTTTAGGCTCTCCTCTACCTGGAGTAAATCAAGGAACGCAGGGCTCGGAACCAACTTTGCAACACGAATGTGGTACCTGGCTACGACCCTGCTGCGTTAGACAAGACAACCTGCATTGCAGGTCAATACAGCCACAGAGTCTGAGGTATTAGTACAGGAAAGGGAAGTCTACATAATGGACAATAACTTTTTAAAGATCAGCTGTTGTGTGTCTGCTAGGCTATCCAATATCGCTTAGACCCTGACACTGTAGGTACCTGCTAAGCCTCTCAGCTTCTTCATTTATAAAGTGAGAATGTCATCTAAGAGGATCTAATAATCCGGTTGGAAGATGATAGTAGAGCACGTGAAGTTATGCAGTGCGTTCACTAAGTCAGGGCCGGCCCACAGATGCAGCCTGCAGTGCATTCTTAACACCGTCACAGAGGGTGGAGCGATGGGGCCGGGTTTAGACTCAAAGCTGGGGTCCGAATGCGGGCCTCATACCTACTAACTGTGTGACGGAAGTCAAGTAACTTGAGATATTAATAATATCTACTTTGCAAGGTGGCTTCAAGGCTTAACTGAGAAAGGAACGCACTAAGCATAGAGGCTGACACCCAGAAGTAGCTCAACAAATGCAATTTGCCTCTGCATTAACGCTAAGTCATAGGCTATAGAAATGGCTAGAGTTAGGAAGAAGAACATTTGTTATTTATGTGCTGGAAGCCACAAAACAACCTACTGTAGGAGACAAGGTAAGTCACTCAATCGCACATTTATATGATGAGTTATTACACAGCTTTTAAAAATGCTGTTTAAAGATAAATTAGTGGGTTGGGAAAATTCTCATAGCAATAGAGAATAAAGATACAAAATATCGATTGCAATTATATAAAAATAATACCGTGTTTCCCCAAAAATAAGACCTAGTGCGTCTTTTGGAGCAAACATTAATATAAGACCTGGTCTTATTTTACTATAATGTAAGACCGGGTCTTTAATATAATTGATATAATATAATATAATACCAGGTCTTATATTAAATTTTGCTCCAAAAGACTCATTAGAGCTGATTGCCTGGTTAGGTCTTATTTTTGGGGAAACGGCATATATATGCAAGTGCATTTAATCTTTCAAAGATACATACAAATTATAATAGTTTTTGGGTGGTAGAATTATGTTTTTTGTGTTTTTTTAAAAATCTCTTCTGTATACAGTTGGCCTTAAACAGCACAGGGCTTAGGGTGCTGACGTCCCCATCCCAAGGGGATCTGAAAATCCACATGTAATTTTCAATTCCCCATTGTTGACCAGAAGCCTTACAGATAACAGTTGATTAACACGTCTTTTGTATGTATATGTATTATATACTCTATTCTTACAATAAGGTAAGCTAGAGAAAATGTTAAGAAAATCATAAGCAAGAATACAGTTACAGTATTTGTTGAAAAAAATCCACGTATAAGTAGATCCACGTACTTCAAACACGTCCAGGGTCCACTGTTACTTCTCTGTACTTTAAAATACTGATAAGTATGTGTCATTCTCAGAGACAATGCATTTCATTTGTAAATGTTAGAAATAAGAGGAAGCAGGGCTGGTTCAGGCCAGTGGGGAGCAGACAGGACCACAGAGTGGCGGGGGGTGGGGGGGGAGTCAGGGGACCTGCGTGTCTGAAGTCACAAGACAGTGCATGCCTGGAGTTGGGGGGAAAAGGTCTCTCTGACAGACTCGATGGCAGTTTAGGGCAGCTGGCCTTGATGCAACAGCTGACAGAAGAGCCACTGCGGGTTCTGAGTGGGGAACAACATATGAAGGGTATGTTGTCGGGGCTGCATCAGCCCGAGAGCAGGATGGCCCGAAGCATGGGGACCCAGAGGAAGAAATGGGGAGCCACTGATGGTCATGGGACCGGGAGGAAGGAGCCCTGGGGTCGGGATGCCGCTGGGAATGGAGACTCTGCAGGACTCCCTGTCTGCTAGGTTATGAAGGGAAAGGCTGGGAGGAGCCAGGGGTGCCCCTCATTTGCTGGCCTGAGAGCTGAGCATGTGGCAGGGCAGTCACCAAGACACACCAATGAGATTCAATCGCGTGGTCTCGCATACAGAACACGAGTGGCACAGGCTCATCTGGATGGGGCAGGAATGAGTCTCCAGAGCCAGGAACCGGAGTCCAGGAAACGGGCCGGAGAGGTGCTCATGCTTTTGGGGCCAGAGGAGGGAGAGCAGGCCCCGAAGGTGGGCGAGGCAGCAGCGGTCAGCGAGGGAGGATGGGGGCCTGCCCGCCCTGCCCAGGAAACCAAGAGAAGAGAGAGTTTCAGGGAGTGTGATGGCAGTGATGAAACCAAGGCCACCAGTCACCTTTGAGAAGTGGGGTGGAGTCTACAACCTAAGAGGCCGAGAACTCGTGTCCTGGGCCAGGAAGTCACAGGTATAGTGATGGCAACGGTGGGAGGGAACCAGACCTAAGAGGGGCGGAGGAGCTGGGTCAAGAGAGAAGAGCCTTTCCAGGTGGAGAGGAAGTCATGGGTCCACAGGAAGCGGCTCCAAGCTTCTCCGAGCTTCTCCGCACTGATCTCCACAACCACAGTTATAACGGCGCTCTCGTGGGGTCTGAGTAAGGACTAAAGGCGTTAACACATGTGAAACGCCCGGCACAGACGACACTCAAATAGATGCAAGTGGTTGTCGTTACGTGGACATAATGCAAGAAAACGGCCGAGACGCAGTGAATTGAAAAATGTGAACCAGGAACCAGGTGAGAACCTCACTTAGGAAAATAATGCCAATGAAAACGAGTTCCTCGGTGCACGGAGCCCACGTCCCGGCTGGCACTCACATCTGGGCAATCTCGACCAAAAAGGTATCAAAGGTTATGTCTGGGCGACACTGAGTTCTCCATTTAGGGTTGGATGCGGTGGCCCAAGGATGGGTCTCACGAGGTGGACCTGACCTCCCTCAGCCTCCCGGGGTCAGTGAGCTGACTTATGGGACCTGCTCTCTCTGGTTATGTAGCAGAGCGAGAGCCCGAGGGCTGGGTGACCGTCATTCTCACGTGGTCCTAAAATGGAGGGTCCTGCTGCTCTTTAAGAAACTGGCCACTTCCACCCACTGCCAAATTGACCAAAAGCCTCTTCCTGAGTTTGGATGCAAACCCAAGTCATGCTGACATGTAATGAATGCAGGAAGGCACACTGGTATTTGTCAGTGGCCAGCTCTCTGGCCGCTGTTAGTTCCCTGGCCTGCACTCGGAAGACAGAGCGCTGTGATCCCACGGGTGACGCTCCCCTGTCTGCACTCTGCCTTAGTTTCGCAGCTGAGGCCAAGTCCAGGCGCTTCCTCGCACCACTTGCCCTTGGAGCTAAGGTCTAGCCAGGTCTAGGAGGCTGGCCCTGCCTAAGGAACAAAGTCACGTCCAAGGGCGTCTCTGGGAAGCAAATGCATGCCGTTGGCTAATGACTAACATCACAGCCCGACCAAGGAGGCCACAGGGCTCTTAGCTGATCAGGCGGTGACACCGGCACAGAGCTGGGTCACAAGAAATCCTACCAATTCGCCCAGAACAGAGGAGCTCATCCTACACATTCAGTTTCCAGGATTCCTCCCTTACCTTCGAGTCACGCTGTGGCAGTTCTGAGTCATCCTCCTAAAATACACGTCTTAAAACCTGCTGATGACTTCTTACGGCCTGCAAGGTCATGTGAGCCCTCCCCGCCCCCGGGGGGGGGGGGGGAGCGGGGAATGGCTCCCAATAATATGACATCCACTTTTAATTCTCCTTGACCTGGTCTTATGCTTGCAGCTTTCGCAATGTACGTTGTTTTTTTATATGTCTATGGTTTTGCATCTTGGAACACACTACACATGGAATGTCTGCCTCCTCCCGTGTCTAAGTGGTGAGTTCCTGTGCACCCGTCCAGGTTCAGCAGAGGTTGCGCCCTCTCTGTGACGCCTTCTCTGACCCCCACCCTCATGCAGTAGTCCATGGCCCCTCTCCCTGGGCTCTCACGCAGCAAGGCAATGCTGGGTTCCTGTGTGAGCGCCTCTGAAGCAGGAAGTTCCTTCTGAACCTCTGGCACCGAGCGCAGGGCCTGTCCCCAAGCTCGAAAGTGGTCAGAGGTGCCGAACAAGCCACAGCCGCCGTAAAGCCTCATCCCCCGCTAATGGGCCCGACAGTCTGTGTGCTCCAGAAATCATCTTCCAGGCGCCACAAGAAAACAGTCACACCCAGTCCCTTAAATCAACATCTTTTCCATTTTAAAAGTAATTTTAGGTTTGTTAGGCATAATGATCTGAGGATGTTTTGCACAGCCGCTGCCTGGGACGTGTTTGACAGCGTATGAATGCTAAACGGTAACAGTGAAAGACAGAGTCAAAGTGTTTGCTTGAGAAGAGATGGCAAGAGCTGGGCTGAGATGGGAAACAGACGAACAGCACGTCCTCAGCGTTTTCAATAGATTCTGTGACTTTGAGAGAAATGATACGTAAGGAATCTAATTTTCCCACAGGCTAATTGATAGACACAAGAGTTAAGTTCCCACAGCGTCTCATAAATAAGGGAACGACGCTGAACAAAACGACATGATTTTAGAACGTGCTGTTCTACCGAGACCATCTGGCGGAGAGAGAGGACAGGGCAGGGCTTCAGGAAAAACATTAAAGCTACCTGGGGATCATCTGAGAGCGAGGACCTCTTACCCGCTCTCCCCACTGTCTCCAGAAGGTACATTCTGCTCACTGTGGAGTTTGACGCTGAGCCTAGAGGCTATTAACTTAAAGAAACTTCCCTACACCTTCCTGCCAACCTCCAATTAAACGGTTAGAATGCATTCGGCATCACTTAGCCAGGAATCTACACAGCACAGGGGTTTTCTAATAGATCAAAATGAACAATTTACATGACATTGCCCTTACCCTCTGTGCTTCTATGATTTGGATCCCGAACCCCTTTATATACCTAGGACACCTGAGCCCCTTGGGCCGCTGCGGTCCCGATTTCTAACACTGGGCATGTGTGGGAAGGGCGGGAAGTGGCGGTGAAGCGTCTGGATAATAAGGAGTCTGATTTATCCCTTCAGATTCTGTAACTCTGTGATTCTAATCACACACATACATCCAGTGACAGCTGTCTGTCTCCACCTACATTTACAATGTACGTGTCTAAAAGACCATGCAGTTCATTCTGGCAGCCAGGGGCAGGCAGGGCCTACGACTGCTTTCCCCTTTCTCCAAATTCCCAGGAGATAAAAGACTCTAGAATTTAGTCTTCAGCTGTGCTGCAGCTGATTACTTAGGAGTTCTGTCCATTTAGCAAACCTTTTGTGATTCATGTACTCACATCTCACCTCCACAAACAACACTTCCCCATCCACAGTGCTGGCAACTATTTTTCACACATTTGTGTCTCCCTCCCTGTACCTGAAACGCTTGCTTGGCGAGGTGAAAATGTCCTGTAAACCCTGCTGACTGATGGAAGCATGCCTGGGTTATACATGCACAAAAAGGGTTAACAGGAACCCAGAGCTGTCACATGTCTTAGGTAACTGGAAGTAACTCCTGTGCTATTGCTCTAAGGAAAGGGATGGCACTGACATTGGCAGAGCCCTTCTGTAGGCCGAACACTTTCTACAAAGCATCATGTTCAATTCTGTGCTCACAGCAGCCACGTGGGACGGGTATTGCCAGGCAGAAGTGGCAGGTCCGAGGCCCCCACCGCATGTGGGGACAAGTCAGGCCCCGCACCCAGAGATCTAGGGCTGCACAAACCATTCACTTTCAAATCACTCCTGGTACCTGTTAAAAACATGGACTCACAGGTCCCATCCTAACCTAAGTCACTTTGAATTTCTAAAAGTGGGACCTGGAGACAGGCATTTGAACCAGCTCCCTGGGGGTTCTGATGCTTGACACCCACCACGGAAGGGCGACAATTAAAGAAGGTTGGTGCCCACTGGGTTCACCGGGAGAGTCACCTTCCTGCCCCTGCCCGACTCTCCTGAGCTGCCCTGTTAGGGCGCAGGCCATGGCACAGGTGGGTGCCAGTGTCGAGGCGTGAGCACGCCCTCTGTGGACGTCCCTGCACAGGCGGAGCTGCCAGCCAGCAGGTCCCTGGGAGACGAGGGCATCAGCGTCCTGTGGGACACTGCTCTTAGAACACAGCGGCTCTGCAGGCGTTATTCTTCCGCGGTTCCCCTCCACGGCAAGGTCGGAGGGAGGAGGCTTCTAGGTGACAAGTGTGACTCGGGTGGGTGAGCTTTGTCCTTCTGGATTGTCTGACTTCAGCCACTCCCTGTTTCCTGGCCCAGAAGTTGAGGAAGCCATGTGCCCGCTGGCACCTCACCCTGCGATAATGCCTGTCACTCTAGATTCAAACCCCCATTATAAAGCGGGATCCCCAAAATTTCCTGGCCCGCCATGATACCTAACATCTCGATGGAACCTGAAATGGTCAAACAACTGACCTGTTGGCTTTCGCGAGAAAATGTCTTCTTCTGACACTGCAATAATTGTCATTTTTGAAAAGACTCAGGCACATGGGGGATGCAGTACTAGTCGTAGTGAAGCTGGGTGTCAAAACGGCACGTGCCCTTTAAAATGTTTAGATATCCCCGTTCGTTTTCGCCTTCCACAGATCACTTCTTCTGTTTATAGGAAATGAGTAATAACCCCTCACATCGGTACAGACTATAGAATGTGCCAAGTACTTCCACTCACATTGGTGTATATATTTTCTCCTGGCCAGCCAGGGAGACTGGTCAGGCTGGGACCATTATGTCCGTTTTTAGAGAGGACACAGGATCGCAGAGATAAGGTGGTCCGTCCCTACACCCACTCTTCCTGTCCCCATGAGAAAGCAGCAGCTGAAGCCAGGTCTTGTAGCTCCAGTGCGCTTTGCTTTGCTCTGTCTGAGGCCGCCACGTCCTATTCCTGCACGTGTGAGGCTCACTGCGCTCTCATTACAGGAGACACTGGTGGTCCAGTGACCACGGTTAAGGATGGACCGCCCTGTCGTTCAATAGTGGCCCAGGTACTGACACCAGCATGTGCTGGCATGCTCACCGCTAGGCTGCTAGACGGGTAAGTTAGGTGCGGGTGGGGGAACCAAAAACAGAAGCCGAGAAAGAGGCCTCGTGCGCGCCAACACGCCCGGGAAGCCTGCTAATGTCCTAGCAGCCGAATGAACGGCTGGAGCAGTGACATGTGAGCTGCGGGCAGCTTCGGGGCTTCTGCTGTGTCTCCCAGGCCACGGCGGTCACCTTCACACCGAGAGTAAGAAGGAATGGGAATGAAGCGACGGCGTGCTTTTTGGCAGCTCAAAAACTGGTGTGATAGCCATAAAAAAAGACAGCTTTAGAAACCTGTGAGGCATTTGCCTCATGCCGGGGGCGGAGGTAAACAGGATCCATGAAACAAGTGCTGCATTTAGCATTCGAGAAGCGGACTCCCTGCTTAGAGACACACAGACTTTTTTATAGGTATTTTTGTTGAAAGAAGCCTGGATTTAGAATCCGAAACTTTGGCTGCATAGCTAGCTTGACCATTTCTTAAAAAATGTCAGCAGGCACCAGCGTCTGAGGTCTCCCGTTCCTATCTACTCACAAGTGAGTTGTTTGGAGAAGTCTAATGAATGATGCATGACTTTCCCAAGTCGGGCCAGGAAGAAAAGGCAGCCCTGTTTGGCGATAAAACACACCATTTGGGAAGCACATTACTACCCAAACACCACGTGGCTGAGAACGACTGTGGATCTTACAGACGATGGTTGTAACCAGAGAAGATCAAGGCTCTTAGTCTCACAGAACACAGTCAAGCAGCTCAGGGCATAAGCTCTGTGCAGCATACGCTCTGTGAGTACAGGCGTTTCTGTTGTATCCGCTGCTGTGTCCTCAGCACACAGAACGGCACACGGCCCCTAGAACGCACCTAGTCAGTATTTGTTGAAACGCTGAACCTCTAGTGTTGGTTACCAGGAGGCACAAGAGCCTGGACCCCCACCTTCTCCGTGGATGTTAACCCAAACAGCCGCAGGCCTGCCTCACCCCTCCCCTTCTTCTCAGAGGTCACATCCTACTGTGTTTCTCTGAAAAGAAGACCTAGCCAGACCATCAGCTCTAATGCGTCTTTTGGAGCAAAAATTAATATAAGACCCGGTATATTATTATATTATATTATATTATATTATATTATATTATATTATATTATATTATATTATATTATACCAGGTCTTATATTATAGTAAAATAAGATCTGGTCTTATATTAATTTTTGCTCCAAAAGACGCATGAGAGCTGACTGTCCGGCTTGGTTTTATTTTGGGGGAAACACGGTAAAAATCTGTTGGGGGGAAACTGCTTTCAGCATGAAATCTGGGCTCTTCTGCAAACAGCACGAGGTGGGGAGTTATGAACCCACACAGTCACAAGACTTTAGGGCTGGAAGAAATCTCAGAGGTCACCTGACTTCATCCTTTCAGAGAGAGGATGAGGTTGAGACCCAGAGAGATGAGTTTCTAGCTATATGACTGGTTAGCAGCAAAGCTAGAACTTAAAACTACAGAGTTTTAAAACCAGTGACTAAAGCAGTGTTAATTTTTGTTTTTAATTAAACAGGATAGACTTTGGCTTTGAAGAAAGCATATGGCTCCCATCAAGGGGAGTGAAAAGGTTGGATTAATCGGTGGCTCTGTCCAGGTGGAGAAGAGGCAGGGCTGTCAGTTTCTAAACCCTAAGGGCAGCCTGCAGGAGACGAAGGCCCTAATCCTCGGCCAGCTGGAATTTTCAGTGAGAGGAGAAAACTTGAACAGAATCATTAAAAAGCCCCAGCAGGTTTCTGAGATATTAAACAGCCCTCCTTCAACAAGAAGCTGGCAAAGGAAGCACACAGATTAGAATTCCAGGAAGAAACTCTCAGACTGGCTTTAAAAATTAGCGGAGAATGTGCTCTAGGCAAGGCCCACTGTGGGTTCCATAAAACCCAGCTGGTTAGAGGGACTGTCACACGTGCAGGAGACATCCAGAAAACCGATGGGGTGTCTTCCTCTAACTGCAACATGGCCCCGGAACGTTCGGAAGTTGGAGGGAAGCCTAGGGGTGCTGGTCTCCGTCCGGAGCAGTGGCCCTGCCCCATGTACTCGGGAGAAGTCCCTGCTTGGCAGACAGGCCATGGACACACCTGGCCACCATGACCGTCTGCACTGAGCACTAGGTGAGTGCCCTGCCCTGCCAACGAGCTCAGGATGGGACAAGCCTCCAGGGCCCTGAACCGTGGTCCCACTGCAAACTCCTGCCCTGTCCTCCCCCTCAGCCCCTATGCCCCAGGCTCTGCCAGCAGCACTCTGGGAAGGAAGCATTGGGGCCTTTTCTGGGTCAGGAAGGGACACTGCATAAGGGCAGGCACTTACACTCTCAGGGACTCTCATGGATGGCACTTCTCAGGGATGGCATTTCTCATGGATGGGACTTTCATAGATGGGACTTCTCGGGGATGGTATTTCTAACGGATGGGACTTCTCATGGATGGCACGTCTCAGGGATGGGACTTCTCAGGGATGGCACTTTCATGGATGGGACTTCTCAGGGATGGCACGTCTCAGGGATGAGACTTCCCACAGATGGGCCTCCATGAGTGAGAGGAACTTGGGGCCTGGGGCTCCAAGGGTGTTAGAACTCTTCCTGGGTGTAATTATGTCAGGCCTTAGAGCTGTCCTGGAGGGAGCTCCCTGCGGCTGGCAGAACCCAGCCCTCTGCCCCCACAAGGTGGTGGGAACTAAAATCAGGCCGCCTACAGACTGGTTCCTGGCTCTGAGACCCCTCTGCCTGACTGAGAGCCATCTTAGAATCCCTCATTCTGCATGCGTGTTTACTTAAGTTTGTACATTTTATGTTGAAACAGAGCGAGATTTCTATATGCCTTTGGGCCATACCATAGGGATTTTTATGAGACATAGTTCTGACAAAGGAAAAAGCAAAAGAAAAAAGTGACATTGCCCTCTGGCAAAGTTCAGCTTCGCACTGCTGTCAACATACTATATACAGACAGCACAGAGTTTTGTTGGGGTCGTTCCCAACCTGGTCTTATTTCTTTATAGGAATTCAGCGAAGGGCCTCTGGTCAACTTGTGGGCCACCTGGAGGACAGGTAGGAGGCCCCCTGTACGACTGCTCAGGAGTCGGAGCCCAGGGCCTGGCTGGACAAACAGCTTCAAAAAACATGCGCCCAGCAGCCTCACCAGCCTGGGTTCTCGGTCCCCTACCGCCGCTTTAACTCTGACGGTGAACAACACCCTCGGCTGTACAATGTGGTGGCCTTACAACACTGGGAGGAGGAAGGCAGAGGTACGGCACAGGACATCAGTAAGTGACAGTTAGGGCTCCTGGTATTAAAGCAGGAACGTAACTGATCAATGGAGGCGTTTTTCTCACTGGCCCTTCCCTATGTGGCCGCTACCTGTCACCGGTGGAAGGGCCACGGGAATGAGACCTCCACAGGAGTGAACGTGGAGGAAACCAATGGCTGTTGCCGTCCTACCTGATTTCCCTGCCACGTTGGACTTCGGTGCCCCCACCTCCCCTGCTGCTCCCTCTGGCCTCTGGGCGAGGTCGTCCTCTCTGTCCACTCAGCAAGGGAGTGCTCCAGGCCCCCCGTTTTTATCTACACCCACTCCCTGAGCCGTCTCTTCCAGACTCACGGTTTTAGGTTCCATCTCTACGTGGACAGCTCGCGCACTGACGTTTCTCCTGACCTCTATGCTCAAGTCCCCATGTGTCACATGCTGTCCTCATCCAGATGCGCTGGAGGCATCTCAGACTTAGCACGTCCACATCCCGGGCCTGACCTCCTCTTGGAGCCGAGCCAGCTCTCCCTGCAGCCCCTGCATCCTGATAGCAGCCCACCCACCAAGCCAGTTACGTGGGTCCTGTTTAACTCCTCAAATTGCCCGCTCTCCACATGGAACCCATCAGGACCTCTGTCAGTGTTCCTTTCACAACAGGCGCGTGCTGGGCCCTGCTCCCGACGCCGCGGGTCCCTCTGGATCACTGCACAGAGCCCGGCTCTCCTCTCACCACCCCCCACAGCCCACTCCCATCAGCACAGCACACAGGACTCAGCAGAGCCCATCACTTGCCTGCAGTGGCTCCCAGGCCTTCGGCATAAAAGCCAGGGTCATCCCAACCGTTACCAAGACTCTACGTGACTGGCCGGGGCCACCACGGACGCTGTGCCTCTCCCCCCTCACTGCGCCCTAGCCAGGCCTGCCTCCCTGCTCCCCTAGCAAAGCAGGTGTATATGCTCCCACCCCACGCAGAAGCTTGCTGTCCTGTCTGGAATGCTCTTCACCGGATAACCTTGTGGCTCGTCCCTCACGCCCTTGAAGTCTTTACTCACACGTCCCGATCTCAGTGACACCTGCCCCATCTGCAGACAAAATGAACTTCTCCCAGCACTGCTGTCCGCTCACCCTTCCCACCATAGCAGGAACCCCCATCTATTCTGCCTACTTATACCCTTCTCTCTCTGACATCTGAGAGGGACGACGGTGGGTATTTGTTCGCTGCATGTGCTAGAAACCCGGCTGAACTAGCACCCCCAGTCCCAGCGTGGAGTCACTCTCTGCTGTCCCCTAGTTGTCTTGTGAGCACTGTCCAGGCATTTATGTCCCTTCAGGTTTTCTTTCTATGTGTCCATCCAGCTGCACGTGGCTACCTCTCCCCTAGGAGGACAGGAAGGGGAGGAGACGATGGAAGGAGGTGTCACCTTGCTCTGGGGGTGGCAGGAAGATGACAATCTTCCTCAAAAGGGTGGAACTACTGGGAGGAGATGGGTATGAATTTCAGTGTCCCAGGCAGAGGGACAGGAGAGGGCTGCTCAGACACCTGCCCCCTGACTCGCCGTCCTGCTCCGTGGAGGCCTGGCCTTGGTTTCATGAAACGGAGATGATAATAATGCCCCGTGGTGTGTTGTTTTGGGTTTTCTTTTCTTTTTTTTTACATATGAGATTCTTTAGTAAATTCTAAACTTCTACACAAATACAAGGCAATGAAACTCCTTTCTCTGATTGCCTTCTGTGTTGCAAATGCCACAACTCCCCACATCTGCTGAATGCACTGACGCAGACTTGCCCTCATATCTCGAAATCAAAATGCTCCCAGCATGACTTGTTTTCTCTCCCTCTCCCCCTTTCCCATTCTGACTTCCCATCACGGGCCGCCAGCTGCAAACTTAAACTCGTAGGGTAATTGGCATTGTTTCCTCGTTCCTTATAAACCCAGTCCTACCAGACTCCCAAGCTTCTTAGCACTGCTTCTGGGGTGCTCCTCAAAGCTGCCTCCTCATTGTACTGTCTCTAACGGGGTCCACATCCTGCTGACAGCTTGCCAAGGGCATCGCAACGGCCTTCCAAGCCCTACCCTCCTTCCCAGCACCCCAGCAGCTGCTTCCCACTCTGACCCACCCAATCACGGCAGCCAGAGCTTTCTACCAAAAACCCAGATCCTGTCTGCTATTCAAAAGCTTCCAGTGGCCCCCCCATTACAGACAGAAGACAATTTGAAACTGCACAGCCTCCTCCAAAATCCCTCCCTTCCGGCTTCCTCTCTGTTTATACCCTCACCACCCCTCTGCTCACTGCAGGGTGGGGAAGCCCAGCCCAGCCCGAGACTCTCCATGACCCTGTACATTCCCCCTCTCAGCCTTACCTTCCCACAGCTGTTCCCTGCACCGAGAACATTAGGCAAAGCCCCCTTTTCCTCTGGGCCTGCAGAATTCCCTACCCTCCGGGGAGCGCTCCCAGACGCTCGCGGTGAGATCCAGTTCCCATCCCCCAGCTGTCCGTTGTGTGCCCTGCTCCCCCATTTCCCCACGTCACGTTCCTGCCCACGGTGTGGCCCTCTGGGTTTGGGATAACTCTAGAAAGTTGAACCCCAGCCCTCTCTTCAAGAACTCTGCATTCTGGCCCCATCTCGGCCAAAGAGTGTTACTGCAGAGACCGAACACAAAATGGTAAGGGCAGTGGCCCACGGGTGAGGGCAGGATGGATTTCACCACCACCTACTACGACGACCATGGATTGACTAGGCATTTAGCCACTCCTTCTAGTGGACAGGGCTGACATCCCATTTACAGATGACCTACTGGGGCCCAGAAACGTCTTAACCACTTGGCCAGCACCGCAGAGCTGGTAAACGAGGCAGAACCCAGGATGAACCTTCTCCATCTTGCTCCAAAGACCCTGTTCTTCTCACAACGCTCGGCCCCTCCCAGGAGTGAACGTGGCAAAGGCAGACGTGGACACTGACCTTGAGCTCAGACATGCCACACCTCAGCATCCTGTGCAAAGACAGGATGAGCCCAGAGAGAGCCAGAGTTCGGGATCCACGGAAACCTTCTGAAGCCTTAAAGAGCAGGACGATTTCTTAGCAGAACGAATAAGCAGCACACACAGCCCCTTACTTGGGGTGGTAGAAAGAGTTAGCATCCGATGGCGGGTCGCAACCAAACAAAACAGGCCCTCCTCCCCGCGGTGCGTTGCGCAAGTTCTAAAAGGTTAACATAACTAACACACTATTTCTTCTCACGCTTTTCAAATTCTTTTTATACTATTATTTCTCCATTGACTCATCTCTTTGAAAAAACCCCCTAATGTTTAGCTCCTTTAATTTTCTTTCTCTCATTCAACCCTCCATGAAGCCCCTGTCTTTTCTCTTCCTTGCCTCTGGCTCTCATTTGGGCCCTGGCACAACTGAACGAAGCCCCAGTGGATACTGGGAATCACGGCGCCGACATTTCTTTAAAAGGGTAAGAGATTTTCACGACGTTCACAAAGTGCCCCCCTCATGTCCCTCCCTTGGAGGATGTGACCGAGCTCAGAGGACACGCCAGCTGCAGCCAGCGGTGCGTTTACCCAATTCCAACACGCACACCCGTGGGGTTATCCACAACGCGGGAACTACAGAGGTTGGCATCTGTCTTTCACGTAATCAGACGGCTGATCAAAGGGCGGTTCTCATTTGCACGGCACGGTTTCGATACATGTCTAGTGTCCTTGGAACGAGAGCACTAAGAGGACCCATAGGGCATGGGAGGCATGGCTTGGACTTTGATCCCCTCTGCCGTGGTGGGTGTGACCTCATGCACACGGCTTAACTCCCCTGAACCTCTCTTTCCTCCTCTGTAAATCCAAGCTCCCGGAAAAGATGACTTCTCAGACCCCGTGACATCTAAAATTTCCCAAATCTTTTACCCCTTAGGGCAGAGTTCTTCAAAGTTCCCATCAGGTTTCCTTGGTTCAGTCAGCAGTCACGATAGCAGGGTTTTCAATCTTTTCTAGGTGGTGATTGTGGTACTGACTGGTTCTGGCATAGAACACAATCAGACGGGCCCCGCCAGTCCCACAGCCATTTCTCCCAGCCTCCCCCACCATTGAGCTTCTGCCAGAGGCTCGGCAGGAAACCGGGAATCATCCACTGTGGATTCCCAGGATAAAATTTTGTATTTTGCAAAGGTATTTTCCCCTGGGATTTGTCTGAGAAAAGCATCAATGCATAAATCTCAAAGCCGGAGAAGAAGAAGAAGAAAAAAGATCCAACTGTGTGTCTAACATGTGGCTTTTGAAAACCAACCAACCCATTGGGGGTATTGTGCGAAATAAAATACTCGGAAAAAATCAACAGGCAGTTGACATTCAATTATTCAAAGGGACATCATTAAAGCCAGCTTTGCTCTGGGGGCCTGGGTAGAGAGCCCTTGTTCCAGAGAAATGCCCAGTGCCTTTGGGACTCCCATTTCCAACTGTTACAAAATTATAACCTTGATTTTATTAGACCAATAATGCGCCTTAAGAAGTGTGACTGGTAAGAGGGCTGCAATTCCGAACCACTTTTAGGTAATCGACCTGTGACCTTTCGGCACACAGACGCCTCACCTGAGCCAAGGTGCCTGACTGAATCATAGATCTTTCACCTTTCATCAGACCAGACAGAAGAGTTCTATTAAAATGGATGAAGGCAAGTGAGCAGGCCTGAGCTGGAGCAGAAACCCAGCTCCTTGGGGCAGAGGCCATTCACCTTTCCTTGTCAATAAATCCTAGAAAACAATTCATTTCTACAGTGTCAGCTCGATATTATGTGCTTGGGGGCAAAATTACCGGACAAAACCACAGACACAAATGTACTTTATTCCTGGGTTGTGGGAAAATGGATGATTCTCATTTTCCTTCTAAGCCTTTCTTATGTGCCCAAATTTTCTAGGGGGAGTATGTGTTCTTTTAGGAGAAAATATAAACACTTTTCAAACACAAATGCTCGCATGGGTCTTTGCCAGATGACGCTGCTGAAGTAGGTGGAAGATGCATAATAGACAATTTGTACGTGGAGACCTACCAAACTCTACGACAGTCCTGCTTTGGTCCGATACCTCCCCAGAGAACACGGCCCTGCCAGTCATGCCGGATGCAGTGCAAAAGCCTGGCCAGAAGGCCGAGCCGTCCCTGACAGCTGGCCCCACAGCGCGAGGGACAAATCCCAAATGTGGCATCCCCTGGAAGCCAACAAGTTTCCTGTCTTTCCTGGGTCAGAGTTCTGATATGCCAACACAATGGGCTGCAGGGAGTCTTCAAATAAACATTTTCCTCCTGAAGAAAACCTTCCAGTGATTACGCAGAACTTTCCCAGAAGACATTCCATTTACTGCCTCTTCTTTAAGAAATTACTTGGCAACAGGATGTAATTTAATTAAAGTATTTACTTAAATATATGCCCTCGGGGGTCCAAGGAAATGGGATATTTTTCTAAGGAACTGGCAGTTTGGGGGTTGTTTGACTGTGCGTTTGGCTCTTTTTGATGTTTAAACACACACACGGGCACATGTGTGTACACACACACACACACACACACACACCCCTCTGCTTCTGAAGCAGGAAGTCAAGATGGCCAGAAAAACCCTCCTTTGCAGATCCTGCGACACTCCTTGGGAAGGCCAAGCTTCTGGCATTCTGCACTTGACCCCAGAAGGGACAGAAAAAGCGGCAGTGGCAGCACATTCTCCAGGAACATTAGAAACACTGGTTTATTGTGGGATAAAATCCACTTTAAAAAAAAAAAAAGAAGAAAAGAAAGAAAGAAAGCAATAAAAAATAAAAAAATAAGCCCAAGCCCTCACCATTCTAGCCTAACAAAATTACAGTGTATTTCAGCTATTTGAATACGGAAGTAGGTCCACTACCCCAACGGTCTTCCTCCTGGGTTAAAACATTTCCCAATTTTGAGGGCTGGTGTTTGTGCCTTTTTCTTTCCCTCTTCTCTCTTTATTTCTGTTTTATAAAAAAAGGTAACCCTAGCGTCTAGAACACTGTCTGGTGCTGTAGGCTGTCAATAAATACTTATTGAACAAATACATTTGCTGAATGGAGCGTGACGGGGAATGTCCCGTGTCAAGGGACAGATGCCACGTCTTCATTCCTGAGGGCAGCAGACCAAGGCGGGGTAGAGGGCAGCCTTCAGCACTGTGGCTCCCCTGGGGTACTGACGGGGTCCGGAGGCTGGTTCCAATGAGAGCACCCCGCCTCTCTGGAGACTTGAAGCAAACCCCTGCAATTGGCTGGAGGCCTTGTTCTTCTCATTGCGGTTCCATCATCACCGGACATATGACTGACCAGAGAGGGTCCCACAGCCGCGCCTCCCTCTACCCCTCCCTCGGGCACTCTGGGCCTTCCTTTCCCCCACAGGCTCAGTGACGCCCATGCAGACAACAGGAAGTCAGCAGAACAGATTGGTTTTCTGCCCACTGTGAATCCTTGGCAGGGATTTTAGGGAAGATTCTGAAACAGGTGGTCTGTCCATGTTGAGGAGAGCGCTGGGATGTGGCGTCAATATAGACCCTTAGAAAATCCACGTCCCTTTCTTGCATGCTGCTCTTACGTGTCCCTCCCACACGTGTGGCTTCCTTGAAAGGAAAAACAAAACAAAAACTGGTGCAGAAAGGTACACTTTGCAATGGCACTCCGGGTTTCCTCCCACTGGTGGGATGGAGGACGTTATTTTATGCCATCCTGTGCGTGATTTGTTTCTTCAGCCTGTGCCAACTATTTAGCTGTCATACAAAGTGTGCCTTTATGGTTTCATTTGGGTTATGGCTAAAAATGCTGAACAGCGCAGAGCAGAGAGAAGACCCCTGCGGCACTCCAAACCAGAGGTCTTTCCAGAACAGTGTCTATCCATTAAGGAATGCTTCGGGGGCAAATCCTGCAGTTAGTGTTCCCCTGGGAGATTGAGACCTGAGTGAGACTCCTGCTCTGCTTGCTGGCTGTGTGTCCTTGGGCGAGTTGCTTGATCTCTCTGAGCCCCAATTGGCTCATCCACAACATAGAAAAGATCACGAAGCACCTTCTTCATAGGGCTCATCGGAGGATTATGTGGGACAACGTACACAAAAGCCTTAGCCTCTGTCTGACACAACTCACCTCTCAGTAATGGAAGCAATGCGTTGCTGAACACGTTCATAAGGATATTATGAGAAAATCTGTTATACGTTTCCAGGAGGTCACAGCAACGTGGCATAACAGCAGTCCGGTCAAAAATAGAATGCATTTATTTGGCTTTGCTTGTTTTTGGAGAGCTCAGGACAACTAACTCCCAGCAATCTTCTAATGAAGCCCCCATCTGATTAACAATCTACTCCAGACATTGGGTGGGGATGTTGTCACTCTCGCATGTACTGGCTCTTGTTTCCAGAATCCATCTTTTCCTGCTTAAGAAAAACTATGACAACTGCCACCTCCTTCCTGGCCCTCATTCCTCCTGACTCTTTTAAAAGAGCCAGACAGCAGATCTACGAGCTCACATCTTCAAATTCACTTAAGAAAATGGAAAGCAGGACTCAGCGAGCCCTTGGGGTCCCCTCATGCTAAATTTTTCAAAATTACTATGGACGCCAGTTGCTGTGTGACCCTGCCTGTTTTACCCTTTCCATTGTAAGGCATTCTCATCAGTGGGATCAATTAAAATGGAACAGGAGGTGGCTGGTTCTGCTTTCTCTTTGTCATCTGTTCAACTTGGCACCTGTTCTAGTCATTTCTGTCCCCTGAGTGAGAAACTTCTTACAGACTCCGAAGCGAGAGAGTCCATTCAACAAACAACCAAAAATAAATAAAAACCTGCCTTCCTCCTTCTTTGCCCCATTTTGCAGATAAGAAAACCAACAAGGCTCTTGTCTGTTGCCAAATCTATTCAACCAGTCCCATCAAGAGGTCATATCCCAGTAACTGTGCTGCTTAAATTTTCTAACGATAACAAATATATGGTGATGGAAGGAGAACTGACTCTGGGTAGTGAACACACAATGGGATTTATAGATGATGTAATACGGAATTGTACACCTGAAATCTATGTAATTTTACTCACGATTCTCACCCCAATAAACTTGAATTTTAAAAAAAAATTTTTTTCTAATGATAACTCGACGAGTCACCAGATGTAGAACCAGAGCCCTGTCCCCACATTCAGTGACCGGTGGTGGACATTGGCTTGGATGTGAGCAGATCAAATAACTGCATCAAGCCACGGAGCTACGTAAACAGCCAGTGCCCATAACAGATTACCCGAGCCCCATAAAATGCCGTTATGAGGTAATTAACAGTTCATACAATCTGTTAAGTAACTTAGAAACCTCTGTAACACTCCTCCAGTTTTCCGCTGCTCCAGGGCCCTCGGGAAATATTCGCTGCTGCTGTGCATGACTCACAAGGCATTGCAAGGCAGGCAGCAGCCACTCACAGGGAGGAGAACTTAGAAAGTTCTTTCTGCTCTGCCGACTGAGAAGACAGCCTGAAATGTCCCAGTTTAAGAGTAAAGTAAGGAGACGCTGGGGGGATGGTCAGGGAAGGAAGAGAATTGACAGCGGCTTTAACCTGAGCCTCGTCCCCCTCCCACGTGGAATGGGATAGACCTGCCTTGCAGAATTATGTCAAAAATTAGAAACCAAGAATGGACAGAGCCTGGCCCACTGCCTAGCACGGCTCCCAGACCACTGGTGGCTGCTGCCGTCAATGTTTCCTGGTCGTGGTAGTGTTGTGGTTTGCAAGTAGCCCCCACCTAGTTTTCAGGAGAACGCTATGAAGTATCGCACACGGCCTGAAAATAAGAACCTAAGATTTAAAGAGGGACTCGCTTGGGTCACCTTTGAGCCCACAAGCTTAAGTGCTTCTTGAATTTAAAAATCTCTTGGAAGTGAAAAAATATATCACTCTTGTAACACAAAACAAAACATACAAAAGAAAATTCTCTTACAGCGATAAAGTGCAAAGGAAAAATAACTTCGACCAACCTGCTATTAAGGGATGGCAATCATTATATTTCAATTGCTGTAGGGCAGCTAGTACGTTCATGGTGTTAAGCCATGAGGGCATGCCATTAGATAGATGGATAGATGGATGGATGGATGGCAGGCGGGTGGGCGGACGGACAGACGGATGGATGCGTAGGTGGGAAGGCCTTTGTACTTGCAGGTTTCCTGACATTTTCTGGGCTCACTCCCTTTACTTCATTCAGGTCTCTGCTCTGTTCAAGTGTCACCTCCCGAGAGAGGCCTTCCCTGGCCTCCCTATTGTCACACTGCCTGTCATTCTCCCCTGCTCTCCAGCCTCTGGTCCTGCTTTGCTTTCATTAGAGCAGTTATTACTACTGTTATTTTACTATATTTATTTGTTCATTTTTTTGTCTCCCTTACACAAGGGTAATAAGCTTTATAAGGACCGGGACGTGGTTTTTCCCTGGCCATATCCCCAGGACTCAGAGAAGCACCCAGCACACAGCAGGCACCCAAACATGTGTTAGATAAATGGGTGGGTAGAGAAATACATACAAATATACGAGTTCTTCACTTTACAAACATGTATCAGTAGACGGTAGTAGAAATTCCACTGAAGTACAGATTGCCATGGATTTTTTTAAAAGTCTGAACTCACACTAACAGTGAGGTGGGCAGCACAGTATTTTCATAAACTTCCCAGTGGAACTGAGGCCCCATTTCCGTTGAAGACGAAGGCCTGCTGGGCCCTGCCATTCCTTGGTAGGTGTGAGCCAGGCACTGCTATTTACCAGACAGTAATGCAGCCGTGAACAGAAAGGGAGATCCTGCTAACGAAACCACTGAGGTTGCCCTCGTCCGTGATCGGCAGAGCAGGGGGGTCATATCAGTGTCTTTGTTTTTCACTCCTGTTTTCTCTCATCAGGGGACAGATCTGGGCTACGTCCGGGGTCCTGCAGCCTGGTGGACCATAGCAGGGAACAGGTGATGGAAACACTAAGTGCTAAGCCAGGCATGGCGTGATGCTCTCTAAGGTCAAGAGGCAGAGGAACCAGGGAACAGACTGCCCAATGGATTCACTAGTAGGCCCCATATGCTGAGACCAGCTCTGTACAAAACCCATCCTGCCTGCTACCTCTGCAAGCACAAAGAAAAGGTTTCAGCGCCAGAAGATGGAGCTCAATGGGCTAGGTCGCAATGGGCTAAGGGTCCAGCAATCCAGGAGGACTTCCTGAAGGAGGAGGGAAAGATCAGTCTCAACCTTCAAAGCTGTTTATTGAAACTCAGCCTCTCTCCTTCACAGCTGTACTTCCCGAAAGCTCCAGTTTTCTTCTGATACAGATTACCAAAAGACGAAAAAGAATCTCTTAAAACAAGAAGTGATTTTTCAATCCCCTAGTCTTGAAAACATGATGAGGCTAGGTGTTTGGCACAACTGCAGCCATGTAGGATAGAAACAGCTACTGGACCTTTTTGCCTCGTGTGTTGTGAGTCGTATCCTTGCGAGCTACAGAGAAGAATCAAGGAACCCTGGAGGGGCCTTAGCACACTGACCTCGCAACTCATCATGTCACATTTGAAGAAGCCCAAAGGATTCTGGTTCGGACTCTTCCCTGGAGTCATGTGACCCTTGGGCAAGCCACTCCATTTCAATTTCTCTGCTTCCTCTCCCGTAAAATGAGAGGGTTTGCTGGGACAACCATCCACTCAGGGACTCCATGACTTCTGGCTGTTTTCAGGACTCACATTCTCTATAGGCCCTGCTCCATGACCCACAATTCCCTGCTTCCATTGACATCAGGATGGCACTGCACGTTTCCCACTGCCAGTGTCCTTTCTTCCTTGGCCACCTATCAGTTCTTGAGGGCCTGGTTCAGCGGTCACCTGTTATTTCAAAGAAGCACTCCATGCAGAGTTCTTCTCTCCCAGCCCATCTACGTTTTTCACATACTTATCACACCACTAACCAAAGCAGCTTCCAACTGCATGTTTGCAGCCCTGGCTGTGCCCCCTGAGAGCAAGAGGTGGGGCTCAAAGACCGATGAGGTGAGCAAATACTTAATGGGTAAACTCATAAACAGAAGAACAAATGTGGCTGTGTCTTCTCTCGCAGACACTGAGCAATAAAGCAAACATAATGCACTTGAGAGAACAACCACTCTCGGGAGACAAAAGCCTTTTCCTCCATCTCAGAACTTCCCACACTTTACAGAGCACGTGGGCTAGGATCATTTGTTTCCTTAATGGTTTCCTTGGTGACTATTTACCGGTGACTGTTACCCAGGACTCTTATCTTGGCTCTCCCCCACCAACATGTTGCCCTTTTGAGACCACCCCATGCACAGGCCTTAAAAACACATCCCAATGCTCTCACGGGAGGATGTGGCTTGTTTTTGTTCCCAAGCGGCCTAGTCCATATATGGCACCTAAACTGGCAAGAAAAACTATCGCTGGAGGCTAAAAATAATTTTGGAAAAAAAAGCACCTCTAAATATCCAACTTCCTTTGCTGACGATCTCCTTTTTTTAAAGTCAGAACTTTCTCGGTATCACTTGAAGATGACAGACTGCCCCCACCCCCAGGGGCTCGTCAGGATTTTATGCCAACAGATGAGAACTTCGGTTTCTGACAGAAATTCAACTTCTAGTTGAATTTAGTCCCCAAGCAATAAAATGTGTTGACTTTTGCCTTCCTGCCACTCCCAGCAGGTGTGCGGCTCTTATTACAAATTGGCTTTGGCTTTGATTTTCTAGAACTCGGGGCATCACGGTAGCAGGCGGCATGGGATGGCACGGAAAGAGGACTCTGCCACTCTGCCTCCCTCCCAGAAGCCCCTTCCAGGGTCTCTTTCCCCGGGACCCTGGTGCCTGCTTCCCTCCGAGTCGTCAATGCGGATGCGAACATCTCTGCAGAGCGGGAGCTGCTTCGGGCAGAACTGTCTCTCATTCATTTTCATCGTCTTAGTGCCCGGCACACAGTAGGAGCTCAGTAAGCCTCTGAAGAATGAAAGAATGACGACCAGGGAGGCCTCCACCTGCACCACCCAAGACACATCACGCGTGGGCCACCCAAAAATCTGAGGATGCAATAAGGACGACACAGTCACGTGGATGGCGACAAGATTGTGACCGCCATTCCCTGAGTACTTGCTACACGTCAGGGACTCCCCATGTATTATCTCATTTAATCCTCACTACAAATCCCTGCGCTCGCCATTATTATCAGCGTCCCCTTTAACACGCAAGGGCTGGGGTGGGGGGAGAATATGCAGTTTATATGAGGTCGCACCACAATGGAGCCTATATTTGTTGACTGAAATCACTTACCGTGGACCACAGAAATAATGAAATGATGAAAAATATTTCTAGGGTGGCTTGAGAGGATATATATATATATATTTTTTCTTTTCTTTTTTTTTTTTGCAAATGCTACACTGTGCACTATACTATCGTCTGAATTTGCTCAATTCTCACTGCTGCTCACAAGAAAATGCGGGAACAGGTCTCTTTTGAGCACTGATGTCACAGAGGAGAAGGCGGCCAGCGCATGTCACCGGACGCCTATCTGGGCCAGCTGTTTTCTCTCTGTAGGGGAGCGTCGGATGGTCTGTGAGCTGGGCCGCTGCTTCTTCCTTCCTGTCCACTCTGCTCACCTCCTTAATCAAATCACCCACACAGAATTCAACATGAGAGTCAATAGTGGTCACTGTAAAACTACTCGGAAATGAAAATAAAATGTGACTGCTTTTCAAATGCTACGGAGCCCCAAAACTTATGACATATTTTTTCACTTTCCCAGGGCAGGGGTCATGCGGGCCAGCCCACATGGTTTCAGGACTCCTGTGTTTCTGCCAGATAAATCTGCTGAGATGGGCTGTTAATTCACGGAGCTGACAGAAGTCACCATTGCTTCACTCCAGAAGCTTCCGGACATGACAAAGGTATGTGCTACGGGGAAAAACAATACTGCCTGTAGTTATAAGTCTCCGTGGCGGGCAAAAAAATGGACATTAGAGAGAAGCATGTCTCCTGGACACACATCACCTGGGAAAATCTGCCCCCTCCGAGTAGCTGGGACACATCCTGGGGAGGTAACAGTATATGGGCAGCAGCTCTCTGGGAACAGACGCGCTCAGAGACCCTGCACCCACGTCTTTCACCCACATGGTCCCGAATGAGCTGTGCTTTGCTTCAGGGGGAGAACACGCCTCCACTGCGCTGCCTTGAAGGTCGCTATGCCCCCTTTCTCCTCTTCCATACCTGGCAAGTCTCCCCCAAACCACAGGTGCACCTCAGAGGGCCCCCTATGGAGGCAGCCAGGCAGAGCAGAGGTGCCCATAGCAGGGGCCCCCCCATGTGACACAGCGCCAGCAGGCTCTGTGCGGGGCTCACCTAGACAGGGGCTGGAGGTAATCCTTAAGACAAGGGAGAAAGCCTCCCTTTCCTGCCGGCCCACAAAGCTCTGCCATTGGGAAAAATGTGGAAATCGTCAGGTGGGCAGTCATACAAGAGTCATCCCCTCCCCATGAATCTCTGCCACAAACTCTTGGTCACCCCTCAAGGCTCAGTTCAAGAGTCTTCGTGCTGTTGTACCATTCATTCACCTGGGCCTCGGGCAGGGATTGGCCACAGCACCGATGAGTGAAGTTTATAAATAAAAAGAGCCTCTGAGGAGAAAAGGAGAGGGGGCTAGGATTTACTGAACATCGAACAAGGAGCTACATGCTTTACCTGATCTGACTCTCCTACGAATTTCATGAAAGCAGCACTCTCATAGTCCCAAGTTACAGATGAACAAACTGAGGCTTCGGAAATGAAGTCAAGTGCATAGTGTGTCCAAGGTCACAGAGCTGGTTAGTGGCATAGACATGATTCATTGTTTCCTCTGCACCAGCCAGCCAAACGGGTCCCAAACATACTCCATGAAGTCCAAGGTACTGAAGGGCCACACTTCCGGGGACCAGCCTCGTGCCATTCTTTAGGACACAAACCTGGCACCTCCCTGATTGTGGAGGAAAGAAGGGTCCCACCTGAAGAATTCCAGACGGACCTGACTCACACCCAGACACAACTTCTGCCTGCACAGCTGACATAAATGAGCAAAGCCCCCCTGGCAGAGCCAAGGCGGTGGCCGGCAGCCCGTGCAGCCCCACGAGGAACTGTGTCACCCGTCCCCGGGTACGCACACCTGCACATCTCATTAACGGCACGCACACTCCTAGTTAAGATATATGGTTTACAGAAGCAGTTCAGATGGAGCACTCTAAAAATAGCCTCCTGGGAAAACAAACAAAAAAAATGTCCTCATGCGGTGCCTGGTCCCAGGCTGGGCACAAGCGAATGCCAGCAGGGATACAGATGCTGAAGTCACGTTGCTGTGACAGAGGGACAGCAGGTCACAGCTGGCAGCCGTGGTGGCGTGGCACTTTGGTTTGCAGTGTTTGGAGTGGGAAGGAAGGATGCCAGGGGCAGCCCTGCCCTCGTGGCCCCCCGCCATGCGCCTCTGTATTTACCCAGTGAGGTGCGGCCCACAGGTGAGACCCGGGCCTCCCCTCCTTTCCTGCTGCCCTTTTCCTGACTTGCATGGCAGCCCTGGCTTATCGTCCAGGGTAAGCTCAGGCTGCCAGGAAGCTGGTGAGGGCACCGACTGAAACCCAGCTGTGCATGCAGAGCCCCTGATTCTTGCAGAAGGGGAGCAGCGGTGTCACGAGGAGGTGACTGCCTGCTGCTGCTGCTGCCACCATGAGCAAAGCTGGTGGGGGCGGCAGCGGCAAACAGGCCAGAAGGAGCTGCTGGCCTCGGGGGAGGAGATGGAGGCTGGAGGAGCCGAGCTCACTGCCCTGCATCGCCACCGGGGCCCCTGTGTCTGCTAGACCACCTTGCACAGGAAGGGGGGAACACTGCACAGGAGCCCCCAATCCAGCAAACGCAAGTGACTTCCCAAGGTGTATAGTGTGGACTTACCTCTACTCAGCAGCACGACACACCGGACTCCCACGCACGGCCCTCCCGACTGCACCAGCGGCACTCCCTCCCCAGGCCACCTGGCACCTGGCACCTTCAGCCTGTCTCTGTCCCCAGAGGCCTCCGTCCCTCACACCTGGCTGTGCTAGCCACAGTCCAGCGCTGACCCACGTCATCGCCTTCTCTGCGGCCTCAGTCTGGAGCCCTCCTCCCCTGCGCGTCTCACTCAGCCTCTCCACCATCGTCACCTGCTCCCTTCCACCTTCTCCGAACCTCTTATTGTTTGGGCCTCCTGCTGCTTTTCAGCTGCTTCATGCGTGTTCCTGGCTCACTCACCCCTCTGGAAGCCTCCAGCCTCCAAACCCCAATGCAGCGTCCCCTGTGCACGTTCCCCAACCATCACGGGGAGTGTCACACATCCCTGAGGAGTCACCTCACTCTTCTCTCTCCTCTCAGATTCTGGAGCCAATCCTCCCCAACAGTCCCTCGGGAATTTCTCATCCCCGAACTTCCCGTAGTGTCTTCCTACACCCACCGCCGTCACCCTCTCATTGCATGTTTCTAAGACAAAGGCTATGTGGTGGAAGTACCCCTTCTCTCGTCCTCTGCACCCCCAGATATTCGCCTCTGCTCCCATTTTCTTCCACTGCCCCCAAACTTGGGAAGGGGACTGCCTCTGCCCATCCAAGGACAGCTCCGTACTGCGCGCAGCCCTCCCCCACCTTCTCCAGAACACGCTTCGCCCAGGGTCTGTGTTCTCCCCACCCTGTCCACACCAGCTCCTCCCTCGGGGACGGGATCTGGTCTCACTGACAGCTTTGCAAGTCTGCCGACCTCCTCTGCTTCCTTTAGCTCCTTAGCCAGTTTCTTCTTCGGACGGTCTCTCTCCCTCTCCTTGCAAACAGCGCATAACTCTTTGTACGGCTCCCTCTTCCCCTTGGATTTGCCCTTCATCTGCTCCTTTCCCTTCTTCCCTGTCACGCATGGGTGTTGAGTGGGTGACCCTCTGAGTTCTTGCCCTGTGCTATCTTGGATGGACGTCATCTCCCCGAGGACTCGGGGAGAACCACTGTGCAGAGAATATGATACCATCCGGCCTAACCTTTCCTGTATCCGACCCTCACCTGACTCACTCTGAGGTATCATCTCAAACACACCTGCTCAAAGCTCACCCAGCACCTTCTCCTAACGTCTCCCTCCTCCTCCTCCTCTTCCTCCTCTCCCCCAGGCCATCTTGCTGAATTCCCAGAATGCTTTGGGTATGAACCCCACCCGCCCGACCTCTCCCTTTACAAAGGACAATGGGCTGAAAGTTTCCATGTCCCTCACCGCCTCCTGCACAGAATCGGGCGCACTAGGCACTCAGTAATTTGTTCCTTTGATTTGTGAATGTGTCTCATTAGGCCAATGGAGGAGGAGGTGGGCTTTTCGGGGACCAGCATAAAGGAGGGAGCAGGTTTGCTTTCTCCCACGGCTCTTCAACCATGAAGCCTCATTTTCTTAGTGCTGTTTGAACACTGGCTGATTTCCTGTGTTTGCAAAGCCTGGGGCATATACACTTCAGTGCCCGTAATAGCAATAAATTAGGGCTGTAATTCCAACTACAGGCCGAGAAGAAAACCCTCATCGTAGGGTATTTTCGCCCCAGCAGACCTCCAAGGAGTGCCAGTTTTCTTTCCAGCTCTTGCTCTGCCTCTTTGCACCCACACTTCACTTCTGTGCCCAGGTATCTGGCTCAAACCAGAGTTGTGCTTAAAAGAGCAGGCAGGTGGCCAGTTGCCCACGCAGCCCGGTGAACTGTGGGAGGTCTTGGTGAGCTGCCGTAGGCTCCTTATTTTCCTTCTTTTTCGGTGGCAATGAAAGGCACTGACTTGCCCCATACATTTCTCTCCAGACAAAGAATAGGGGGGATGGAGCGCCTCAGACTTCCTGTTTGGGGACAGGACTGTCCCCTCACAGAAAAGACGGGCCACTTTTCCAGTTTTCGTGAGCACCTACTACACACCTAACCTCTATATCGAGCTCGATTGCTGCCAGGCCTCTGTGGCCCATTAGGTTTTCACTATTCATCCTTATACCATTTGACAGCGTGAGACACTGAGGCTCAGAGAGGCCCAGCATCTTACCCAAGGTCACGGAGTTAGTTTTATGGGGCAGGTCCAGGAATTACACCCAGGGTGACTGATAAAGTCCAGGCCTCTTCTTCCCTGATGTCCTCCTGCCAGCAACATCTCTGAAGGTCCCTCTGGAATCTACAATCTTACCATGGGTCTGTGTCTTGGCCGGATTCAAAACCAAGCAATGACGCTTGACTATGAACGGCGTTTGCTGTATCACTGGAAAACAATCTTCTTAGGTCTTAATCGTTTACGTTCTCAGCTGACAAGTATAAGCCAGCTCAGGGGGTGGCCCACGCGTGCCTCACTGATTAAGACCCTCTGCGTGTGCTCCTGGAGCACGTAGAGAACTCACGTCATCCAGCCTTTTGCCACAGCAGGGTCTCTGCCCTACAAGGCCTGTAGGGTTGGGACTAGATCTGACTTCCCTGCTGTCACGGCACCTGGCCCCAAGTGCAGGCCACGTATCACAGAAATAAATATCAGAGGCGTGGAATACACTTTCCCTCTGGCAGCAGGTAGGGTGACACAGAACAAGCCTCAACCTGTGCGTGCCTCCACTGTGAACCGGGAATCACAACAAACTCTCTGCACTGCTGGGAGAACTGATGAGTTCATGGGAGCTGAGTTTAGAACGCACACTCCCTTTGTACTGAGAAGGCCCCTTCTTGCCCCTGGAAAAGCCGCTCTCGCCACAAGCGTCAGGGTCTGCTGGGAACCGACCCCCCACCTGCACATGCCCCCCTCTCTCCTTCCAGCTGAAAAATCAGTGGCTTTTTCTCAGGAAGCTGTGTTGTTAGAACAGCTGGGCCGCTGGCTGTGTTGCTGGCAGATCACACGATGTGGAATCTTCCAGTTTACAGTGTGTGTCAGCTTTGGTGCACAAGCTGCGACTGGATTTGTACTTTTACCTTCAACAAATGGCATTTCCTTTTTCATCATGTCCTTCTCTGAAGTTAGTCCGCCTTATATCTGGGATTCATTTGTGCCAGCTCCCCTGGGCATTCTCTGAAGAAACTTCTACCCTCAATCCACCAGGACCTAGAGGAAACCTTCCATCGGTATGAGTTTTCACTGCTGCCCACATAGTCTCTGAGCTTAACAATTTCTAGAGCCAAATAGTCAGTGGCAGGAAAGGAACTTTCCACAAGGCCACTACCACCTTGGGGTGTAGCTTTAATTTCTTAAGTGATTTGCTACGTTGAGTCATAAAATGAACGACACATGGTGACTTTATTTCGAGAACAGTGGAGCTTCTGGGACAGGAGGGGACCTTTAAGACCTTCACTTCTGATTTGCTCATTTCACGGCAAGGAAATCGAGGCCCAGCAAGACTGCCCTTTTCTGCTGTCATACGAAGTGACACCTCATGGTGAGCTCAGGTGCAAGCCCTTGCAAACTCAGAGGCTTGTAACTGAAAAGATTAAAATACAGCGGCATTTGTAGGAGGCAACAAGAACAGACCCTGGCAAGAAAGCACGAACGTAATAAATGATCGTTATAAGAGGAAACAACCTAAAGTGGTGGTGAGTGGCTCGCGTTGCTGCCTGCGGTTGTGAAGGCGCTGCCTTCAGTCTCTGGGTTGTCTTTGCACACCCCCTCCTTCTCTCACCAGTCGCTGGCTCTCACCTCTGGCTCTGCTAACTCTACTCAGAAGCAGTAGCCTCTGAACCTGCAAAAAGCTGCCAGGCTGAGCAGTTGGAAATAACACCACACACTGAGAATGTCCTGACGTTCGACTTCTTGCATATAAGTCGTCCTGGTCATGTCACTCACAGAGGGTGGTGATGCCCCTTCCTCACCCATTCAGTCTCTAGACACTGAGCTCTGCCTCCATGACAAGCACCCTGCTAGGAGCTGGGGAGACAGACAGAGCAAAGCCAAACCCCTGCCCAGAGTCAGCTGACACCCCTGCGGACGGAGCAGACAATAACCAAATAACTGAGCACACATATCACATGTCGGGCACTGATGGCTGTCGTGCAGGAAAAAATGCAGGGAAGAGGACAGAGAACAACTCCTGGAGAAGGGGTGGGGTGAGAGGAGCACTGCTGTTTTATATATGACAACACAGACAGGCCTCTCTGGTAAGACGGCACTTGGCAGGCACGGGCAGTGGGAAAGTGAGACATTGAGACGTCAGAGGCAGGAGTGTTCCAGGCAGGAGGGAGAGGACCCTGCTGGCAGCATTCTGGAACGAGCACTGAGTCTGGAGTGGCTGCAGCAGGGGAGGGGTGGGCGGGATAGCAGGGGCCCTGGTCACACAGGGGCCATTGTCAGGACCTTGGCATTCCCCAGGTATTGGACTTGATGGGACCTGCGTTTTAGCAGGATCACCCTGGCTGCTGGGCTGGAATGGTCTGGTTAGGCGGCTCCTGCAATTGTCCAAGTGAGACAGACTGATGGCTTGGACGAGGGTGACCTGCGATGGCCGATATATTTTCACAGCAAAGCTGACTGGATTATAGGCATATCTGTTAAAATAATCGAGGTCCCCTTGGGACTGCTCAGTGGGTCTCGTCCCATCACTGACAACTGGCATGAGGCTTAAGTGGGGTGAGGTGTCGTCATGCAGAGATCAATAGGCCTTCTGAGGAGGAAAGATAAGTCTCGCCAAACAAGCCGTCCCCACTGACATCAATGACGGGACAGAAGAGCTACCGGAAGTTTGCTTTGCAGTCTGGCAAGGACAACGGGCACTTCCGAGGAAGCAAATGCCTACAGAGAAGTCTAGCAATTGCATGAAAATGTATGAGGTTTATGATTACAGACTAATGCCAATCAATACGCCATTGATTAGTAGTTTCCAATACGCACGTTCTGAGAAGAAGTGAAAAGGGCTTTCTAGACCAAAGGAAGCTGGGAAATCGTGTCAGGCTGAATGAAGTTACACTGGTTTCCTAGGGCAGGACTTTGCAGGGCCTTTAATAAGTTAGTATGCACTGCTGTCCTCCAAAAGGGACCTTTATCAGGCCATGTATTTTGTTGGTGTTGTAGTTGCTTTCACGGAGCCCCTTCTAAGAGTAATACTTGAAACACTTTGGGGAAACACTGAATAGACAGATTCCAACACTCCGTGCCCTCGCGTCCCATAATTTAACAACAATTTTCTGGGGTCCCGTGCTGAGGGCTGGGGGTACAAAGGGAAGTAAGACACTAAGTCCCATGCAGTGGTTTGCAGGCTCAGGGCACTACCTCCTGCTTTCTGGGCTGTCCAGGGCAGGGAGAGGCTGCAAGGTTAATTAAGAGCAAGCAGTGGAGGCTGGGGGAGACCCGCCCACACGACTAGCTTCTCCCTCAGACCCCTGGACCCACGTCCCCCCCACCAAGAGCACCGGCATTTGGAAAGCCCTCTCTGGAATACACATGTTGTAAAGCACATTCCTCTTTTCCCATTGCTTGCCCACCAGAACTAATCGGAAGGGGCTGAAGGAAAGCAAGCTTTTCGGGACAAGCTTTGCATTGCCCTTTCCAACACAGATCACGTCCCTTTTGTCCTCATTCCAACCCACAACATTTAGCGGAATTCAGGAAGCAGAGATGACAAACCCTTCCGTGCACTATCCCACTGAGACCTCAAAACATCCCTTCGGGGGAGGTGGGTCCTGTTATTCAACCTGGAGGAACGTGAGGCCGTGGACATTTGGTGACCTGCCCAGGATCACACAGATCACAGTGGCAGGGACAAATCTAAAGGCTGGTGTGGCGTCGAGGCCTGTTCTCTTCCTGATAACACCAGTGCCTGGTTTATTTATGACTCAGGCTGCCCATCGGGCAGGCGGGAGACCTGATCACATTGGCGGCACTCACTAGGGACTGCGGAGGCTGCAACAGCCCACACCACGGCACTGCGCAGAGCCCGAGCTGCCTCACCAGCCCCCCAGTGGGAGGAAGCGGGAGGCGTGGCAGAGCCCAGGGCACTCTGTGTTTATCTGTCCTGCCGCGGGTGAGCTGCACGGCCTGGCCTACCACCCGGCAGACTGGCTCTTGCTTATTTCAATTCCTGAGCCGCTCCTCCGGAAAACCTTCTGACGGTGAAACGTAAAGGTTCCCTGACCTCCCCACTGTAACAGAGCAGATGGCTCAGCAGAGGACAAAACTGGGGGCTAAGTGCAGCCCGTGACCTGAAGTTGGATGCTGGCTCAGGTCACTGAGAAGGAACAAAAGTTGCTGCCAAGAAATGTCATCGTATTCATGTGTGACTTCAATTAAAAGAAGAGAGGAAAGTTTTTTCATTCTCCCTACGTATGACAACATCCCTGATACAGCACCATTCTCCTCTGATACACCAGGATTCTACAAAACTTCTTTAAATGGAGTCCCTAGCGCTGAAATACTGCTCTTCTGGATGGACAGGGGGTCTATTTGCAGGTCTTGACCACTGAGCCAATCCAAAGCAGATTTGGTTTTTGAAACGATTCACTGTTAGTTTCAGTTTTACATTTGCACAGATCTCATAAAGGCTTCTAGTCCTTACTATTGCTTCCTATGGACAATAATCACATTTGCCACTATCACTGAAAAATAACGTTGTGAAAACAACTGCTACTTGTTCTATACGTGTATCTAAAACCCTTCAGTTCAACCAATTTTGATTTCAGTGTCAGTGTAGATTCTCCAAAACCTGTGAAAATCAATCTGGATTATTTTAATAAATAGCTCAGACAGGACGTCAAGGAATTCCACATGAAAAATCCTAACTACATTTTTTTCATCCTATTGTACAAGCCACTCAGCCAGATACTTTATAAATATTATTTTATCATCACAAAACCCAGGCAAAACAAGTATTACAATCCTGATTTCAAAGAAGAGTGAACGGGAGTTCAGAAAATAGATGGGCTTTTCTCACGGAGCTGGGAGGTGGACCCTGCTCTGTGTTCCTCTAAAGCCCACGTTGTAAGAAGTTATCAGTCGCTGCAGGTTTCAGCCGACACATCTCAGCCCAAGGAGAAGTAATTCCAAGGGTCTGAATCATTGCCCTGTTTGTCTAAGAAATGATGCCAGCGGGGGGGTGGGGGGTGGGGGGGCGGGGAGGCTGCTTTGCTGGGCTGACTTCTTCATCAAAGGTTAATTTGGTCCCATCAGAGACTCGATGTGTGTCCCACTGGTCCAGGAATGGCACGTCCTCCCTGGGCTGTCAATCTGGCCCCTTCTAAAGGCACCAACTTACTTCTTAAAGAGATTGTTTCAAAGACTTAGAAAATAAATAAGCTTGCACTCAGGAGAGGTTGGATTCCTG
This sequence comes from Rhinolophus sinicus, assembly GCF_036562045.2. NCBI lineage: Eukaryota > Metazoa > Chordata > Mammalia > Chiroptera > Rhinolophidae > Rhinolophus > Rhinolophus sinicus. The sequence goes on from NC_133762.1 coordinate 9,192,603, forward strand.
TCCCTCAGGTAAAACACTCCTATTAACCACAAGACAGCCTTGTTTCATGCACTGGGGGGTATTTTAATACTGGTGATGCCTCAAAAAATAAGAGAACCGGAAAAACAAATGGAGCACTCTCCCTCCTCCACCGCACACCCAGCTCTTCGGATTTTCAGAAGACACTGCTGGTTTCAAGGTCTCTAAAAATCTGTGAGCGGTTCTTCCTACCGACTGAAACAATCCACTTCCCTGGTGGCTCCCTGACCAGCCAAGGCCGTCTGCGTACACATCCCAGAGGGACTCAGTGACTTGTCATGAGGCCAGCCCCCTCCACACTCTCCCTATTCCAAAAGCCCTCCCTTCCTCTGAGCCTTAAACTACCTCTGACACCCCCTCTTCTGCTCTCACACGCCTCCCTCTCGGGTCTTCCATTGATTCAATCCAGGAGAGTCCCCCCCGACCGGCCTCATATTCCAGCCATGTACCCAGCACGCATTCAACTCGCCCTCCAAGGCCTCCACGATGGAACGCTGCTGTCTTCTCACTAGAGGACACCGCCTGCGTCATTTGTGTTTACATATTCTCCAACCAACTTTAACATTAATCAGACAGCTTCGGAGAGAACAAACAGCATCTCCCTCCTTCTTCACAGCAATTGACACGAACCAGGCCTCGGCCAAGGGTACGAGGCATTACGTTGTCCCGAGCGTTTCAACACAGACCCACTGCAGTCCTTCTTGGGTGTCGGCTGGAATGTTCCCTATTCGGATATCAGCGCTTGTACAAGGCACACAAGTGCTTAATCAGTGTGAGATGACGTGGGAAGTTACGTAAGACAATGCAGCACATTCCCAAACTATCACCTAATGGGCCCTTCTGCCACTTCCTTTAGAAATCACTTCGTCGAGTTAAGGGACTCCAGCCCTCAAAAACAGGGACTAAATAAAGGACATCATGCTAAGAGGACCAATGTGGGGACTTCAACAGGCGTCTTAACTAGCATTTTCTCTAGAGGGGAGCTTCAGTGCTGGATGTGGCAGCTTAATGAAGTAGATTTAGTCGGTAATAAAAAGGGGACTGACTCTGCACGGAATACATCTAACCTGTTTATTTTAAGGTCAGTGGGTCTTGTCTTTTGGGGCGCTGAGAATCACGTTTTAAAAAGAGTCACGTCTTCATCAACTACTGCAATAATTTAAATGAACAGGAATTTTTTTTTTTTTAGGTTTTTTTGTTTTAAACTCAGCATACCTTAAAATACTTGACAAAAAAGAGTGCCAGAAACAGCAAAGGCAGGATCAGGCAGAAATATGTCTGATCTAAGCAAAAGACTTGCCCACATGAACCTCAGAACCTTGCCCCCCCACCGCCCACCCTCTATCCGAAAGGCATCTTTCCTCTTGAATGAACTCTGCTGCTGGGCTAAGCCCAGGGAAACGCATTCACATCTGACAAAGGGATTGTGTTACCTGGTTCCCCTGGAAGTTTCAGCTCAAGTCACAGATCTTTAGCTTCTGTCACCTCTTGTGCTGATCCTGGTAAGACCATGTCCTCCTAGAACTAGAATGAGGAGCAAGCCAAGCCTGTCCTTCTCCCCAAGTGCAGAAGGAAAACAGAACGGCCACATAAATCGGCACCTCCAGCACAAGCAGATACACCAGGCCTACTAAACCTCTGAATTGAATGTTTTCTGACTGTTGCTTTATAGGCTTTATTAGAAACAAACAAACAAACAATAAATAAATAAATAAAAAACCAAAACAAACAAATGAAAACCCAGATTAGCAAATTGCCCAACCGCATGACCAACAGCGCCACTTAGCAGCGAAGCGGGGAGACGGACTCCCGGTGCGGGTTTCCTCCTGTCGTGTACAAGGTACCCTCTCTGCTCCCCATGAGGGCCAGGGAGGGAGTGTATTCTTCAGGCGCCTGTTAGAAGGGCTGAGGCTCCGAGAGCCACCAGGTGAGTTCGTAGCAGATTCAGGAGGAGAACTGAGATCCACCGATTGCACAGCTGTGTTCCATCTACCACACGGACAGGCTGCCCTTACAGAGGTGACGGCAGGCTGTACCCAAACTCAACTTCCCACAGGACCAGGAGGCCCCCAACTTTCCCAATGCCGGGCAGGTGGCATGTCAGGCAAGTGCCTGAGCCTAATGTACCCCTCTGCGCAGGGCACTGGTGCTTGCCTTGAAACACAGAACAACAGGAAGCTGGGGTCTCTCACCTACACCCCAGACCACCATGAGTCCAACTGTCCCCACACAGAGTCACAAAGGACATCAAGATGACAGGGTCCACGGGCCTGCTGGTGATAGGGACAGGCAGGCCATCAGATTCTGCGTGTTATTTTCCTTCCTTCTAGACACCACTGTTTTAGGTAGGTGCTCAAATGTAAGCCTTAGATGCATCTAGAACTGGGATTTCCCAGGATGTAAAATAGAAGAAAAATGTTTTAACGTCAGAAAAACTGTCGCAGTTCCACTGAGACTAATGCACGTAAGGGACAATAGAAAGGGAGCTTCGGCGGTCGCTTCTTTGGGCCGCATCTGCTTTCTTTTCCCAAATCACTCCCAGTGTCCACCTCCTTCCCTGCTAACCTCAGTGACGAGGCTTCCCTGAAAGTCACCTTGGAGAGTTTGCTGATGCACAGACGACAGTGACAGCTAATCCAGGAGTTAGTGGCACTGGCTTTCAGTGGTCAACTTGTCAAAAAATGGCCACTAATTCCTGTGTTCATTCACGTGCTCGACAAGACTCCAGCCTGTCTCTGCTGGACAGTGAGTGGGGCAGAGCTACTGACACGCTCCATCCAGGATGGTCAGCAAGTCACCCTGAGTCACCAGCCAACGCTCGGAAGTGCTGGTTGCAGGGCGGACACTGTCCTTTGGTGGCTCACAAGGGTTCCCTCACTCAATCCCAGCAACTGTGACGCTGACACCACCGTCATTATCCCATCACACAGAGGGCACGGAGGGCCAGCGGGGCTGCTTGTCACAAGCCACACAGTGGGCAGGGGGAAGAGCCCAGACTCACTCAGGTCTGTCCAGCTCGAAAGCCAGACTCCCGTCTACTCCACCATGGCTCTTGGCCTCTCCCATGATGGAGAATAACTAGGGTCTGTGAAAGCTGGTGTCTCCTAAGCCCCAGCCCCACAAAGAGTCGCCCAGGTCTGGGGGGGACCTGGAACCGCACCTATAATGAGTGCCTGGGATGGCCCCCCCACCACATTCCACGCGGCACTGCCCATCCTGCACATTTCAGCTAATCCAGACGATCATCGTGAATCAGAGACAGAGGCTGACAGCTCCAGCTATGGAGCAGGTGACAGCGCAACCCTCGTGGGGACTGGCAGCTGGTCCCCAGCTGTGTGGCGCTGATGTGTAGCATTGCCAGGTGTTTGAAACCACAGTGCCACCCTGCTCTAGCCAACTGCCCAGGGCTGAGACGACCGGGTGTCATCCTCCGGTCACTGCGGAGTGCATGCCGGGTCCTGTCCATGAATTCCACGGAGGCCTGGCCGTGGTGTGGACCTGGCTTGCTCACTGCTGTCTCCTGGGGCACAGGTTCTATCGGGCGGGACAGCTCCTCCCCTACTCGAGGACCACTGCACGTCACAGCCGGATCTGCGCTTGCTCGCAGGCACCAGCTCCTGCGCTTTCCCACCAGCTCCGGATTCCTCAGCAGGGACCATAACAGAGTATGTGGCGAAGGAACAATGAGCTGCCCACGGCTGAGCAGTGGTGCTTCACGCCGGGAGGCAGGACAACTAGGCTTGTTGGCGGTCACCGAGGCCAGTACATGACAGGCCAGCTGGTGAACAATTCCAACAACGCGCAGGACAGCAGAAGGGGTGTGCACGCGACAGTATATACTCCAGAGCCTGGATGTGTATTAACACTAACCATTGGAGATGCGACAGGACACGTGTAAAGTAGTTCAGCAAATCAGTATTCAAGCATCAGGTAACATTAACCGAGCCCGTCCCGTGTGCACGCAGATTCAACGAACACTCACACGGCACCTGTTCCAGGCACCGTTCGCGGCACCACGGGTACAGCACTAGACAGTGTAGCAGATGTCCCTTCCCATCAGGAGGTCACAGACCACAAAACCAGGGACGGGGGGGATAGAAAGGAATACGAGAGGCGTTTCCTACTATCGGGTACACACAGTACGGGGAGAGTCGGGCGTGTAACTTAATGCAGGGAGAGTGACATGTGTATCCACCTCACTTCACCTTTATGACAATCTGTGAGATCAAGGGTATCTTCACCCCCATTTTACAGATTGGTGAGCTGAGGCTTGAGGCACTTAAGTGACTGGCTGTGTCATGTAAGTACAAGAACTGGGATGTAGTAATTCAGATGTAGTACTACAGAGTTAATACCTCATATATGCAGTATTTTCGGCATTGGTACCCCTTGCGTTCTACAAAATAATTTTTTAATTTAATATACTTAATTGTAAAGGGTATGCGGTTGGGAAAATGTTATTCAAATACTACAAGGATATTCAATAAAAATTGAGTGTCCTGCCCAGGCCAGGCGCTTCCAAAGAGGCAACTGCTATTCCCAATTTCTGGGAATAGCTTTACCATGAAACCCTTCGTGTACTACGTATGTATGCATCAAGCAAAAAAACAAAACAAAACAAAACAAAAACAACAACAACAACAACAAACATTAATTGTTTGGAAAGGCTGGAACCAGTAAGAAGAAAAATTCTCAGAATAACAGGCCCCCGCATTCCAACGCTAACAATGTTTTTTCTTAATAAAGAAGAGAAAAAGCAGTAAGTAGGTTTATGCTATGCTGCTGCCAGCACCTGGGCTTTGTCGAATTCTAAGAGCTGTTGCCAGACCTCTAGATATCCATCCCTTTGTCCAGACAGGTCCTGAGTAAGTCTTGTAAGTACTTTGTTCAAGTGCCTTTTCAGAGTGAAACCATTTGATGGTTTCCCTGTCTTGGAGTCTGGGGCCAAGGGCTAAGGTCTGGCTGTTGCCTGCGCAGGATGGGACCCTAGCCAATTATCAGGGACAATCAGTACCCGTGGTGGTGACAGGAAGGTGCCTTCTTTCCCTACAAATGCCCATCTGGAGGGGCAGACCCTGCATTCCTACCCCCCCCCACAGGTTACGAATCTTCACGTCCCCCCCAGACTAAGATCCTGAGTTCCAGCAGCTAAGGGCTCAATACTGACTCATCGATTCCTTACCCAGAGCCCAGTGTCACCGTCTCAGAAGTGTCAGGAAAAGAGGAGACGCTAATGACCCTTATAAGTGAGACGGGGGAGCCGGTATTGAGTGGGCGCCTATCTGGGGAGAGGCGCCAGCTTAGCTAACAGAAAAGAAGTCACACAACCCCTTTGAACTTCAGCCTTCACATTTCTAAAGTGCAAACAGAAAAGAACTCAGTAAATATTGGCTGGCGGGCTGGCTGGCTGGTTAGGTTGGACCAGAAATTCTTAACATATGACCAGATTTAACATTCTAAGAATTTAAACCCGACTGTGTTCATTAAAAAAAAAGTATGCATGCTTATTTGGTTTCCTTTTATGTAGGCTTGCGCTCACTAGGAAATGTCGCTGGGGGTGAGTCTGAGACCAAAAGCCGAATCCGTATTTAGGTGTCCTTAGCCCATCAGTTTCTGTCCTTCAGCCCTTAGCAGGGGCTCAACCACCCCAAGTGACAGGCTGCAAGACTGACACACGCAGCAGGCTACTGGACCCAGGAGGCTGGGCGGGAGGCGCGGGCATGCTCCCCGAAATCCAGCTGAACAAGGAGCAAGGCAAGCCAGAAGGGTCCTGTGGTCTCCAGCGAGCAGAAGGCAGACAGGAACCCCACGGCACTAGCCAGGCAGCACCCCGTGACGGCATCGAGTTCCACGGCTCCCCCACTCTGGCACTTCCAGAGCTGGGAAAAGAGTTTCTACAGAGATCATGCAAAGGCAGCATCTTCCCCCCTGGTCCTTAAAGCATATTCACTGCTTACTTAGAGAAGATGGGTTAAGGTGGTCAACTGTGCTTAGGCAGTTTGATCAGGCATTTATAGTTACGCATGTCTCCGGAATGAACGGAGAAAATGAGACACGTGAGCAGGGGCAAGAGCTAGAACATGAGCATGACAAGGTGAATCACACATTTAGAAGACAGAGGGACAAAGACAGACAGGCTGATCAGCCTTGCTCCTGAGTGTCGTCTCGGGAGGGAAATGAAAAGCCGATGTGCAAAGCCAAGCACCTACCCCAGATTCAGCACACAGTCCCAAGTTGCCATGGCAACCCCAGCTGGGCAGGCGCTGGATGCAAGTGTGTGCACACATGGCCACGGACACAGGTGCGTGCGTCCAAACACGTCCCTGTACACGGGGGCCACCTAAAGCAGGGACTCATTTCTACATAGCTCCTTCCCGCAAATCAGAAAGGCACTGATGCTGGTGGTCCAGCAAAGGATTTGAACCTCACAAGCACAGAAAGTAATTTAATGACCATCGCCAAGCTTACATTTAACAAAGGTTAACATTTCGTAGTATCGACTTCAGGTCTCTCTTTTTCATTGTGATTTTTTCTTTTTTAAAGAAACAGAAGAGTACCAAGCTGAGGGCTCCTTTTTCACTCCAACTTCCTTTGCTTCCCAGAACTTCTGTTCTGAGCTTCTGTCTTTCCCAGGCATGATTTTTCTTTTTTCTTTTTTTACAATTTTTACTTACGTATTACCATAAATAATGTAAAATACTATGTTGTGATTTGTAAAAAAGTTACATGAATGGAATACTACTTGACTGCAGTTTCTTTTCTGACTCAACATGAAACTATCCAGCTTTACCTAATACATTCGTTTAACTGCTATATAGTATTCTGCCTTACGTATACATATAAAATAAGTTATTTATCCATTCCCTAAATGATGGACATTGTGGTTGACCTCTACTTAACTCCTATGAACAATGCCATGGGCACATTCTTATATAAATTTCTCCTCATACGTGTACACTGGATTTTCTCTGGAGTCTATCTATCTGTACATGCAGATTTGCTGACTTGGAGTAGAAATTGCCATTTATTCTCCAAAGCGATTTTTACCAATCTTCACTCCCCGTAGGGCAGAATGAAAATCCCATTTTTGCCAACCCTTGGTGTTGTCATATGTTTGATTTTTGCCCACCAGAGAGGTGAGGGATGATACCACGCTGTATTGTTTTTCACTTGTATCGCCCTAACTACTAGTGAGTTTGAACATCTTTCAAGCTTATCACCCAGACAGTCTTCTCGCCCCGATTTCTCCCAGTTTCTGTCCTGTATCCATTTTTCTATGACATGGTTTTCTTTTTTTAATGGTTTGTAGCAACTTTTTAAATATTCTGGATATTAATTCTTATTGGTCATGTGTAGCAGAAATTGTCTTATATTATGTGACTTGTCTTTTAATTTGGTTTATGGTGTCCTATTATTAAAAAGGTTTTAACTTTAATGTAATCAAATTAGACCTTTTTTTCCTTTTTAAGAGTTTGTTCTTTTCCTCCAAAAAAGTTCTAAATATTTGGCTTTTCATATTTAGGACTTTAAACATCCTTTTTACTTGACTCAACTGTAATCTACTCTCTTAGTGTGACATGAAGTTAGGACATGAATTTTGTTCCTTTTTGATTTGCTGTTTAATCATCATTCATTGAATAAATGGTTTTCCTCACTTATTATAATATCACTGCCATCATTTATGGGTCCGTACATGTATGGATTGGCTTCTGGGCACACCAGTCAGTTTAAACAGTATGTGTTTTTATATCCCTGTGCCAATACCACATTTGACAATGCAATAAAAAAGGTAATTTCCCTCCCTATGTAATTCCCTTACATAAAAGTATGGTAATTATTCTCCATCAATTACTTTTTCACATAAATTTTGGGATTATCTTATATAATTACACACACACACCAACTGGTATTGTGTGTGTGTGTGTGTGTGTGTGTGTGTTATTGCAATGACATTGAATTACAGATTAAATTTGGGGATAAACAGTATCTTCATGACATTGAGTCATTCCATCCATGAACATGGCAGGTTTTACCCTTTGTTTAAAAGGCTTTTACGCCCTCCAGTAGCGTTTTCAAATATTCTCCATAAAGAGAAATATTCTCTTGCTTATTTTTGCACAAATTTTTTTCTTAGGTATTTTACAGTTTTTGTTGCTAGTGTAAATTTTTACTTTTTAAACTGTTTCTTTTGTGCTTGGTTTTTGCTTCTCTATAGGAATGCTAGTGATATTTGTACATTGATCTTATATCCAACAAATTTAAATTATTGCTAATAGTATACAGATTCTCTCATTTTTTTACACTGATAACATATCATCTGCAAATATAGACAATTTTGTTTATTCTTTTCTAATTTTGTGCCCCTTTTTCTTGTGTCTTATTAAGCAGCTAGAACACCCAGTGAGACTATGAATGGAAGAACTGAAAAAGCATCAAGTTGCTAAAGTTGCACAATTAAGTATAATGTTCAACATAGCTGGGTTTTGTTTTTTTCCAGACACCCTTTATCAGAATAAGGAAGCTCCCTTCTATTTCTAAATTGCTAAGTTTTCTGCGTTGTTTTTTTCTTGTTTTGTGTCGTTTATCATGAATGCATATTATACTATGGAAAGCTTTCTTTTTCTTCCCCTCCACCTTATATTGACATATACAAGCTTTTCAAAGAACAGATTTCATGGGACGTAACTGCTTTTCTCTTCCAAGGTCAAGAAACATAGACTTGAAAAGACTAAGTCTCTAGTCTTTCAGCCAGGCTAGGTCTCAGCATCCGAGGCTGGGGTCTGCCCTCCACGAGGTCCAGGGACCACTTCTGTCTGCATCTCCTCTACGGTTGCCTGTTGGAATGCGTCAACACTGTTTCGGTCTGAAATAATCCCAAAATTTCCTTGGGGTGGGGGACGATTCTTCTGTGAACGTGAACTCCTACCCATTAGCTGCCTCCGACACTAGCTATCCAGTAGGACCATTATGAAAAGAAAAGGAACTGACACGAGTATGGCACCCACTTTATCTACCCATGGGACCCTCACAAGGAATGAGGAAGGTCAGCATCTTTATCCTGTTTCCACTCCAGTCCGATGTCTCACACCAGAAAGTGACAGAAACGGGTCTGTGTGACTTCCAAGTCCTGTGCCTTCCATGGCCGATGGTGCGCCCCCCCCCCGTGCCCCCCCAATTTCCAGGCACCAGTCAGTCTCATTGCCTCTGGCTCCACCACTGAACGACCGACCAACCAGACCTCACAGAGCCAGCAGAAAGGCCACTCTCCTGTCTTTGTTTTACTGTTTTCTTCCCAATCACTTTGTAAACCAGCGCTTGGGGTTCCAAACCGCCCACTCTGTAGACTACTGTGAACAATCTAATTAAGCACAGGAAACGGTTCATTGTTGTTAGTCTGCAACCTAACAATGAAGGTCAGGGATGTTCAGGAGGTGATTTTTCCTGTGTGGGGTCTCGGGGCTGAGTCCCCAATGGGAGTCTCCGTAGAGGGCTGGGAGCTCGTGGGCGGGGATGCCAGGCACCGCTCTAGGCTCAGAGAACAGGCAGTGCGCAGCCATAGCCCAGGGCTGCAGGACGTGGGCAGAGAGCAGTCACCTTCCAGAGGACCGGGTCCCCCTTTATCCGTGATAAATGAAAGGTACCTTCCCCCAGCGAAAGGGCTTTTATGACTTATCTCATTTAATCCTCAAAACATCCCCGACGGGAGTTGGTACTATCCCGGCTTTACAGAAGAGTAGATGGAGGCTTAGAGAAGTGATTTATCCAAGAGGCTCTCAAATCCCCAAATCCCGAAGGTGACAGAACTGGATGCACAAACCACTTTACTCCTCTCCCAGGTTTTAACCAATCACCTGAGTTTACAACTGACTTCCTAAAACATACTCCTCTTCAAGAGCAACGCAATGCAATTGTTGAGAACGCAGACTCTGGCCAGACTGCTGAATTCAAACGCTAGCGCGGCCTTCTACAAATTCCGTGACTTGGGCAAAGTCACTGACACATCTCTGGGCCTCAGTTTCCACACATATATAATGAGAACAGCAACGGTACCTACTGCAAAGGTGGTTATGAGGATTCATGGGTTAATATCTGCAAAAGTCTTGAAACAATACCTGGCACATAGTAAGGGACGTGTATCAGTTATCTACTGCTGCGTAACAAATTACCCCAAAGCCTAGAGGCTAAAAACAACAGTAAACATTTATCATCTCGTACAAATGTAGGTCAGGAATCCGCGTGCTTCTGGCTTGGGGTGTCTTATAAGACCATAATCAAGACATTGGGCAAGGCTGTAAGCATCTGAAGGCTTGACTGGAGCGGGAAGATCTGCTTCTAAGATGGCTTACTCACACGGCTGGCAGATGGGCACTGGCTGGGGGCAGGAGGTCTCAGTTCTCCACGTAGGAGTATACTCACAACACACAACAACCAGCTCCCCCCTAGAGCAAATGATCCAAGAGAACACGGCAAAAACACAACATCTTTTATGACCTAGCCTTGGAAGTCACACGTCATCACATGTGCATTATCCTATTGGTTACACAGCTCAATCTACTCATTGTGGGAGGGGACAGGATAAGGGTGTGAATACCAAGAGGCCAGGATTACTGGGGGCCAACCTCACAGGCTGGCTACCACAGGATCGGGTCTATAAAGTAAAGAAAGGAACCGGTTCTTAACTATTCTTGTATCCTAAGTACCTGGCATATACGTAGAGGGTGCCCCCAAAAATGTATACACATTTTAAGAAAGGAAAAAACAGTATTAAAATTGTAATACTCAATATATATCGATAACAAAAGATGAATACAGGTCATGTGTATACATTTTGTGGCACCCCCCGTAGGGAGGTAATCAATACGTTTATCAGAAAAGTGGATGTAGGGATGGAGAGGAAAAGCACATGTCATCCAGCCAAGTTCCATCTTAGCTGTCTGTCATTTTACTCCCTGCTTTCCGAGCCCTTTCCAAGAAGGAGCGATCTGTTCTCCATTTCAACTCTAAATCATTATCTCTATAAATTAGTTCTCAAATTTCATCGTTACATAAAAGTGTTTGGAGTAGTAACCTCAAACCAGAAGCGCTATGTAACTTTCGCCCTCATCCAAGTCCATCAAAATGAAACACTTCCTCTGAATTCAGAGGACTCAAAACAAAGCAGACTGAAATTTTATACCCTGGTTGAAATGTCTGCACTTATGCGGTCGTGCAGGCACGAGCATGTGTCCCAAGACAATTGTGGGAAAGTTGCTCCTTGCACAAAGGCAGACTATCTGCTTCCTCCTGTCCCCACCAAAGCTGGACTCGGGAGACAAGCCTGGCCGGAACCCAGAGGTGGGAGGGCTCAGGGCTCAGGGCGGGAGGACCTACTGACCGGGGAAGCAACCACCTCTCCAAGGGGCCAACGAGATTGCCTTCAGTGTCCCTCAGATTCCTGCTTCTTGGCAGCTGTCTCACGCCAGATCTATGCCAGAGATTTTAAACCCGGGGCCGTGTCTCAGCAGTGGCGTTCCCATTCAGCCCTAGGACTGTCTTTCCCACAGCGTTGACAGTTCAACCCAGGATGATATTCTCAACTGCACGACGGCCCTGACTCCCCAGATGTGCGACCACTGGCTCCCGGAAAGCACCGATGGTGAGCACCTCCCACAATGCTAGCTGTCCCAAGGGCATTAGGCTTAGGTCAAGCAGGTATGGTGAGCCCTGAGATGCTGTCATTTGCCCCCCAGTTCCCTCTAGGAGCACAAGAGCGTACATGACCACACCATGGCCTCTGCTAAGAGGACAGAGGTCGGGTGAGAGCACAGTGTGTGTGGAGCACGCGTCACTTATGTCCTGCTGCTGAGACCTCACTCTTAGAAGGCGCGACATGATTTCTATGACTGCAGGCTTCATGTTTGAAGCCTCAACAGATCCTTGAATGTACCAATAGTGGAGTCAGAAGGAAACAAAAACCATGGAGTTGGGGGTCAAGACAAGGGCCACCGGTGGTCGGAATCTTCACTAGGCCAAAGCGGACAGCAGCTCCAGGGCTCCGCTCCCACATAAGAAAGTACAGGAAAAGGAGGTAAATATGGAGTGGAAATTCTCGCCTTTAGCCCTGAGGATATTTGCTAAATCTCGATTTGTGTGACCAAGTTCTCACTGAATTCAGAACATTCCTCCCCATGTTACACTGGCTTCTCTGACTGTCATTTTGATTCAGCTGTGTAAGGACACGTTCTCACCTTGACATTGGAAAAGGGCAACAGCATAGTAAACTCCAAAGCGTAACCTCATCTCCAAGTGTGAATCGTCTCCAAGTGTGAATATCTCCAAGTGTGAATGTCACAGAACTTCAACTGTGAACTCTGTGTGATGGGCACAGTTCCAAAAAACCCTTTAGAAAACTCTGGTCAGCCACGCGTGAGGAGCTTACAAACGTCTATGACTGATGCCCCTGGTGCAATCCCGGAGGTTCCATCCTATGTAGCTGTGTCATTTTTGAACTCATCATTCTCAGAGTTGTTATCTTCTACTTCAGTGGAGCCTGAATTCAAATTACCTCGCTCTACACAAGCATAATGAATACAATCTCATCTCATTTTAATTAATTAATGGAACTGAAGAATTTATGTCATTCATTCTCGTTCTTTACCATCCAGAGCTATGACGTGCAACGCAGTGGCCACTAGCCACGTGGGGCGAGTTCGAATTGAACTGACATGTAGCATAAGGTGTAAAGCACGCACCAGATTTCAAAGACGTAGTGTGCAAAACAGAACGTAAAATATCTCATTTGTATTTTTTCCTATGGATTACATAGTCAACCCTTTTAGAAATACTGGGTAAAATTAAATATATTATTAAAATTAATTTCACCTGTTCTTTCTTTACTTTTTAAACGGTGGCTACTAGGACATTTTAGACCATACATATGGCTTATTCATGTCTACTGGATGCCGCTGGGCTAGACGCTCTGAATTAGAGATTGCAAACCGTTAGCTGAGGTCTACACAGGGCTAAGAGATACAACTTGCATGAACTATACACTATTAGCCCAAAGGGTGGCTTTCATTTCAAACAGTACCTAAGACTTATAAAATCAGATGATAAAAAATAAACAAACGGATTCCACACTCTCTTTGAAAACAAGGAAATCTGGTAACACTGAGCCCACATTCCTACATGGCAGGATGGCCAGGAGATGCCCCCCCTTTGGATGGGGCCTCTGCCCTCCTGTTCTCCACCGTCCCCACCAGCTCCTATTGCTCCCCGATACTGAGGTGAGGGCCAACTGCCACTTCTACCCCACTTCCTGTACCTTACACATTCAAAATCCCTTTTTCTGAGGCATATGAGTTTGAGAGCCGACTTCCAGAGTTGGCATGAGAGGCAGTGGTAGTGGGAGGGTCGGACCATGGCACGTGCAAATGAGAGAAAGGTCTGGAAAAAGAGGTGAGTTTCAAGTAGACATTTTCAAGTTGGGTTTTTGTTTCTTCTTGTGAGGCTGGACATCTAAGTGGAGATGTCCCAGGGGCATTTGGAAATATATGATTGGACAACATATGGGAAAGAGCTAGAGGTTAAGAGTAGTGCCTTAGGGATACCCAGAGGCAAGAGGAAGATGACATGGAAATGGTTCAAGAGTCTGAGAACAGGTTAGAGTCAAGAGGGAGATACCTGGAGAGGGTGGTGTGCAGGAAACCAAGCTTGCGGGGGGCCGCCAGCAAGGACAGTGACCTGTGCCAGTCCTTGGAGAGACTGCCACGGCAGCCCCTTCTCCTCCTCTTTGAATAAAAGCTGTCGCTTGAACTCGGCAAAGTTGGATTAGAAAAACAGGCAAAACTTATCAAAAGCAATGTCACAAAACTTGAGCAAGCCACAATTTCTTCAAAACAAACTGCCTTCCCATGCCCACACTGTACATGGCCCCACATGCAATGTTTGTCTCCAAAGAAACGGCCCATTTCCTCATGTTAACTCACTGCCTCCCACTCTCATGGGTTTTAAAAATCGATGTCTGGCATAGAAGTGACACGCACTACAATTGAAAATATGCATCAGGACTGAGCCCCTGGACCCTCTGGAAGGGGATTTAAAATATTCTAGATGATTACGATTCTGCAGCTACTTTTTTCTGCATAAATGGAAGAAACTTTCTTTCTCATAATCTTTTTACTAGCTCAGCAAATATTTTCCCAAGTGATTATGTTAGAGCTGAGGATTCAGACACCAGTCCTCTGATTCGTTTGATAACCTATCCCTGTGACCAAAATGTGAAAGAGATTACAGACGCTTACGGGTATTTTGTGCTATTCGACCTTGTCCCTGGGCTGGTGTCAGCAAATTGCTTTTCATTAGCAGATAAATGACACTTTGATGCAACGATTAATATAAGCCAAGTTAGATTCAGACTCCACCGTGATGGGAAGCGAATCTCACGGCTTCTCATTATTATCTCATGTGAACCGTGACTCTGCAACTCTTTCCCAAACAGCAGTTATTTGAACGCTCTGCATTCCACTGATTGCTTGTGATTTCATTCTGTTTGTTTTTATAGACTGAGAACTCGGGGATGTCGTCACGACATCAGCCAATCATGCAATCCATAGGTATTTACCGTGCCTCTGCCAGGCGTGGGCAGGGCTGGGGCCCAGCGCTGCAGGGCCTACGTCTGATGCCTGCGAACAGCTCACACAATATAAAGGGACCACACACGTTACAAATTATATATGACGTGATAAGCGCAGAAGTCTATTTCAGGCACAGAAGAAGGCCGGAGTGAGGAAGACAGAGAAGCCAGGAACAGTCTACTCAGGAGATGGTAGTTAGCAGGGCCCATGGATATATTATTAATCAGCCTAAGGGTATATTTTTATGTCTTGAGATAGCAGCTGATAAAATACGCTTTACTTTCATCTTTATCTCTTTTTACGTACACTTTTGCTTGTTCTATAATTTACATCCTATATTAACAAAGAAATACAAATAGAAAAATTATATAGGCATATAAAGTGCTATCAGTACTTACAGAAACTTTCGCTGATGGGGTTTAAGCAAAAACATTAGGAAACCCTTATCGACACACGTGCACATACTATGCCACCTTATTGCTCAGGAAAAAGGCACAAAGGTATCTAGATTGAGGAGATTCTGGACTTTTGAAATTACTTGGAAATCTCCAACAAGGACAGTTGAATCACACAGGAAATCCGCTTATAAAAATTTTCAATTTTTTCCCTGTACTTGTGAAAACACAGCTGAAGAGGGAGGTTTATCAAATGCACCTCCATCTCCCTTTGAAGCTTCAGAAATAGTCTGGAAAGAGGATTTATGTCTCAGAGCTGGGCTCCCACCACTGCCCCTTGAGAAAAGTCAACAAAATGGAGAGCCAGTAAAAATGAAGGCACAAAGCCCTCTTTTCAGGGGGGAATAACTGAGTGCAAGTGTGACCCTGCAGCCCCCAGGCTGGATAAACAGAACCCCTGCTTGGCTGGGGGAGGAGAGGTACAGCAGCTGAACTGAAAGGCCACACGAGCAGGAGCCACGGCCACTCTCCCAAGCGTCTCCCCGGGGCCGGTCACACCACCTGTCTTCACGCTCCTGCCTGTTTTACTAACCTAGTTACCACAGACGGATTCACTGTACAACACGTGGCAGCATCGAGGCCCAAATTAGAGCGCCGTTAGGATCGGGAAGGTAGTAGCACTGAGTGTGGACGAACAGGACGTACAGTCAGAGCTCCGTCCACGTGGTCATGGATCCCCGCTTTCCTCCACCCCGTGCCGGCCCCCATGGTGAATTTCATCTTCATGTCATGCTCATGTCCATCAATGTTATTTCATGGCTTTTTGTCACAAACATTCAGCCTTGATTTTCACCCAGTTACAGCGGCCTCCCCATGGCGCAACCCAGCAAACGTGCCTTTGTTGCCTCAAGAAAAAACACAAGCAATGTACTTTTTTTTTTTTTTTTTTTTTAAGCAATGTACTTTTAAAAGTGTGCCGGGCACTCGGGGGAAATTCAGCCTCATGCTTCCTTCTGATGGGTTTCAGCTTGCAATCCATCCAGGGGAGCCAGAGATATAAGTTGGAATTGGAGAGAAACCTCCTGGGTTGGCTCAGCTGGCGCAGCTCTCCCATTAGAACAGACAAAGGAGGGGTCCAGGCTGAGCCGTCCACACACGGGCAGCCACAGAACATGTCTCTAGAGAAATAAAGAGTGCCCCTCCCCATGACTTTCAGGGTCATGCTTCAAGAGAAAGGTGGGAGAAATGCACCCAGGCCATGCTATGACAATTCTTAACCATGACACCTTTATAAACTGGGGATGCCGTGAAAATGAAATGCACAGCATATAGGCCCAGGCCTGGCGTGGGGGTGCAGCCTCAGTGATTGGTCACAACAGCAAAGAGTCAAGTGCATCTGGTGAAAACCTCACTTGTTCAAGCGTGACTGCTATTTCTCACCAGCCCCATCCTCAGCCTGGAGGAAGCAAGTCAGGGGATACAAGGAGGGAACATGGCACTTGGATAAAGCCTCCCTTACGGCGGCTGCAAGCAGGCAATGAACTGTCCAATTCCTGGAATCGGGGGTGGGGCTGACGTGTAAGCCACACTGGGAGGGGGTCCTGTCCCCCTTGTCTGGTGTCACGCTGAAAGCCTGGGCTTGGGAGACTCACAGGCTTGCTTTCCTGCTCTAGCTGTGTGGCTTTGGGCAGATCCAGGTGGCTCCTGCCCACCGGTGTTGACCAAACATGTCCTGTAGGGCCGTTGGGCGGCCCGTACCCTCCTGTCACTCTCCTATGCTTCGTGCAGTCAGCAGCCCTCACCATTGGCGATGCCAGGACACTCCTCGGCGCTCTTTTCTCAGAAGCTCTGTTGAAAAAGCTGACTGGCACACGCACACAACTGCACGCCCCACTGCCCCCTTCACCCAGAACAGCTCTAACTTTGTC
The DNA here is from genome assembly GCF_036562045.2 of Rhinolophus sinicus. Taxonomy (NCBI): domain Eukaryota; kingdom Metazoa; phylum Chordata; class Mammalia; order Chiroptera; family Rhinolophidae; genus Rhinolophus; species Rhinolophus sinicus. The sequence goes on from NC_133762.1 coordinate 9,209,559, forward strand.
ATTTTCCATTTTGGATGTCTGCCTAAGATTTTGTTGGAACAAAGGATTCACTACTAAAAAAGAAATTAGAAGTTTGAAAATCCCTGCTGGAGGAGGAGGGCGGGGTGTGGGGATTAATTTCATGAACTTAAATGAAACTCCAACTTGCATCTTCAAGCACATGTGGAATTGCCTTTCCTACAACTATTTCTCGTAGCCCGCCTCCCCTGCAAGGCCAAGGCCAGACTGCGAAGCTGTTACTCCCTCGCGGGCGAAGTTACAGCTGGAGGCCCTGCTCTGCTCGCTAAGGGATCTACTAATGCCAAACAGGAAGGCACACTCTAGGTTTCCTGTCTAAAGGAATGTGTGGCTGGCATGGTCTGTAGGTGGTCCCTCTCTGGCAACTACCGATGCTTCCTGCCACACATTTGGCAGCCACACATGTGTCCGCTGCCTGAACTCAGGGGAGTGGGGGGTGGGGGTGCCTAGTTGTCCGGCCGAGGCAGAGTCCATGCCCGGTGTGCCACGGCTATGGGGCTACAGACTCATCATAACTTGCACGAGCAGAGCTGGGGGTGCAGGAGGGCACGCAGAGCATGCAGCTTGGCACCTGGCATGTCGCCTCAGCACGTGCAGCTGCTCTGAATATATGAGACCACCACCTCTAGGCCACAGCTGAGCACAGCGTGCTGGGGAGGGCATGGCAGCTTTCAGAGAGCTTGGAACACGGGGCAGGAACCAAATGTTTGCACGGATGTCACACTCTGCAGCACGATGGGGTCTATTACAGCAGTTTGACCATGGAAGAATCGAGGGAGCTCAAAAAGGGAGGGACCCGTTCCTTTGATTTCTCTTCACAGAGGCTTTCTGGACAGGGTGACCTCATCACCCGCTTTGCCCAGGCAGTTCTGGTTTGGGTATTTGGTTCTAGGACAGTCCTCGTTTGAATGATAAATCCTGACTTACGGGGGACGTGGCACGTGAGCTGGTCCTTGAGGGACCTTTAGAATGTCCATAGGTAGGAACGGGGAACGGCCAGTGCAAAGCCACGAGGGAGGAAAGCAGGGGCACGTTTGGGAAATGTTGAGGACTCTGGTTGGGTTGGAGCATAAAGGGTGTGAGGGGACTCAAAGGAAAGACGAGAGAATCCAGGCAGCTTCCAACAGGCTTCACAGGCTGGCTTTAGGCTTTCCTTCACAGCCATCTGAGGAGTCAGCGTTAGCACGCAAGAGGGGGAGTGATGGGCAGACAGAGCTAGGAGAGGACGCAGGGTCTGGCTGGTGGGACGAGATCCCTGGCATCTAAATCATTCCACCCCAGCCCAGCTGTTGCCCTTGTCTCTACCCTCCCGGGTTGCCTGGCCCCTGAAGAATGCTGGCTCACTCTCCCTAGCAGGGAGGCGGCCGCTCACACCACTTCCTGGACACATACTGGTCCTAGGACCAGCTATTTTTGGCCTTCCCAGGGGAGTGTCTGACGAGAAAGTCACAGCTGCCAGGCACTTCCACCCCAGTGGGACCCGCTGTTCCATAAAGGCCACACCAGTTTCTGTGCCTTGAGTTAGGGTCACCTGGACCTGAGGGCAAGGTGGGGCCACCTCCTTCTTTGGAGTTACCGTGCATAATCGTCTTTCCCAGGCCTGGGGGAAGTCAGCCAACTGCCTCCGTTCAGCACGTGTGAAACAGAAAAAGCACTTGTTCCTGGGGGTTGTGTTTGTCCCAGGGTTGCGGGGGCACCAGGGCAAACTCACTCCCATCGCAGTGGGTCCAGCCTGCTCTGTTCTCGGCAATAGCTGCAGAGCGGGAGGGAGAACACCGCAAAGGGAGGCAGCTCTTGCAGACTGATCGCCAAGTAAAAGGGACTGATAGCCAAGGTGTCTTGTTTAGAAGGGACTCACTCAAAACAGCAATGAGCTTAGGAACTTCATACAGACTAAAGCTTCACCCCTGCTCAGCCCTGTACCCCTGCTCCCCTCCATCACCCTGTTAATCCACTCACCATCTTTTGTGTGGATTACTTTAAACTCTCAGGGTTCCCAGCCCCCAAGTTCTTGTCCCTCAGCAGTCAGCCGCTGAGAACGATCAGGGAACTAGAGTCACGTGTGTACGGCTAAGGCTGAGAGGACTGGCGAGAACGCAGCCCCGGGGGCCTGAAGGAAGTCACGGAGTGCGTCTAGAAGAACTGAGCAAATCCAGCGCCCCGAGGTGCTTTTCCTTAGGAGTATTTTCAGGGCGCCACGTGTGGAAGGCGAAACTCCGAATTTCGTTGCTTGTGAACCAATAGTTTGCATCCTCAGTAACAAAAGAATAATGGTAACAGTGATGATGAAAATAATCGCTGCCACCATGTAACTAGGAAACACGGGGTACAAGGCGTATGCTGAGGACGTGACACACGCTTCTCACCGAATACGCACAAAACGTCTAGGAGGGAGATAGTATTACTTCACTATTTTTGGAGGAGGTTTAATAGGATTAACCATCTTGTTCAAGGTCACATAGCTAGTAAGCGACAGAGCCGTGACGTAAACCCAGGCCGTCTGACTGCAAGTTTCCTACGAACCTGTAGTGCGATTTACTGACTTATTTGCATGGATAAATAGTCATACTCTCTGGGGGAGCAGGTAGAAAGAAGGAAGGAGACTAGAAAGTGAGGAGGGCCTGTTTATCGCCAGACGTAATGGTTGGTCCGTTCTGTATGTCAGCTCACTGGTGCAATGCCCAACACCAAACACTTCATTACTACATTCCCCTTTCTGCGGATGAGGAACCGCCTCTCAGAAAGCTTAAATAGCAGGTCTGAAATCATACTGTCATATCCGATCATTAGTCCAGGAAATCAGAGAACAGCACACGGATTCCGGTAACCAATGATGGACATGGGGTCGGAGAACTGGGGACGACTTATTCTAAGTGTTGACCTAGATCAGGGGTTGGCCAAGTTTTCCTGTAAATATTTTAGAGTCAATATTTTAGGTTTTATTCATAACAATAAGATTTGGCCCGAGAACCGTCATTTGCTGACCCCTGAACTGGGTGATGACAATGGTACATGGAAAGTCTGAAATCTAAGGAGACTCTGTTCCTAAGAGCAGCTTTCATAGATGAATTCACTCATGATTTGAGAGTTTATGTTGTTCTGCAAACCACAAGTCATTAGCATGTACTGTCCAAAGGCAAGCCCCTTGTAATTATGAAATCGACGCCAGTGGGAAAAGTGTAGGCACTACAATTATTGTAGTGGGAACAGAAAGGCAAATACTTGCCACGGAAACGAAAGAGCGCACCTTCCCGTACTCTGAGCCTTGAACACAAAACAGATGCTAAGACGCACACTGATGCCCAAATCCTTTGCTCCTCTATGGAGAATGGGCCCGGGCTTAGATGAGGTGATGGTCTGGGTAATTAAGAACGCCAAAGATTACTGGCTGTCATGCGCAAGACCACATGGTCACAGAAAGCTTTTTCCTTGTGTGGATGCCTGAAACGTACGCACAGAGCCATTTTTACCAGAGAACGCAAGAGCTTAGTTCACTGCAGAAAGAAAGAATTAAAGGCCTGGAAATATCAAAGTCAGCCCTAATCCATCTTCATTAACAGCAATGGGATGACAGAGGGTTGTAGGACTGAGGGTATCAGTTACAGGACAGAAAATCCCTCGGGGAGCTGATTTCTAGATTCGCCTTTGACCAGTGACCTCCAGCAAACCTGCTTCTTAGTCCTCAGAAATCGGAAAATCTCCCCAGAAGTGGGTGACAGGAGAAAACCAGCAAGAGATGCAAGGTGGCATTTGTTTGTTCAGGAAATTATCTGGTTCAGCATCTGATCCGATAATCAGTATTTCTACATTCAATACCTGAATCAATATTCAGTGTTTACAGAGGGTGGACCCCATGCAAGGTTTGGGGAAACAACAAAGAACAAGTCAGCCACAGCCTCTGTCGTCGAAGAGTTTACTGGTAGGATCGTGTACAAGATACAAACGTTTAACCTCAGCCGTTAAAAATATTTCTGATAAGGTTTGCTTGCAAAGGGAAAATCTGCCGTGGGTCCTTCTTTATTGAGATATCTTAAGACACCATTTTCCGAGGGTACATGTTCAACAGTTGCTTCCTTCCTCCCTAATTAAACCAAAACGTACTGAGCTAACTGGCTTTGTGTGGGGGTGCCAGGATGTGCCTCCCCAGGTGTGAGCACGACATCCTTGGACAGTCACCTCACTTCTCGTGCACCAGGAGGAGATGGCCGGGGGGTTAGGAACTCGTAGCAGCTCGTTACCAGCATACAAAGGAACAGAAATCAATCAGACCTACCTTAGGGTCCGGCCCCATCCCACCAGAAGACAACAGCTGCATAATTACTTGAGGAAATGACTGTGACAAGAAAATTTTCTATCTGGGCAATTTATTATTGAGGTGAAAAGAAACACAAACACCTTTTCAGACACTGCAGAACTCAGAAAACTGTATCGCTCATATGCCTTTAGAGAGCAAACATTTCAAAGACATGTTCTAGCTCTCTGATGGCTAAAATCGAGAAAGAACTGAAGAATGGGGAAATTCCAGCACACAGAAAGGGCTGAGAGCAAAGACACCATGTAACTTAAAGGACTAAGTATAAATGGCTGTTAAAATGATGGTTTAAAACTTGACTGTACAAGCCAAAAACTAAGCCTGAAGAAATATTTTATGGTAAAAGTAACTACACCGTGATAACCTCAGTCCACACAGAGTTAGAGACTCTATAACTTTAGATTATATTAACATTTAGAAATTGGCAGAGGGCAGGTTGAAAAAGAAGGAAGAAAAATGCAATGAATTTTTTATTTTGTCAAAGGGAAGTAAGGTCTTTCACTTACCTTTTTTTATTCTTGCCTTTCATGCTTAGAGAAATACAGGTCTACAAGATAATGAGAAGCTTTACTAGGGTTAAAAATCAGCTATCGTCTAAATCATACCAGAGTTAATCAAGGAAAAGACAAACTATATAAGCAGCAAGTAAATACAAACTGTAAAATTCCATGTAAAAGGACAAAGTCAGATTAAACAATTATAAATCTTTACTAAAATCCAAAAAATTCAGAATGAGTTTAAGTAAACCTCAATCCAATTACATGCTGCTTGACAAAGCCCATAAAGCATAAGAACTATGAATCATAAAAATAAAAGGATGAACAGAGAACTACCAGACGACATAAATAAAAAGGAGAACAATATTAAAATAAGACAAAGTAAAATTCACATCAAAAGGTATCACCGGGATCCAATCGCACACCTGGCTATAATATTGACCGGAGAGAAATGAAAACACAGAGACCCGTGGGCAACTGTTTGCAGCAACGTTATGTATAACAGTCAAAAACGAGAAACAGCCCAATGTCCGGCAACTGGTAAATGAATAAATAAATTGCAGTACGTCCATACAATGGAATACTATTCAGCAATACAAAGGGACAAATTACAGATAAATGCTCCAACGTGGCTGAACCTCAGAAACACTAAGATGAATGAAAGAAGTCGGACACAGAAGGCTACATATGGTATGATTCCACTTATGTGACATTCTAGAAACGCAAGTCTAGAGAAATCAGACCAGTGGCTTCCAGGGACTAGAGGGAAGAAGGGGGGCGGGTTTATAAGGAAAGGGTTCGAGAGAATATCGGGGGGTGACGCAACTTCCATATTTTGATTATGGTCGTCCTTACACAACTATGTATTTGTCAAAACTCAACAAATTGTACACTTAAAAGGGTAGATTTTATTGTACATAAGTCAACCTTTCAGTAAATCAGACTTTTAGAAAAGGAAAAAAGTAACAGGAGCAAACAAAGTCATTTTATAGACAATAAACGATAGGAAAAAAGAATGTTTTATTTCAGCCTCTAAAAAATTTTTACGAGGAGAAATTGAGAAAGACATTATATGGATGAGTTCAACACTCCCTTTTTAGTCTTTGATCAACTAGATTTTTTTAAAAAAAAGAACATAGAGAATCATTGTTTAACAAAACCATAAATGAATAACTAAAAAGTAAATGAGAACAATACTGACTGGAAATTAACCACCTTACTTTTACCCATTTACAATAACGCTATCAGATGGTCATTATGCCCAGTTGGCAGATAAGGAAACTGAGACACGTAACGGCTGAACAATGTGACAAAGGCTTTCTATACAGCAGGACAGGAGTTCACAACCAGGTCAGTTGTCATGACAACTGCCAACCCTAACAATTATATTTGTAAGTCTGCCATTACTGGATGCAAAAAAATAGTATTTCCTCATGTCTCCCCACCTCATTTTCATTTTTCTACTATACAATACAGGGCAAAACAAATTCATGTGGAACTTGTTTGTTCCAAAGAGCCGGGAGTCCAACCTCTGCCAAATTCTGTGTTCAGACACACCTAAAAATCTGAACATTTAAAATCACATCAGTGCAAAACTGTATTAAGCTAGGAGCAGAGAGAAACACCACTACTTGTAACTGACAGCCAAACACACAATAAGGTGACCCTACAGACCCGGAGTAGAAAGTCAACTTATAGCTGTTTCTGCAAATGCTTCTTTGGATGACCATCCATAACTGCCACAGCACCTCGACATATGTAAAGAGCTCCTGGAACTTTGTAATCAGAGGACAACGCCAACAGGTTACAAAGTTCTAAATAGCAATGCTACAGCAAAGACCTTCCAGAACCTTTCAGTCTCAAGTGTTCCCTTCCCGCTCCCGTAATGCAGCAGTTTGCCCCGGGTTCGAGCCAGCGGGCAGAGCTGTGTGAAGAGAGACTCACGAGTTAGAAAACTCTTCTAAGAGAATCTGAGCCAGATCTCCCCCTGAGGGATAAAGAAGAATGTACAGCGAACAAGTTGCTGAGGCGACCCCAAGGAAAAGCAGGGGTAAGATGAGCATTCTGGAAGCAGTTAGTATATATGGCTACATGCTGTCCGAGAAAGGCAGCCACTTACCACTTGTGACTCCTGGTCACTTGAAATGTAGCCGGTTCAAACTGAGGTGGTTAAGAGTCACACACACGCTGGATTTCAAAGACTTACTACCCAAAAGAGACAGCAAAATGTCTTATTAGTTAATACCTTTTGTACTGATCATGCATGGAAATATTTTAGACACTTTGGGTTAACTAAAATACATTATTGCAAAATTATATTACAAATAGTATAAAATGTACTTCGCCTGTCCCTTCGTTTTGAAATGTGGCTACAATCCTTTGTTAATGCAGTTGAAAATTTACAACTCCATGGCCTGCCTTTGTGGCTCCCATTGTATTTCTACTGTCGGACAGGGTGGGAGCTGGGCCGCGGCCGAGGACGATAATAATAGAGATGATATGCTTTTTAACAATCACGCCTAATATTTATTGAGTGCGCTGTGTTCTAAGTACTCACCAGCGTTAGCACACATGAAGTGGGCCTCTCCGGCAGTATTTCCATTTTAAAGGATAAAGAGCCTGAGGCCAAGTAGCCTGCCCTCCATTCCCACAAGCCTTAGTGCGAGATGCAGAGTGGGCTTTGGCGCAGAGCCTCCCCTCCTACCGTGTTTCCCCGAAAATCAGACCTGATCTTATACCGTATTTCCCCGAAAATCAAACCTGGTCTTATATTAATTTTTGTTCCAAAAGACGCATTAGGGCGTATTTTCAGGGATGTCTTATTTTTTAATGTACAACAATCTGAAACATTTATTCAAATACAGTCATGTCACCTTCTTCTGGAACATCGTCATAACGTACTAAATGCGCCCGTCTGGCTGACAATCTTAACTGGGGCTTATTTTCGGGGTAGGTCTTATTTTGGAGGTAGGTGCGTGAAAGAGCTGCCGACCAAGGAACAGGAAGTGACAGAAGATCCCAACTCAAGAAGCTTCACGCCACACGCAGCCCCACCTGCCCCTGGGGAATATGACTGTTACCCGAGCCTGGGGACCTGCCACCCTGGCTGAGAGACCCACCTAAGCCAGCAGCCCCAAAGCAGGGCAATAACTGCACCCCTACTCTCAAGACACAGCTGAGCCCACGCAGCATTAAATGCTCTGCCTGTAGAAGACCCTTGCTTCCACTCGCCGTCTCCCCCGTGCAGTGGGGTTTGCACCACGCCCAGCACACGATTCCTGCTTTCCGCTCAGGCTGTGGACGTGGCCACACCAGGAGAAGTAATGCAATATGCTAATTTTTCTGAATACCTATTATTTGTAGGGAACCTACTTTTTTTTTTTAAAGTCGCCTCTGCACACATTACCTCTCTCTGGCATCCCAGCAATTAGGTGAGGTGCTACAAGCCACACCAGTCCCCCCAGTATCACAGACAGGAGTTGGGCTGTGAAGCCCAGTGACGTGCCCAAGGCCACACATCAGCCTAGGGTCTGTGTCTGGGGCCAGCGGTCTCTCCTTGCTCCACTACGAATACTGCTCTTGAGGCTGATGTATGCTAGGGGGCGGCAGGCTGCCCCCTCCTGTGTGGAGAGCCCCTGCCTGGAAGGGTGTGCGTGCAAGCAGAGGGTGGAAGGAGAGGAAAGCCACAGGACAAGGTCAGAGAGCAGGGTTGGGCCTGGATCCAAGCCCGCAGCCACCACCTGCAGCCAGAGGCTTGCAGGGTGTTGTTCTCTGGGCCTGAACACACGCTGCCATGGAAACTGACCATCAAATGAGCTCCTGGGCAGAACCCAGCATTTGAAAAGACTCAATGTTTCATAAACAGGGCTCACACCCATGTGCGTGGGCGTGACAGCTGGCTCAGTTAGGGCGCATCCTGCAGACAGTTTCTTCTGGTCGTCTCTCTGTTTCCCACTTCCTGTGTCCCCTGCCCCTTTTGTCCAGGGAGCAGAGAGCAGGGGACACTACATGTGTGAGGCCGGACAGGTTTGGGACAAGGAGATGAGGTGCAGAATGGACTGTGGATTGCGCCAGCCCCTCACAAAGGCATCCAAATTCACTGTTTTAAAAACTGCACATCTGTCAGCCAACCACAGCGCCCTGGAACTCGACACTCGTCTCCGAGTACTTTTCCACTGCCTCCCTGAATGAGAAAGAGGGACTCACACTGGCTAACGTGAGCTGACGATTTACTTTATTCCAGACACTTTATTTGCATGAAATCATTGCATCTCATTAAAAACCGATGAGGTAGGTATACTTATTCTACTCATTTTAAAGAAGGAAACTGGGGCACAGAGACATTAAGTGTCGCCCACAGCACAGCGAGGAAGTAGAGCTGCTGGGATGGGAAGCTGGGCTCCCCGGCTCCCACCCTCGTAAAGGGCTCGTCTAGTACCCAGCAAGGTCTGCACTTGGAGGAACGGATTCTCTTCCCGATTTTGATGCAAATGGACACTGGGTTCATCACACCTCCTGGACTGAGGTGACAGCTTCCCCACTGCAGAGGGATGGAACCAGCTCTGCCTTCTTGTCAGGACGCCCATCTTTTGGAGAAAGTCGACTTGCCCTTGAAGCCTCACAGATGCCTCTGCCTGAGGCACCCAACTGTCCGCTGCCTCGTGCCCTCCCCATAGCGCACTTCCACTGCCTGGCTGCTTCACGCTTCCCATTTCCCACCTTCCAGCATGTTCTTTCCCCTTCCTGGACTCCTCCCTCCACCTTCTGGTCCTAACAGCCACTCACCCAGAGACTGTCACCCTCCTCTGGCTGCTCAGGGCTAAGGGGCCTGTGTCCCCCCTCCCCCGCCCCAGCTCTGTGCCCCCACTTGGTAAATAAATACTCCCAATAAGGGATTTGCATAATGTACTTTTATTCATGAGTCTGTCTCTGAAAACTTTCACCAGCTCCCCCAGGACACACTGCAAACATACATTGCAAATATGCCCCCAGGTATCCAACAACCAGGCACGGAGAATGCTAAAAAGAGAAATAAAAAAGCCAGTGGTGTTCCTTTAGGTCACTGACCCTCAGGAGAGGCCTGGTTTTCTGGGAGCCCCTGCCCCCATCCTTTCCCTTCCTCTCACACTGCCTGGGAGCCCCCCGGGGCGCCCCACACCTCTAGCGATTTTACAGACAGCACTGGGCCCCCTGCCTGGCCTCCCAGGCCTGGGACACTGTCTTGTCACCTCACTGCCTGCTGCCATGTGATGACAAGACTTGCAAAGTGTATCTTATTTAATATTAACAACGTACAAAGAAAAAGTAAACGTTCAGCCAGGAATGATGACAGTTCAGAAGGAAATGCTTTCCCTGAAGCTTTTGGATTGTAATTATTCCTTTTTCAGCAGAGGAAATAGAACTGGAAATCCAAAGTGAAGCCTTTCTCCTTCGCTGTCACAACACTGCGTTCTCCCTGGGCCTGTCTACATGCACCTCTGGGGGGGTCTCTGAACTCTGACCCCAGGCACCCAATGAACACACTTCCCTCAGGAACCTGCTTTCATCTTGATTCCGGTGCTCTCAGCCTCGGCATTACTCAAGTCTTGGGTCCAACAGCTCTTTGTTGGGGGGCTGCCCTGTGCATTGTAGGATGTTTAGCAGCACCCCTGCATCTCCCCCAGAAGACAGCAGTCGTGTACCCCTTGTCCTCCAACCCCGTTAGGACAACCAACAACCAACAATGAATCTAGACATTGCCAGATGTCCTCTGAAGGGCGAAATCATCCCGGGTTGAGAACCTCTGCCTTGATGCATCCGTGTCCCCTGCAATCACCCCCTCAACTTCTTCATTCCCCAAAGGAACTATTATTTCAGACACCCAGACAAAATCCCAGCTTCATTCCCCATGCGTCCTGCCGTGCCATCAGATTTTCCGGAAGCCACCAAACCCCATTAGTTGTATTTTCAGTTAGCCTCGGCTTACACTGACACGTTAACCCTCACTAGCTGTGTGTCCTCTCACATTTCAGGCAACCTCTCTGTGCCTGTTCTTCATCCTCAGAATGAAGATGACGAGAACTCAGAGGGCTGCCCGGGATACTCATTACTGTTTCTTGCCTGGGGAGGGAGGAAGTAGGGAGTTTCAAACCGCCACCCTGCCCCTGTACCTGCCCATTGTCCTTTGCTACGTATGTGGGGAGGGAGATGTCGCTCATCTCATAAAGGACCCAGGGCGTACCGGGAAGCAAACTGGAGGCCACGGCAGGCGTTCCCTGGGCCACTGTTCTCACCCAGGGGACACGGGGTGATGAGCCCCACCAGCCCGACCAGGAAGTCCCCTGTACTGAGTGTATCAGCGGCCGCCTCCCAGGGCCCGGGCTCACAGCAGCACCTCACCCCCACCCCCACCGCACCCCATCTGTGTCCCGGAGTTTTTGCCACATGACTTCCACCGAATGTCTCCAAATGTATCCGAGAAACACAGCTATGTAAAAGTCTCTTGAAGCACTTCATTCCGTGGATTCTCATTATTCGCCATAGTCACGTCCTATATAGCTAGCTGCCCGGGACACTGAATTAGTGAACGCTGAGCCATGGCTCCCCGGGGAAATACAGGGTGAGGGCCCTGCCAGTCTCGGGTCCCAACAGTTTCACCATCTGATTCCTACATGAAACCTGTTTTGTATGTTTCTGCTTAAATATACTGTATTTAGTAGACGTCGCTAATTCATTGACACTGAGCTTGCAAGCCAACAGCACTGTAACTAGTGCTTGCAAGAAGCTAGTCTAACACGCGTACTTTCTCCAGGAGGCACGTCACGGCCTTCCTGCTCTCAGCAACAGAGAGACACCACTTGAGCACAACACACGGGGCCCTTTTAAACAGCGAAATCACCGACAGAAAGCACCACAAGGCAGCATTCCACAGGCCACGAAAAGGACCCGTGTTTTCAGCAGGCGAGCGAAACAAGAAGGCAGAGCGCGGCCTTATTGGACCTCAGCTGGGACTATGCCTATGGGGCAACTCAAATATTTCGCCGCTCTGGGTATATCTGCAAATGTCCACTGCAAAAGTGTGGCAAGGGCTGATCCTGAAGTTACAAAAAATGTGAGCGAGGAGGCAGATTCGCAGCCCGGCGTCCCCAAACAACGAGGACCAAATGCATGTGCCTGGACCCACCTAAGGATTCACGCACACGTCATGTCCCCCCCTCCCCCGCCTGCATCTCAGCGAAGGCATGCAGCTGGCTGGACTCGAGGGCTAGAGGAGGGTGGACCCCCAGCACCTGGGCTCCCCTTCACGGGTCAGGTAAACAGGCATCAGCCCCATCCGCTCTCCAGCCCTGGGTGCTGCTGGCTGTCAGAAAGAAACTTCATGCCTGCTTGGGCAGTGTCTAGCCAAGGCAAGATACCGCGTGGTGGCAGGATCCACCCTCACTACCTGGTTTCGGTCAGAAGAGACCTGGAGGTTTGCAGGCTTAACGGGAGAAAAGGGGCCACTTATTAAAAAAACGATTTTGCATCACTGGCGCTCCTCCTGGGTCTCTGGAAGCCAGACATGACCCACCTCCCAGCTGCCTGCTTTTATTCTCTAGGAGTGTCTCAGCGAATGGTCACAAACCTCAAGTTCCACGTCAGCTGTTTGGTGTGCGGGCTGCAGGGAACGGGAGGACCCCAGGCCTCTCCCACCCTGCAAGCACCTCACGTTAGCAACTCCCGCAGCCTGCCTGGCTCTCCAGGGTGCTGGAGGCCGGGCTGCTCAGGCATCGGGCCCGCTCACCAGCTGTGGATTTCATGACAACTCCCCTTGCTTGAAAAATGGTCGAGAGTGAGGCACGCACAAATACTGCAATGTGGTTGTCTTTCAAATAATACACCAAAATGTAGTTCAGAACATACTCCATCTACATATGTGATGAGGACCTTGCTTATGAAGTGCTGTGAATAGCTTGGGAAAGGGGGCTCTCTCTATTCCAATGCCAATGCCATTTTATAATGGCCGTAGACTATTTATTTATTTATTTATTTTGGTTTCCTATTAGAGCTAAATGTTTTCTCTGGGTGAGCAAGAAAAGTCTTTTTGCCTCCTAGCATTTAGCTAAGGGGAACAATGCTATATAAGCACGTACCTTGAAGGTAATGCAGGCTTGGTTTCAGGCCACTGCAAGAAAGGGGTATGGCCAGAACGTGAGTGGTAATCTTTTTGCCGGTGGAGCAAAAAATGCAACCTCTGTGAAGCGCCAATAAAACGAGGTACGTCTGTACTTCCTCAGTCACCCTGGCAAACATCATGCTAGAGAATCTCAGCACACAAAGGTGGGAAATTGGAGGCCCTAGAGACCATTGCTGCCAGCCCCATTTTCTCCAAAGGGCTTACCCTGCCCCGCTTCCCACCATTCAGTCCGGATGCCCCGATGCCCGGCCTCCACGACCAGGAGACCTGCAGGCATAGCTAAGGCCCTTAAGGAGATTTCTCTTGGGAGAACCAACGGGCAAGTTTAGGAGACGACAGGAGCCCTTCTAGCAGGAAAGAAATTAAACAGGGTGAGTGGAACAAAGTCAAAGTAGATTTTGGTGGTGTTCTTGATAGAAAGACATGAATAATTATAATAATAGGAGACCAACACAAAAAATTTCATCCACAAGAATTAGCTCTTAGTGTCCAAATATAGTGGTCAAATATTCTATACCGCCCCTCACTCACACACACACACACACACACACACAAACACACACACACACACACACACACACAATGAGTCATTCACTCATCCATTCATTTACAAATATCTCCTAACTGCTTAGATGTGCCGGGGACATATATATACACAGTTGTTTTGCACAATGAATGACATGGTTTATCCTTCCAGGGGGACAGGTGCATGAGAACAGATGCACAAAGACGGTGACGCCACACGCCCTGCAGCGTTGGAAGTGAGCCCTGGGTGAGCGTGGAGGGTGGTGGGCAGCGAAGGCTTCACAGAGGAAGAGAAAGGATTCCCTGCAGAGGGACCAATACGTGCACAGCACGAAGGCACCAACAAGCAGGGCCACCCAAAGGGAGACGAAAGCGGCGCAGTGCTATCCTTAGGGCGGCTTTGTGAGTGACGCCTGTAACCACCATGCATGTGTGAGTACACGTGGAAATACTGTGCATGGGTGTGCGCACGTGTGGGGAGCGGGGACAAACGTCACGTGTACATGGGGGCCCTTCATCTCCACCCAGCTCCTTCCCACTCCCCGTGTGTGACTGAACTTGTGTCATTAGCACCAAAATTTGGCGCCATTGGTCCCCATAGGGGTTTGTGGAGCCCTCGTCACACCTAGTGACCAGACGTGATAAATTAGAGGCACTTATTCTAGCTGTGACACTTTCCTGCCGCATAATAAGCACAGTCCAGAGAATCCTCGAAGGCCAGTCTATTACTCACAAGCTGTCGCTCATATTTCCAGCCGAACTCTGCAGAGTTTACTTGAGAGAAAGCTCATGGGAGGCTAGAAAGGATCGGAATGATGCCAGCTAACCTCGCTTCCTGCCCCATCTCAGTTTCCCAAGGTAGAGAAATGAAAGGGGCCCAGAGTGGGTGAGGAGGGGTATGCACACGTCTCTCCTGGCCCTGCCCTAACACTTAAACCTGGGGTACCTGCTCCCCCTGCAGCCTTCAGGGTATTTCCTCTGTCTGAGCAAGTGGACGTGCATGGCATGTTGATGGAGGTGCTGTGGGCTGTTTCCCTGGGTACTTTCCGAGGCGATGAGGCACAGAATGGAGCCAATGCTCAGGCTAGAAGCATCTGAACAAATAGGCAATCAGAAGGGAGAGAAGATGCCAGGCTTTCAGAGCCTCTGAGCGTCTCGACAGGAAGAGGAGTGACAGGAGCAGGGGGTGGAGTCTTCCTCCTGACTGACCTGCCCCAGGGTCTGCGGGAGAACTCCTGGTGCCGACTCTGGCAGACAGACAGGAAGAGAGCTGTGCCCATGGGGCTTGGGAGAGCGCTGAAGATGTGACCTTGACCTTTATTTCTGTCACTGTGTCCCAGTGGCCTCCCAATGGTTAGCTGGTTGGTAAGGAACATAGCCCCAAGCTGTGCTTTTGATATACTGGATAGGAAATAGAATCCGGGAAAAATATGAAAGGTAACAGGAGCTGGACCAGGACCAAATGGTTAATCCATCTGTAAAATGGGTTTAATTTACTTCATCTGGAATTATCTGTATACTGCGTGACTCATTCTAGCCTGCATTATTTTTTATTAGGTTGGTGCAAAAGTAATTGCGGTTTTTGCATTTATTTTTAACCTTTTAAACCGCAATTACTTTAGCACCAACCTAATATATGTCACATGCTGTCTGTCCTCATCATATGGCCATGGTTCTGGATTATGTCCCATGTCAGCGCCTGTGTACTAGGGAGGGAGGGAAGGAGACAAATAACATTATCATATGAAGAAAAGCTTAACTAGGGCAGATATTCTACCAAGCACATCCCATAAAGCCTCAAGTGGGGAGCTATCTAAACTCTTATGGATTGATCTACATGCCACGGTTCACGTCTGTGTAGGGCCGTCAGGCTAAAACCCTGTGCTCTCTGCTTCCTGATACTTCCCCAAGATGCTCTGGCAATGAAAAAGCTCTTCCATCACTCAGGATTTTTATTTAAAATGATCTCGATGCAAGCACTATTATATTTATTCAGCCATGGACTCCTACCAACCAACCACTTCTACTCATATTTAAAAAGGAAAACACAAACAGAAAAGGTATTTCAAAACTTCTGCAGAGTCCACTCTTCTGGATCATTTGCAAAGACAGTGTTTGTTGTTTGTTAGGAATTAAATGCCTGGGTCCCCCTGAAATTCCTATGTTGAAACCCTAACACCCCACGAGATGGTACAAGGAGGTGGGGCTTTTGGGAGGTGACGAGGTCATGAGGGTGGAGCCCTCAGGAGTGGGATGAGTGCCCTTATAAAAGGGACCCCGGTGGGCTCCCTGTCCCTTCTGCCATCCAGAAGGCGGCCATCTCTGAACTGGAAGTGGGCCTTCACTAGACAGCAAATCTGCAGGCCCTCCAATCTTGGACTTCCCAGCCTCGAGAACTGGGAGAAGATAAATGTTTGTTGTTTAAGCCACCTGGTCTATGGTATTTTTATTATAGCAGCCAGAACAGACCAAGACGGTTTTAAAGCTATTTATCAAGTTACTTGAAAGCAGAGTTCAAAAACGCAAATGAGGTCTTATCTCTCATGCTGTCAACCCCCCACCCACCCCCAAAAGAAAAAATCCCTACACAAATCTTTTTTCTTCTCCATGATTAAAGCTGCCCTTTGGAAGTAAAATGCCATACAAATGTGACCTGTGGTGCAGCAGCAAAGCTCTTTGCAGAAGCAAGGGTGCGACTTTTTTTACATTCTGTAAAGTACCACCTTAATCATTCCATCTCGGTTTGAAACCACCTCTTTACATGAGATGTGTCAGCTGCGGGCTTTGAGAAGCATCTCCAAGGCCCAGGCGTGGATTCACTCCTCCGACCGCTGAGGCATTCTAATATACTCAGGTTAATTGGGATCTGAAAATGGTTACTGCCCCTAAGGGACCCATACAAAAAAATGTGCCTGAAATTTGCATTTGAAAAGATCTCTGCCTGGTGCTTTCAAGCAAACCTGAGCCCACAAAATTCAGGTGCTAGCTTGGTGGGGTCATAGGCTGAACAGTTCTTACTGCAATTTTGTGCCCAGCTCCAAGGGGACTTTACTGCCCCACGCACCTTGGGGACATGGTGGTATTGCATTGTGGGATATGTGCGATAGAAGAACATGTCGCCGAGAGATGCTGATGCTCGCGAAACATTAGAGGAAGCTGTCAGCGGCCAGGCATCCTTCGCTTACACACTGGGCCGTCCGACGCTCCCTCCCGAACTGCGAACCACTGTCTGCAATGGCACCTGTGACGGCATCGGTCAGTACTGGCCTCGGTCAGTCCAAGGCCTCCACTCCTCTTTTCTCTGAGCCCCAAATCAGGCACAAAGCAGACAAACCCTGACCTCAGCTCGAGGCACAGGGGCAGCCGCCGTGTGACTGGGGCTGCCAGGCCGAGCCCGTTTCTGTCTGGGTCATTTCTCAACCTATCTCAGCTCAGCCTCATTCCTTCAGATATTAGCTGCCCACCATGAGCCCTGCACAAGGGCCCTGCGGCTGCCGACACGACAAGGCTTGGATGCCGTGGGACTGGCTCCCCGAACAAGCCAGGCAAGGATGAACTCCACAGATGCCCCTACCTGAACTTCTGTACCCCTTCGACAAGAGCTAGGAGCTGGAATCAGTGTCCTCGGAGCTGGACGGGCTCAAATGACTATGGCTCACTCCTCCCAGATACCTCCAGGGGTAGGTATACAATTAGAGTGGAGGAAATTGAGAGCACCTGTGCCCCACCCCGCCTAAGACCCGCCTGAAACACTCCACACACACACAGACTCACGACACCGCTAACTTCCCACGGCCCACTGTGCCCTCGGGCGAAGCATTCCCTTCCTATGTGCTGCTTCCGGCACTGCCTTCCCCAAGTGAGGCCAGGGAGGAAAAAGGAGGCCGGGCAGACTGTGAAAGAAAAGTGAAGGGAAGCTGGGGAGAAGCATCCGTGTGGGTTAGGAAGTGAACAGGCAATGAAGGGTATTTTTAGAGAGCCGGAAACTGAGAAAGCCTCAGAGGCCCAAACCAGATAGACTGTCCCTTGGGATGAAAGATACTTATTTTGACCTGCCACGTCTAGTTTAAAAGTCTTTCTTCAGTACTCCCCCAAATCCAGGGGTGTGAGCAGGACCTCGGGCTTCTAACTCATTACGGGCCATCCAACCATCATGGGGGGCAAATGTCTCCTTCAGGGGCCACCGAGGCGCCACGGCTCAGTGCTGGGGTTCCCCAGCACAGGGCTGGGGCCTCACGTGCTTGTCCCTTTCATCCTGGGCCTTCTCTTGGATTATCCTGCTCTTTGCAGCACTGGATTTTCATGGACACCTCTCTTTCTTCCCAAAGTGTCTGAAAACCTTCCCCGCCACTTGAGTGTCCCCACTGACCCTTTCTCACCTGGTCTGTGAGCTGTCGTCTCGGGGACAGACGGAGGTTATGAGCATGCTTCTCCCAAGAGCCAGTGGAGCACACAGAGAGAAGTCTGAAGGTCGGCCTTGGCCACACTCAACAAGCCGTCAGAAGAAAGTAGGGGCCCAGGTACGGGATGAGCCCTAAGAAGCCGGCTCCGGTCCTGTCTCCAGCATTCAAGCCGCTGCGTCCATGAACAAGTGACTTAAGTTTGCTGAGCCTCCATTTCCTCATCTACAAAATGGGCTGACAACTTCCTTGTGAGGCTCAAGGGCACTGATTCTCAAGAACCTGCTGGAACGCACAGGAAGGGTTTGCAATGTAAAGGGATTATTGTACCTAAAGATACCGACTCCCTGTGGCAGACCAGGGCTGCTGCTGCGAAGGCTTCACCTGCTCCTTCCTGCGCACACGGCTGAGCTCCCTTTCCCAGCCTCTCAGGGACGTCACCGAGCTCTGGCCGGGGGAACGTGAGTGGCAGTGACAGGTGCCACATCCTGCCCGGCCCACAGAATTCCCCACCCCCTTTCCACCATACTCATTCCTCCTTGATGCGGACAAAGGCAGCAACCTTGAAAATGACCTACTGAACACGGCAATGACAAGGTGAAAAGAGCCCCCATTTGGCAGACGGCAGCCTGCACGTTAGTAAAACCAAAATGTTTGGGGCATCCCTCGGGCAAGAAATAAATGTCCATTGAAGCAATGATGCACACGACAATCTGCTGGTTAGGGCAGCTGTCAGTACTGCAACAAATACATTTTCCACACACAGAAAGGGTGTGGGGTATAAGACACTCTTAAATGGTTCACCGAAAAATGACCCCCATCACCAAAAAAAAAAAAAAAAAAAAAATCAAACAACAACAACAACAAAACAAACCAAAAGCATTACAAACGCCAGGGCCATTGTTCTACCTTTCAGAGACCAGCCTAATGACTCACACAGGTAATGTGCTCCGTGGAGCCTTCCAGGCAAGACTAGAATCTTGAGTTTTCTGGGGCCACCGCGTGCTCTGTTTTCCTGCAAACTTCTTCTCACAAATGGGAAACAGGCAGATTCCCCATTCACGCGATTACCATCTAAGGAGAATCCCACAAGCGGATGCAGTGTGAGTGGGGTGTTTGTTCTTGTTCCATGCTTCTTTCTCGGTAGCACAACACTCAAAAGTGAATTATTCTAGGGTGTCATCCCTCAAAGTGTGAGACTGGAGAAATATCTGGGTATTTGTGTGTGTGTGGGGGGGGAGGTGCACGGAACAGCCTGAGATGCCAGGGGGCCAGTTTGGACCTGCATGTGTCACCAGGCTCCTCACATCATTTCCAGGGCTTTTCGTTGGGTTTACGACCTTCCACAGCCACTTCCCAGGTCACTCTACTTCCTTCCCCCGCCGGCCCTTCCCTCAGCATCGAGTCTCTTCCACTGCTATTTTTCCAAGTTTCAGTTATTTCCTGTTTTCCCTCTCAAGTCACAGGAAATCCTTGCTCCACGACCTTTACAATTTCCACTCCAGTCAGTCCCTCATGTGCCACCGCCTACTATAGTTTGTGGCATTTTCGGAGAATTTCCAAATGACCTACAGAGGACATCCTTGGGCTCTATTAGCCTAGGCGACGGCTGCACTGGGACGCAGAAGAACTGGGCTTCATTCATTGAGAATCTCTCAAGTGATTCTCTCACGTCATCTGACTCTGGGTCCCTTCCCCACAAGATGGCAAAAAAAGTACCTTTGCCCCAGGGTTTTCATAAAAGGAAATGCATTCATTCCTCCACTCAACAGACATTTACTGAGTCCCCTCCATGTTCTCAGAACCGTTTTAACCTTTAAAGACATAAGAGAGAATGACGCTCTCTCACGGGGCTTGCGTTCTGGTGAGGAACGGCAACAAACAAATACGTCATAGGCTAGGTGGAGAGAAGTGCTGTGACAAAAAAGAAAGCTGAATAAGGGGAGCCAGCGTGAAGGTGGGGGATGGGTGGTCATGGAAAGCCTTTATGCTGGGGCGACAGACGCACAGAGGCCCAAGTGGAGAGGAAGCACATACAAAGGTCCTGGGGTACAACCCATAACATGCACAGGGAGATGCACTGAAAAGTGCTCTACAAATGTGCGGCGTGATTCACCTCTGGAATCCCACACCCCTTAGACTGAGATGTTTTCAGCAAACCTCTATGCCAGGCACACACTTCCTTCATTTCCTCAAAGTAGAAACTGAGCGGTCCCCACGCCCCATCTTCCAGAAGATACGCCACTGACGGAGCCGCCCTTCAGAGCCAAGTTGGGGAAATCAGGCAGGAGAAGAGCAGGCCTGAAAAGTTCAAACACTGGTGGTTGACAGGCCGTCCTGGGGCTGCCTTTGTCATCACCCCCTTGGCAGCAGTCAAGACTTAATGAATCTTTTGCACAGGCTTTTTGTAATTCTACCAGTGACGTGGGTACCGCAATTAGGAGATAAAGAAATTCACCGGAATGAGATAAAGTAGACACTCAGGGCTCACAGTTCAGACAAGTCCACTTCAAGTCGATGGTTCTTGGAGCAGAATAGCAAGTTTCATTCAGAAAAGAGCCACTCAAGGGACAAAGTGACGCAGTCAGGCCTGGGAAAATGGAGTGAAATAAAGCCAGCGGCCGGAACAGCGTGCGGCCGAGGAGAACCATCAAGAAGGAACCAGTCTGAACCAAGAAGGGGAATCACAGGTGGTGAAATAAATGAATCACCAGCTCGTCATATACAAAAGTGAGACGATAATGGAAAAATCAATCGTACATTAAAAAAAAATTGTCTGCTGGGATGAGTAAAACAGCTCTATAAAAATACAGTCATAATTTAAACGGAATGAGCTCAGGAGCTGCTGGGGGACTTGGGACGAGGCTCGAGGTGTGAACGCCCCTCAAAGAAGCCAATCCTGAACTGGCCTGGCTTCGTCCAATGAAAGCTGTCCTCGTCCACACGACACCTGCACACACACCACAGTTCACGGCAGCGTGATGCGGAATAGTGAGGGGAAACCACCCCCGTGTCTGTCAGTGGGTGAATGGGGACACAGTACGGGATACGTCCATGCAACGGTATATTATTTGCCGTAAAAAGGAATGAAGAACCGACACGTGTTAACATGGACGAGCTTTGAAAACATACGACGTGAACAAAACCCATCACAAAACGCCACATGCTGTGGAATTCCATTTCTATGAAATGTCAAGAACAGGCAAATCAATAGGGACAGGATGCGTTGCCGGGCCTGGGGGCAACAGTACTGGGGAATGATGGCTAATGGGTACGGGTTCCTTCAGGAAGAGGAAGAAAATATTCTAAAATTGCATTTGTGTTCATGGATGCACAACTCGATGGATACACCAAACCACTGAACTGTAGGCTTTCACCGGGTAAGTTCTACGGTGAAAGATGTGTTTTTTGGGGGTTTTTTTAAGGCTTTTCCTCTGTTTGTCTAACACCAAACTGACACAGCATACCAGCTAACAAATACCGCACAGCCAAACCTCCATTCCTCCAACAGACGCACAGCAAGCCACGTTCCCCCCATTTCGCAAGGGAAGAAATGAAGGCAGGAGGTGAAGCTGCCCGGCGAGCCCCCCCAGGACATGCAAGAACCAGAATTCAAAGCCAGGGCTGCTTTAATCCAAAGCTCATCTTTCCTCCAGGACAGGGCAGTGGATGACTGCTGGGTGAGCGCGGTCTGGACTCACAGAGGGTGAATGTGAAACGGGGCACATGGAGAGTCGCTCACTTGCATTTAGACACCAAACTCTCCGTGAGCACCTGTCATGTACCAGACACTGGTCGAAGCACCGGGGGTACAGCACTGAATTAAACAAAGTCCTCGTCTTTATGGCACCGACATGCGGGTACGGCAGGACAGAAACTAAACATATATACATATGCTATGTCCAGTGGCACTGAGTTCTATGGGGGAAAACAAAAGTGAGAATGGGGGTCAGGGGGTGCAGGGCTGAGAGTCGGGTCACTACTTTATACGAGGGTGACAAGGAGAGCTTTTCTGGTAATTCCTGAGCAGAGCCTCAACCAAGAGCGGGAGAACCAGTTGGATCCCGGTAGAGGAACAGCACGTACAAGGGTCCTGGGGTCCGAATAAGCTGGACGTGCGTGAGGAAGAGCAACGAGGCCAGTGTGGCTGCAGCAGGCAATGAGGTCGGAAAGGCAGAGGGGCCGGTCCCCAGGCCTTGCAGGCCACAGTGAGACAAGCTTTTACTCTGAGTGCGGGAGGCACCAGCAGCCTTCTCACCAGTGTGACAGGTCAGACTCACGCAGTGGCTTTAGGAGATCACGACGGCTGCGGTAGGCAGAGGAGACAGAGAGCGGGCTGGGGTAGAAGTCAGGAGACGGCGGGAGGGAGGTGACAGCAATAGTCCAGGGCACAGAAAGCACCCAGGCTCACCCAAGGAGAGGCGCCGCAGCTGACTGGGCAGGGAAAACAGGTACCTACCTATGGAATTCTCCAAGTGCTGGGGTGGGTCTTTGGCTGTTTCTCCCCAGGGTCCAGCCTCAGCAGGGAGACAGGCTTTCTCTAAGAGGACACAGAAGCCCAGTTCCCTTCTGCTTGTTCAGACAAGGTCAAAGGCCTCTCAATGCCAGGGGCGATTTCCCATTGCTAGATGAGCCATTCATCCCAAGTTGTTTGCTTTTCATCTTTTGCAAACTGCTTCCTTTTGAAAAATTCCGCTTACTCCACTCACAAATAAATAGGCCAGCAGATCTGCAGAGCTGGAGGGAAAGACCCACAGAGCGAGGGCGATTGGGGCTGCCCAGAAGTGGGAAAAATGATAACGGCTGACATTTGGTTTTCATCCCAGACACCTGGGGCCCATTGTGCATCAAGACCCCCTCAAGCATCTGCTCACAGACACGTGCAAAGCTTCTGGATCTCAGGTCTCCTGCTGAGAGGCCACAGGGTGTTCGGAGGGCAGCCAGTCCCAGCAGGAAGTCAGAGATAAGGGCATGACAGGAGCCAGACTTTAACTCATTTTCATTCTCCAAAACCAGTCTCTGACCACCCCTCCCCGCCACGCCGGGCAGCGCCTGGGATGGGCCTTCTCACCACCTGCTTGGGGAACCCCTCTCTCTTCCTCCAGCCCAGGGCTTGGAAAGCACATGCCTCCAACAGGCTTCGGCTTTTGCTAACAGTAAAAACACCACCTCCTGTTGGCAAGGGACTTTTTACAGTGGCCACCATCAATTCAGGAGGACGTTCACGGGGGAGGAGGATGCCTTTAGAACCTGTCTCGTCATTGTGAACTCGCACCTCTGCCCTGGAAAACGCTGGTATTAGGTTGGTGCACAAGTAATTGCGGTTCTTGCAATTACTTTTAACCTTTTAAACCACAATTACTTGTGTACCCACCTAATAATGACAGCCTCCAAACACACTGACAGGTGGCACTCACCTGTTCCTGGCCTCCTCTTCTGTCCATTTATTCATTTCTTTATTAAGGGCATGTGTACAAGGCACGACGCCCAGGCAAGTGAAACATGAAAATGGAATTCACTGGTCAAACCTCTACTGAGCACCTATTTCTATGGTAACCCGAGGATACAAGCACGGGGTTCCAAAGCTGGAAATAACAAGACAGGGTTAAGACTGCCTGGGTTCGAATCCAGTCCCAACACTTCCTAGCTATGTGGCCTTTGGCAAGGTCCTTAACCTCTCTGGGCCTTCACCTTCCACATCTGTGAAATGGGGATAATAACAGACCTACTCCACAGGGGTGTGGAAGACTGAGCAAGCAAATCTTTCTGCAGCACTTGGAACAGTGGCTCATAGTGCCGGAATGAGCTGCTATGATTCTTATGCGAGAGCTACAACAGTTAGGAAACTGGGGTGTCGTGGGGGACAGATGATTGAACTGGGGTACGAGGGCCAGGGAGGACTGAGCAGGGTCCCCAGGCAGAGGGAGGAATGAAGCTCGGGCAGAGGTGAGGAAGGAAGCGCCTGGCCACGGCGCGGGAGGTGTGATGGTGTACGGTCGTAGCGAGGCCGCAGAGCGCGGGGGCCCCTCAGTGCCCCACAGAGGGCAGTTCAGGGCGCAGTGTCCAGGCCAGTGGTGACCTCCTTCCCCTCGCATCCTGCCTGGGAAGGGAAAGTGCGGGCTGCTCTGCAGGCCCACCACCGCGCCTCCCTTGCCCACATGGTTCACGCCCTGGGCTCTAACCACAGGGGCTTCCATCCCGACCAGGTTCACACGGGGCCACCTTCTCAGCCTGCAGGGCCCTTCAGCCACTCGACCTCCAGCTCCTCAAGCTTGGAGCCTGCAGTCACCTCCTCTGGGAGGCGTGCCGTCCCCTGATTACGCTCGGCCCTGCCACCCTCCTGCACAGCCTGACCACAGTGGGATACAAATATTTCCTGACCTGTGGCCCCCTGGGAACCGGGGTGTGGACCCCTCCCTCTCAGCACCGTGCCTGGCCCGAGAACTGCATTCAAGACCTGCCAGCTCAGTGGGTGCACAATTCACGCAGAGAAACTCATGGGGGAGTCAGGGACGGGGCAGAAGGTGGACCCATCTAGCACAGTACACAGCTGCTTATCCAGCAGCTTCCACACAGGGTGTCAGACACCCCCGGTCCCCGACTCCCTTTTAGGAGGGCCTACGAGGTCAAAACTATTTTACGCATAAAACTAAGACCGTATCTGTCTTTTCCACACTCCAGTCTCACAAGTGGACAGTGGGGGCTTCTATGTGACATGTGAAGAGGGCATCACTGATGGGTGATGGACACGTGCCTGTGTGGGCTCACTTTTAATCGTTACTAAGGTCCACATCCACAGATATAACCCGCGTGAACACACAATCATGGGGTCCTCACAAATTCTGAAGAGTGGACAAGCCCTGGGAACAAAAACTTGAGAATTGCTCACGGTTCTAATCAATTCAGGCCCCCCTCCCCATCCCAAGAAGGTGTGGTTTGACACACAGAGGGTGGGTGACCCAGGGGCAGGGCAGGCCAGCTTCCCAGCAGACTCACCAGCCATGCAGGCAGGACGCCTCCCCCACCCTGAGACTCAGCCCCCCTAAACCTCCTGCCATTCCCCACCCCCACACCCCCACAGCTGGACACCGGTGGTTGGGGAAATTCGGACTGGGGACCTCACTCGCCCTCCTCCTGTGACTGTCCTTGGCAGGCAGCCGTCACAGCAGTCTCCCTCCTGTTCCCATCCCCACCCTGTGGTTTCGTGGGTGAAAGTCCCGACACAAACCACACCTCCACCAACAACATCCCCGTCCACTTGATAAACACCTGCTCCCCCTGCAGGCTCCACCTCCCTCCAGGGAGGCCTCCCCTAAGCTTCCCCATTTCACCTCCCATCCCCTTCACCACCCCGTTCTTCTTTGCACTCCTTTGTCCTCCCTGCCCGGGGCTCCAGGAGAAGACCTGCTCCTGCAGGGCAGAGGTCACACTTCACTGTCCCCACAGCCCAGCACAGGGCCTTCTGGGAACACACCATGGGCTCAGCAAGTGTTTACTCAATGAATGAAAGAACGAGTGAATGAATGAGTCAGGGACTTAGGCTTTCTAAGATGACAGTTTATTTATAAAGTGGCGAATGTCAGATGTCTCCCTCTACAGGGATGACCTGGGACCTCTTTCTAGGATTCCAGAAGCCTCTCTCGGGTCTGTTCTACAGGGTGAGAAATCCTTTTCCATCCAGATTATTTCCACAGGCAGCCGCCGCTGAGGTGTGCACCTCGCCATTTCTTTGGATTCTTGATTCCACTTCTCAGAGTGACAATAACCTACGTTTGCCCTAAATCTGCATCTCTCTCTGCTGTCCTTTCCCTCACCAAGGTGACCCCATGGTGCAGCTGGCACCTCCCTCCCTGGGTTTCACCTCCTCTTCCCTCCGGGGCCAGGCAGTTTGGGGGAGTCAGTGAGGATTAGATTTTGGAGCCAGGGTGGAGTGGCAGAAGGGCAGAAGAAATGTGCAAAACTTGCCGAGAGGACAGAATCAACAGGTGGCAACTGTACTTCTCGGCCCGACAACGACACTCCGTTTACAGGGCTCCGCAATCGCTCCCTTGATTTCGGCAAAGTGCGTTTACTGCGTCAGAAACCCAGGCGCAAGCCCAGCTCTGCACATGGCTCTTTCCCTTCCTTGATCCTGAAGGCAACTTCCAGACACAAGATGCCTCCGTGTGCCTGAGCGCCTCCTGCCTCTGTGGTTTCCCTCAGCCACGTACCACCTACTCCTGCCCACCTTCCTCGGAAGCTTAGGGAGGCCCCCGGGGGAGGTTCATCCTGGCAAAGAGGCAAAGGAAAACCATTCATTTCTTTACTCAAACCACCGGTACTTACCGGATGCCAGAAGCTGCGCAAGGTTCTGGGGATGCAAAAACGTACGTGTTCTCTGGCAGAGCTTCTAAGCACTTACTTGCCTTTGTGGCTACTGAGGGCTCAGTTCTGGTCAAAGGCACACGTTCAAACGAATACACAAGAAAACCACAGAAGGCAACAAAATACTTGCAAATTATAGATGTGATGAGGGTCTAATATCCGGAAAGTATAAAGTACTCTAACCACCTAACAGTTAAAAGACTAATAACTCAATTTTAAAAAACAGGCAAACGATTTAAACAGACATTTCTTTGAAGAATATATACAAATAGCCAATAAGCACAAAAATGATGCACAACGTCATTAGGGAAACGCACATCAAAACCACTTCACACCCACTGTGAAGGCTACAATCAAATGGACAGACAACAACAAGTGTTGGCAAGGTTGTCAAGTCAGAACCCTCATACGTGACTAGTGGAAATGTAAAATGGTGTGGTCACTTTGGAAAACAGTTTGGCCGTTCCTCGAAATGTTAAACACGGCTACCATGTGACCCAACCATTTCACTCCCGGGTACATACCCAATAAAAGTGAAAACATAGCTTCACATAGAAAAGAATGTCCAGAGCAGCGTTATTTCTAAGAGCCCCAAAGCAGAAACAACCCAAACGTCTATTGACTGATGAATGAATAAAGTCTGTTATAGCCGTATAGTTGAATATCATTCGGCCATAAAAAGGAATGAAGTTCTGATGTATGTTACAATGTAGATAAACCTTCAAAACATTATGCTAAGTGAGCGAAATCAGACACAAAAGGCCACATGTGGCATGATTCTGTTTATATGAAATGGTCCAGAAGAGGCCAAGTCATAGACACAGAAAGTAGCTGAGTGGCTGCCACAGCTGCGGGAAGGGACAATGGATGGTACTTACTAAGGGGTGTTTTTTCGGGGATGACAGAAATGTTCCAGAATTAGGGAACGGTGATGGACATACAACCTCGTGACTGTACTAAAAACCACAGGGTGCTATGCTTTAAAAGGCTGTGTGAATTGTGTCTCAATAAATGGTGTTGACTTCGGGATGGAAATAAATGAGGTGAGGTTCAGCCAATACCTCAAAGCTGCAGCACCCCAGGACTGTGGGGACTGGCGTTAGCATGAGAATCTGTACAACAGCGTAAGCTCCCCTGTCGAATGAAGTGAAAGCCAGAGAAATATTTCTTGTTCATTTGCTTTCTCACATTGGATATTAGCGACCTGTTGTTAGTCACAGAGGGTGGTTCCTGGCTGTCGTCCCCAAGGCATCTTTGTCATCAAGTGACTGAAGGCAGAACCAGCATTCCACAAGCCGTGACATTCAGCCTTGCCACACATAGCACGACCACTAGCCCTCACCCCGAAAAGCAGGACCTTGCTTGTGAAATACAGAGGCCAACGAAGTAGCACAAAATCTGAATTTGTTCCAGGGGAAGAAAAGGAGGAAAGACGTGGTGAGTGGGAAATTGGAGATAAACTCAGGCTGTCTAATCCCCAGTGAAATACTGGGGCCTCAGGTGACTAGAAAGACTGACCTAGACGATGGAGCCCATGGCCAAAACTGAGGCGAGCGCGCACCTGCGTGTGTCCCGGCCACGTGAAGCATGAGGTGACCCCTGTGGTAGCTCATTTCCCCTTCCCTGCACCCCGATCCCACAGTCGGGGATCAAAGACCCCACTTGATCAAGGCCTGGGATCAAGGACCAGTGGCTGGGCTGGACCCCCCTGCCCGCCAGGCCATGGAAACACCTGCCTTTCTTCGCCCACCTGAGCCAGCCCCCCCTCTGCCCCCCCGGCTTCTAGGCTGATTTCCGCTTCCCCAGCGCCCTGCCCATCCCTTCACCACGTACACACCCTACACTCTGGCCAGAGGGGCGGCGCCACGCTACCCAAGCAGGCCCTGCAGCTTGAGGCCTCCCCACCTTTGTCCCAGCCGCTTTCTGCCTGTCACAACTTTCTTCCTCAGGGCAGCTTCCTCGGCCCTTTCTCCTAGCAGCACCCCTGGCACAGTGAGGCTTCATCCCACAACGATCCTGAGTGGGTACTACTCGCCTCCCTGCCCACAGGGGAGGAAACTGGTACCAGGTCACAGCCAGGAAACAGGAAACGGTGGAGGGGGATGGAACCCGGGCAGGCTGGGCCTGCGTCCACACCCTTCCTCGCCGGGCCACCCTCCTCCAAGTGCATCTGTGTGTGAAGCAGTCATCTGGGTACAGAAGCACCCACCCCCCTCACCAGCCTTTTCGATATTTGTAAACCTCCTTCTCCAGCACCGACTCCACTCACACTCAGACACACGTGCGCAGGGAGTGAGCACTCAGTGAGTGCACGATGACAAGTGTGCAGAGACGCTTAGGGACAGTGATGACATGTGCCAGAGGGCAGGGAAGTTTACACCAGGGATACACATGGACTGAATTACTCCCACAAAGGACAAGTAAGCAGGAAGCCAAAAAGCCTTTCTCAAAGTATTGATTTGTTTATGGACAACGGATTCCTTCAATTATTAAAGGAAACGAGGACGTGGGGCGCTCCTGAATCTCTCAGAGCCTTGATGCAGAGGCTGGGCACATGCCACCCAGAATATCTTTTGGGGCGTTAGTTGGGATACCGGACCCCTGAGTCTGACACTGACCTTCAACCTTACATACGTCCTGCATTAACTATGGATTTCCTTCGATAGGCACGTCCTATTGCTCAGACACCTTCTATTTTCAGGGCAGGAAACGTCAGCCCTCGTGTCTGTGAACACAGGGCACGGCCCATACAGGACAGCCCTGTTTTGAAAGCTCTTTGGTCTTGGGGACAAACTCATCAGCAATAACCCAAAGCCCAAGCACACACGTTCCCTAGGAAGACCTGCCTGCGTGTGGCCCTTCCCTGTGGGCGCTCACTTAGGAGACCAGGGGAGCTTGGGCGGGAAACCCCAGGTTCCCAAACGGTGACTCCCACTCTCCATCCCGGGGGGCCGAGGGCATGCTGCCATGTCTGCAAGGCCGGAGCTGACCCACCGGACGAGGCTGTGGGGCTGGCATCACCCTCTGGGCCTCTTCTTCTAAACAGGGCTACACTCGTGCTCTCAGAACCCTGCAGGCGAGCAACACCTCTGGGAGCAGGACACAGGGCCACGTTTGGGTCCACTGTGGAGGGCTGGCGAGGGCTTTCACAGGAGCAGAACCAGCTTTGCAGAGGATGGCACTGATGAGCAGGATGGCACAGAAACAATGGGCAGAGAATGGCTGGAGGCCAGGGCCTCACACCCAGTTGCTGGCTCGAGCTTGTAGAAGGGTGTGGCAAGGTAAGCAAGAAATGCCGAAGAGAGTCTCTTTTATCTCCACTCCGCTGTACCTCTGCCATGGGAATTCTGCTTCTGTTCCCACGGCCTGACTGGGACCGTTGGGAGGATAAACAACCCCCACGTGGAACTGGAAAGGCCCCTGCAGGCTGGGCTGCAGCCCCTTCCTGTAACCTTCATGGGGGGCGAACGGGAGGAGCCCCCGGGACAGCACTCTGCAGTGTACAGACCGACCAGGTCCTGAATCCCCTGCCTACCAGGGCCAAGCCCGTGTACACGCAGGAAAAGCAGACCGGGTGGGAACTGGGCAAGTGGAGAAAGCAGGTCCTGCCTGAAGTGTAGCCACTTCTGGGCCAAATCCAGACTTAATGCTGAGACCTAACTTGTTTCAAAAAACACTAAAGTGGGTTAAACAAACCACAGACTTGCTGACGGCTGAAGGTGGTCTGCTGGCCGTTGTGCAGCACATAAGGGCCCAGCCCATTTCCCACCCGTCATCACTAAGCTCCCACTGCCAGAGTCTCGAGACCCAAAGGTGTCAGACGGGTCCCAAAAGGGCCACCACAACCCCCACCCCCACCCCAGAGCAGAAAAGATAGGGAAGGGGGGTGCAGGGTGTCCAGGCAACGTGGCACCCCCCGAGCGAGAAGCGGAAAGACGCCACCTCTGCTGGTGACGTTCGGACGGCGGCCGTGTGAACCCGTCCAGGAAAGTCCAGGCTGAGCGTTCTCAGCACCTCACAGAAGGGCCTGTGCACAAGCGGCTTCCGGTTACAGAGCAGCTGCTCCTGTGTGGGTGGGTGCCACCTTCTGCCTCAGGGCGTCTGGGAAGGCCAGACTTGGACGGGGAGGGGGCTTCTCATCGGACAGGAGCTTGGACCTGGGAGGCGTGTGAGGGTCTTCTCATTAGACCTCAGTTCTTGATATTACTGGTGAATTCGTACCTTTCTTTTTCACCTCAGGCCCATTGGCAGCGCTCTTCTGAGGCCAAGGGGTAGCTGCTGCAGGCAGACTTGCTCCCGACAGGCACCTCGTGGGTGAAGGGGGAGGGACACCGAATCCTCCGTAGCCGAGATCCAAACCCTCCGGAGTTGCTGTGTCATAGCCTGGCAGGCTGCTGGCCAAGGGCTGAGCAGAGTGACAAGGCTCCAGGGTAGGACCCGTGACAGGTCATCTGCCCAGCGTGCACAAGAAGCCGCAGCCACCGAAGCCCAATGTCACCACCGCGGCTGGCACGGAGAGGAGGCCTGTCCCAAGCCAGGTGCCCGCATGCCCAGGGCCTCTCTCTGCGGTGGCAGGACTTACAGCGCCCTTCCTGATACTGCTCCATCCCGAGGGGCTGTGCTCGAACGAGACAGGCCCGGGGCCTGCGCCAGCTTCCCAGGCTCAGGAGGGGCCTTGCACAAGCCATGCAGCCATCATAACAATAACAGCGAGCGCTCCTGTGCAGTTTCCTACGTGCCCGGGGCTGCTCCAGGCCCTTTACTTATGTCAACATATATCAACAAGCCCTGAGGAGGCATTTTACAGATGAGGGGAACTGAGGCATGGGGAGGCTGTGCGACAGGCTCAAGGTCACCCTCGCCTGGAAGGGGCTGGCTCAGTCAGGATGTGCAAGTGGCAAATAGTACACTCAGAAGTTTTCCCTAAAGAGCACCTATTTACAGAGGTGATGGCAGGGCAAAGGGGCCCACCAAGGGACCCTAAGGCAGCGGGACTACCTACCAAGGGACCCTAAGGCACCCGGACTAGACAAAGGGGGACACAGCCACCAACCGTTACGTCTGAAGAGTCAAGAGGAAGGAGCTGTGTCATTGGAAGCCCGCAGGAGCGAGCCTGGGGAGAGGAAGGCAGCTATGGCAAAACCAGGGCCCAGCAGGGATGGAGGGGGCCGGGGGAACACTGCTCCCCTCTCATTCAGGGCTCTGATCTTGCTGAAGCCTCCTGGTGGGCCTCCACTTCACCACCCGGAAAATAAGGAAATTACACAGCCACTGTAGAAAACACCATGGTGGTCCCTCAAAAATTAAACACAGAATTACCGTAGGACCTAGCAATCCCATTTCGGGGTACACACCCAAAAGCAGTGAAAGCAGGGCCGCCAAGAGATATCTGCACACCCATGTTCACAGAAACGTCACTTAAAAGAGCCAAGAGATGAAAGCAACCCACGTGTCCACCGACGGACGGATGGATGGATGCACAAAACTGAGGTCTGTACATGAAGTGGAATATTATTCAGCCTTCAGAGAAGACACTTCTGACACACGGTACAATATGCATGAACCTTGAGGACATTATGCTCAGTGAAATAAGCCAGACACAAAAGCATGAAGACCACGATTCCACTTATATGAGGTCCCTCGAGTACTCAAATTTAGAGACAGGAAGTAGAACGGTGGTTATGGCGTGGGAGGGCGGGGTGGGGAGAAAGGGGAGTTGTTTTGTGGGGACACGTTTTCAGTTTTACAAGACGGAAAAGTTCTGGAGACCTATTTCACAAGAATGTGAATATACTGAACTGTACAGTGAAAAATGGGCAAGATGGGGAATTTTATGTCATGTGTATTTTACCACAATTTTTAAAAAACAAACAAAAAAAATGGGCAATTAGACTAGACCTGAGGTTTTCAGTGCGTTCTGTGGAGTCCAGGGATTGTAGGGAGAGAGGGTCCATGGAGAGGCTTTCAGGGGAGTGAGGGTGGCAATGGGGAGTTCAAAGGCTGGGCCCTGGCACCCACGCCCACTCAGGCAAAGCGGCTCTCCTGTATCTGTCTGACGGCGCGTGGGGGGTGGGGAGGATCCCCCTTAAAATTTCCAACAGGCAGAGGGTCTGTCACACCTCAGTCTGCAAACCAGTGAGCCTGGCATTTTTACACCCAACAGGCACAGGTTCACGCCGCAGCCTGCGTCTGGCTGTACCTGCACAGCTGTAGGAAAGTATAAACAATCCATTCTTCACAAAGGACAGATGTGTTTTCACATCACAACTGTGCACTAATACCTCACTGAGGATGGAGACTCCTACGTGCCTACTGTGGATCGGACATTGCCGAGTTCAGCAGTCGCTACATTTTTGAATTTTACGGATGGGTCAAATATAAAATATGGAGGGGGTAAACGACAGAGGTCCCGTCTTTTTATTTCCACAAGTACTGCTTTGAAAGGAAAGGCTCCGGTGAACCAGTTAGGTGTATTAACACAGCCAAACAGTCAGCGGGAGCATTATCTCAGGATAAAGAACAGGACTGCAAATTGAATGAATTGATCTTATGACAAACGCTCCCATGCTCCTTGTTTTGCTCAGTTTTGTCTTGAACGGGCAAGACCCAGATCCCAGGAAGGCAGGCCCCACCCACCGGTGTTTCAGTGCCTGGGTGCAGACCCCGGTTCTCAACACAAGGAGGCCCCTCTCACACCAGCCCCTGGTCCTGGCTTTAGGGCTGCGGGCTCCCGGAAACGTCTGCATGTGCGGAGCTGCTCCAGCACGCAGGGGCTGACAGGAAAGGAGGGCGCCTGAGCAGAGAGGGGGACACACACACGGAGAGTAGCTCGATGAAGGTTAATGAGCAGAAGGTAATTTAGACTGAAAAATTAAAAGTGAGGAAAAGAATGGTTTTTTGTTCTTGTTTTTTTAAAGAGAAAGAATGAGAAACAAACATCCCAAAGTGGGAAAAAGTACATATCACCGGAGATTAGAAGCTTCACACCCTGCAGGATGAAGGAAGAGAAAAGATCATTTCCTGAGTTAAATATACCCCAGATCCTCTCATTTCCATCACCTTCCTTTTACGAAGCACAGAGAGGCTAAGCAACCTGGCCTAGGTCACCCAGCCTTAAGTCTCAGAGTGGAGATCCCGCCTTCGCCAAGGCCAGGAGAAGGAGGCCCCGCTCCCAGGGTGATCCTCCTGCCCCAGCTGCAAATCCACAAGCCCCAGACCTCAGTGCCTTGCAGGGATTCTCAGGGCCCTGGGCTCAGTCCGAGCTGGTCACTTACTCACTGTCCTAACTCTCTCTCTCTCTCTCTCTCTCTCTCTCTCTCTCTCTCTCTCTCTCTCAGAGCCATAGCTCAGTCCCTTCCCCAGGGAACAGTACAACCCTGTCACCAGGCCAGTGAAACCCGCCTGCTCTCTCCCTGCCCTGGAGCGGTTTCAGCCAGCATGGGGCAGCCGGAGGAGGCACAGAATTAATTTTGCATTGTAGCTCCCTAACGACCTCTAATTGCATGGCTGGAGGCTTGCACATTAACGCAGGCAAAACTGGCCATAAATTTAAAAAGGCGACTTCCTTCCCACCATCCACCTCTGCCTCCCTTTCAATAAATCATTCTCCTAACATGGCAGGTGGCAAAGCCCAAGGCCAGAGGTCAAGGGGGCCCTCCCCTAACTGGACCCTCATTAACATTTAGCAGCCCTGCCCAGGAGCTTCTCCAGGGCTTCCAGGAACGACTGGCGCGTCACAAAGCAGGAAAAACAACTCAAGAGCAGTGGTCAGGATGTAGGTCATTTGCCCAGGCCTCCCACAGAAGATGAGATTTACTCAGCACCCACGACTGGCTGGCAGAGCTGCTGCAGGAGCTGCGGGCACAGGAGCCCCTCCGGAGACGCCCAGGGAGCCCCCGAGCTGTGATGAACACCCAGAGCTGCACAGACACACACGCAGCCAGGAGGGCAGACCTCACTGGTCTCCATCACTCTGGCAGGGCTCCAAAGAGCATGTGTCCGGGGTATCTGGATGGGGGAGGGGGTGCCGCAGCGACGCGCTTGGATCACCCTGTCACAAGTCCCTGGACCACAAAAAGTGCCCATAGTTCAAATATTGCTTGGAAGTTCACTTTGTCAATGGACTTGTTCCAGTCCACAGGGAGAGGCCGCCTGGTACCCTGGGAAGGGCCGGGGTTGAGCCTGGCTTCACCCCGCTGGGCCACTGTCCCTGAGCCTCACTCACTCCCCTCTTCTTTGAAACCTGGACGTGGGGGTGGGTCAGCATGGTGGCTGCATGGACTTGGGCTTGGTAAATGTTATTATCTACTACTATTGTTTTTTCTTTTACTCAGACCAGGCAGGTGTCAGGCCCTCATTGAAGGTACTAGAAACAGATGAGGCTGACCTAGAGAAGAGAAGAGACTTGAACCCTCCACGCTAGGCAGGGGCTGTCACTGAGTGTGGCCACAGGAGGGACACAAGTCAAAAGGCATGGGGCAGGGGACAGGAAGAGCAGGGGAAGGCAGGCCACAAAAGGAAGGGCTTAGGCAAAGGGCATGGTGAGTATGTGTGGTGAGAGCATCCGGTGGGAAGGGGAAGAGGGAGGCAGGGGCTGGAAACATAGGCCCCGGAGTCAAACTGCTGGGTGCAAAGCCCAACTGCTACTCTTGAGCTGTGTGACCCTGGGCAAGTGACTTGGCCTCTCTGTGCAAAATGGGGAGGTGGGGGAGTTCTGCTGTGGAGCTGCAATTTCCCTCCACAATGCCAGGCAGCTTCCAGGAGGAAGGAGGGCAGGCACAGGCCCAGGTTCAGCCCAGAGGCGGGGGGAGCATCAGGGCCTAAGTTTAGAAAACCCGGGGCCTGCCCTTCCCCACCCAACATCTCAGGACAAGGCTAAAATCTACTGGTGACCTAACAACCATGCTTTCTTTTTCCATTTACCCTCTGGTCTACAGCTCTGTGGTTCCTAAGTGGACCAGACTCCGTGCCACGTGAATGCTAAATGTAGAATGCAGAACCCTGGCGAATCTAGAGATTATTGTGCTAAGCCAAATAAGTCAGAAAAAAGTCAGGAACCATATGACTTCACTCATGCGGGATATAAAACTGAAAGCAACGAAGAAACACAAAAGACACACAAAGAAACAAAAACTCATAGACACAGACAATAGTTTAGTGGTCATCAAAGGCTAAGGGGGCAGGGGGGTGGCAGAAGAGGGTGAAGGGCGTCAAATATCTGGTGACGGAAGGAGAACTGACTCTGGGTGATGAACATACAATGTGTTATATAGATGACGTATTATAGAAATGTACACTTGAAACCTATGTAATTTTACTAACCATTGTCACCCCAATAAATTTAATTTTTAAAAAGAGCTGTCCGTTACTGAGAGGTAGGCATAGATTCTGGGTCTGGGTTCCAAACCTGACACCACCACCCAACTTCTCAGGACAAGGCTAGCTGAGTGATTGTGGGCATGTTACTTGATCTCTCTGTGCCTCAGTTTCCTAATCTATAAATGGGACAACAGTCCTACTCTTTATGGGTATCTTGAGGGTTAGATCAGTAAATATATGTAAAACACTTAGAGCTTGACACGTGAAAGGAACTGTTGTAACTGTAATAGAAACCACAACAGAAACCAATGATGACACAAACACCTAGATACCAAAAATACTTTTCTATTTAAATGTCAGTGTTGCACATGAGTTAATCCATCCGACACACAGCTGCTGGATTAATTTTCCTCAAATGCTACCTCGTCCCATCATTTTCCAAGTAAAGGGGTTACCAAATAACTACTGTGGAAAGTTGGCTGAGGGAGGAGGAGAGGAGGAAACTAACATTCTTGGGTACCTTCTGTGTTCCTGGTTCCGTTCAAGGGTTTTATAGGCAATACCTCATTTAAACGTGACAAGGAGCCCCGTAACACAGATTAGTATAAGCCCATTTTAATGACGAGCAAATTGAGGCTCAGAAAACTAAAGTGGCTTGCACAGGGCCCGTGGCAACGCTGGCATATGAACCCAATTTCTCTTTTAATAATAGTAGAAATACAAGGATGAGAGAGATAATGATGACAGTTCATTTTCACTGAGTGCTTACCCTGAGCCAAGTGAATGCGTCACATATATTATCCCATTTGTCCTCAGAACAGCCCTATGAGGTACTAATTACTACCCCATTTTACATATGTGAAAACTGAGGTTAAGTAAGTTACCCAAGGTCACATAACCTGGAAGTGGAGGAGTTGTCCTAATGAATGGTTCCCTGTTTCAAAGTAAAACTTTGCACAATCTGTTCTTCCCAGGATGCTGCCTTCCGTTCTCCCCTTGCTGCTGATTTGAGGGCCTCATTCCCGCTCTGTAAAATACAGTTTGGAACCCCCTCCTCCAGCTGTCTGCCCAGAGCGCCTATTTGCCCCATGGCAGGGAGCAGTCCCAGCTTCCAGCTCCGAGCCCCTGTGGGGACAGGAGCACTTTCCTCATGACGCGTGCTCCAGAGAAAAGGCAGAGAGACGACAGCTGAGCACAGGAGTCCTTATTAATGCCATCTCCACTGAGCCCCCAAGGGCAGAAACACATCTGAATGCAACTGGGTGGTTTCCTTTTACACCATCAGCTGGCCGGTGACATAGCTACAAAATGTAGCTCATAACTCTCCTCATGGAGACAAAACCCAAAGGAAAGGGAGACACAGGTGGCCGGCCCCCTTCAGGACAGACTCTCCTGTTTTGCAGATTCCAGAAGCTGAGACTGGACAATATGAACTACCCATACTCAGCTGATGAACGACAGGCCTTCGGTGTCCCACAGTCACAGGGACCACAGCTTAGAAACACAAATGGGGATGTAGAATGCCACTGAGGGAAACAGAAGGAAATGACAGAATTCAAGAAGGTCTTGGGGCCTCAGCAAAGGAGCAAATGCGGCCTCTGTGACCGTGGCTGGGAGGGTCTGCAGCGGCCTGTGAGGCTGAAAGGCACCGAGTGACCCTCAGCCACCTGGCAGGTGGCCTCAGCCTCCACCTGGGAGTAACGCCCCCCTCCTCAGCTCATTTGCCAGGACTTAGTGATTCCCACGGTCACTGAACTAGTCCATACAGGCCCCTATCAGCACCACATACTTTCTTCTCTATTTGTAGAAAAGAACTTCGAAAGGGGGCTGGTATCAGGAAAAAGTTTCCCAAATTAAATATCAAGTCCCTCGGGGTTCAAACCCCCCAGACCAGAGCTGTCCGCAAGAACTCTGTGATGACAAAACTGTCCTGCGATCGGTACTTCTAAACACTGTAGCTGAGAGTCACACGTGGCTCGAGTCTTGAAATTTAGCTTGTGCATCTGAACGACAATGTTTTTCATTTTCTTTGGCTTGAATGAACTGAAACCGCCAGGTGTAGCTCACCGTGGCTACTGGAGCTTAAGGCTGGAAAAGCCGTGTACTTGAGCAGACCGGGCTGGTACAGACGTCACGTCTCCTACTTCATCACTCATTGAGCACCTGCAGTCATGGCACATTGTCGTGTCACTTCCTGTAATCTCCACGTCTCTAGTAAGAGAAACGCTATCATCATTCCCATCGTGCCTGGGAGAAAACGGGGTCACAGAGCTCGTAAGGGACAAGCCGCCGGGACCCGTGCAGGCAGACAACCACTCGTCTCACCCTCAGCCTTCTTATTCTCACTATTCAGACCCGAGAAAACGTGCGTAATGAAGCCTTATATTTCCTCGTGTTCCAGAGGCAAACTGTGGTGTGGGACGTCCGGCGTGAGACAGTTTTAAGGTCCTGAAAGAGCCCGCAATGCCTGCTGAAACGAAAACGTTTCAAGAAAAGGCCCCAGCAAGAAGTGTGACGCTACAAAGAGGGTGGCTGTGTGTAAACCCCGATACCGGTTCTGTAACACGCTCTGTGCACCCTCATGTGCAACACTCCCTCCGAATTCACCAGGAAGGAAGTGATCACCCCCTCGCTGTCCCACACACCAGCAACCCCTAAAAAAAAGCCCTGCTCACGAGCGAGAAAAGACTGAGGTTTATCCCCATCTAATGTCTTAGACTTTTAATAACCAGGCTTTTTGAATTAAATAGTACCCATCCTCGGAGTGAATAGGAGTGGGCTTGATTTTAAGGTAAGGGGTAGCGGGTGGCAAGAGTGACATTTGCCCTCATGAGCCTGACCTTCCTCCCCTACCCAGGACCTGTTTTTTAATGTTCTCTCTTCCTGCCTCTGAGCGCTGGCTCCCACTTTTCCTCAAGGGATCAGAGTTACAGTAAGTCCTCACTTAATGTGGTCAATAGATTCTATGAGTTTCAGCAAAACGACGTGGCAAAACCAATTTTCCCACAGGCTCATGGATATAAGCAAGAGTTAAGGTCCTACGGAGTCTCTGAAACACTGCAACAAAATGGTGTCGGACACGATGCTGTTATCCTAACACGACGCTGTTATCCGAGGACCTGCTGGGCCATATTTGCAAAAGCTCATTATGTTGCTTTTTCCTCTCCTGACTTAAGAGACCACTTCTTGCCACCAGATGCACAGGGCTCGGAAAGAAAGAAAATGCATCCTTAATAAGGATGCTTAATATTCCTTATTTAATGTCAGAAACCCGATCAGCAAATTCACGGAGGATGCCAAGGTCCTAGAGGGGGATGCCGCCCAAGAGAGTTGCTATTCAAAGCCCAACGTGTTACTGGGAAAAGGTGATGTTATAATCACGGTCTCGGGAAGGGAGGGAATTTACAGAATTACAAACGTTGGCAAGAAAACCCGGACTTGACATTGAAAAGAAGTTCAGCCAGGGAGAAGAACAGGAAATAAAAATGAAACCCCCCAATTATGCAGGAATGGAACCGATAGATGCCTGTCAACCTCATCTCTCTGGCTGCTTTCAAAATGTCACCTGTCACAAATAAAGAACAAGCCACAGGTTCGTAATGTAGCAAGAGTTTGAAATGGATTAGGAGTAGCCTTCAAAGGCGAGCTCACTGGGTTTGTGTTTTCGTTTTTTGCTACAGTTAGAATCTGAGAACTACAAAACGTAGAGTAACTATGGCAGGCAGGGCATATTGCCAAAGTGTTTAGAAGCAGTAATTTGTCAAAGAAATGGCATACGGTACCCAACTGGGCTCTTTACTCTAAAACAAATAAGAAAAGTGCAAAGAAATGGTGGGAGCAGCCGTGCCCCATGGGTTTCTATGCTTCTGTATGTTCTGCCAGGGCTGCCAAGCATTCAGGCACTGAGTAGACATTTGTTGATACTAAGAAATTAGAATTAAGACAGGACAAGGGCACAGTGATTATGTTTTTAAAAAGTCCTTATCTCTTAGAAATAAATACTAAATATTTACAGATAAAATGATGTGTCTAAAATTTCGGAAACAGTCTGTCTGAAATAACTACGGAGAAGGGAAAACTGGGTGGAGGGCAAGACGAAACAAGAAAGGCCATTGGGTGATGGACGCTCTGAGGTTCATTCA
Source organism: Rhinolophus sinicus (assembly GCF_036562045.2). Lineage (NCBI taxonomy): Eukaryota > Metazoa > Chordata > Mammalia > Chiroptera > Rhinolophidae > Rhinolophus > Rhinolophus sinicus. Next base: position 9,249,290 of record NC_133762.1, read on the forward strand.
ACTCTCCTTTCTACTTTGGGATAGGTTTCCAATTTCCCACAATACACAATTATCCTACCAAAACTCAATCTGGGGCCGGACACAATCAATAGACATGTTCAATTTATCACTTACTAAGAGACAGGACTTTGGATGAGTTAATTCTGCTGAGCCTGTTTCTTTCTCTGTGAAATGGTCATGATGAAGATGAAACGAGAACACCCAAGGGCAAGGCTGAGCTCAGTGCCTGGCAAACAGTGGGCATTCCAAGGGGGCTTCCCCCCCCCACAGCTTTCCACATCATCACCGGTGCAGACAGCAAGCCGGGGGGACCTAATCTTCCACCCAGACTTTAAATTAAAAACCTGCTTAATGATCATGGCTTATTTGCTTAATAGTCTCCAGCAGGAGTGAAATGCATTCTTAAGAGAACACGCTGTTTTGTGTGACTGAATAGCAATCTCTGTTTTCCCCCTTCACAGACACACACACACACACACACACACACACACACACACACACACGCAGAGCTAGTGGCCCCTCTCGGGAGGGCCCTCTGTGAGTGACAGGAAGTGAGCACCGTCTCCCCAGCTGCAAACACTCCCAAGTTCTGAAAACGCATCTCCCAGACGTCCAGATAGCCAGTTCGGAGACAGCACTTTCCATTCTGCGCCTCAGCTTGGGTGAGAGGATCCGTCATGTTAGTTCCTTGCCTGGATAATGCATCCCATCAGGGAACAGCATGTGACACCTTTGAAAAACGGAGTTTACACAAGTCCTTGCTTTGGGAGCACACAGAATGGTGTTTTGCTTTTTCCCCCCCTCACAGCAGCTATGGTTTGGAAGACGGCAAGTCTCTTTGGAGGGTATTGAGTAATTACTCACACGTGTAAAATATTCCTCAGCACATTTGGTCAATACTTTCCAACTCCGCATCTACAAATAGATGTGTAGGTTCCTTTTAGCCTGGCGTTTCATTCTGTCTGCCCTATGTTTCAAGCTTTTGCTTTTTATGACAGTCACTGATAGTTTTCTGGGAAGCAGAGGAACACATCACTTGGAGAAAGGACCCCCTGGGCTCAAGTTCCCACTCCCCTCCCCCGGCTGTCCGTTACTGGGCGGGTTATTCCATCTCTCTGGGTCCTGGTTTCCTTCCATAAAATGCAGACAATTAAACCTAACTCAAAGGACTGTTTTGAGAATCACACCAGAGACTATGTGTAGAGACCAGCGCCCAGTCTCTAGCACGTATGCAGTGCTTCATAAATGTCTGTTGATATTATTACTGTGACGGCCACGTCTTCTCAGCACCTTGCATGGTGACGGACACGTGGTAAGCTTCTCAATGAACGTTTGTTAAATCAATGAGTGGATGAATGAAACGTAGACAATTAAATTTAACACATCTCTGCTTGTTAAAAACGAGTGAAGGTATTTTACGTCTCTCAAAAATACGGTGCTATTATCTGAAACATATGCATTATAATATTATGCAATTATAATTAAAGTTACTGTTCACTGGGCATGTAATAAAATTCAATCAAATTCCAGGCAGATGCCTCGGAACTTTTCTAACAAAAATTCCAGGACAATGTATGTCTCTCCAGGTTCTTTGCAGCAGTAGCCATGTGGAGGGCAATTTGGAGACAGGCCAGATGGGGCACAAGGACACTCAGCAATGGTGGATGAAATCATCTAGGTGAGAGATGCAGAGAGCCTGCCCTGGGGCAGTGAGGGGGGTAGAGAGGGCCCCAGAAGTCAGGCACAGGGACCCTCAGGAGCCATAATCCATAAGAGGCAGTGGCTTTTCAATGCAGGACGTGGGAGGAAAAAAACAAGGTGAGTCAATGACAAAGCAACACTGCGATGAAATTAAGAAGTTGAATTTTGGACTTACTGAGCTTACCGCCCCTCATGGCCACCAAGTAGAGATGTCTTTGAACAAGCCAGAAATACACTGCACACAGCTCTTCAGAGCAGCCTCCTGCACAATAGCCAAGAGGTGGAAGCCACCCAAATGTCCATCAATGAATGAACGTGGTCTATCCATACAAAGGGATATTATTCAGCTTTTAAAAAGGAAGGAAATTCTGGCACATGCTATAATACAGATGAACCTTGAGGACATTTTGCTAAGTGACATGAGCCAGACACAAAAAGACTCATACTATATGATTCCACTTTTATGAGGTAACTAGAGTCATAAAATGCACGAAGACAGAAAGCACAGTGGTGATTGCCAGGGGCTGGGAGTTGTTGAATGGGTCCCGAGTTTCGGTTTTGCAAGACGAAAGAGTTCTGTTGCGTAACATGTGAATATACTTAAAACACTACTGAACTGTACACTTTAAAAACGGTTAAGATGGTGAATCTTAGGTTACGATGTGTTTTCTACGATTAATTTTTTAAATTTAAATAAAACCCTGGAAATACGAAGCTGGAGTCATGAGCCAGAGGAGCTCTCAGTTCCCCCAACTTCGCACCAATATTTTTGGACCGAACACTTGGCCACTCGTACCCACTTTCTGCCCTCCGAACCCTCAATCCATTCCCCCAGGCAGACAAGTAGAGATGGTCATTTGTTTACAGGCCCCACAGGCTCTCAAGAAAGTGTGACGTAAAGACCTACGCGGGGGAGCGTGTTCAGCTGCCTGGACCTCTGACCTCCACAATGGCTCAAGGGGGCGGCTGCCACCCTCTGATCCCATGTCAGCATCTCCTTCTGCTAAGACAGTTCATTTCCAAGGACGCCCTATTTTGAGGGTCTTCAGAGCACGCCAGGACTGAGCCCCTGGGGAGGCCCATTATTTGGGGAGGCCTTGGGAATATTACTTTAACTCGTTGATCTCTATTGGTTCTTTCCGTTTTCCTCCTCGTGTGCTCATCGTGCAATCTTTCTCCCCTCCCTTCTTACCCTCGCGTCCCACCTGTCGTCTCCTAGGTTATCGACTCCAGACTCGCACTGGAAAGCAAGTCGGCTAAGCCGAGCCTGGGAGCGGAAAAACCCAACTCCAAATGGCCCAACAGCAACGGGTGTGCACCAGGTCAACGCGGCAGGGCCTGCAATGCTGTCTGGTGAGTGCGTTTCTCTCGCTTTACTACAGGGAGATTGTGAAAACAACTCATGTAGTTTTCTGTGGGAGCAAAACTTTATCTGATGAGAGGTTTAAACATTCCCACGGAGAAGCCAGGGCCTGAGCGTCCTACACTCAGAGCTGTCCTGGCCTAGAAATGTGTCACCATCTCATCTCAGGCTTTAGTACAGCTCCAGGCACTCCTGGGGGGGGGGGGGAGGGACAGAGGGAGGGGAAGAGGACAGGAAGAGGGAGAGGGAGAGGGAGAGGGAGAGGGGAAAATAATTAGGTAGCTGGTTAAGTCACTTTGAATACTTAGCAAGGCACCCTTGGGGTCCTATATTATCCTGGTGGGGACATAACAGTTGTGGGGGCAGAGCCCCAGAAAGTAGTTTCCAGGCTCTCGGCCTCACATAGACAGGTGCTGGCTCAGGTAGTAAATGGCCAACTGTGATTGCATTGCCATCAGCTGTGGCTAGTTGGCCGTCAGCTGTAACCAGTGAGCCATTGGCCACAATATAACTGCTGTGGCTACGCTAGCAGGGAGGAAGAGAGAGAAAGAATGGGGGCTAGCAAGAAGATGGTGGCTGGGCTGGCAAGTGTGGATGACGGTTTGCGGACAGTGTGGATCCAGCCTCCAGTGAGAGTATAGTGCCGCCAGAGAGAATATAGTGGTATGACTCCCCTACCTATGGCTCCGTGGGTGTTCCTTTTTGGCCTCACCATATCCTGCGTTCTTGTATGGGGAGCGGGAGCAGAGACCCCGCCGGCCTCCCTGCATGACAACAGTGTTTACAGATGGGGGAAAGGGGAGCATAATATGGAAAAGACATGAAATATGGTCTTTGGGATGATGGCACCCAGGACTGTAATCCAGGCCTTGCCACGAACTAGCTGAGTGACGCAGCGCTTAACCTCCATCAGCCTCAGTTTCTTTACCATAACAACCTCTGCTCCCTGGGCTGCAGGTGGAAGGAGCGAAAGGCCACGTGCAAACCGCCAGTCCTCTGTCACACAGCTGTGACCCCATCCACACAGCTCGTGTACTCAGTGTCACTGTGGTCACTATTCAAACCCACATATGCGTAACACACTTGTCTAAACACGCAGACAGCTGCTGCCTTTTCTTTGTGACAGCAATGGATCCTAAAACTGAACTCTTGCTCACAGCCAGTAACGAGAGCAATACAAAGTAATACAAAAGCACCAAGGTGGGAGGCGTTTGCTCTGTATCCAGCCTGATGGCCTTTAAATTTGTCGTTAGCTCCTGAGGTACAGGTATTAATGTGACCGTAAGCCAATCCAGGGATCCGGCTGGACCAGCACCAGGTCCTCTCCCCTGAGACACAAATGTGCCTACAGATCTGAGGCTGGAGTCGGTGAAATGATTTCAATCTAATAATAGACACCACTGGGTTTTAACAGGTTCCTTCCAAGTGTCCACACACCCTTCGAGAACCTATCAAAACCTTGCTGTGTTAATGAGGACTCTTGCGGGGGAACCCAAATTCCCTTTGTAAAGTCCATTAACAACCCACAAGGCAGGTGGGCAAACGTGACTGTTCTTAGTTATAAGGCCTGGCCCAGAAAGGGCGGGATGTGCTTACGACATTAGAGAGAGAGGGAGAAAAGCACGTCTCCTTGGAGAGAAAGTAGGATGCACTAACCCCCCCCACCACCACCACCACCACTGCACTTCCCAGGACGTGAGGGTAGGTAATTGGCAAATATAGGAAGGAAGTTTCTCAAAGGAACCAACTATCCCCAAAAGCTTTGGGACCAGAAGCTTTTTGCCATAAACAGTTTGCCAAATTCATTCACATCCCCAGATGATTTGGGAGACTCTGCACTACTTCCTGTCTGCTTGTGTGCAATTGCCCTAACAGCACTTTTCTCAGTAAGAACACATGGAAAGTTTTGACTTTGAGAGTTCAGATTCTATTAATGATCCAAGCGCATTTTTAAAATGGTTTTTGCCTTCAGAGCCAAAGCAAAAAGTTTTGATTTTCCTATCTGTGCATCACTTCAAGCCAGCACAGAAAATGTGCTGAATATTACCCCAAACACCTAGTTAGGCAAAGGGAGGCAAGGGATGGAAAATTTCAGCCCCAAAGGAATTTTTTTTTTGGGGGGGGGTGTTGCGGGGGCGGGTGGTGGCGGCAGCAGGGGAGGAGGAGGGCTGAGAGGGCGACTCCAACGCCGGAAAGGCATTCTGACTCTTCACCCAGAGAGGCCTAAGTGATGCCCAAATGCTTCCTGTTGCAAGTACAGCAGCTCCCCAGGGAGCCAATCAACTAGAGAGCTGAGCAGGGCCATCTGTCACTCCGTACAGCTTATCACCTCAAGTGTCTTCCTTACCTCACCCGAGATGACTGCTGTCACGGTCTGCCCAGCAGAAGGGTTTTATACAGTTTTAACCTGGGTTGTGGTCATGAACCTCTTGGAGAATCCAGGGAAAGCTTCCCCACAAGAGCACATCTCCATGTAAGTTTAGAAGGTTGTGGCTCTCCCCTACATCACCTGCAAGAACCTTTAGCTTCAAGTAGCTCAGTTACGGAGCCCTCGATTTCTCCAGGCGTTAAGGCACGTTCCTGAATCCCAGCTCTAAACACTACACTGAAGTTTTTTATGAATATCCATTAGCCACCTCATGCTTTAGTACCTAGATTTTGTCTGCACGTGGACACACACACACACACACACACACACACACACACACACGGCTTGGCAGGAATGCAACAGCAAAGCCAAGTTGAGAATAGAAGGTGTTCATTTAGTGTATCGCCTCCTGACAATATGAAGTCATTAGAGGGAGTGAAATAAGGTAGCTTTGGCGACTGCAGTCCCGCGAAGGAGCCAGGGTTGGTTATGTTTTTTCCATTCAGTAAAGAGCACCACTGAATAAGCTGAGCGCGCCACACTCTCCTGCCCACATAAGCCATTTGCTATTTAAACACCTACTGTTCCTGCACAAAGCCTGCCCACAGGTGATTTTTAAACACTTTCTCGCTTGTTTGGGGTGGCCAGGGAGGAAGGGGAGGGGGCCTTACTTTTGGCCTCTGGGTCCTGTATTACAAGTGAAGTGTCCATGAAACAGTGAAATGAAGCACTAAACCAGAACTTTCACCCTAGTGCTTCTTCTTGTGTGTAGAGGGTCAGGAGTCTCCCTTCAGTTCTTCAGAGTATCTTGAGTGAATCTCTTGATGTTGTGAAAGAGCGAGCACTGTGATCAGAGGACAACTGCCTTCTACGTGTTTCCTTGGACAGAAACACTCTTCCCCGTGGAAGGTGCTAGATCAAACCTCAAGAGGAAAGCAATGCAGTCCAATACTTACACAACCTAACAGGGCAGTCGAGCCTCATCAGGCAAGATCCTAATGGCTGCAAACGTTGGAAACAATCATTAAAAGTACAAGTAACTGGGATTCTAAGGGCCAGTGCTAGCTTCAGGCATCGCTGGATCCAGGGAGCCCTCTCTCTCTCCTGGTCCATTTTCCTTTGTGCTGTCTTCATTCCTAGGTCACGTTCTCTGCATGTGCCTGCAAAGATGGACAGTGGACTCTCTGGGCATTCAGAGTTCATACAGCTAGCAGTCCAAGAAGAGAAAGTAACCTCTGTCATTTTCTCTCTCTCTCTCTCTCTCTCTGTTTTTCAAACCTCACAGCGGACTCTCATGGTCTCAGTCCTTGGGCCAATAGTGACAGACCAGAGCCCTCTGTGTGGTGGATGGCCACGCCTGGATCACACGGTCATTTCTGCGGCCTGCGAGAACCACCTGGCATGGGAAGAGGTAGTTTCCCAGTGAAAAGACAACGTGCTGGACAGACAAACGCAAACGTCCACAACTATTCCATGAGGCCCTGTGATGCTGAAGAATCCTGCAGCAACGAAGAACTCACTTCCCCTGAACAGGGCCACTGACCTCTAGTCCCTGTGTTAACAATAGCCAGTCACAATCCTCTACGGAAACCAAACCCTTCATGCCATCTGCTCTCACAGAATGCCTCTAGTAGGTGAAATGGGGGGGGAACGAAGCCAAGATTATTCCCTCTCAGAAAGGAGAAGTAAATAGTCTACAAATAAACTAAAGGAAAAAACATGCATGTTACTTGGGAAAATATCTCAGAATCTTTTTTTTTTTTTAAATTTTAAGAACAAGACCTGTGTTAGAGTTGAACAGAAAAATACAATGGGTCTGGTCTGCTTTTACGAGCAGGTACAGTAAGAGGTGGGAGGTAAGTAATAATGAACGGTCATCGTTAAGAGTCCAACAGAGGAAAAACTCCCTTGCGTGGGTCTTCACCTTTCCCACGAATCCACTGGGGTCGGCCTGGGCCTCCCCGGCCTTACACGCTACGCTGTCTCTCAAACACTTCGATCCTGGGTTCTAAAGTCTCTGATCAAAGATGCTCTCAAAAAGCAATGCACGCGGCAGGCCCCAGCCAGCCCCCCAGGGTTTGGTTTCTGCATTGCTAGCGCCCCCTCAGGGAACTGGGAGTCGCATGGTTTCCTTCATCTGGCCATGCTTAGCTTGGAAAAATGGCTTAGTTTCCTTCCCATCCTGCAATTCCCATTCTTATGAGACAGGAAGCAAAGCCTCAACCAAAACAGCACCCAGAGAGGCCTGCTCAGAGGGTGGCTTTCGCTCATTTCTGCCTCCAGGTCCTGTGTGCGTGCACGAGCGCCCCCCACCCCCTCGTGCCCCCACCTGACGCCTGGATCATTTGGAACCACAGGAAACAACACTATTTATTCTGGCGGTGGCATTCACGAGGTCCAACTGCTTTCCTTTCCTCCTTTCATCTTTATCGGCTATTCATAAGGTGAACGTGACCTGAAATTGATGGTCTAGAGCACAGAGCCCCAAGTGGCAAGCCACCACCGTGTTCGAGCTGGCTGACGTGCCCCTAAGCCACAGGGGTTTGGAGACGATGTCAACAAGCTGGCAATTCAGTCCACTTGAAAAATACGGATTTCCAGTCTCTCTTAAAAAAAAAAAATCAGAGCTGGCAAGATGGACTTTGCATTCCCGTGGAGCACCCAAAGGCCAGCACAAGGCAAGGACCGGGGCTCCCCAGACACGCCCCCCACCCCGTCTCATTTGCTAGCGGGGCCCGTGCAGCACTCAGGGTCCCCAGCTCCGAGCAGCGGGTGTGGGCCGGGCTGCAAAACAAGGCCCAGGCCCAGAGTCTCTCTTGCCGACACCCTCGGGCCTCACTCCTTTATCTTCCGGAGGAAGTCACAGTAAGGCCGACGGCTGGTTTCCAGCTCACACGGAATCTACTGGACCTAACTGGAGCTTTTAAAAATTTCAACAAATATTCAAAGAGCAACTTCCAGCATTTCTAGGTTGACAACGTTTTACGCCTTTATCTGCCATAACGTTTATTGTTTATGATATATAAAAAAGCTTGTAGGTCAATTGACAAAAAGCAGGTTTTAACTAAGTAAAAATAGATACAAAGAAAAAAGGCAAATGAAATATACCTAAATAGTGACAGTCATAGTCTATAGGCACCTGGATGATAAATTATTTATTAATTAATGTTTGTTTTTCCCAAGTTTACTAAAATGAGAACACAGTCTTTTAAAAAACGGCAACAATATTCAGAAGCAGAAGAAGAAGCAATGTGTTAGAACCCAGAAAGCCAACCAATACATCATGTTGGGGCAACGGCCAGCCTCTGGGGTGCCTCCAGATATAATATAAAGCAGAGAGCCTGCTGCCTGGGGCAACGCTAGCACTTTAAGTATTTTGAGATGAGCCACAGGAAGGGGTCTGCAGGAAAAGAAGAGCCCCGCTGATTTAATTCAGGACTGAAGAGGTTGCTATTCTCAGCTCCACTAGATGGATTATCTCCCAGGCTGAAAATCTCGATCTAACTGCTCTTGTCCGCCTGCGTGGTTACATAAGTCAAACACTCCTGCCTCAGTTTCTACACCTGGAAGTGGAGGTGCTATGACCATCAAGATGAACAGAACAGTGTTTATTGGTCTCCACTGTGGACATGATGATGATGCAAATGACACCTAGGCAAAGCCTGGCAAGGTAGGTCCCAGCCTTGTTTTCCTGAATAAGGACACAGGCTCAGGTCAACTGGAAACGTGTCCAAATTCTCAGTGGTAGGTCTGTGGCAGAGCCATAAATTGAATCACAAGGCTGTCAAGACTCCAGAGCCCAGGCAGTGAGCACAGCAGCGAGTCCATGAACGATGGGGCATGAATTATGAGCCCTGAAAATGAATGAGAAATACCAGCCTGGGCAACGTGGAAACGTCAGATAAGAGCCACGCGCAAGTTTCCCAGCACACTGCTAAAACATCCAGAAAACAGCATGTGACCAGCCGTGGGGGGAGATGAAGTGGAACATAGCCAAACAAATTGACCAGTTTTACAGTGTCATTTATTGTAGAAAAAGAAATTAATGAGGGAAACTTCAATATCTACGAAGTACAATGAGCTATGTCTGCGCCCACAAGGGACAGCTTTTTAATTATTTTTTCGGATGAACTGCAATCACAGCGTATTTGATCCATACCCGACCCACGCTCTTTGGAGAGTTAAAACACATTTTACCCAATGTCAAGTTAAAATAAAAACTCATCAGAAGCAAAATAACTCCAGGCTCCCACGGCTCTGAAGGCAAATTGGGTTCTCTCTGGTTGCTGGCGGGTATTATAGTGACCTTTGTAATAAACAAACACTTGGCATATGAAATTGGAGAATAATTTCTCTTTGCATCATTAACCGGAACACAGAGGCTTCCACTGGGTTTCAATGTAAGTGCTAAACCATGAAAACATGACACTTCCGTGTCTAAAACACGTGTCCCCCAACTTGGAGTGATTGCTGTGTATCGGGGCACCCTGCAAGGGCCCCATTCTTCCTAGGAATACAGAAGGTCCCTGCAGAAAACCTCTTCCAGGAACCACTTTCCTCTAACCAGCTTCTACCCATAGCTGTCTCTGTCTCTAAATCGTCCTGTGTGTGTGTATGTGTGTGGGTGTAAGCGTGCGCGCATGTGCCAGTGTTAGCACGTGTGTATGTTTGCACTCATACGACTCAAAATGATCTGGTTTCATCTTGACCCCATTCTGCGTTTTAAAAATATCATCCACACGTCATGCAATTGCACGGAACTATACACAGACACACAGAGAGACACACAGTTGAATGCCAATGAAACTAGTGAAATCTATTGACGAAACTGCACGGATTAACATCGGGGCCGTTTCTGAGTCTGCGTGTGGTGCTAGACCAACACAAGATGTCACCACCTAGGGCATGGGATGAAGGTACCGGGGTCTTCCCTGTATTTTCCAACAACGTGTGATCCTATCATTATTTCAAAATAAAAAGTTAACAAAAAACAAAGTAACTACATCCTCAATAATCCCTTGGGCACCTTGAAAACCCAACCGACACACCAACAGGACAATGCAGCACCTTATAGAAAAGTTAGGACAAAAAACTACGGCAGGAATCTTGGCTCGGTTTGGTCCCGGTCCCCTCAGCACTGGTTAGAGGGGCTGAATTATGTCCCCAGCAAATTCACAAGAGGCATTTAGGAGACGAAGGAGCACGAGGGATGTGCACACAGAGGGATGATCCCGTGAAGGCACGAGGAGGCGAAGGCCCCTCTGTAACCACGGAGACAGACTTCAGAGGAAACCACGTCACTCACACCTTGATCTTGGACTCCCTGACTCCAGACCTGTGAGAAAATGCATCTCTGTTGTTTTAGCCGCCCGGTCCGTGGTGTTATGTTATGGCACCCGAGACACTAATACAGTACCCGTATCCTGCATGCCCCTCATCTGTTTTCGTCCCAGTAACAAGCTCCTCAGCCCTGGGCACCCTCTTTAAGAGAGAAATGGCACCTGAAGTGAGGCGGGAAACCGCATCTGTAAGGGACACAGGTCCCAGCCCAGAAGAGCTAAGTTTTAGCCTCCTTCTCTCTACCCACGTGAGGCTGGTGTCCAGGTATGTGCATTATCAAAACAGGGAAAAGGGATCACAGTTTCTCAGGGCAGGCCCTGAAGGCAGAACCAGAACCAGAACCAACGTGTGGAGAGCTGTAAGGAGACAGATTTCTAACACAACGTAAGGACAATTTCCTACTGGCTATCGTTGATCAAAAATGGGATGACCAGCCATGCAGTGTCCACTGCTCAGGAGAGAGGTGAGAAGAACAAGAAACACACCAGCTGCCCCTGCTCAGAAGTCTCAGCTCTGATCTGCACCCAGCTCTACTCAAAGCACGAGGAAACAGGGCACACCCTCTTTCCAGAAGTCTGCACTGTTGGCTGGCACCACCCTCCCCTCTCCTTCCTACTCCCATCTCTCTGTTCCGGCTTTGACACCCACTCTCCATCCCAATAGCACCTCTCCCCTCAGATTTGAGACACACTGCCCTCTTCCCACCTTCCTGGCTCCTACGATTTTTATTTCCTGGTTTCAGATTGTCTGTGGCATGTCTAACTGGCGTCTGACCCCCTGGACCATCCACCAGCCTCTTCGCCCCCACCCCAGCCTGGTGAAAGATCCCCGACGCACCTGGAAAATTCATCACTGTCAGACCCAGAGCCCAGCCACCCAGCTAAGTTATCTTAGGCAAGTGACTTACCCTCTCAGAATCACAGTTTACCTGTCTGCCTCATTTATAACAGCAAAAAATTTAAAAATTCATGTCCAACATAGAGGGCATTAAATATTAAGGTATATGCCCATGAGGGAATATTATGTATGCAGTCAGAACGTCACAGACTATTTAGTGACAGAGAAATGCTCATGAAATATTAAGAGAGAAATGAAATCGCAAAGCACTGTTTATTATAAACACGTTTGTTTTGTAGAAAAGAATACCAGTGCAGAAAGACTATATAATCGTAAAGCTATGAGTAATTATTTTCTAATTATTCCTTTTTTTATATACTTCCCAAGCTGTCAACAGTGAACACATTAATACTTTTTAACTATAAATAAAGTGATCTTAAAAATATTTACCACTCTCGTTCTGGCTTTTTCCTCCTCAAAGGAAAAAAACAAGGCAACAACCAATTGGCCTAGCAACCTAATGAAAAGAACGCAGGGAGCCCATGATAACAGTCTCCTTATCCTGGCCCTCAATACCACTTGCCATGTTTTGAACTTGGAGAAACGGGACAGCTTAAAAAACTGGGCAAAGGGAAGGTTACCACGTGGGCTAATGGCACGAGTGGACTCTCAATTCTTAGACCCATTGAATGGCTTCCACTGCTACCCTGTCTGATCCGTCCTCTAGGAAGAAAGTGAGTGCCACGTGCCACCCATGGGTCATTATCTAGCCACGCGGTGTGGCTTGGTTCTACATTGTGCCGGAGTGAAAAGCTTGCCAGCAGAGCTGCGTCCCCATTCATCAGGTTTTGTCCCCCAGTAATGAGCTCCCTTGGCTCCCTCCCCACGCTGGAAAGGAGCAGCCACAGAACGGTGCCAGCCAGAGAAGCCCCTTGTGAATGGCCCATCTAGGACTCTAGGAGTTTGGCAGTGGCCCCGGCCACAAGAGGCCAAAGCAGAAAGTCATTTCAGTGGAAAACTATCAGCTTGACTCAAGATGGAATGTGTCACTTCCCCCTGGCGGTAGTGGGGTCGGTGGCATGGCCACAGATGTGCAGAGGGCACCCATGTGGTGACCCACGATGCAGGCAGCCCACCGTGGGAAGGCTTGTCACCAGTGACCTGGGGCCTGAACCCTGTGTCGTTAGCACCCCTTTCCCTGCTGACACCCACAGGAAAGGGTCAGCTGCGACTGCCTGGGTTTTACATATGCAGTATTTCTGATCTCCAATCCACACTCACGTTTCAGGCACCTGACCAGACAGCTGGTCGTCAGCCGCTCTCTCTTAACCAGCTTGGCAGGAGCTGGGCCCAGAAGGCATACGCGCTATTCCACCCCAGTGGGCACACGTATACTCACCACCCCAGTGCCCATCCCTTTAGACGTCCCTCCTCTCGCAGGGACTTATGAGGCCGTGATTCATATCAATTCCGTTCAGTGGGCTCCCCTAAATGCTTCCCAAAGCAAATGTAAGTGGCTTTAGGAACCAGCTCCCTATTAGAGGAGATAAACGCTAAAATATTCCCATTATCACTAACATGTTTTTACAACCTGCACAATAAATGCACGGACCAGTTATTTTCTGCCTTCTTAAATTGCTCCTGGAGAAGTCAAACCGTGCATGGAATACGAGGCCACCTATTGAGGCCGATCTGTGCAGAGGCTTGCTCTCTGCAGCTGCCACGAAACCCATTCGGAGACACGCAGCGTCCCCCTCCGTGGCCCTGTGCTGTCAGGGTTTGGAATGTGGCCTGATGGACCAGAGCCACCAAGATACCCATGCACCACACAAACAGTAGACGCCCCAACTCTGAACGCTTAACTATCTACCATGAGGGAAAGGGTGCCCACAGAGGAACGTGGCTGAAACGCTCTTCCCACCACAGACTCGCTGCAAATCCCACAAAGGCTCAGAGCTGGAGAAGGCCCCTTGTCAGCTCTACTGCACATGCTTCCGCCTCCCGCCTCTGAAACCCACATACCTCCTTATCGTAAAGCTTTGCACACACAAACCAGGCCCCGTCCAGTGCAGGCAAGTAGCCGAACTTGTCAGGGAAGACTCGGAAGACGGTTGTGAGCCCGCGGCTCCAGCGAGGACGTGCCGAGCAGAGGTGATTTACCACTGGTACGACTTGAGCAGGAATTCTAGGGAGACGTTTTTCTACTTGATTCTATCATCCCAGACAAGAACTCAGCTTCTCCACCGCCTGCTTCCTTCTCTGTGCTCTGTCTTCTACACTTGCTGTTATCACTGCCAGAAAACCCCTCTCCCAGGGGCCTAGGGGGACACCCATCAAGCCAGAGACCAATCATCTGGCCGGACCTCCAGAGACAATTGTGGCTCCACGCTGGGTCCCGTCCCGTGTCCTCGTCTGCAACAGTTTCACCTGCAGTAGCTTTCATTCACGCTTTAAAAGTAGCAAAACACAAATGGTTTCCTTCGTCCCCTCTTCCCACGGCGCCCACCTTCAGACACAGTTGTGGAAGCCCCTAACCTCATGGGGAGAGGGACTGGCCATCTCCGGCCTGAGCAGTCTTCTCTTCTACTGTGTTTCCCTGAAAATAAGACCTAGTCAGACCATCAGCTCTAATGCATCTTTTGGAGCAAAAATTAGTAAAAGATCCTGTATTATATTACATTACATTACATGATAAGACCTGTTCTTATATTATATTAAAATAAGACCGTGTCTTATATTAATATTTGCTCCAGAGGACGCATTAGAGCTGATGGTTCAGCTAGGTCTTATTTTTGGGGAAACACGGTACTTTGTGTCCCGTGCTTAGGGCCTGAGCCGGCTCACAGGTGCTGCCTTTCTCACCTGGAGCCTGTTCACAGAGGGCTGAAACATACATCTGCAACTAAGTTTCCAACAACAACAGCCTCTGCTCCCACAGAAAGGCACAGGGACATCAGCATTCAGGTGAGGAGCTGTTTCAAGCCCTGCTGTCTCAGAAAGCTTGGGCAGTGGATGCTGGAAGCTTGGCAGATAGGAGCTCTATGTCAAATTTTGTCAAATTCTATTATAACCCAAACCTCCATGTTATAATAGACTTTATATCTCAAGGCACACTGCTTTTGGGGAAGTACAAAGCTTCCACAGCTAATGTTTTCAAAGCTAAGTGCTGGTGATTGGGGAAATAAATGTCATACAATCCAACAGCTTGTGGGAGGCAAAATTACACTTGGTAACCAAAGAATGGAGAAGCTCAGCAAGCCATTAATGACCATGCAAGTGCCCCAAAGCAGTGGCTAAGGACCAAGGACCCTGTTGGCTGTAAAAACAAATCGCCACTCAAATATTTCTTACCCCCACATCAGCAAATAGGCGTCCATCCTTCCAGGATAAAACATCAGGAACTCTTACAGCACAAAATGATTTTTAAAAACTCACATGTACCTTATTTTTTCTGAAATATCCAGTTCCAGCACATACCCTCATTAACGAAAAAAATTACTCAAAGTCACCAACTTTGAATGATACCAAAGGCCGGGGACGCAATCATCTCTCCCTCTGAGTTTCATTGGGCAATGACCAGATCGCCTTATTAAAAATGGGGGTCTCCAATGTGTAAACCCGATGTACCTTGGTGGCTCAAGCCAGAGTGCCGGAAGTCCACACACCCACACCCACACCCACACCCACACCCCCCCCACACACAGGCAGATCAATAAACACAAAACTCCTCCTGACCTGTCTTCCTACTCAAGGTCCGCTATCATGCTCTAGCACAGCAGAGCTCCCACTCTGCACAGCAGAATCATGTGGGGAACTTTTAAAAAACGCTCTGCGCTGAGGCTGCACCCCAAACCAAGGACACTAGGTTTTCTGGGGATGCAACTCAGACATCGGCACTTGTCACATTCCCTGACTTTTGGAAGCCAAGTCTGAAAAACATTGCTCTGGAGAAATACGAAGCTCACAGGCCCACCTTTCCTTCCTTTGTCCACACGCCCAGATTACTAACTAACAGAGACGCCCACACCCGGCTCCGGGGCGCTCCTACCTATGTAGAGGGAGGAATCCTTCCTGCGCACGTGGTCGTCGATGTAGGAGACACCCAGGGGCTGCACGGGGGTAGCACCAATGCCCAGGAGCACCTGGGCCCCAATCAGCAGCAGGTACATCATGTTGGTGGTGGTCCGGCTGCGGCAGATGAGGTCGGGGTCCGGCCCCTGGTCGCCGCGCGAGCCGTTGGCGGCGCACACATCTCGGCCCTCGGCGCCCCAGCGGATCTCGCCGGCCTCGTACTTGTACTGGTGCGTCAGGAACTCCGGCAGCGCGGACAGCAGCGCGCCCAGCGCCATGACGATGCCCCCGCAGCCGATGAGCCGAGGCCGGTGCCCGCGCGCCCCAAAGTAGCTCACAAAGAGGATGAGCGCCAGGTTCCCGATCTCGAAGCTGCTGGCGATGACGCCCACGTCGGCGCTCTGCAGGTTGAACCTCCGCTCCAAGGTGGTCAGCACGCTCACCTGCGGGTGCAAAACGCAATCTCAGTGCCAAGCCCGGACTCCACGGGGGACCCTCCTCTGCCTCGTGGTACGCCTGCCCCTCTCAAGCCCTCCCACCTGGAGGTTTGCACCAGATGCCAAAAGGCACCTGTGCAAAGTGAATTAAACCTGAGGAGTCCAAGAACTGTCTACTTAGTATGATTACCCTAATTACACAATGAAAGAATTCGCTTTCCCAGCGACTCACAAGTTTGTCTTGGTACCTGTTTCCAACCTGAAAGGTGCTGTCTCCTTACTGAGGAAGCACAGTGTCCCCTATCCCACAGCGAGTTAGTGCCCACGTGTCCTGTAAATGTCCAGAAGTGCAGTTTTCACACGCTATGTCCTATCTGTAAAGCACATGCTGGGAGGACATAAGAGCCTGGGGCTTTTTTCCCAGGAGGTAAGCAGGCCTCAAGAAAATACATCACAACAAAATGAAACAAAAACCTAGGTGGCAAAAGGGGCAAACAAGGAGACCTCATTAGGGTAACCGTTAGCTCTTCCCTTTCTTCTGGAACTGTCCAAACAATGCAGGTGTCCCTAGAGGCCAGCAGGTAAACACAGCCCTGATGTTCTATGCCCTAAGGGCCCCTGGATGGAACATCTTTATGACTTTCCCACCTTTGTGTTTTGCCTGCCTTATATTTGTTTAATAAATATTTACCGACTATCTGCTGCTGGCCTGATAATGCCTTAGGCACAAAAGACAGAAAAAAACAAGGGAGAGATGACACCTGCCCTCAAGAGGCCACCTAGCAGAAAGATAGGCATGGACCCAAGTATGACAATAAAGCAACTGGATGTCATATTTACGATGTAAACATCACACTAGGGGTGTCAGGAGAGGCTTTATTTTCGGGCTTCTTGAGGTGGAGAGAAAATGCCAACGGCCTTCCTCTCCTATTTGCAGGTTCCACAGAAGGTATTAGGAGCAAGGCAAGAGTTCCTGTCATGGGAAATCTGACAGCTCTGGCTGGATGGGGAAAAACTCTTCAGCAAAGGAAACAGCGTGAGCAGAAGTCGGGTGGCATGATTTAATAGTGAAATGGAAAACAGGTGGAAAGGTGGGTTGTGGACAGAATATAAGGAGCCACAGATGCCATTCTAAAGGAACTAAACAATCCCGTGCAGTGTGGTGGGTACATCGTGCAAAGAGGACACCTGGCTTGAATCCCATCTATTATTTCCTTAATTAGCTGTGACTTTGGTCAAGTTATTTAGCCTGTCCAAGCCTTGATTGATTTCTGTGAAACAGGAGTAATATCTACCCAGCAGGATGGATGCAAAGTCCCCTAGCACAGAGCGGCCTCTCCCGACCTGGCAGGAAAGTAGGGCGAGGCAGTGAAGGAGAGGGGTGCAGAGCCAGGACTCTGGGGCCTGAAAGTCTGGGTCCACCCTGACTCTGTGACAAGTTACCCCACGCTATCACCTCCCCATATGTAAAATGGGGATACGAGTCCTACCTCTCGGGGCTGGTGCCAGGAATGCTAGGTGAGGGCTCCCTCTAACCATTACGATCATTTATCTGAGGGCATCGGGGAACAGGAAAGGCGTTATAAAGCAGAAGAGTGACACCAAGTGTGGCTGCAGTGTGGAGAATGGATGGTGGATGAGGGAAGAAATGAATGCCAGCAGAGAAAAGGGCTGCATTACTACTGAGAGGCGAGCGAAGGCCTGCGTCAATACAGTGGCAATGGAAATGAGCAGGAAGAGTTTAAAGCAGGGTAGAGGCGGAATTGCATCTCTGAGGAGACTGGGCTGCGTCTGCCCGTCCATTGGGTGGAAGCTGCTCAGAGAAGGGAGGAGGGAGCGTCCCGCGGATCTAGCCTTCCTCCAACGGTACAAACACACGCACTGTTGTCAGCACCCACGCGTCCACAACCTCCCTACAATGTGCACAGTGTGCGTGTAGGTGAGCAAACCTCTATTCTATTGGCCTTTGTGATAAAAAAGAACAGTAGCCCGCTGACTCCTCTTAGCCATACTTTCAACCGCACCCATTTAAACAGACCCCTTCACCCCGCGCCCCGCCCCCATGCTGCCTTCACATAGAAGCAGTTGGAAAGCACCAATAATTTCAGATGCTTGGTTCCCCTCCCCCACTACTTTCTCCCCGTTTCTGACCAATCGGTCCAGGAGCAGCCTGGCCCCGGGGTTCCGTTAAAGGTCCCTAGATGAGTGTGTGAACGGCACAGCGGTACCTCAGTGACACCTACTCCCGTGACCGTTCGTTCCTTCAGTGTTTAAACCCGGGCACAGGTCCCGTCCGTGACCGACAAGACACCCGTGTACCCCTCTATCTCCCACTTTCCAATTCTGAGCCCCGTTTCCCTTGTGCACCAAGCCAAGGCCAGCTCACAGCTGTCATCCCGTGTTACATGGTGACATGATTATTTTTCAAACACCACGTATTTGCAATTGTCGAGAAAAGAAACTGAACGAGTCATGGTCTCATTAACATAGTTTTCAAATACTCCCAAAGAAGTTCCTTCTGAAAAGTTTGGTGAATAAAAACAAAGCCTTCCCTGATTCACTTCTTTCCTTCAGAACACAAACAAGCATGATGGAATATGTGGTCTAACAGAGGCTTCTAGTAGGTAATGTAGCGGGGGAACCCCAAAGAAGGTAGCCTGACTGCCTGGGAGGTGGGGGGTTTCGGGCGTCACACAAGCCATTGTGCTGACTCTCGCGAGATGCCAGGAGGAGACCAGATGCAGAAAAGGGCACATCTGGGCTGGGTCCCCTGGGTGCCCCAGCGTCACCTCGAGCAGTCTGATGTGTCTGCAGCCTGGTGACGTCCACCGTGGGAGGAGAGGTCAGTGAAAGTCGGAGGGAGTGTGGGCAGGTGGGACGCTTGGAGCAGAAGCCCTATTTCACTTGTGCCATGAGGCGTAATGACATGCAGGTCGGGCAGCATATCTGAAACGCGACAACCACTCTGTTTGAGCAGGTGTGTCCTGTCATAAAATATCACGCAGGAATGGACATTTATGATGACAGATAAGGGTGGTGGGGAGAATAGACAGCTGTGGGCAAAAGAAAAATAATCAGCTCTTTGAGAGAGAGCTGCCACCTGTGCCTGCAGCTCTCGTCCTGCCTCAAAGCTGCTCTTGGTAGGGTGACCCGCAGGGGTGACAGGAAGTAGTCGCAGGGGCTTTTCACCCTTGCCTCGGCCTCAGGGAGCCTGTTAGATCAACAAGTGAGCTACACAAACATTCTGAAAAGATGCTTTGTGGATCAATCATATCAGAGGCTCATGTCTTCGCTCACTTCAAACACAATTTTGAGAAGAAGCACTAATGACGTGCGCAGGAGGCCATGAAACCCACTAGTGGCTTTGATGCAGCAACGAACAGTCCCGCCACGAGGAGGACGTGTGCTAAAGGGAACGGCCGTCTCTACTTAATGGGTAACAGGACCGACGGAAAACGTCGTGCTAATTAGAGCTCAAGAAGCCTGAAACCCGAGGAAGAAAGGGAAAGAGGAAGTGTCCTTGCCCTGTGCCAAGTGGATAGGAAGTTATTATTAAAATAATGTGATCTTTACCAGGTTCCTACTACCACAATTAAAAAAGGGGGGCAGGGGGCTTGCATCTCAGAATCGCCTGGAGCCCTTGGTAAAGACAAAGATTCCCCAACCCTGACATGAGGCCGAGGGCCTGAGGTTTTATGAAGCTCCCGGGGTCTCTGATGCCCAGGGAGGGCTGAATCCCACACCCCTGGCATTCCATGGGTCCACGTACTTACTCACCACCCATCTAGAGCTGTGGTCTCATCCTCTGATGACCGCAAATCACCCAGAGGGTGTCAGCCTGCCGGGCTCCAAGATCAGACTGTCTGAATTGGACCGTCTGAGATGGGCCTGACCGCTGATAGTTCTAACAAGCTCCCGGGGATGCTGCTGCTGCAGATCGGGGGGCCATGCTTGGAGAACCATTGCTGCCCTGGACTCCCTCTCCCCAATAAGCCCACCCCACTCAGGACTAAAGAGCTAGTATTTTAAGTTAGATACCAATCGAAATCACCCCGTCATTTTCAGTTCACAGAGACACGCGCTCCACGTAGGGGAAAGGTGAGCTGCCGTTCTGGAAGGCTCTTCAGTCTATGTCATCACAGACATCAGAAGACAGGACACACCAGAGACTGTGTGCAGGTCCAGGTGAGCCAGCCTGACCTTCCAAAGGGCCAAGGTCATCAGGAACGCAGTAAGAAGCCAAGTTCTCAGGAGCAGCCGCTGAAGGTCGGCACTGCTCTCGCAAGCCCTCCCAGTCTGTCCACTATCCTACTCTGCTTCGCCGAGTGCAGCCTGGACCTCACCTAGAATCACCTGGAAAGCTTCTGAAACACACCAGAGCTGTCTCCGCACCACCAGGACTCTGCTCTGATGTCAGCTGAGAGCTGGGACGGGCATGAGTATTTTCAAAGCTCCCAGGGGCCTCTAATACACAGGCAGCAGAGAGAGGTGTGTGTGTGCAGGAACGGACTGTAGCACACCGCAGAGGGAGTATACACGCGTGAGCGGCTGCAGCAGTGCAATCTGGCCACACCCATGCGGCATGGGAGCCGGACAGCAAGTTCCAATCTGGCTTCGACAACACTTGGCCAAGTCAATCGTCCTGAGCCTGTGCCCACATCTGGGCAGTGGGGACAGGACTTGCTTGAGTAAGTGTTACAAGCTCACACATCAGAGCAGCTGGCACATAGTAGGTGCACACAGAAGAGACGCCCTCATCACTGGTGTGCACGCTCTGTGTGACTTCCAGGTCGATTCCACACATAGCACCTGCTCCATGGGAGACGCAAGAAACCTCACTGCGACTGGGAGACAATGCCTGGCCTGTGGGAGCTTACGGCGTGGGGAGAGGTGAAAGACGCAATCAAACAACAACACAGCCTCCGACAGAGGGGCATACAGTAGAGTGGCAGAGGGCTCAAGGGAAGGAGAGCACACTGCACGCGGAGAAACATATGTGTGGGATACAATCAGGATGAACTGGGTTTTAACCGATTTGGGGGGAGCGTGGGGGTGCCAAGAGCAAAGACCAGTGGCGTGGGGAGGCTTGGCATGGCGCGCAGAAAGTTCAGACCACCCCTGGGGAAAGGGCAGAGACCTTTTGGCCTCAGAGGAGGCATCTGAGATAAAACGGCCTTGGAGAGGAGCCGGGGACCTGCCCTTGACTTGGAGGTCACTGGGGAGCCAAGGGAAGCTCCTGAGCAGGAGCCATCCTTCAGCAGCGTTTCCCTGGCAGCGCTGCATGGTATGCAGAGGGGAGAAACTGCCCAGGCAGCTATTTCAACGGCCCTGGTGAGAAATGAGGCTTCAGCAAGCAGGGAAGCGCTGGCAGAACGGCAGAGACGGGCGTTGGTGGGAGAGCGGCCGCAGGAGTAAAACGCAGCAAAGCCCCAGCCTGATGGGGCAAGGAAGCGAGAGCCCAAAGGACCGTGGGGAGTCTCCCCCGACTCAGCCCAGAACCGTGTGAGGCCTCAGAGAGCTGGGGGGCTGAGAGCAGGGACTTCTGCTCTGCGGGGCTGGGGCACGACAGGCCAGCAGGCTGCCCCCGGGAAGCTGCAGGAAGCTGCACCCTCAAACCACACACCCAGCAGCCGGACCCTTATCAAGGAGCAGATGCGGAAACAGTCCAGGAGATGTCAACCTCACATGAGACTGTAGGCCCCACGTCCCGTCAGGGCTTCTGGAACAGGGACCGACTCGCTTTTTCTGTAAAGGGCCAGAAAGTAAATGTTTCAGGCTTCCAGGCCACATGGTCTCTCCTGGACCCAGGCTGGCACATCGCTGGCACACGTGCAAACGAGGGGCAGGGCTGTGTGCTCAGCAAAGCGTCATGAACATAAGCAGCGGGCTGGACTGGGCCCCAGGCCCCACAGCGCCAGACTCTGCCAATCCAGTTTGGGAAATCATGTCCTTCCTGTGTCTGTAATAAAAACGCTGGCCATGGACAGCAGGCTTGTGAAACGCCCTATTGCTGACACACACGTCACGCCAGCCACCACTTGAATGCAAATTTGTTGGTTTGTTAGAGTCCAATGAAAATAATTTGCAAGCCCATTTCCGTTTCGTGTCTGACGTGCCAAGGAAATGTCCTCTTGCAGTAACAGGGGACACGTCTTTGGGCTTCACCACCGAAGCCCAGACGAAGCAGCGGGGCCATTTCATCCAGGGAGCCCAGTCTGCGCTTTTGTTGCTCCTCTAAACAGCTGCTCTTTGGAGCAAGTTCTTCAGAGCACAGGGGACGGAACACACAAGATATCCATGCACTTATGACTCCAGGATCCATAGGACCAGGTAACAGAAGGAAACACGGAAGCCCCTCCTGGTGACAAACAGATGGCCCGCCCACCTCACAGGTCAGCCAGGGAAGACAGACCTGTGCTCCGTGTTGCTTTATTTCTAATGGAATGATTTAGCCTCTATTACGACTACGGGACACATGGCTGTCACGTCACAACTGTTTTTCTTTTAAAGCAGAGTAAGAATTATGCGGAGTATGGCTAATTGAGGCGTAACTCCGGCCTCCAGCCCACACGAAAGGGATCGCGTATGTGAGGAGGCGCAGACGGAAAACAGGAGAGACTCTGAGGGCCACACACTCGCCGTGAACCTCAGGCGCCTATAATTCCCTTTTCTCGTGTGCGACACGGACAGAACAACTCTGCCCTCCCCGCTTGTCACAAGGTTCACGTGAGGGAGAAACGCTCTGTGCAACGTTCCTCACTGTGGCTGCAGTTATGCCTGGGGTGGCGAATACGCAGTGGCCTCACCCGTCCGTGCGGCAGTAGCCCGAGAAGCCGTAGCCCTGTCTCTCTGTACCTGGGTCTCTCACAGAAGCACTTCCTCAGAAGCATGTCCTCTCATCATCCTGAGAGGGAGAGGCTCAGCCGGCTTTCCTGAGAAAGGTCTCTGAGACTTGTCTCTGCCATTTCCTGCATCTTTCTCCACTTCATCATTTGCACCTTTCTCAAACTATTTTTTCCCTCTACACCCTGGTTCTTAGCTCCTTTCATCAATCTATCCTCCCAGGAACCCTCTTCCCTGAGTGGCCCTAAAGCACAGCAGAAGCGTATTTTTTTTATTCCTTCTTTTTACTGAAACCATTGGATCAATTAATTCTATGAGAAAGTGTTAACATGTCACGATTCTCTTCTCTAAAAGATCTCTAAATTTCACTGCTTCCTACTGACACATATCACTGTTGATTGTTCTCCATAGCTCAGTGGTCCATCACAGAGAAACAAAGATTTTCCATCTCCGCTACATACAACTAATAGAATTTTCTTCCACTCAGTTACTGAGCTGTACATTTTTGCATCAGAATTTTTTACATCAGGCTATTATTAATAGTTTGTGTTTAGCACCATTCACACAACACCTTCAGACATTCTTTCAATTCACAGTTTATGTGGTGCCAGGTCTCTTTTATAGAGAAACTTCAAGAACAACAGGAGTTAAATGATTCCCTCAGCATTCAACAAAAATTGTATAGAAGACCAGACATAGTCTTAACAAAGAGATTTCCACTGATAACAATTTCTGCGCACGCACGCGCACACACGCACGCGCGCGCGCACACACACACACACACACACACACACTCCCCAGGCAGAACTGTTTTCCCAGAATCAGGCATCTCTCTGTGCCCTGGGGCCCAGGCTTAGTGTCACATGGATTGAAAAACCCCACACCGAGTATTTGGGACACTCCAGGAGCTAATTCAAGGACTGACTATGCTTTCAGCCTGCTCACGGTACAGTAGGGGCGGCAACTACGACAACAGGCGTTATTACAAAGGGTAGCAGTTCTCTCTCCCAGAATAGAGAGAAGCACAGAATCCCCGCTTCTCTCAGGGAGGTGCCCTGACCCCGGTGGTGCAGGCTAATAATGGGCCCCCTCAGGTAAGCACAGGAAGCCCCAGGCAAACTGGTAACCAAACTTGCTGTTAGAAAACTATTAGTTATTGTTAAAAGTTAGGCAGGGAAGTAAAGAGTTATGAAAGCACATAGAATTCCTAAAACTCTGGGTTCAACAAAGGTAGGCATGTTTCTTTACTACAAGACTTACGAGAGATTTCCAAATGACAACATTCATTGTTAATCATTCACCAAAATATATATCATGTAGCATATCCTGAAACTCTCCTATGAAAATATTTGTTTAATACAAGCATCCCTTGGCAGGTGGGGGCCATATATATATATATATACTTTCAGAAACACTAGGTTAAAGCTGACATGACAAGTTTTTAATTAAGTACTAGGAAAAGCTCTGATTCTCATAGCAACTAATTTTATTGATTCTCTCAACCTAGCTAGCTCCAGCCAAATGCTGTGAAATGGTCTGATTATAGCTGCCTTTCCCTTTTCGCTTTGTTTACCAGGAACCTCAGATCCACCCCTGCAGCTAGAAATGGTGTAGATGCCAGGGCTTCACATAAATATTTCATTTCTTCTTCTTCCTGATCTTCAAATTCTACATGTAATTCCACGGGAGTACAGCACTTTTAAACCACTTCTACCAGAGCAGGGCACAAAATCAGTACACACACATTCCTCAACAGCACAGCACCAGGCAGGTCAGGTTAGGTCCTAAATACCAAGTTAATCTACTGCCACTTAATTATATCCCCTCTCGGAAATGAACCCCACAAACAAGCTGATGAGAAAATAATATGGTTACCAAGCCTGTGCGTCCGGGTGTAAGGTAAACATAGATCAGAGGGAAACTGTCTGCTCCTGTGCAACATTAGAAGGCTGCCAGGACAGTGAGGACGCCTAGATGCGGGTGCCCTGCTCACCCTCCCTCTGTGCCCAGCAGCGTTACACTGACAGCTGCAGGGTCCCAAGCCCCAGACACCTGAGAACCGCCCGGCTCCATGTCCCACTGGCCTCTCCCTCCCCCTCTCCCCCCACCTTTCAGACCCGCCTGTTTCAGTTCCGTTGCTCACGCCTCATCTCTGAAGTCTCCCAAATGAATCTGCTCTGGCCACTGTCCTCTCTCCTGTCTCACCTCATTCCATCCATCTTCACTTGATTCTCTGCTTAAATCTCTCCAGCAACGGCCACTGCCACCTGGAAAAGCCGGAGCTCCTTGTCTGGGGGTGACAGACCCGCCGAGATCTGACCGCATTCTGCCTGTCACCTCCCTCCTGCAGCAATCCCACCGTGCACGTTCCTACACTGGCCTACATCTCACCCCGCAGCCTTCAGATGGGCCGAAACGCCACCTGTCCCACCCCACGCACCTCGGCAACCCCCACTTATCTAGCAGCAGGCAGTTCAAACACCACTTCCTCCGTGAGCCGTTCTGGATACATGGTACTTCATACGTACTGTCACAGGGCTCTCATCACTGTGGTACGTCTGGCATCCCTCACAAAGGCTGAAAGCTCCCTGAAGGCAAGAGCTGTCTTATCATGTCTGCAGTCCTGCTCTCGAGCCCAGACTGGGACACGTGGTGGCTAAGCCAGGTCACTGCATACAGCTGTGCGGGACGCACACGTTCCTGCCCAGAGGCGTCTCACCGAGGTGGTCGGCGGGAACTGAATTCAGCCCACACTCCTTTAGCCCAGCTGTGTCCCCTGGAGGGCGAAGGACCACTGCCCACTGGCACCAGGGCTCTGTGGTGATCACACACTAAAATCCCATACTCCCCAAGTACGTAAACAGGCTTCCTGGTCAAACTGCTCTGTCCACTCTGGGAGGGCGCCTGATGCAAGGGACCTTCGGAAATGGTGGCAACTGAGCTAAATTCACCGCTTGGGAACACCAATGGGCAGAGCTGGAAGGGATCTCGACATGGAGTGTGAGGCAGCTCCCGGGGCGGGCAGGAAAAACACACGCGCGCCCGAGACAAAGACTGGCCAACGTTTGGCCTCAACAAGGAGCACAGCCATCTGTTCCCCAGCCCCCCGCCGTCTTTCCTCCTCTCGCCTGTGGTTACCCTGCGCGCTGCCCTCATTTCCTCTGAGTGACAAGCATCGCTCAGTAAAGATGATCTGAAGGTCAGGGCAGCTGATGCCGTGCAAGGCACCAGGCCAAGAAGAGGGGGACTAACGTCCCAAATTAAAACAATAGTCCCTGCCCTCGCTGAACTAATAATAAGAGCTAATATTTTATAGCATTTACAGTGTGCCAAGCACCGCTCCTATCACTACTCTATGTATATCCATTTAATTCTTACAACAACCCCGATAGTTAGGTACTATTATTATGCCCATTTTACAGGTGAAGAAACCGAGGTCCGGAGGTTGAGTAACTTGACTAAGGTCTTGCAAGGAACAGATGGCAGGGCCAAGGTTTAAGCACAGGCAATCTGGCATCAGAGTCCATACTCTTAATTGCCACATAATTTTTCCTCTCTGCAAGATGGGGAGAAATAAGGGGACTGGAACGGCAGTGTGAGAAGCTTGACAAAGCCTCTCCTCCAAGAACAATGATAAAACTGTCAAAAACAACCATTTCTAGACTCCGGAAATTGATTAAAACATACAACATACTGAGGAGCACTTATTCATGAAAAACTTCTGAATCTGTGTTAAGCACAGTGGGAATTTGGGTTCTGTTCTTCCCTCTCATGCCCCTCCCATGTTGGTTGGCACAGTCGTTTTTCCAGGTGGGCTGGCCACACAGACGGGCAGCCGGGTATTTGGAAGGAGTCCAGCTGATTTGAAGTGGAACGTGAAAAACCCACAATGAAGGCAAAATAGAGAGATTCTTAGATAATCAAAGATGGAGAATTCATTGCTAACAGATCTTCCTTGCAAGAAATACTGAAGGAATTCCTTCAGGTAGAAAGGAAATGACACCACACAGCAACTTGAATATACATATAAATATACATTAAGAAATAAAGAACACCAGAAAAGTTACATGTGTGGGTAAATACAAAAGGTTGTATAAATATATTTCCTCTTAACTTCTTTAAAATGCATAGGATTGCATAAAACATTGACACTGCATTGTTCAATGCAGAACACATACAGATGTAATATATATGACAATAGCACAAAGGACGGGGGAAGAAATGGAGCTGTATTGGGGCAAAGTTTCCATATTTTACAGGACTTAAGTTAGTGCTGATCTGAAGTGGACTGTGATAACGTAAGATGCAGATTACAGATGCAATCACTAAGAAAATAATGCAAAACATGGGAAGAATGAAATAAAATGAAACATGAGAAACTTCTCTATTTAACACAGAGAAGGCAATAAAGAAGGAACACGGGAACAAAAAAGACATGAGACATAAAACAAATTACAAAATGGCAGATGTACACCCAACCACATCAACCTCATAACAGAGCCCCCAAATATATGAAGTAAAAATTGACAAAATGAAAGGAGAAATAAACTCAATGATAATAACAGAAGCTGTTACTATCTCGCTCAATAATTGATAACACAGCTAGACAGACAAGCAGCAAGGACAAAGATGGCTTGAATAACACTTTCTACCAACTCTAAAACTCAACACTAAAATGACAAATTAAAAATAGGCAAGTAGGGGCCGGCCCGGTGGCTCACAGGTGGTTGGAGCTCCGTGCTCCTAACTCTGAAGGCTGCGGTCTGATTCCCACCTGGGCCAGTGGGCTCTCAACCGCAAGGTTGCCAGTTCAATTCCTCGAGTCCTGCAAGGGATGGTGGGCAGCGCCCCCTGCAACTAAGATTGAACACAGCACCTTGAGCTGAGCTGCCGCTGAGCTCCCAGATGAGTCAGTTGGTTGGAGCGCGTCCTTTCAACCACAAGGTTGCCAGTTCGACTCCCACAAGGGATGGTGGGTTGTGCCCCCTGCAACTAGAAACGGCAACTGGACCTGGAGCTGAGCTGCGCCCTCCACAACTAAGACTGAAAGGACAACTTGACTTGGAAAAAAAGTCCTGGAAGTACACACTGTTCCCCAATAAAGTCCTGTTCCCCTTCCCCAATAAAAAAAATCTTTAAAAAAATAGGCACGTAATTTGAATAGACATTTTACTAAGGAAGACATACAAATGTCTAATAAGGATTTGAAAAGGTGCTCAGCACTAGTGTTTAGGAAAATGCAAATAAAAATCACAAGGTCACACTGCCCGCCTATTAGGGTGGGTATAATAAAAAAACAAAGACAATACCAGGCAGGCATGTGGGTGTGGAGAAACATTCATACACTGCTGGTAGGAATGTAAATGATGAAATGGCCACAGCCACTTTGGAAAACAGCTGGGCAGTTTTAAAAGGATGTAAATAAACGTATATAGAGTTACCACATGACCCAGCAATTCCACCCCTAATCTACCCTATAGAATCGAAAACATGTATCTACACAAAGACTGCAAATACCAACAGCATTCGTAATAACCCCAAATTGGAGACAACCCACATGCCCACCTATGATCAATGGACAAACAGGACATGGTATAGCCATAAATCCCATCGTAATCCAATCCAGTTAATCTAATACCTACTCAATTCCAATACCAAGGAATAGTAGTCAGCAATGAAACGGAACAAATTGCCAATGCAAGCTACAACACAGATCAACCTCAAATAGATTATGCTAATTGAAAGAAGCCAGATGTGCAAGACTATAAACTGTATTATTCCCTTCCTAGGAAATGCCCAGAACAGGCAGATCTATAAAGAAAGGAGGCAGATTGTCTGGAGCTGGGGCTGAGGGAGGGCCTGACTGCAAATAGGCAAGAGCAAACTCTCTGGACGGACGGAAATATTTTAAAATTGCACTGTAGTGGTGGCTGCACAACTCTGCACATTTCCTAAAAATCGTTTCATTATAGCCTTAGAATGGATAGATTTTTCTTACATAAATCATATCTCAATAAAACAAAACAAAAAGACAATGTGGACACACAGCCAAAATGTAAGGAAGGCAGAATGCAGTAAGTGCAACAAGAAATCGTGGGAAGGCTGGGAGGTTCGTAAAAGGTTTCCTGCAAGAAGAATCACTGGAAATAAGTCTTAAAGCACAAGTCGCATGCTGATAGGTTTAAGATGAAAGCAAGGGGAGTCCGAGCGGAGACAGTGCAATACACAAATGCATGGAGGCTGGGGTATGTTTGGTGAACTACGTACCATCCAGTGTGGGGACGCACACAGGTGAGGAGGTGGGAACAGAAAGGGCTACAAAACAGTCTCGCTTTCTGGCCCCGGGGCAGCTCCCAACCTAAGCCACTTCCTCTCCTTGTTCTACAGTGGTTGTGGACTGACTGTTGGTCTGGTACTGAGGAATCACCCAATGATATGTGGACCTCCAGAAGATTCTAGAAGATTCTGGGGTACACACGGGGTAGGGCTGAGGAGTTGCTATTTTGAAATCTCTCTGAGAGATTCAGATGCTGTTTCAAGTTAACGGATGGCTTTCCCCAGAGGTTTCTGAGCAGCCATTCATCTGGAAACACACCGCCTTTTCCTCCTTCTAGAACTGAACCTGGAGACGTCTTCCCCATCGATAGAGAGTGAAGGGTTTCCTTTTAGGCATTATTTTGTGTGTGTGTGAATGGAAAATATGAGGCAAAAAATGAGAGTCAAATTCTAGAGCAGTGTTTTTCAAGCCCCTTTTTATTATCAGCCCTCCAAGAACCTTTTTAGACATTTCTTCCTAAGTGCCCTCTATGAAATTTTAATACCACAGACATACTGTGTATGTTTATATACTGTACGTATATCTATGATTTATACATAAAAAGAGTAAGGTTTTGTGGCTCTGTCCCACCCACAGGAAGCAACTTTCCCTCCGCTAGGGGTGCCATCGCACCCACTGAGACGGCAGGCCCTGGGGTCTCATGGTGAAAGGGAGGAGGAGATGACCCCGACCCGCAAGTACAATGTCAGCACGTTGTGTATCTAAAAGTTAAATTCCTTTAGGGGACTTTTTCCCGGATCAATTAGAAATGACAAGTGCTGCAGCCTTCTTGACCCCTCCAGAAGGACCCAATGGCTCTGGAGGCCAGAGAGTAACAGATCCAGGCCAGACAAAGAACAATTACGGAAATGAGATGCTTTTGTATCCAGAGACACACTGCTTGGGGAAACAGCATAGACAGGCAGGTTTACGATGGTATTAAAATATTGCCCCAAAAAAGGCGTTCTCTGGAAAGACAGAGCTCCAGCTTCTAGAATGGTAGCATTTGCCTCTCCAGTTGGGCATCCAGAGCAGTGAGTGCATTCTTCAGCTCTGTAAGAAGGTGGCCATTGCCTAACTCGGGACCAGATGGCCTGTTGCTTTGCACAGGTGACCTGGCGCCATGGCCTGTTCTGGAGCAGGGCACTGGGTGTGTGATGGACGGTCAGCGGACGCATCCCCTGGGAACGGTGCAGCCCTATCCTGTTAACTGGGTCGCGTTATCTCCCTTTGACTTCATGCTCAGAAAATAAGATGTGTTGAAACAGACACCTTCACACAAGCTGAGGGCACCAGAAACAAGCCATGCGCTTGTGCTGTCTGCATCTCGTTCAGGGTCTGCTCAGAAAACGGTGTCTCAAGAGCAAAGACTCCCTCTCACGCTCAAAGCTCCTGCCCTGCCCCCTACCCCATGGTGACATGTCATTCACTGCAGGATGCCTGGGCAGGTCAGAAAACAGGCGAGGGAATCTCGCAATTGAAGGTCTTGGACACCCAGTTCCAACCCTGCCCTTGGAGCCCTGCTGTGTCAGCCTGGCACCTGGAAGCAAAATGATCCACTCAGCCGCCAGTGTCCGGGGAGGCTGGCTTTCTCAAGATGACAGTCCCAGCATTTGCATAGGCAGAGAAAACACCTGAGGCAAAGTATTCTGGGGCAGTCTCAGGAGCCAAGATAAAGGAAATGGGCAGAAACCAGGAGAAGGCGGTTGATTTTTTATTTTGATCCAAAGAATGTAAAAACTGGGGTAAGAGATTAGTTGTAATAGCCAACTTCCGGTTTGAGTTTTGTTTCGTTTTAAAACACAGCACTCTATATAGACAACGGCCAACAGTGTGGTAGGGACTTACCATACTTAATTATTAATGCTCACAACTTTCCAGCTGCCAAGAAGGCATTATTCTCTCTGTTTTCCAGAGATCAGAATAAGTTATACATCTTCCCTAAGCTCACACAGCTAGGAAGGGGCAGAGACAGGATTTCGACCCAGGACTGTGTGGCTCCTAAGCCCCCGAGACATCTTGGCAGACTCAAAGCTGGCATCAGAGACACTTTCTAAGTGTAACTCTGGCGATTCTCACACAAGATATGGCACATCCTTAGGAGAAACATCTTATGTGAAAGCTCACCATTATTCACACTGGGAAAGCTTCTCTCTAAAAGATGCATGTCCCCGTGCCATTTCTGCTCGGAGTTCCACCGCTGAGAGGCAACTGTGATCGCATATAGATCCGACTTTTATTTTGTTGGCAGAGAAAAGTTTTTTTCAGCTTTGGGATTGCAGCCGTCACTCTGAACCCTCATTGAGGAAATAAAGTGCTGGTTTACACAGTACAGGGTAGAGGGGTATGTATGCGGATGCTGGAGCGTTTCTATAAACACAACAAAACCCCCTGCCTTCAAGCCAGGACCCTGTTATCAACTGAAGACACTTCAGTACGAGATCTCTGAGGCCCCGCATGTTTCTTCCTTTTAAGCAGCTGTTTCTGGAGTTAGCTGTAATTCCATAAAGAGAAGAGAAACAAACGGGAAACACGAACATTGGGAATTGGAGGAATCAGGCTTCTTGGGAGAGGAAAACCACAGACAGAGCGTGTAGCTTTACTCAATAGCTCCCCACTCACAAACAAGAAGAGAACGGTCGTCTTGAGTGAGGTGGGTCGACAGAGTTCAATGTCCCTCACTCTCCCTGGTTAAAAAAAAAAAAAATCCATGTGGGCTCTAATGGGAAGATCTGCATTTATTAGGAGTGAAGAACGTTAACAAAAATGCAAACTACCACATGATAATTTCATAACCTATAAATGATAAATGCCACCGCATTTGGGAACGCCAAAGATTCGACAGAAGAAAGCTGGAGTACGAGCGTGGTGCAATAGTCCTAAATGTTCAGACTGGAGGAGTCAAGGAAACAGCTTCAATAGCTCATGTGAAATGAAATGGGACGCATTATTAAGAACCCCACGAAGCCCCATGAATCAATGGTACTGGCTGGGAAGCCGGATGGCAAGCCGCAGGAATTTTCTCCCAGTAATCAAATGTTAGTTTCACGCACAAAACAGCTTCCGTGTGGAATCCTGCCTCAATAAACCATTCTGTGTGGGCCCCGGGTGATCAGTAACGTTGAGCAAGCCCCTTCTCCAAGGGAGTGCGCTCACTTCAAAACAGCCCTGAATCGTGCAGGCTGGGAATAGGTTTCACTTACACTCAGCTCTGCTCTGCGGTGAAATGCATCCCATTAACCTTCTTGACACTTCCTCTCCCTTTTCATTAGCAAACGGACCCGCTGGTTGAGGCACAGCTTTGGAGTCCAGCTTCCTCTCTCCTGAAACTGATCAGCCCCACTGTTCCTATCTCTGGTGACCAAGTCTCATTTCTGCCACCCAGACACCAGGCAAATGCACTGTGTGAATAATACAGCATTACACACATATACATATACATATACATGAAGTCACATGCCTTCTTGCCCACAGGTCATTGTGCTTGAAAGGCTTCTTTTTCATGTAAAATACATCCCTTCAAATGTATTTCTGGAGATTGGACCTCAAGAAATGTGCCTGCACTGCTACAGGCTGTGAAATAATTGCCGAGGAACTCTGTTCCCAAAGGACTAACAGAGGAGCAAAGGACATCTGTGTCCTCACAAGGCAAATTCCCTGAGTCTCCGGTGAGAGCTCAGAGCCGCAAGTTCAAGATGCCCATGTGGGTCCAGAAAGACGGACCCAACCTTGAGTCTCTGAGTCTCAAGTTCTTCCCTGCGAGCTACCTACCACTTGCTCCTAAGACACAGGCTCTGGGGGTCCCCGTTTGGTGCCTCTGTGCCGTGGGAGCATAGAGTAGGGGGTAAGCCCTTGCTGGGTAAAGTGGGCCCAAGCACAGGTAGCACTGATTGCCTGAGAGCATTTCAGAAATCTCCGACCTGGCCCCACACCTCCTGAGTCAGACTCTGCATTTTAACAAGATCCCCAGGTGATGGGCACGTGCAAGTCAGAGAAACACCGCCTCAGGCTGCGTGCTTTATCAGCCCTCACCCCCCTCTCCTTCTCATCACAGTCTCAGAAGCGAGATGGAAGGAAGCGAAGCTTATTCGGCCAGTGGGAACCCCAAAGACCCAGTTTCACTGTCCAGCTAGATTTGGGGAGGAGGGCAACACGAACTCCCCTTTGACCTTCATACATCCAATCCCCCCATCAGTACGTTCTGTTCGCTCTGCCTTGACGGATTCCTATCTGTCCATCTTCTGTCTTCACTGCCACCATCTGTGTCCAGCTATCATCATGCTGCCCCCGGAGCCACACCGCATTGCCACCACGGCGCTCCCTGTCACCCATGCACTATAAGCAATGAAAGAGACCCTTGGAAGACAGGACGCACGCTCAGGAGCTTCCTACGGTTCCCCCGGCACCTAGAAGAAAAGCTTAACCCCGGACCCTGGCCTGCAAGGTCCTGAAAACCCTACCCTGCTCCTCTCCAAACTCATGTCCTACCCCCATCCTCCGTGCTCACCCTGCCAGCCACGCTGGCCTCTCTCCTGTGTGGCAAACAAGCCAAGCAGTCCCAACGTCCAGACGACGTGCTGCTCCCTCTGCCTGGAACAATCTTACCCCAGATCAGGACACGGCTATCCCCTCCCAAGCAGGTCTTAGCTCAGGGGTCCCCTTCCTGAGGGAGCTTTCCCCAAACAAGCACCACCATCCCTTCCAAGCCACTCACCACCGCAACCCCCTCTACTTTCCTCACGGCACTCAGGGACCTGGGCTCATAGCCGCCGGTCCATCGCGTGTTTTTATATTATCTATTCCCCCAGTAGCACGCACGCTGATGCCCCAAACCTCTCTCTCTGCTGACTGCCAGTGTCTAGGAGAGTAAGTGGCACATAACAGGAGCTTAATGCAGGCTCCCCCGGGATCTCAAAGTAGAGTGTGCCTATGGAACCCTTCGTAAGCCAAAATGCCATAAAGAGAAGAAGCAATTATTTTCATACGGAAGAATTTTTGAGTGTTCCCAGACCCCAAAAATAACCTAGCAAACCATACCAAATACACTTAATTATGTCCAGTAAGTGTACTGCCCTTACAAGCTCTCAGGCTTTTCCGATGCCTTAGGAGCCATCTTGCTCACAGAGGCACAGAACAAATGGACACAAAGCCCAGACACCCACAGACACCGTTCGAGGCTCTGGGGCTTGATGCTGAGCCCCTGAGAGTAGTGCCTGGGAAGGAGTTGGGCGGGGCCGCTCTCACCGCTGGGGGGGGGGGGGGACATGCTGCCACTACAGCGGCTCACGCAAAACAAACGCAAAACACTGCTTTCGCTTTGCACCTTTCTTCACAACATCAAAATCTTCTTCGGATTTCTTTCGGTTTGTGAAGACAGCCGCTCCTTGACTTACGATGGGGTTACATCCTGATAAACCCATTGTAAGCTGAAACTATCCTAAGTCTAAATGCATTAGATACACCTAGACTACCGAATAGCGGAGCTTAGCCCCGCCGGTTTCTACTGAATGGGTATCGTTTGTCACACCATTATAAAGTAGAAAATCGGAAGTTGAACCATCATAAATTGGGGACTGTCAGTACCAATGTAGGTCTTTCGTAAAAGTGAAGTGGCCTAACGCAAACTTTTGAAGAGCTGGGGACGCCTGTATTGACTTATTGGATGGATGGATGGATGGATGGATGGATGGATGGATGGATGGACGGATGGATGGATAGGGGGGTGGACGGGTGGGTGGGTGGATGGATGGATGGATGGATGGAAGGGGGTAGATGGATACTCAGGGAGCTGTGCTGTCTAACACGGTTGCCACTAGCCACATGTGGCTATATAGTGTGCATAAGATTGAAGAAAATGTGAAATGCAGTTCCTCCGGGAACCACGCACCTGTGACGTGCTCACCGGCCACACACGGCCCTACCTGACAGCACCAATACAGACTATGCCCATCCTCAGAGAGCACGACTGGAAAGCCCCATTCTAGAACATACTCTGAATCTAACTCACCACAAGGCTCACTGAAGCATTGAATTACCCTTATTGAGCACCTGTTACCAGCCAGACACCATACTAAGAGCTAAAAAAAAACGATGGTAACAATAACAATGACAAATAATAACAGAAAACACTGCCATCGTGCTTTCCACGTACCAGGCACCAGGGGTATTATCCAACAAGCTTTACAGATACAAATTCATTTCAGTTTCCTATTAGCCATATTGAAAAGATACTGTATTTGTCCCCATTTTACACATGAGGAAACTGAGGCACAGAGAGATGTATGAAACGTGCCCATAGTCACACAGCTGGTGAGATGAGGGGTCAGGATTAGCACCCGGGCCCTGTGAATGGAGTTTTACAAAACGAGAGCTGGAAAGGCTATAGAGATGCCCCATCAGAGCCCCAGGTGTACCAACGGGCTTGCTCAGTGGCACAGCCAGCCTGAGGAATGGTCCAGGTTATGGGTCTGCTGCCTCTGTGCTGTAAGCTGCTCTCACCTCCTACTTGTGTCAGAGGACTGCAGGTTCAGGTGAGAATAGCCCTCCAAAACCTTAATAGACAAGTACTACCTGCATGCAAGTTGCCTTGCTCACAGGTCAGTCCCACCCTGTGACAGACAATTCCAGGACACGTGTCTGAGACAGTGCAGTGCAGGGCAGGAACGCTTCAGACACCCGTCGGCTCTGGGACTCTGTCGTCAGCTCAGTGTTGGGGGTGCTTTTCTCCAAATAGTGACTCAGACCTCTGTCCCAAATGCTTCCCATGATTCAAGGCTCCAGGCTCCATGCTCACTTCCAGAACCATCATTTACGTAAGCAGTGGGACCACGCACAACGCTTATGGATCCCATGTCCTCACTTGTGAAGTGGTAACAGCAGCGCCTCGCAGGCTGGTGCGGGGTTTAGAAAGGATACATCCTGCAAGCATCAGAGGGGCAGAGACGGCAGGCAGCTTGTCCTTTCAATGTCATGCTAGGACACTGTTTCAGGACTTAGCCAAAGATTACTTCACTCTCTAGGGCAGGAGTCAGCACGCCATGGCCCTAGGGCCAAATCTCACCCTCCCCAGCTTGGGAGGGAGAGTTTCATTGGAACGCAGCCTGGCCCATTAGTTTAGTCATGACAGCTTTCCCGCTCCAACAGCCGAGTTAAAAGAGTTGTGAGAGAGTGACAGAGACATATGGCCTGTAAAGCCTAAACTATTTACTATTGGCTCTTTACAGATCAGCCAAACCCTGAGGAATATACCTGGGTTTGATTTTGCGACGTACTGTATATTAAGGGCTCGGGTACCGTCAGGCTATGCATTAATTTGTAGATTTCTGTGCAGTAGAAAAGATAACCCCTGAAGTTACAGTAATATTGCCCTGTAAGACACTAATTTTGTATTGATGGGGTTTGGGCAAGTGGCCCCAGAATGTGCCGTGTGGTATGTGGGTTATTTCGAGCTGAACGCAGTCAAGGTCCAAGAGACTCAAGAAGAATCTCCCTAACTGCCTAGAAGAACTTAGCGAGGGGGCCTGTACCAACAAGAGAACCATTACCAGAGATACCTTTTAATATCACAAGCGCTTATCTGCATAACGACACTTGTTTACCAAACATTTGCTCTTCCCATCTCCCTGCAGGACTGCCGCCTTCCCCACCCCCTTCTCCTGAGCTCAGGATGGCACAGAAGCCCCACCTGCCTGACAGTCGGGGAGCCTCACATCTTTAGGGTTCCCATATGTACGCAATTAGTCTTTTTCTCCTGTTAATTTTTCATACGTCAA
Organism: Rhinolophus sinicus; assembly: GCF_036562045.2. NCBI lineage: Eukaryota > Metazoa > Chordata > Mammalia > Chiroptera > Rhinolophidae > Rhinolophus > Rhinolophus sinicus. The sequence goes on from NC_133762.1 coordinate 9,286,338, forward strand.
TTTCATTATTAGACCAGCCAAAGAACCTAGAAGGGAAAAGTTGTCCTGCCCTACAGATCGGTCACAGATTGGGTTTCCCAGGGGACCAACTCCAAAAGGGACACTATCAGCCACATGCTTAGGAAAGACTGTTTAGGGATCACGCCCCCCGGAAAGGGAGGGAAAGAAGCAGGACTGGGCAGCGAGAGCAGGTGAGCTGGGATGCAAGTGCAGCAGAGGCGCTGGCCAACCCTACAGGCAGGTCTAAGGACAGGATGACCCTCGAGAGATGCAAGCAGGGGCTGAGGGGTGCAGCCTTTGTTCCCATCATGGATCAGACAGTGGGTGCAGGCCCGGGGGCGGGGGGGTAGGACTTCAGGCCAGGTGATTCTCTTCAGCCAAGGGCAGGATAGAATTGGGGCCCAGTGAGTCAGGACAGCCGAACTCGTTCTTCTCAAAGGTCGGCCCGAATGGCTAGCTGGAGGGGGAGGGAGGTTGTCCAAAGCAGAGAATGCTGGGAAATAACCAAAGGGGACACCTAAGGCTAAACCGGCCTGCCTCTGGAGTTGGTGTTTGTCAGAGCCTTTATTTGGCTGGTGCTAAAAGGATGGGGAGCGGACAGCATTTTATGGGGAGACGAGAGAATTAACTTGGCTTGAGGAAGTGAAAATATAGATACAGCATCTTGAATCCCCTTCCTGTAAAAGGCAGAGTGAGAATCAAAACTGTCAAGACCAGACATAGAGGGCTAGAGCCCTGGGGGAGGCCCCGGGGAGGGTTCTCGCCTCCTGGGGAGGCTTCAGACGAGTCAAGGTGTCAAGGTCTCTACGAGAGGGAGGCCAGGGAAGCCCCAAGACGTAATCGTACGCTTCCTGCAAACACAGCACATGGCCGTGAGCGGGGCAGCATGTAAGCTACTTACAAATACAGCAACAGAAAGACGGCAGCGGATGGATACAGTGATGGAGAGACGGACAATCATACGATGAAGCAAACAGAGCAAGATGCTAAGTGTAGAATCATTAGAGTAAACGGGTAAATGCGTATTGACTGGACAATTCAACTTTTTTACACCTTTGAAGTATTTCATACTAAAATATCAGAGGAGAATGATTATTGGGAGTAGAGGGAGCAAAACATAATTTCAATCCTCTGTATTCCACATGTTAAATGTGTACATACTGACAAGCTATAATATTTACATGCATACGTATATGATATATGATATACAATATACAGCGTATAGTACATAATATACCATATATAATTTATAATATAGTCATAAGTGAATAAAACACAAGCACGTGCAGCATACTCAGCACATAAAACAGGGAGAGATACTCAATCTTGGTTTGTATTTTGGTTTAGCAAGAAATTAACGCCACAATGTTTCCTAGATTCCAAAATTCAGGAAGCTGTAGGTCATCTTCTCTGAAAGTAAATGATTCTTAAATGTAACAGAAAATTGCTCAGGGTAAATGGTATTTATAAACTAGACGTCTGAGAATAACAATTCTGAGTGGTGCAAAATGAAATCATTTGAAGAACCTATAAAACAAAAGGCACACAATTCAAGTATCACAGCTTCACCTTCACCGCCTGGTTGATCGGCCCGGCGAATGGCCGAAGGTGCACCACACCGTACACAGCCAGGGCAGAGCAGAGCCCTGTGTAAATAACTCTGCTATATTTCACACCAAGTGCGCAGCACTCCCATTTGAAAGGAGCCTGCCTTACCGAGCTTCCAGGCTAGTCAATTCACAGAAGCAGCCGGCGCTGTGCTTGACCAGGCAGGGGCCTTGGACTAACACGATTCCTGCCGCCCAGTGCCAGTGGCCACGATGACCCCAGGTGTCAGGAGAGGTAGTGTGAGCTCAGGACCAGAGACCCAGGCGGGGAAAAGGGCAGCGCGATGGCTTCCATACTGACGGGAGCATATGATGCTGTGAAACTCACAAAGCGCTGCAAATGTACCGCGACATTCAGCAAGGCCACCCACAGCCCTACCCTGGTGACAACACAGGACTTTCATCTAAAGAGTTTGCATCTCCAATGTTATAACCTCAGTCAAGGAGTAACAGGGTTCACTGCGCAGGGAACCAGCAATGTCCGCTTAGCTGGAATCGACGTGTTCTGTACTAATCAATACTCAAGCATCACCTATTACTAATATTAATACAAGCAGTTTCTACTGACCATTATTAAGGAGCAGGTCCTGTGCTAAGTAGGTACTTCTGTAGATTAATGTTCCTAATCCTCACACAATCCCACAAGGGCTATCACGCCTTCACTTTGCAGATAAAGAAACTGAGACTGAGGACCCTTACACCCAGGGCCACGGGGACGAGGGGCAACAGGGCCTGGGACCCAGGAGCGTGACTGCGGAGCCGCACTGAACACTAGGATCTGCTTCTTACAAATCACAGGGAGGCAGGTCGTCTGTGTAACTGCGCGGGCACAAGTAAAATTCTGTGAAGGAAAAGCAGGGAGCAGCAGCAAGCGGAGCTACAGGGGCCACACACACACACACATACACACACACACACACACACATACACACGACGTCATGAGAATCCAAGCAGCCAGTCCCTGAACCACACCCTGTTCAGATGACACTGCCAACGCCATCTCCGTCTCCAAGGCAGGGGGGCTTGGAAGTTCCAGGACAAAGTACTGGCTGTGCGTCTGACTCCAGGCCAGCCCTTCACTTTGCAGCCGTGAGGGGGGTAGGGAGGCTGTACTCTCCAGTTGGCTACCAACGCGACCAAACCACAAGCAAGGGCGTGATTAAAGCTCTTTCACTTATGTTTAAAAGCATGTGAAATCTGCCAAGCGCACATCACTGCACAGAGCAAAACAGCCTGTCTTGAAATATATTTGGTCTTTTCTTCTCCTGCCTGGGATCCTAGAGCCAGAGACAGGGAAGAAAGTTAATTATCTACCACGTGCATTCACTGTGCCAAGACCTGGATGAGATGATTTCCACAAACATCATCTCATTAACTCCTGGCACGAACTGTGTGGCACGGCAATTATTACCTTCAATTCAGAGACACAGGAGGGGAGGTTCAGAGAGGTCAAGTAACTTGTCCAGAGCACACAGCTAGCGTGGCAGAATATTTTAGACCTTGGCAGTGGTATCCAGCCTGGTTTCATTAAACCGTGCAACCACCTCAGACATGTTTTATCACAAGACGGTCAGAAGACAGGGTGAGAGCAGCAGGCCCTCAGAAGTTCCAAGGATTGAAATCTGTTTATGAGTACGAAGTAGCAAATCACCTCTGCAGGGTGACCCAGCAGCCCTGGCACCACCTGGGCTCTAACTGGCCAACCCACCGGGCCATTCCAAGATGCCAAGACGAGAATGAACACTGTTGGGTGCCAGCTGCTGCAGGACTCCCGTGTACATGGGCAGTACCATGTCACCGGAAGCGGGGGACAGTGTGGGCGAAGGGTGCAGGGTCTCAGCTGGGCAAGCCTCGAGGATCTTAAAAAGCCTTAGGGGCGTTGTGGGAGGAAGTGGGTGGGCCGGGATGCTCGGACGGCCACACTCACTCAGGAAATGGCCTGAGCCACCCTGCACTCTGAGGAAAATGGTGGAGGAAGGGGGGAGGGGGGAAAAGGGTTGCGATATTCTAAATAAGAAAAAGGAATGCTGAAGAACAAAGGAAAGTGTCATCAGTCCGTGCACCCATTCTGCATTAACTGAGTCCAAAGGCATTTCTACAGCCATCGTGACCCAGCACAAGGAAGCGGGCGTCTGACAGTGAGGAGACCTGGCGTTCACACCCGTCGGCCTCCTTGTGCCTTCTCACAAAGGCCCATGAAAGCCAGCACGGCCCACTGGGAACAGGAGGGCTGGCCACCACACAGACACACGCAGAAGGGCAGAGGGAAATGAACTCCCACTGCCTCTCCCAGCCCACTGCAGTATCAGCTGTAAGCAGCTCCTTTGCCCTCTGAGCTTCGGGTTCTGAATGATGGTATATTAATGGCAAGGTTGGCAATGGAGGCTGTAAGGCACTTGTCAGCACCTGCCATCTTGCAGGGGCTCATTAAATATCCACCATCCCTTCTATTCACAAATTTTAAAGAGCATCAACAAAGCACCGTCACATCGCTTCCTAATTCTTGTGTGGAGGTAAGCTGGATGGCTCCGACTGCATGTGAGGTCCTGAGAACAAAGCCACACGATAAGGGCGCGGGCCGCACCTTTGCACTAGGGTGACATAGCAGTCAGGAAGCACATAGTAACTATGGTCACCCGTAGAAACAACTGATGCTGAGAGCCTGGCTTCTCTTTGGAAGGGCAAACCATGAGGAGGCAAGTCGCCATGTCCAAGTTCATAGTTAGGCGGGGGTCTTGGGCAGGAGACACTGCAGAGGACGTCACACACTCGCCCCAAAGGGAAGACAGATCAACAGGCCACCAGGGCGGCACGTGGGCCAGGGCTCGGAGGAAGCAGATCTTGTCCGATGGTTGGGCTGGAGCGGGGGTGGGGGTGGGGTGGGAACATCTTAATTAAAAGAAAAGCACGGGAGGTGAGTTGTGATGTCACTTTCCAGCTAAAAAGAAGTTAGCTCGTGGAAAAAGATACGGTCCTCCAAGCTTCCAAGGTGGATCTTTGTGCTGTTACTACTAGAGGGAAAACTTTTCCCACTGCACAATTAACAGAGCCCAAGGGGAAGGTCAGCACACACCGAAGGAAAGGAATAATCAAAGGCAAACACACAGCGGCCGGGAGGGAAACTGGGGAAATGGACTCATCATACTTGCCAGCCTGAAATAACACTTCCAGGGGATGGACTCTGCCTTACCATGGCTCACAGGGCCCTGCAGCAACTGCGCTTCCAGCTTCCATCTCCCACCACTTTCCCCCTCACTTCCTCTGCTAGACTCACCAGCCTTTCCATTTCCTGGTCATGGCAAGCATGCTTCAACCCCAGGGCCTTTGCGCTTCCTCTTCCCGCTTCCTGAAACACTCTTGCTTAGATCCTACACTTCCTTAAAAGCTACCCAAACGTCACCTGCCCAGAGCGGCCTTTCCCTACCATCCTATACGTTAGCGGCAAAATATCCAGCGCATATGGCTGTTCACAGCAGGGACCTACCCAAACTGCCTGCTGTGGACAGAATCAAGGACAGAAAATGATGTACACGTCCCAGGGCCATCACAGCAGTTTAAGGGCTGAAATCTTACAGAAGCTGGAAACCAAGCAAAAGCCTATTCTAAGCATCAGTAGAGGGCTGTGAGGGTTCCAGACTTCTACTGATGCTCAGAGAAGGGTACCCTTTCCCCGTAACATATGATTTCAGACACACTGGTGGTTGGCTGCTAGAAGAAAGAGGAGACACAGGACCAAGGCAGCTTGGAAAAGGGCACTCTGGCCTCGGATGTCCAGTGTCTCCTGACCTCTGAGCTCGCTCAAGGAGAAGCCAGTGTGGCCCTCCTGCCTTCAAGAGTGGTCTCCGGGAAGGCAGCCCTGGAGCAGGGGCAATGGTACAAAAGGCACTGGGTGTAGAGTCAAATCATTAGAAGCGATGGCAGCCGCCGTGATAGCTTCAGATGGTGCATTCAGGAATGTTACCAACAGGATTCTGCTCCAGGAACAGGTGGGCACAAAAGTTCTGAACACAAACCAGTGAAACACATGAAATAAACGATCAGGAGAGTAGGGATAATGTGTGAAAGGATCACTGCAGCAATTATTAAGAGGTACCAATCACAACCTGGAATTCATAACCAACAGAACCGTTAAGTGTGTGTAACAGCATAAAAAAGATAATTACAAATAACTGACGGGGGAATCCCTACAAAAACGACTGCTCTGTGCGAGGAAATGCAAAGGGACAGAAAGGTGACAGTGTGAGCCAAAGCGAGGAGGTCCCAGAACCAGAGCAGCAGGACCAGGCAGCGACTGGACGTCCTGACCCCAAACACGCACTACCGCTGCTGAGACGCCGAGGGTTTCTGACATTCCCTATGGCGCCGCAGTTGACGGAGTGAAACGGCAAAGCAAAAAGAGGGAGGATTCTAGGGTCTCCGTACCAAGTGTCTCTTTTCACTGTCAGGATAAGCGGACTTTGCAAAGCCAGCCTCCAGGCACCTAGTGAAAGTGAAACCCAGACCATTTCCTGCCAACTGTACAAAAAAAAAAAAGGAGGGGGGAGTTATTTCATTATCAACCAGCCTCCAAGCATCTTGGCAACCTGAAGATTACGATGAGCTGATAGAAAGGTCTGGCATCTGAACAGCTGGAGCACACGGCCCCTTCCCAAGACCTCGCCGCCCACCTCTCCATTTACAGCGGATGGCGCCAACTGCACTGCTCTGCTCCGTGGCCGCGGGCCCATCTGCTCTCCCCTTACTCACCAGGCACAGCCCGGCCAACTTCTTACAGGACAGGGTTGTATTACAGCTCCCTGGGATACCAGGTGACACGAACTGCAACGAAAATTCTAGTTCTTTCTGGCTTTGATGGAGTTACGCTTTTTGCACATATTCAGTACGACCAGAGTGGGGCTGGAAGGTCACGGGAGTGGAAGGCGGAAATGGCCCCATCCATCCCGTGTTAGTAAGTTTCACGTCTCTGCTTGATCATTCACTCATTCATTCATTCATTCATCCATCAAATATGTACCAAACACTACCATGCCCTCAGCCCTGAACTGAGAGCTGTGAGCGCAAATACAGGCCCACGCACAGCTTCAGCAAAACATTTAAAGGATGTGAATGGTTTGTCCCCCACCCCACTCAGCAAAGGCAGGTCCCATCTGTGTGCTTCAGCAGGTCCTATCCTCTCCCTGGGCGTCAGTCCTCATGTGACCTCTCCTTGCCCATGGAGCTCACCAATGCTAAGCATGATTTCAGTCTGAGCATTTTTCATACGGCATGACCTCTGAATGCACCACTTACCTTCTAGGCGAGCGAGGAATGGCCTTGGGTAATATCCCATCCACACACAATGTTACTGGCCCAGGCTGTTTTAGCACCAAACTCCCTGGTAAAAGGCAACCATATTTCAAGGCACTGATCTCACGAGTTTTACATTACAATAGGGTCAGGTGTAAAGGAGGCCCCAAGAGAAGGGTACCTGACTTGGCCAGGGAGGCACAGGGAAGGTAAGCAGGGAGGGGGCAGGGTTCCCCCACTCAAGCACGACATCCCCGGTTAGTGCTAGAAGATGACGAGGAGATTGCCAGGCAAAGTAATCACACTGCTTAGGTTAAGAAAATCGTCTCCAAGAGTCTGGGCCAAAGGCGCAAGTTTCTGTTTCCCTCGCGGGGCGTCGGCACAGGCTGCTTATTTCCAAGGGACTTGTACCCACCGTTCAGCACTGACAGAAAGTCCCAGTTTCCGATCAACAGCTGTTGCTGTGAAAAGCCTCCGATCCAATACACGCAGCTTCTCTGAGCTCTGAGCGGCTTTTAAACCCGCAATCTGGATGTTAAAAACCCTTCCTTTCTTTAGGTCAATAGCTTAAACAGCAGGGGACAAGGGGGGAGTCTGTGGATCGCATAAACTGCAGGGTAAAGAAAAGCCTTTAGAGGGAAGGGAGTGTCTATTCGCTGGGCCCATTAGCTCAGGTGCATGAACTGCAAACCGGAAACGCAGGTCTATGGCTACTACTCCGACAGGATCTTGGTGTTTCAGTTTTATCATGTGACCAATAAAACAACCCTGGGGCCAAGTTTTTAAAAGGCCAAGTGGAATGCTTTTCAAAATGAAAAACAATCAGTGAGACGCAGGAAACGATTCCCCACAACCTGTGTCCAGAACGAGAATTCAGGTTCTGATCATCCCAAAAGGGTGTTTTGGGACCAAGCAGGCTGAGCAGCTGCTGTTACAGCAGCTTTTATCATCGGCGTTTCAGGAAAGGTCTGTTCTTCTGAGATGCAGGGGCTTCAAGACGGGGCAGAAAGCACAGAGCGCTTCCCTCCCCTCTGCAAGGACGGCCAGTGTCTCAACACCAGGGCTCGGCCTGAAAGGAGACACATCACGGCGCTCGCCAGCTCTCCTGGGCTTTGGTCGGCTCTCTCCCCCTCATTCCTTCCAAATAACGGGGCCTTCCTGCTTCTGGAGGGAGAGCGAGTGCAGGACACAGGTATTGGATGCCTTTAAAATGCTCCCCGATTCTGTGCTGTTGGGGCCCCATGAGCCCTCTCCAAGTACTTCTGTTTAAAAGGATAAACACAACCCATTGGTCCTCAAGGAGTGAATGTTAAACTAACGATGTCACATCCATATTTTGGAATACTACTCAGCGACAAAAAGGGAACGAATTGCGGATAGATGCAACAATTTGGATGGATCTCCAGGGATTTGTGCTGAGCGGAAAAAAAGCCAATCTCCAAAGGTGGAATGCGGCATAATTCCATTTATGTAACATTCATGAAATGGCAAACTACGGAGATGGAGAACAGATGAGGGAGGTGGTTGCCTGGGGTTAGGGAGCAGGTGAGACAAGGGCAGCAGGAGGGATCCAGGTGACGGACCTGTTCTGGACCTTGATGTGGTGAGGGCCACGTGACTCTACATATCTGATGATCTTGCAAATAGTAAATACACACAACACACAACTGAGTGCCCGAGAAGCTGGGGAAATCTACCAGTGGGTTACCTGTATCCAGGTCAATTTCCTGACTGCAGTATTGTACTATAATTCTGCAAGACGTTACCGGGCGGGAGACTGGGCATCTTTTCAGTATTGTTTCTAACATTTGCATGTGACGCTACAATGATCTCAAAATTAAAAGTTAAAAAAAAAAAAATGAGCACGTTGAAGGAGACCACAGGTCAGCTTCACTCAGACATGCTGCACAGCTCCCTGAGGGACCCAGGTGCCCACAGTGGGATATGTCATGCCAGCTCTGCTGTCACACACACGACTGCAGTCACACACATCTCCTTCGGAAGCCTCTGAGACCACTGGCACCTCCTCGGGACCTTGGTACGAGTTCAGTTGCACATTAGAAGGAACCAACCACTGCCTGGAACACGAGCGCCACTCAGAAAGCCAAGGACCTCTTTTAGAACAGTATTTTCAAAGGAGAAGAAGGGACCGTTACTTAGAGAGGGAAGTCTATGCATCTATAGTTACCTGTGAGCCCTACACAGGTGGCACAATTATATGAATCCTCCACCTTCCTTTTTCTTTCCTTTGTACTTTTTTCTTAATGTTCAGGCATATTTTTGTTTGCAACCTAAAAAGCACACAAATGCTGCCTTTTGTTCCATGCACACGCAGCACGCTAGCTTAATTGTACAGCACAGAAGCTCACCATTCTCTCAGACTCATAATTTTCCCCAAGTGTAGTGTAAATTTCAAACCATTAAATAAAATTATTTTAAATGGTCCTTGTACATGTGACTAACTCTCACCCCCACCAATGACATCACTGTTTCTATAGTAACTAATGTACTTTAAAGTGGAAAATGCAGATGGTGGCTTTCAAAAAAAACAGCAGACAAAGTGATAGAAACCAAGCATATCACAGTGTCAGTGGTGACGTGGAATGTACCTGTCTTACGGGGCGCCAGCTCAGGGACAAGCAATAAATATTTTAGTAGGACCCTTATGCAAACAGATATTCTATGGAACAGGGGCCTGTCAAATGATACGATCACGTCTGGACACGACTGCACTGCCCAATTCAATGCATGTGTGTAAAAGTGCATGTTCAGTATCACAGGTACAGATCATAGGTTGATTTTCCAAAGAAAGTGATGTTTATTTTATAGTGATGTTGTAAGTTTGCCTCACTGAGAAGAGCTATTTCAGAAATATCTGAATGCCAGGTAGAAAGAATGCAACTACTCACAGGAGAGAAAAATGGAAAAAAATAAACAGGTAGAGAGTGGGGGGGGGGGGGAGACTTAATTCTTAGTTCCTAAATGTAAGAAAAAAATTACAAAATCTCCAGGAAATGCAACAGTTCTTTCTTTCATCATAAGGTCTTTTTGATGAAGCATGGGTACTTTTTCAGCTAATGTGGGTATTTCAGTGTTCAGATGTCAGAGAATGAAGATTTTTCTGGACGTGAAAATCCACACTCTGAGTTGCAAGGAAGGCAGCTAGGCGGTGACAATTCCAGATGGTTTGACACAAAACTAGAGTCTGGTTTTAAAATATTACAGAGTATTTGATCTGTCCCTGTCAAAATGTCATTCTTAACATTGAACATTTAATATACTTAACAGAAGTTTCAAAAAGTGTCACCATTTAGTCTCCATGCGGTGGGAGCCAATATTGAGGAAACCGTGAGATGACACCACGTCATACAAGCACCCAGTGAGCGGTTTTCTTCTGAGGCCCTTTGGCTATTCCCAAGGACTAGGAAGTCACGTGAAGTCGTGGAGCCCACTGAAAATGCCCATATCCACACCCTGCTTAAGAGCCCCAAGGTGATGGTCTCGTCTCTGGGATGCTCGGCTTTGTCCCATTTTATCAGCCCTGTTTTCTGTGTTTCAGTAAAGCTCGGGGATAGAAAGCTCTGTGTGGCTCTCCCACTTCGTGCTGAGAGGATGGGGGAGGGGCCCCAGCCACACACCCTCCTCCCTGACTGCTGGCTTTGTGCTCAGACCAGACGATGGATGGGTCTCCAATTGCTTTGAGGCTCACTGAGCTACTCCCTTCCTAAAACACCTCTTCCCGCAGGTCACACCACTTTCTGCAAACACCTACCATGACTCCTTTTTGCGTATTAGACTGAGTCTAGAAGTCAAGGCCTTCCCTTACCTAACTTCGACCTCCACCCGAGGAGGCCAGCTTCCTTCCCCTTCGCAAGGGCCACAGATATCCTTCCTTCCTCTTCTTAGAACACACCTGCCCCCTCTGCTATGAACCCTGCTTTTTCTGCGGGATCCACTTCCATGTTCTCCTTTCCCATCTCCGCAAGGGGACTTTTTACATTCAGCCACCCACACTCACTCTTTCCAGAATCTCAGCCATTGTTCTGATGTCACTTGCAAAGGGTTGTGAGAAAAGCATCGAGAAGGAAGCCCCTTCGGAGCAGACACTCCTATGTCTCCATCACCTAGAAGAGTGTCTGGCAAACTGCGGATGCTCAACTAATAGGTCTTGAATTAATCTGGTAGCATCACAGAAAACAAACATCTTAAATGTTTTAAGGGCAAGAGAGACAGAAGATAGCAGGGCTTGCTATCCAGATGAAAAACATATACAAGGAGAACTGCCATCATCATTTCCAGGGGCTTCACACCAAATTAATTAAAACATTAAATAGTTATTTAAGTGGTTGGGAGACAACATATAATAAAAGGGAAAGGATTCTTCCACCTCAGAATTAAATTTAATGCCGCAGATCAGTAAAAACTACCTTAAAGACCGGGGACTAAGTCAAGTACTAGAAGCCATACATAAGAGGACAGGACTTTAGGAAAAGTGGTCTGAGTCTGTCCAAATGCAGAAGTAACTCATGGAAATGAGGCTTCTCCTTTAGTGCAGTTGAATCAGTTCTATTTGGGTCGAGCAGCAGGACCCCAAACATATTTGCAAAAGACAAATATCTATAACTAGCTGGCATAGTGCTCATGGCCGGGACTAGTGATAGAGGAAAAGCCTGGGGTTCAGCGGCACAACGCCAACCACCAGAAACCAGAATCCACAATGGGGCAGCCTGGAGGAGCTCCCTACAGGGTCGTCAGGAAGGTGCCGTGCAGAACACAGGCAGGCGTATTTGTCTGATTGCCTGGGAGGGAAGACCCACAGTAGGAAACAGCTCCAAGGCGTGTGTATGTGTGTGTGTGTGGGGGGGGCGGGGTCCTTCAGCATCCGTGAGCACACATGCCTTTTGTTTCTGGGCACCAGCCTAAGACCAGCCGGGGACACCACCCAGAGGAAGGGGTCAGCCTTAGGCTCTGGGTCAATTAAGAACGGGAAGGCTGGGAAGCACCACGCCTGGGCATGAATGCTGAAGGCAGAAATTCACAAAGAGGCAGCAACATCTTATCTGGGGAGCCAGCACCCACAGATCAGACACCAGATCAGGGGTCTGCATTCTTCTTTCTGGAAGATACAAGATAGTAAAGATTTTAGGCTAGGCAGGCCGTCTGGTCTCTGTCACAATATCTGAGCTCTGCGGCTGTGTGCAAAAGTAACCACCGACAATAAATACGTAAGTAAACCAGCATGGCTGTGTTCCAAAAAAATTGGCCTCACGAAATCAGCAGGCTGTAGTTTGCTGGCCCGGCTCTAGAACCCTCTAGAACCCTCGTCACTGCTCTTCAACTGCTGATTTTCAGCCATCCCCAGTGTTTCTCCACAAATAAAACCCTCGAAGCCAAAAGGGCCTTAGAGACTGTCTTCTGGGACCCATGGCAGGAGTGGAAGCCAGAAAAAGGGGCATATATACCGAGTACACATGCCAGGCACTGTCCTAGGCCTTTCCCATGTGGTAACTCATTTCATGCTCACGAGAACCCTCTGGAATGGATATATTTATCATCTCCAAGTTATGGACGTGAGGAATCAACCCAGAGTCGTGCACGAGGCCGGAGCTGTGGTTGGGACCCAGGCAGGCTCGCTTCAGAGCCAAGTTCTTACCTCTGGGTATGTACTGTACGCACAGTGCCCACACCATGCCAGCTCACCTGGGGAAAGACCTTGACTCACTGTGGGTGGGGAGAAGTAAGAGAAAAGGACAGCAGGAGGGGCAGAGATCTGAGAAGTATCGTTATAACAGAAGGGCAACTGGGGCCCCCAACACTGAGTTGGAAATGGAGACAACACTGAAGGAGGAAACGACATAATATGTGCCAAGTGCTGCATTGGTGCCTGGCACACAGCAAACACCCAATCAACAGCAGAGTTTATTACTCTGGTAACAGCATTAGCACCTACTCAGAATTTCAGCTTCGACCTCATCAGGTAAAAGGAAGCTGTCAGGGATGGCCTGCCAAGGAAGCAAATGTCCCTCTCCCATGGGGAGGTGCGGCTGTCACTACCCATCTCAACCTGGTGATCGACCTTAGCCTGTGAACAGGGGTCAGCCAGACCTTTTAACATCAAGGACTTCAAAGAACCACTTACCAGCTTTCTCACACCATCAAGCAAAACATAAATGTAATCAAGGAAAAACTGTCCGCCCATGTACAGGAAGTACAGAGAAGAGAGGACAAACCACAGGAAATAATCAGATAAATTCAGAATAGGGAATATTCTATAGAATGTCCCATATAATGACTGGACTGACCTCTTCAAAAAGTCACCAACCACCTTTCCAAAAAGTCAACACAGTTGGGAAAAGCAGGGGCTTTATTCTAGACTAGAAGAGACTGAAAAGTTGCACACCCACGGTCATAGCACAACAGCTCAAAGGGGGAAGCCACCCAAGCGACCCTCGGTGGATGAATGGGTAAGCGCCATGTGTCTATACTCACAACGGAGTACTACTCGGCTTTCAAAAGGAAGGAAATTCTGACAGGCCACAACATGAAGAAACCTTGAAGACACGCTGAACTAGATAAACCAGACACACAAAAACAAATATTGTATGATTCCACTTATAGGGGGTGTCTAGAGTAGTCAAAATCACAGAGATAGAAAGCAGAATTGCCAGGGGCTGGGAAGAGAGGAATGGAGAGTTATTATTGTTTAATGGGTACAGACTTCCAGTTTTTCAAGGTGAGAAGAGTTCTGGAGATGGACGGTGGTGATGGTTACCTAATATAAATGTACTTAGTATCACTGAACAATGTTAAAGATGGTAAATCTTACGTTATGTGTATTTTACCACACTAAAAAGAAAAAACAAAAAGAGACTAAGACATATAACAAATGAAATGCATGATCTTTAATTGGTTTGTGGCTGTTTAAAAAATAGAGTTCTTCCCATCAATAGACAATAAGATAAAGAAACTGTGGTACATTTATACAATGGAGTATTGTTTGGCCATAAAGAATGAAGTCTTACCTTTTGCAATGATATGAATGGACCTCGAGAACATTATGCTCAGTGAAGTAAGTCAGACAGAGAAAAACAAATACCACATGATCTCATTTATACGTGGAATCTAAAGAATAGAATACACGAACAAACTAGTCAGAAACAGTCTCAGAGATATAGAGAAAAAACTGAGGGTTGCTAGATGGGAGTGGGGTGGGGATGAGGTAGAAGGTGAGGAGATTAGAAAGCACAATAGTTAACTATAATATTGCCACGGGGATACGAAAGACAGTTTGGGGAATATAATCAATAATGTTGTAAAGATTTTGTAGGGTATCCGATGGACACTTGTCTGATTAGGGAGACCACTTCATGGATGGTGTAGATGCCTGACCACTGCACTGTACACCTGAAGCTGAAGCTGAATAATAATGAATGTCAACTATAATTTAACATATATATATATATATATATATATATATATATATATATATATATATAGTCACGGGATGTGGAGAGCAGCACAGGGAATAGAGTCAGTGGAACTGTAACAGCTACATACGATGTCAGAGGGGTAGTAGATCGGGGGAGGGGGGTTATCACTTTGTGAGGGGTGTAAATGTCTAATTATTACATTTTGTACACCTGAAACTAAAAAAGAAAAAAAGGAGTATTCTGTTGATCTGACCCCAACTAATTTTCTTAGTTGGTACATCTGAGAATCATGTATTTATTTCGCTGCTTACTGCTATATATATTTGAATAAAATATCTCCAAATATTTACAGAGATAAGCAAAAAAAAAAAACAAAACAGAATTCTACAGATTGAGCTACGGAGCGAGCTAGAGATGCCAGCAGGAATGGCAATGGAGATATTTTGGGAACAGTTGGAAAAATGTGAATACATAGTGGGTACTAGTTGAAATTAGGCAACAGTTAATTGTGTTAGGAATGATGACACAGTTATGGTTTTATAGGGAAATTATTGCATTTTTATGGAGAGGCATGATGAAGTATGTCGGTGTGAGGTGTCCTCATTTCTGTAATTTACTTTAAAGTGGTTAAAAATAGGTTATATGTATATACGGTATTTGCGTGTATATGTATGTATGTGCATTTGTATGAAGCGAGTACGCAAAATCCTAACAATTGTTCAATCCTAGGTGGTGAGTACATGGGTGTTCACTGTACTATAATTTCCATTTTTTTGTGTGTTGTTTTGTTTGAGAATTTGTAATACAGAATGAAAAATAAAAGTGGGGTAAACATGCCCGCCCATCTCCCAGGGTTGCTGTAAGGCTGAAATGACATAATCCACGACAACATTTTGAGACTCATTACACATTCCACACACATAAGACAGCACTGGACCCATTTTTGTTTTTATGATAAAACTGAAACCCAAGATAAATAAATGACTCCCTACTTAGGAGTCTCTGGATAATTATCAAAATGTTATTCTTGGTAAGTCCTGTGGAATACTTTCTGAATCAGGTACATGTCATTTTGTACTAAGGTTTTGAAAAAGGACCATTTGTGGAAGAAGCCAACATTAATGGCACGGAACAGTCTGTAATTTTGTGAGGGTCGTTATGGCCGAATCATTACATAATGGCCCTGGTTTTGGAGTGGCTGGCTGTTCCGAGCAAGAATGCAGGTGAGGGCTGAGTGTGCAGGTAACAGCATGTGTGGAGCAGGGGTCCTGTGAGGGCACAAAGGTTCGTTTTCAGAGAAAATGCCAGAGAAAATGAAATTCACATCACCTGCGAATGCCATTTTGCACTCACGGGGAAGGGGAGGCTTTCCCCGCCCCCAATGAAGTCAACGTGCATTACTTTTTTCCTCAGTTAAAAAGAAAAACAGAACAGTGTTCTCTCACAAGTAGTAACGTGTTCAAACGCTATCAAAACACCAAACATGCTTAAGTGTTCGAGTCAGTTGTAATTTCTTGAGGAGGTGTGGTCGGAGGAGAGAGAGGGGATTTTAGAGGAAGATAAAAGTGAGAAACTCAGGATCAAACACTAATTACATAAACTTGGGCAAGTTAACTTCTCTGAGCCCAAGTTTCCTTATCTATAAAATTGAAATAATGGCATTTACGTCACGGGGTTGTTGTGAGAGTCGAGTCAGACCGTTTATGTACTTCCTGGCACACGTACCCTGTTTCCCCAAAAATAAGACCTAGCCGGACGATCAGCTCTAATGCGTCTTTTGGAGCAAAAATTTATATAAGACCCGGTCTTACATAATATAAAGGTCTTACACCCGGTCTTATGTTATATATTATATTATATTATACTATAGTATACATTATATTATATTAATCATATCATATCATATATTATAGACCAGGTCTTATATTATAGTAAAATAAGACCAGGTCTTATATTAATTTTTGCTCCAAAAGACACATTAGAGCTGACTGTCGGCTAGGTCTTATTTTTGGGGAAACACGGTAAGACACTCAGAAAAATGTCAGCTCCCCTCCCATCTCTGTAGTTGTGACCAGCCCCTTACAATTCTGAAAAGCAAAACAAAAAAGTAATGGGTCTCAAAACCCATTTGGATTTATATTAGCAAAACAAGCTGTCAACAACTTACCATCCAGAAATAGGGTGAAATATAACGATACAGTGGAATATTATGCAACCTTTTAAAAAGGGAGTAAGGACTTTTCAATTAAAATGTACAAACTTCCATACGAAACCTCCTTCTTCCCTAACTTAACAAAAAAGGGGGAAAAAAATTAAAACAGAAATAAAATAACCACCAGTTAGAAAAACAAGAGAATGAGCATGCTTTAGCACCATAAAATTCCTGCTAAGGAAAATGAAGGAAGGTTCTAGAGCAGAGCAGATTAGAACGGCAGAGCCTGACTCAAAACCCTGTATCCACCAACCTCAGGGAGACAGGCCAGTGAATAAGTGAAAAATCCTGAGAGGTTTTATTACTATCACCCCATCACAGCCACCATGAGTAGGCCTCCACACGCCCCTCTCTTCTGACTGGGGAATAGTGAAAACACCCACCGGGGACAAAATGGGGAGAAGGTGGCCATGGAGTGATTCTGACCCTCTTTGCTGGGAGGCAGAGTGAACGCGAGGGCTGCTCTGGGGCCAGAGCGCAGTGCCCAAGGATACGCTGTGGCCCCCATGCAGGAAGACCGAGTCCACCTGAAAGGTGCAGGAGCAAAAGCCACCACGTCCATGTCTTCTACCAGGGCTAGTTTGCACCCCGCACCCCACCTGCTACAGCTGCTTTGGGTGTCTCCAGGCCACAGGAAGTGCGGACAGAAGCATAAAACCAGCCTCCACACTATCTGGCTGGTAAAAGGGGACGAAGGCTTCCAACGAAGAAATCACCTACACCCAGAATAACAAAGGTCTGGATGGACTCCTTCAGGCAAGGACCAAGCAGAAAAAAGCCAAATGTATCTGTGTGTATTGGTACTGTCCAAATTGGCAACATATGTATTCCTGTGTAACAAGGAAAACAGTAACGTCTTTATATTAATTAAAAAAAAAAAAATAAAAAAGCCACAAGCATGAACGTTAAGTTCAAGTTCATGGTAGAGCTAACTGATGGGGCCACACAGGGCTCTGGAGTCTGAGCCAGTACTTGGATGGGCCATCTGTGGGCAGCAGGCATGGTCCCACAGGCCAGAGGTGTTCTGGCCGGACTCTGCACGCCCTCTAGACAAGTTTTGAAGCTCAAGTGCGACCAGCTCAGTAAATCCCCACCCCAGCCTCCCAGCCACGTCCTAGAAACCAGTGAGCTCTGCTCCATGCTCGCTGCGCCCTGGACCCTCGTGATTGTTTCAAGCAGGAGTGCCCCCCTCTCAGCAGCTTGCCAAGTTTCTCGAGGAGAACAGGCGGGGAAGTTTGAATGGCCTCCATCCAATTTTTAAACTGTAAACCACACGCCCACTTTTTATTTGGAGACATTTCCTGTGTGTGAACACAGTTTGTTCTGTTACCAGCTTTAAAGTTATCCAGAACTGAGCTATCCGAGGCCAAGCTTGTGTTACCAAAAAAAAAAAAAAAGGCAAATAAGATCAGACCTTTCCTAATTTTAGCTCATCTTACAGAAATCTCATTTGTAGATAACTCAAAACAGAGGTTGACTACAAAGGTGCCATTGTGTACGGCTGCTACCGCTTCCCCCCGCCCCGCCTCCAATGCCCCCATCCTGGTGAGCAAAATGTTCCAGGACAACCAGCATCCTTCAGCCCCGTGGCTACATCACACAAGGCGGCCATGCTCGCTTCTAGCAGAATCTGAGTATGCCCTGATGTGGCCTCTCTCCGCATGCTGGCAAACTGGCTTCTAGCAGCGTCTTAGGGCACCACTTCAAAGCCGGGGTGGGGGCGGCACAGATGGAAGCTTTGCCAGCGAGGTGCCAACAGCCCCTGCACTGCTGGCTTGAGCCGAGACTCCCCAGCGGCAGCCGACAGGCCCTGTGTGTGGCTGAGGCCCTGTGTTCCCGGCCTGCCCCTTCTCCATCACAGGCTTCCAGATCCTGCCCCACCCCTGAGGAGAGCCCCCAGCCAACCTCCTTCAACACGAGCCCTGACATCTCATTCCCGCTGACAAAAGCATTTCACATCTGCAACCGTAAGTGTTCTCCTCACACACCCGGCCCAGCTCCAGCACCACCCACCCCCACCTAATGTAACACTTTGCTTCTCCAGTGGGAGACCACTCGTAACACAGTGGGACAGGCGGCAAGGCTGCAAGAATCGCTTGGCCAGGACCTGAAACAGTCTCATGAATGAGTAATTAATTTAAAAAATTACAAACATGCCAACTCCCCCACTAGGACATATAAATTCCACGAGGGCCAAGAACACGCCTTACTCTATGTTGCTCATGGCACTGAAGGAAGTTGTTGAAGTTAGTTTGGCAGAGAGCAGGCTAACGTCTTTTAAAAGGAGCCTGTGTAAGAATTCTGACAATCCTGCAGCTCCCACCTCCACCCAAAAACACATGATGCGGAATGAGGTTAGAATACAGATGTCTGGTTCTGGCTTAACACATCCCGGACCAACTCTGAGATTGGCGGGCCCAGTGATGGTCTCTTTCAGTCTCGCCACATGGGACAGCACTTGAGGGAGGAGACAGGACCAGCAGGAAGATTTACAGGCAGGGTTCCTGTGAGGGAGTCCCAGGTGTAAAGGACGGGCAAGGTACTACATACACACACACACACACACACACACACGGACACACACATGGACACACGGACACACACGGACACACAGACAGACACACAGACACATGGACCCACAGACACACGGACTCACGGACACAGACACACATACAGACACACACACGGACACACATGGACACACACGGACACACACACGGACACAGACACACATACAGACACATACGGACACACGGACACACACAGACACATGGACACACACAGAGACACACGGACACACACATGGACACACACGGATACACATGGACACACACATGGAACACACAGACACACACAGACACACGGACACACATGGACACACACGGACACACATGGACACAGACACACACAGACACATACGGACACACGGACACACACAGACATGGACATACACACACGGACACACACATGGACACACACCGACACACACACAATGGTCACCCGCATGGACTCTCCAACCAATGTCCCATAATCTTCTGACCCGAACCAAAACCCTAAAGAGGGCTAAGAGTTTCTCTTTTTCTTTCTTCCTCTCTCTTTTTTTCTTTGTACCCCCAGACCATTTTAGGGTCCTCTGCTCTTCTTCCCTGGCATTATGGGTTGAATTATGTCCACCAAAAAGACATGTTGAAGTTGTAACTCCTAATACTACGAACATGACCTTATTTGGAAGCAAGGGCTTAGCAGATGTAACCAAGGTAAGATGAGGGCATCCGGGTGGGCCTGAAACCAGTATGACTGGTGTCCTTGTAAGAGCAAGAAAAGACACCGAGGGAAAATGCCGTATGACCCCAGGGGCACACACTAAGCTAAGGACACTTAGCTTAGTATGTGACTCTGCAAGCTGAGGAATGCCAAGGACCAAGGGCCCCCACCAGACGCCGGGAACAAGCAAGAAAGGATTCCACCCAGAGTCTCAGAAAAAGCGCGATCCTGCCAACACCTTGACTTCAGCCTTCTGGCCTCCGGGACTGTGAAAAAATAGATCTGTCATCCTAGGCCACCCAGTCTGTGGCAATTTGTTGTGGCAGGCCCAAGAGATGAGTCCACCCCGTTTCTTCCTCCAGAAACACCCAGAGAAACACATTCATAGTCAATCACCTCACAACCCAAGGAAACACGGTCAAAGTCACCTTCTCTTAACTATGCATCACACTTTTCTTTTCTCTAAGGGAAAACCATGACCCGACACTGGTCTAACATCCAAGATACTGAAAATGTTCGAGGACTCTACTGCCCTAGGAATGCTACAGAAGGAAAGGTTTAAATAAAACATGAAGACCTCCCCTGCTACTGCCACTCCCAAATGAAACACAAAGGCAGGAGCGGGAAGAAGGTGATTAACGGTGTGTGTGTGGCATGAACCTGGCATCAGAGTGACCTGGGCTGACACTCAGGAACACCCTCTCTCAGAGTCTCACAGACCCGGCTGTGACATCCTGCCAGGGCTGGTGAAGCGTGGCACTGCTGGGTCAGGGGCCAGCGGGGGGAGGCAAGCATAAAAGCAACGAACCGCCAGAAGGTGGCAAGGCAAGCTGACCCCCTGTGACCACCACGGCTCAGCTCACTCGGCACAAAGAGAAAAACAGCCAGCAAGGTAACGGACCTGAACACGAGAACACACTGTTTCCTTCTTTGGGATCTAAAATGTTTCACCTGTCACACTGACTGGTCTCAGCCTGATGACCTTGGGGGCCAGGAGCCCCTGAATTATTTTTAATTGCTGCTTTGGTACTATCATATTTTAAGTGACAAAAGCATTCTCCAATGAAATCCAAAGTATCAGTAGACAGATAAATGTATATACATTTATCTTTTTGCTAGATTAAGGATAGGTAAGATGCCCATTAGGGGAGATTGAGTCTATAAAAACAGCAGGGTGGGAGGGGGGCTATTTCAAAAGAGTGAGAGAAATAGTGATTTTTTTTCCCAAGCGCTCACCAATACATTATTTTTATTCATATATGTTTATAATCATCATTTCCAAAACTGAAACTCTTCCTGACTGCTTACCTTCTCACCACTGTTAGCTAACGTGAGCTGGCTGGGCGTGTGGTGGGGGGAGGGCTGAGGGGCACATGGCTGGGGGATCGGGGGCGCTGCTCATTTGGGTAAGTTACTCAATTCTGTGCCCTGATTTTGCCCAAGATGAAAGGAACCAATACAGAGCTAGCACAATGTTATCTTTAAAAAGACTCAAGAACGCGTCCTCCAGCACAGGCCAAGGCCAACCTCGGGACACAGAGACAAGCCGCCTACAGGACAATCATCTCCGCCCGAGCATCCAGAGGTTTGCACGGGGCTGCGTCTGGATGGAGCCCAAGCACTGTGAACCCCACGCGCCACTCTTAGCCCGGGCACAGCAAGGCGGACCCCCCATCTGCCCCATCAACTCCAAGCTGCAAAGCTAGAACTGCTTGCCGACTTCTGGATCTATTTAGCTGTATCTCCACAGACTGGCAAAGGGAAAAGGAAGGTGCTAATTTATGTTTTTTGTTTCCCTTTGGCTGGCACGTGAAGCCTCCCGACCAGCACTGGAGCGGCAGCAAACATCTGCCCATTCAGCCCAGAGCCTTGCCCGATATTTTGTGCATCACGACAGGAGAGGCCTGTCTGCAGCTCTTCTACATCGAATTCAACTGCCTCATTTCCTTTAAGTCTTGTCCGCCCAGGGCTCACGCTGGCCACCAAATGACCTCCTTGTCCACAGTTCAGGAGGCCGAAAATCTGAAATGGATTCTGCAGTGTGCTGTGCAGTATACCCCATCCCCCCACCCCCATGGCTGTGACAAGAGGATGGTGTGATACCCCTCATGGAAACACATGCACGTTATACCAAACTAGAGAAAGTGCATTCCAAGTGCCATCACAGGAGCACTTCCGGAAATGAAATGGGCAAAAGATGGAGCCCACCCGGACGCACAGTGGTTGCCTTCCCTGGCGTCCCGCTCAATCTCACGATCAATCTCTCCTCAGTGGACCTCTGACCTCTGCAACCTTGAGAGTCTCGGTGACCATAGACCCAGGACAGCTTGTGCACCCCTGTAGAGAAGGGGGGCTGGAGTTCCAGGGGTAACTCTCGGTGGATCTGTGGATCTACTTCAAACAATCCTGTGACCCAAAAAGCCAACAGAGGGATGAACTAATCAACACCTTTCTTGAGTTTACAGGTTGCATCAAAATAATTGAATCTTACATAATAAAAACACATGGGTCCGTGCTGCTTAGAAAATTTTACCTTCATTAAAAGAATTCTTAGCAGCGCACACAAGATTTCAGGTCCAGTATTTTCGAGCTTATGTAATCAGTCAGAGGGCAGCTTTCCAATTTCAACTTGCTTATGTTCAAGGTGGTAATTTATCAGTCTAATCAGCTAAAGATGGGAGCGCAGCAGCGTCAGAATGGGGAACCAATCCCACAGTTGGGGAAGTAGCATGCCCACCTCACACAAGCGTTTTGCAAAGAGGGAGGAGGGGAACACAGGAGCATCCCAAGAACATTTTATAATCGTCTTTAATTGAACGACACTCCTGGGACACTGTTCTCTCTACACCAACCTTGCAAGTGCAGACACGTAGGTAAAAATAATCATTCCTTCCTTTCTCAAGTTCCTGTAGCTGTGGGCAGGGGTTTACGGTTGTACATAGTCTGTCCACTGTTCTAGTATATTCCTGGGATCATTTGTGGAAAGCCTGCGAAGCTCCTTATTATTTCTGCTCTCTTCCCACACCCGGGAGCTCAAGTGGCTATGACGTGATCACCATGGCAGGCTTTAGACCTACCAGGGAAAGGTTCAAGGGTAACCTGGACAGCCAGATGCATTATCCAGAGACCTGTCCCAAAGGGCAACTTGCCAGACAGGTGAGAATCTGCCACCACATAGTAGAGAACTCACATGTGGATGGATGGATGGATGGACAGACAGACGCACACACAGAAGACCAAAAGGCATACTCCAGGCTTTGGAGTGGACCTGTGCTGCTGCAGGTAACTTTGACCTTCTGCCCCACCCCAGGGAAGCAGCCGTCACAACCCTGCCTGCACTGGCGCTGTGCGGCCGTCACCTGCTTCCAGGGTCCTCAGCGCTCACAGCACAGATTTTCACGAAAACCAACACAAAGAAAACAAGACTTCCTCTTTACCATCTGTATGCACTTTGAGTCTGTGACCACTTGGGATCTAACATCTCAGAAGAAGAGGGTGTGGAAGAGGTCTTGCCATGGTATTTATGAAGGAAATCATGAAGGTAAACGGAAAGAGTGGACGCCACACCTCTCCTCACCCCCACCCCCACCACTATTCAAAAAGTAGAGCTCGTAGGAACTTACGTCACCTTTGCTTTTAAATCTTTTCAGTAAGTATTGACTGGAAGTCATAAATGAAAACTTCTAAGTCCAAGAAAACGCTAATGTCCAACAATTATATGTTAGGCACTGAAATAACTACTCCCTGTTTGAAGAGCAATGTCCCATCATTTAAGAAGCAGCTGGGTTGGGTACCATCATTTCTGTTAAAGGATGGAGCTGCTCAACTCTCTACCAGGAAGGGCGTTCCTTTTCAAAGCCACAAAGAAGAACTGAAATGAAGAAGTTGGAGATGCCAACGGCAGGGATTCTGCCCACATCCAGTGGAACATTTCCACTCTGTATGTCGCCACTGGTACGCCCAGAATGAAGGCTCCCCCCGCCTGCCCCATGCACAGCTGCAGCAGCCGGAGCTCTGCAAAGCTGACAAGGTTTTTTCCTCAGTGAAGTCCATGTTCTCACTTGTGAACGCCCCAGAAAACACACACACGGCAACTTGATTCACTGAGAAGAGCCCACCTCCCTTTCCATCCTTCCCGGGTACAGGTGTGACCCACGGGGGGGTCGGGGGGGAGAGAGCTGCTCCTAAAACTACAGATGGAAGAACAGGGGAGTGGCGTTGTGCAGAAGGTCACGTCCTAAACAACCACCAGAAGCCGAGATGGGAGAATCCACAGGCAGGGACATCAGACGTCTCAAGGGCTCATTCGTTTGCTCTGCTCCGGAGAAACCAAACCGGTGAAAGATGAGGAACATGGCCACGACTGTGCCTGCCAAGCCCTGTTTAATAGTGTGAGGACCCAGGTGAAGGCAGCGGGTACTGCATAAGACCTAAGCCCTTCCTGGCAGCCTGGGCTGACTCCCAGGTTGCACATCTTAGGCAAGCTTGCCCAGAGGGGATCATATGTCCACAGCATATGTCCCCAGCTCCCCTCCTCCTGACACCCCAGCTGCCTTGAAGGGGCCACTTTTCATCTAGACAAGCAGAGCAAACTACAAGGGCCCAGATCTTTAATTCAGGAAACATTGCCCAGGCCTCACCCATAATCCTCGGGTCCCGGATGGGGGCTTCTGCTATGCCAAGGTCAACAACTAGGGTGATGTTATTATTGTTGAGGCAAATACTGAATACTGTGCCCTGTAAGAAGCACTTGATCACGTGTGCATTTATTTACGTCTCTCAACCATCTGTAAGATAAGCTTTATCTTTATACCCATTTTTCAGATGAGGCTCAGGTAAGTCAAGTCACCAAATGCTACCAGTAAAGTAGCAAGTCCAGGTTCAAACCCAGGTCTTTTGACTCCAAGTCCAACACTCTTTTCGCTGCTTCTCAGCGGCTACCACTTAGAAGACTGCCCCAGTCTTCACCCTGTGGCCACAGACCAGACGACACATACCACGGGCCTCCCAGCCAGGCATCAGGGCACCTCCCAGCGGTCCCTGGGCCATCCCTACTTCACCCACCTATCAACTATAAATGGTCAAGACAATCACGATTATGGCGGGTTCTTCTCCCACATGACTAGTCATTTTTATAGCATTTTTAAAGAGAAAAATGGATGGTTGTATTTATAATGAAGGAATAAACGGAATGAGCAACTGGTGCTTAACTTATTTCTCACTTTTAAAAACTTCTTAGCTCCCAGACCAAAATGTTCATGCAGAATAAGAAACAACTCGAGTGTACAGTTCACTACACCAAAATCAAAGCTTGATTGAAATAGTTTTATTTCTCATGTGTTGGGGCTACAAACTTGTTATGTTTATAGTAAACATGTAGAACTGTATCATTCTTGCTAATAACTATATTATTACTAACCATATCATTACTAATATTATCACCACCATAACTAATAATGCCTTGTATTTATCAAGCTCTGTGTAACAGTTACTGTTCAAAGGGTTTTACCTGCACTGACTCAGTCCTCAGAGCAATGCTATGAAGGTAGGTAGCATTAGGACCCCAGCTGTAAAGTGAAAAATGAAGGCACAGAAAGGTTAAGTAATTGGCCCAAGGTCACAGAGCTGGTAAGGGAAGGACACAGGAATGAATGCCAGGTCTTCTGACACTCATCAAATGAGCCGCAGCTGCCACAGGTGTTTGTCGCTCCCCGCCTGGCAGTTTTAACCATTTAACTTGGAGTTCTAACCATTCAGCAATACTGCCTCTTATTGACCCATAAACGCCTAGATTACGTACCATGCAAGTGTCTCGTACCACATCAATTCACGTAACCTATGAACCCAAGTCAGTGATCCCATGTTTTCCCCCTGTTTATTATCTAGTAGATGCAGATATAGAAACAGAAAGTGAAAATAAAAGAGCAAGGATGCTGCCCTTTTGGCCTACAGGTTACCAAAGGCACCTCTGAGAGGGAATAAAATAGAGGCGACTTGACTCCAGGGGAGTTCTAAACCCGTGCATAAGCCCTGTGGTCAAAATTACCACTGAAATATCCCTTAACATCTTCCAAAAAGTACAACATACAACATTGGGTGTATGTGGCCCTGTACAAGGACACGTACAGATATAACGCACGCAGTAATGTACAGAATATACAAAATACAAGTGAGGACAAGTGACGATAAGTCCTTTTCTCTACTGTGGAGGAATGTGGGTACTAAATGCAGTTAAATCTCTGCAAGTTACCTGTGTTCATGAACTTGGAAGTGAGGTGCTACAGAAGTGTTGTTTATACGGAGCTCTACGCTCCGTCACACCGAGGATGAGCACCTTCTGCCACCTGGTTGCCCCTGGTCACCTGACAGTCCCCGCCCTTCTTGCCTGGCACCTCAGGGAGCCCTCCAGAATCCAAGGACCAAGGTCAGCTCAGCATGAGTCCTCCCTCCCACCGCCTCTGCAGGAGGCCTGGCACAGACCCCGAAACCAATGCCAACCTCTGCTCTATCTCCGTGACCAGCCAATAACACGTACAGAGCTGGTCTTGATTCCAGGCCTGCGTCTGTGTGAAATGAGGCTGTATCGTCACCTTTGCTTGTTACATGACACTTACCCCCCCGGCCAGGCCACTAAGCGAACCCAGCCCCTGAACAAGGCAGCACCTCAAAGCCGTGACCAAGGCAGCACCTCAAAGCCTGCTTTAAGATGAGCAAGAGAATGTCACAGACGCTGAGGAAACTCATCCAGCCTAATAGTGAACAGTGCTGGCAGGGGCAGCAGGCAAGAAGGTAAGCTTAAATGCTAAGCAGCTGATTAGCAAGGCACGCCACGTGCAGGGGACTCTGGCTCACCGCCTTCATTATAAGGTATGTAAAATTGAAAAAGGGGAGAGTTACAAAAAAACTCAGGAAACAGGTCTTGCTCACTTTACAGCTCATTCAGTTAGATTGTTAAACACAGAAGAGAAAACCCCCAAAGAAACTACACAGGGCTCATTGAAAGGACTTTTCAGAAATAAAATTTTCCCCTAAATAATTATTAGATGAACATTTTCAACCAAGCAGTACGGAGGGGGAAAAAAAAAAAACCAGGGTAATTTTATTTCTTGCTACCTGGGGTTATATGGTAATTATGCAAATGGAAGGGAATTTGTCACTTTGAGTAACCAGAAGTGAGTAAAATAACTTGATTAAGTAAAATACAGTTGCCTTAGTCATCATACTAATTTGACAAGGACGTTAAAAGTGTCTCTCAGCTGTCTGCTTCTGGGTTAGATATACACAAACCCATCTTCAAAATGATGCTTCTTTAGGAAAAAATAAATAAATAAAATAACAAATCCACCAGTTTCGCCTCACTCACTGATTGTAAGGCCACTGAATGCTCTCAAGCCTAAAAAAAAAAAAAAAAGAAGTGACTACAAAGCAGTGAGATGAAACCTTGTTAAACCCACTCAGTCATTCATTCTCTCTACTACTCTGTCACCACAACCCCAGACTTATTCATAGTTTCTGCATAACTCTACATAGGGAAAGGCCCACCCCTGGTTCACCGGGACCACCTGTCTGTCCCACCCAGAGGTGAAACTGGCCTTTCTAAGTTTTTATCCTGAGGAAATTCAAATGAATTTGTACGTGAGGGTCCATCCCCCCTGCCCAGCGGTGGCAGAGGCTTTAATTTCCTGTGCACATCCTTATCTGCTCCGGCCGCAGTAATTTGATAACACACAGGAACCTTTCTAGGCAGCGCTACCTCAGTGAATGGCTTCAACACCTCAGTGAGGCTCCACAAAACACCATAAAGTGCACACGAAATGACTGTCTCACCGCGCAGTTCCCACAGGTCTGTGCCTTCTCCAAACGGGTCAAGACTTAAGCAGATGCCAAGACTTAAGCAGATGTTACATCCTGGCAAGGAGGTCATTTCAGACCGGAGCCACCTGAAGCAAAGGCCCAAGTAGAAGAAAATGAGATTGCACTCGCGAACCCACACATGGTGAGGATCAAACGGACCCGGTCTCTCTCTTACACTATTTCATAGCCTGTCAGTGTAAGCAACGAGGAGAGAACATCTCTGGGATGTAACCTTGGCTTACTTAAAGCATGAGCTGCACTTAAAACATTCGCAAGAGTAACAGGTTTCACACTCCACAGCTGGCACTCGGATTACCTCGGCTCAGTGTCCTTCTGCATTCGCCTGGAGACCTCCACACCCAGGCAAAAAGTTGCTGGTGACCAGCCTAGCTTAACAAGTGGCAGCTTTCTCAGATACGGGTACAAGAGTGTCCACCCTGGGCAGGTTCTTAAAGGAAAACACATACATATGCACACACTCAGTCCTGCTTTTCAAAATTATTTTCAAATCACAGACAACGTCCTGCTTCGGTTCTGCAGTTTGGAAGCCTCTACCAATGCCACTGAGGACACTGGGCAATCTGTCTTTTCAGAAAGAAAAGGAAGAAATGAAGGGAAGCCTCCAAATATTAAAAAAATGGCCTCTGGGAAGATGAAAGAAGAAGGTAGCTACGTGGACTTTTAGAATCAAATAGGAAATAATATCAGTGGCATAGAATTTGCGATCATATAGAACACATGCCTTGCACACGGGCCCTGCGTGTGCGATCGCCTACACACACAGGTTCCCAGGTTTCCTAAGAAAGCCGAGAGGAATTAAAAGGGAGAAATTTGCCTTCTTGCTAACATCCTGCAATGTTTCATTCTCAAATTATCCATAATGAAGTCTCACACAGCTGACGGAATAACAAACATTTTTATTCCACCTCCCAACCAACAAATGAAAACTCCCAAGTGGCCCACAAGAGCAAAACCCACAGCAAGCTGATTCAGTCAACCCTGGCAAGCAAACTATTTATTTTCATGAGCTTCAGATGGCAGCGCAGAGTCAAGGGCATCCAGGCAAGGCAGAGCCTGAGCACCTCATGCCTCCACTCCCAGCAATCAAAACGAATTCGATTTCCTAGGCCCGTCCTCTCCTGGGCCTCCGCCTGCTTTCTGCCAGTCACCTGTTGACTTCTGTTACCCTACCCCTGGGAACCAGCCTTTCCACCAGCCCAGGCTGGAAGTGCTAGGAGGCTCCAAGCGTGGGGAATGAATTCCTCTGCCCGCCACTCACCTATTGTGGGATTCGTTGTCAACGTCCTGTGCCCTGGAGCCAGCCCTGCCTCTAGGTATCCCCCACTCCTCCAGCCCTCTGTGTCTTGACTTTTTAAAGGAGCTTAGGCCACTCATCGGGTTGAGGCCCAGCTTCATTTCTTTCTAAAACTAAGTCCAGGCCTTATCATTCCTGGTGTGAAAAGTTTTGGTGGTGCTGGCCACACATAAATAATGCACTTTACTGAACAAAACTGATTAGTGGCAAACACACTGTTAAATGGAGGCAACGGTTGATATACTAATTACTCTTTTAAACACAGGTGCCTTCAGTTAGGAATTACACACTTTGCATATGCTACTGGAAAGACCCACATATACTGGTTAACATGCATTTGCATCTTAGTAATACATGCACCTATTTTAATATTTTAATAGTGAAATTACCTCCAAGGAAGGTCTGATAAACTGACCCCTAAGACACAGTTTTCCCCTACCTCTAGAACGCCAAAGGCCACAGACAGTGTCTGTGTATATTTTAACTATAATATTTTAACTATAATATTTTAACTGTGTATATTTTAACAGTGTATATTTTAACTATAAAAAAGTACACATTATAGATCAAAATCCTAACCAGAAAGGAAAATGTGTTTTTGGCTACAGGGTTCACCTGCAGCATACAAGTCATGCATGCATGGATACAAGGATTTAAACACCTTCCATCTCACCAGGAGGCATTTGATTTTCAGAAACCCTGCACAGTCACTGGGCGCAGAGCTGAGCTTGAACAGGCCTCTGTCATAACCACGTAACTGACTGTACCCCACATCACAGACCAAGTCTGCCTGTACTTCCCTCTGAGAGCAAGCCCCGAGTCTGAGGAGATGGTTTATGAGTGGTACAGGGCACCCAGCGTCTGGCCCTCATTAACTGTAAGCCACGGCCAGGAAGGAGGGATCAGAGGTGCCGCCCGGAAGAGCGCGCAGTTCTCTCTCTGGATGTGGTTATCCAGCATTCAAAATCTTGTCCAGTTCTATCTCCATCAAACTTGCTCACTAACACTCAAAGTCTATGACATCTGATTCCTGTTTCAGGTCAATAGTCAAGTGACGATTTAACACTATACACTCCCCAACATCTTCTCCTGTGCAGGCAGGGCTGTGCTTGGGTCTGGACGTGCCCTCTCTGGAACTCGAGTTGGGACCACCTGCGCGGGGCAGGAGAAAGCGGCAAAGTGGGGATTCGACAGTGCTGAGTCATTACAAGCTGTTTCCTCTGATCTGTTACGCATCCCTGGGCCGTTTGAGCACTAAGCTCCCCTTTCAGAAGGCAAATGAAACACTCGAATATTGCGAAAAATGATGCAACCCCCTTGTGGGCGAGAACCCACGATGGGGAATTTAGGTCCAAGAGTGGGTAGCAGGAACTACACAAACTCGCAACTGCTCTCCAGGTACTGTTAACTTTATCCAGACGCTGAAAGAGGGCTATTGGGATACGGAGCGGGAAGAGTCGCCCCCCAACCCCCACCCTTCCACACACACCCAGTCCTGGTTCAGAGCAGGCCACACTCGGGAGCATTTTACTCTAAGCTGTTAAATCCCCCCATAATTGGAGGGTGGAGAAAGCGCCCGGAGAAAATGATGCATAATGGATTTGTTCTCGAGGCGGATGGAATGGAGGGTAGAGGACGCAGGATGCTAACTGGCTTTTCTTCCCATGTGCAGGTCACCTGAAACCCGCTATGCCTTCCCCTCTGAGGGGGCTCCTCAACGCGCCCTCAGGCTGCGCTTTCGAGGGGGCGGAGGAATGGTTTCACGCCCACCCGCCCGCCGCGTCTGCTCCCCTGGCCCCCAGGCCCCGCCAGCCGCGCAGCCAGCTGCCGGCACCCGCGGTCCCGCCCGCGCCCGGCTCCCCCGGCAGCCGCCTCTGCACCAGCCGCTAACCTCCTCGCCCCGCCGAGGTCACGCCCGCCCGGCCCCCTCCTCGTGCCGGCCCGCCTGCCGCCCGGCGCCGGGCTGGGGAAGGGGCCCCGTGGCGGAGTTGGCGCAGCGACTCACCAGGTAGGCGCCCACCGTGCCCTGCGCCAGCATCAGGGCGCACTCGGACACCAGAAAGATCTTGATGTTGGAGAAGCAGGACGCCTTCTTTTTCTTCTTCTTGTTCCTCTGCGCCTCGTCCCCCTGCAGCTCGCCGCTCCGGCCGCCGCCCGACGAGCCTCCCGGCTTCTTCCCCTGCATCCTTTCCCCCCCACCGCCGCCGCCGCTCTCCCGCTCGCCTCGGGTGTCGGGGCCGCTGCCGGGCGGGGGTGCGTGCTGTCCCCGCCCCGGGCCCGCGCCGGCCGCCCCCGTCCTGTCGGTGCTGGAGAGGTGGAAGCACAGCTCCCCGCCGCCGCTGCTCGCCCCCTGCCTCCTCCTCCTTCTCTCCTCCGCCCTCCCCTCGCCTCCTCCTCCGGCTCGGGCTGTGCCAATCACAGGGGCTCCTCGCGCGGCCCGCGGACGCCCGCCGCTGCCATCGCCGGCTTCCCCTCGCCCGCCGGCCGCGCCTGCCCTCGCCTCCCCTGCCTCTACCCGGGGGCCCGGCCCCTAGATGGCGCTGCGGCGCGCGGGGCGCCCCCGCGGTCGCTGCGCGGTACTGCAGGCGGAACCCGCGGCGCGGAGATGGGGTGCTGAGGCGACCCCGCGGGGCGGAAACCTGGTGCTCAGACTTGGGAGAGCTAGACCGGAGGGGGGGGCTGTTTCTACGAAATGAGAAGACACCGAGTCCTCAGAAAGGGGTTGACACGCTCTCTCGCCTCCGCCCGCGTATTTCTGAGGACAGATGTTGTGCTCTGGGGCTTGGGGAGGTGCCAGAGGTCAGAGCTGCCTGAGGCTCTGCAGCCTGCCGGCCTCTGCTCCTAAACGGCCCAAGACCGAAAGAAGAGAAGGGAACGGGAAGCACAGCAAGGGGGAGGGAGCCGCACCGTCAGTCGCCCCCAGCCAGAGAGTGTAGGCAGCTGCACGGTGGCAGCGACCCCAGCAGAGGGCCTTGTCCGGCCTTCCATCTGCCTGGAGCCCTGAAGATGAGGCCGCCGCGGCTGGAGCCGGCGGAAAGCGATTAGCCACAGGCCTGCCTCGGTCCCCACCCCTCCCCTCGTTGTGTGGCCCGAGCCACCTTCCTTGGCCCTGGCCTGAATGCCCGGCCCTGTGGCAGCCGCTCTTTCTAAACCTCTTTATAAATCATTACCAGGAGTTTGGGCCACAGGTCACTACCCTGAGGATCTGCCAGTCGTCAGATAGCTTTTGGAAGCTCAGAGGAAACTGAAAAAGACTGAACAAGTACCAGGAAGCACGCAGCAACTTCCACCTGGGCCATTGGGGGGCTCAACCAATCCTTTGAAAAGCCTTTCCTTAATAACTGTGTCAAGGAAAAGGGTCTACCTTCCTGGACTCCTGTGTACCGATGCCGGCTGACATTTGAAACTGAATAGCAATGAACACGTCCCTAATCTGCACTTCCTCCCAAAGAACTTGAACGAGAACGGGTGGTGTAATGATGGGGTGCTGTCTTGGCACACCATTTAAATCTAAACTGCTGCAGCCTTCTGTGGTTCTAGACATCAGCTCACCCAGGCTGGCTGCTGGCGGCCTTTTACCTGCACCGGCTCACCGGCCCCCAGATACCCAAGTGCTGTCCTCGAGGCTGTACCATGCCCCAGGAGTCTGTCACGTTACTCCATCTCCCCCCACCCTGCCCTTACTTACAGCCAACTTTCCTACAGAATCCTCTCCTTCCCCGTTCCCCTGTCCATCACTCTGCTGTCTTGGGACTGCTTCCTCTGTCTTCCCGAGAAGACCCTGGGTGAGCTAGCCCCCCTTCCCTGCCTCCAGACGGAGCTGCAAAGCTAAGCTGGCTGAGACGGTTCACTTGTCTCTGAACAATGATCCTGCTGCTATTGAGATGGCACTCATACCGCCTTATAGTCTTCAAGTCTTATTTACGTTCGTACTTTGTAATAACAAGAGCTAATGTTTATTGTGTGCTTACTCTCGCTGGCATCGTTTGTTGTTTTTTCCCCCCAAGTGCTTCACCCGCATTTACAGTTTAATGCTCACAGCCGTGCTCTAAATTAATTACTAGTATTAGCCGTGTTTTACAGATAAGAAAACCGAGGTCCAGAAAGGTTAACTAACCTTACCAGTGTCACATATCCAGTCAATGGCAGAGCCAGCCTTTGAAACCAAGGTGTCTGCTATCACAGCCCCAGTTCCTAACAACTCCCTACATGTTATGCCATTTATCGCCCAGGGGTCTATCTCTGAGAGAGGGTGGGACTCACACTGTTACTGTATTATAAATGGAGACTCAGAGATGTGCAGTGACTAGCCCAACGTCACACAGCTAAATCCAGTCCCGCTCTCTTCACTCTATACTGTGTCGCCTCATGTACAGTCCAAGAGGGGCAGGGGCTGTATTTAGTGTTGACGATTTATTTGAGACCAAAACCTAGCTTTCTTTAGAGAACTCAAACACTTATGCTGCCAAAGAATGGACTCCAGATTAGAGTTGGAGAGTCTTCCTACAATTAGCAGTAAGCAGCCATGAAAATCCTCTTGTGCCTGAAGCCCTAAGAATAATCAAAGTTGGCCAAAGGAAATTAGGTGTCAGCCTCGTGACAGTCAGAAAGGAACTGAACCTGTTCAGTTTCCTTCCCTCTTGCTTATCCTTTATTTACCACGAGATCAGGGCTCCTGGGATGGCAAGTGGCCTTACAACAAGCAGGTGCTTCTTTCTGCGTGGCTTCTCTCCTATGCAGACAGAAGGAGCAGCTGAAAACTCCTAACCGTCCTCATAGCTGTACCACACATGACTGATGACAGAGTGTTTTCATGCCCTGTATCTCACTCACATCTCCCAAGAGGGAGAGCTTATTAGCCCCATTTTACTCAGAAGAAAGAGCAACAGGTGGATTTTTGGAGCTCACAGCTAGCAAGTGGCAGGAACTGAAACCTGTTTTTTTTCTTCTCCAAACTAGTGGGATTACAGAGGAGGACCGGGAGTAAGAAGGGGTTTAGGCCTCCCTCCAACCAGCCTCTGAAATGGACAGTTGACCAGCACGTGATAAGCAGAGCTTAAACCACACTGCACATCTCTACTGGGCGACCTTAGATGGAGAAATGCTGGAACCACCACTTCCAGGCTGGAGGCTTTTTCATTCATCTATCCCCCTAGCAGTGTGATGGTAGATGTAGGAACAGTTGGTTATTAGAAATGAATGTAGGGCCCTTGTGACCCTTTTTGCCTCTCGACTACTCTGGGCCAGGTACCTTTCTACGTTAGATGGAAATATTGCTAGCTAAGGCTACGATCCCATGGTTCCTTACTATGTTGGCTACTAGGGGTATTCCAAACACTGGGAAGACACGTAATCTGGAAACCTGATCTAGGGAAGTATGAA
Source organism: Rhinolophus sinicus (assembly GCF_036562045.2). Taxonomy (NCBI): domain Eukaryota; kingdom Metazoa; phylum Chordata; class Mammalia; order Chiroptera; family Rhinolophidae; genus Rhinolophus; species Rhinolophus sinicus. The sequence goes on from NC_133762.1 coordinate 9,320,688, forward strand.
GAAGATTGGGGGACAAGGAAAGATAAATTGGCTCTTGATTCCTAAAATATTAATAAGCTGTGATTAGAATTTGGAGAGTTTTTCTCCCCCACTTTGGAAAGGACCATCAATTCATTTATGTGGAATAGAAGTAGGTTAACTCCATGGGCAAAAAAAAATAAAAAAAAATCTTCCACCGTTCCTGGGCTAAGGCGTGATTTCACAGCAAGCAGCCTCAATGTAACTCAACACAATGAGAAACTGTTTTTCAAGTAATTCACATGAACCATCTTCTGCCAGCTTCAATTTTGTTCACAGGCAAATACAAAGTTGAAAAATAAATGCAAAGAATGATTTCTGATTGTCACTGGGATGGAAAATAGATGCTTAGATTCTTATTCTATGGGTGGATTTTTTTTCCTCTCTCTGAAAATACACCAATCATATATTGTGTCCAACCAAGGACAGAACTGGGGCTAAGCCAACTTCTTTGGCTTGAGACTAATATTTGGGCTGAATTGAAACTTATTTTCTCTTCCTCAGAGTTTTTCTCACTCTACTCCCCACTTTCTAATTAGTTGGAGCCATATGTCTTTCTGCCATAGAGCCTGTGTTTGCTACTTACAATATTCATAGTTCTATATCTTAAATCATATCTCTTAATTTGAACATATCCTAAAGCTCAGCAAAGAAGTGCAAAGGATAAATGCAATTAAAAAATGGTGAATTCAAAGTCTACATGGAGAAACAGAAGGAAAAAAAAGAGCATTAATAAAAATTAAAAGGAGAAAAATTAAAATAAAAACATAATTTTAACAAATAAGAAAATAATTTAAAAACACTGTGTTAATACGTTTGAAAAAAACTGAATTAAATGGATAGTTACACAGCAAATTTTACCTGACCCTAAGATAACTGTCTATAAAAATGTCCCATTGTCTGAAAATTTCACCAGTGATAACTTTCAGACCTTCACAAACAGGTAATTCCATATTATATAATTTTTCCAGATATAAAAACAAAAGCTGAAAATACAAAGTTTCATGTTATAAAGTCAGCATAAGACTAATATAAAACTGAAAAATACAACACCGCAAAAGAATGACAAATACTATCATGATTTTGCAATGCCATGTTAAACATTTACATGACATGATGAAAACCCAAAGATATGCCATATTATCTTTCTTATATTACTTAGTGATTCTAAAGTTCATACAGATGAACAAGTGAAAAAAATATTAAGAACACAATGAAATAGGAAAATTGTGACAATTAGACTAGGGAGGCATGTCCTACTAGGTATTACAATATAGTGCAAGTGACATCAAACAAAGCAGTATGGTACTAGCTCAAGAACTGGCAGACAGATTGATAAAAGAGAGCAATCAGCCCTGAAATAGACTTTAATATATATCCCAGCTTAATAAAGTAAGCACAATAAAAAGTGAAAAGAGAGAGGGTCATTCATCAAATGGTTGAGAAAATTGATTAAGTCAAATTACAGCCTCACCATGCAGCACCCCCTCCCAAACAAAAACAAAAATAAAAACAGATGGATTAAAGAACCATACATAGGTAAAAGTATAAGTTAATAATTATCAGATCTTTGGAAACGGAAAGACATTCTAAACATAAAAGCAATAAAAGTAATAACAAAGAAAAAGCTAGATAGATTTCCCTATTACACAATTAAAACTCCTCTACATCAGGAAACATCATTCCCAACAATAAAATCACAAATGGGGAACGATAGTTTAGCAACAGGGCAGAAGGATAATATCAGCAAAACATGAAGCACTCTTACAAATCAATAAGTAAAACTCTACTCCAAAAGAAATGTGGGCAAAGGACCCACACGGCAAATCTACAGAAATACAAAATCCAATAAACACGCAAAAATATTCACACTCACAAATAATCAAATACTTGTAAAAAGATACATTTTACTCATGCACTAAAATGGCACAACATTTTTTGAAGAAAATTTTATGTACTGATGAAAGTTCGATGGAAAAGCGTCCCTAATAAATTGCTAGCAGAGATTGGAATTTGTACAAACTCTGTGGAAAGTGATTTGGGAATATCTACCTCAGTGCTCAAATTGTTCACGTCCTTTGGCTCAGAAATTCCCCTGCAATGAGCCTATCCTAAGAAAATAATCAGAGACATGAGCAAAAATATAAACACAACATTATACACACACGTATGCATACATACAGTATTTAGTACCATGGGTTCTGCAATCAGAGTCAGACTACCTGAATCTGAGTCAAAGCTAATAGGAACCTACTAGCTCATGATCATGGATAATTTACTTAACCTTTCTAAGCCTCGATTTACCCATCTTTAAAATGGGAATAACAATACAATCTGCCTGAGCAAGTTGTGAGTATTAAAAGAGTTATGCAATATCAAGCTCCTATCATAGGGCTTGGATCATAAATGACAAATTTTATATTCATATACATTTCTGAGTTACCATTCAAAAAATAAACAGGCAATAGGATTGCAATTTTCAAAACTATTTCATTAATATTTTAAAAATGTATACACATTGCATTGTCTCTGGACCCAAATTGCCTCATTTAATGGAAAACCTCCAGCAAACTGACATTTTCTCATGCATTCTGCTCCAACAAAAAGGCATAAAATATAATCCAGACTGCTGTCAGTACCAAACTCTGTCCTGCTAAAGTTATTTTGAAGAAGACATCATATATAAGTCCCTCTGTATTTTCTACTTTCTAGTTCTTATCGCTCGAAGCAAGTGTTTTCCCATTTCCTTGTCCAGAGCCCTCTTCCTAAGTGTAAAGGTGAGAGGGCATCTCTGGGACGACCCCAGTGTGGGGGTTCCCAGCCCCATCCCACCCATGGGTGGAAGCTCCACTAGTAGACAGAGCAAACTCTTGTAGAGTTCCAGATCCCCCAAACGCAAGGATTATTAGGTCTGGAGTTACCCAGTCAAGGAAGATCCTTATAAAAAATGTAAAAAAACCAGGACTTCTAGAAGGAAATATACCGGGGTGCCAAAAACATATATATAAGTGGACACTTTGGTCAACGTTGCTTAAGCAGTAGTTCGCCGTCATCAGAAGTGTCTGAGTGCTGATGGGAACCACTCTGAGCACCTCTTTTCATTGCAGAAGTCAAATGTGACTTGTATTCATCTTTTATTATTGGTATATATTGAGTATTACAGTTTTAACACAGTTTTCCTTTCTTAAAATGTGTACACGTGTGTTTTTTGTCACCCTCTGTGTTAACCAGACTGTGTTCTTTTCTCATTGAGGAGACTATCCAGAGATCACATCTTTCTTCCTTTATATTCCTATATTCAAATGTGTTAGAAGTCCATGACTGAAAACTATAGAGACGGACTGGTGGGAGAAGAAATACGAGGTCAGACAGTTAAGTTCGTGAACTTGTTGCAACAATGCTGCTAACCTTTTTTGATATCACAGGAATCATTCGTTATGAATTTGTCCCAATTGGACAAACAACCAAGTTTACTATTTGGAAGAGCTGAAAAGGCTGCGTGAAAAAGTTAGACGACCTGAACTTTTTGCCAACAATTCATGGCTCTTGCATCACGACAATGCACCAGCTCACACGGCACTGTCTGTGAGGGAGTTTTTAGCCAGTAAACAAATAACTGTATTGGAACACCCTCCCTACTCACCTGATCTTGCCCCCAATGACTTCTTTCTTTACCCAAAGATGAAGGAAATATTGAAAGGAAGACATTTTGATGACATTCAGGACATCAAGGGTAATATGATGACAGCTCTGATGGCCATTCCAGAAAAAAAGTTCCAAAACTGCTTTGAATGGGGGACTAGGCACTGGCATCAGTGCATAACTTCCCAGGGGGAGTCCTTCAAAGGCAACCGTAGTGATATTCAGCAGTGAGGTATGGAGCACTTTTTCTAGGATGAGTTCGCGAACTTAATTGTCAAACCTCGTATGGACAAAATATGGGGAAGTATGGGGTCCTCCAAAAATGAATCCCAAAAAGAGCAAACAGTCTTTGAGATGAGTGAAGCCTGGCCCTTCTTGGAACAGCCAAAACTCAGCGTGCTACCATTCAGAACAATTACTCCTCAGGGGACAGAAACACTTAGGAACATTTCCCAGGGGCCAACGAGTCATCTGGAGTGAGAGTGGAAATCAGTGTTATAAGGGCCTCGATGAGATGGCAGAACAGCCCAAGTGCTGAAAGTCCTTGAACGTCAGTGTGACCTGAAGATAAGCACAAAGCCAGTTTCACGGCGAGAACTATGAAAGAAATAAGGTTCAAGTTGAGGTCATTTGTTGTATCAATAAACTAGAAAGTCTTAGAGGTCGATAAAACCTCATGCTATAAGAAGAGTCAAGTACAGCAACTTATGTTAATTAATATTAGGAAAAAAATCAATATGAACTCATTACGTTAAAAAGCACCACTTTTCCAGCTAAGAGTGTCTCAACAGTAGTAGCATTTCACTCACTGCCTTTTCTCATATGAACTCCTAAATACCTACACTTGCATCTCCAGTAATTCACTAGAAGGAAACAAGCCCTCCTGGGGTGTGTACACACACACACACACACACACACACACACACACACACACAGTAGACTGAGCTTGGAATACCCTATTGTTGCCAGAAACAGAGATATTTTCAACGATACCAGGGACAGTGCTCAAAGGACAAAAGAGCTAGCTGACAAGTCTCCCACTGGCCGCAGTGTAATCTGAACATCCAGAAATATGATGAGTTTGTGACAGGCCATAATTTTATAATGATATTCAGAAAAAAGTTAATGTAAAGTATACGAAAGGGAATGAGGATGAGCACAGAAGTTTGGCTATAAAGGGACCTGTTTAATTTTGTATTAATTTTAATGAGATGAGCTTAACATAAATGGGCATTTTATTTCTTCTGTTAACTCAGTTTGATTTTAAAACAGGGACATGAAATGAGTGTCTACCTGCGTCAGTTGAGGAGGAGCTGCGACTTACCCCAAGCGCACTGGGAAAGAAACGGAACCGAGAGCAGGAGGGTCTTACAGGCAGCAGGGCTCACATACGGTAACTCAGCAGAGAGGAGGCTCGAAACTGTGTTCCAAGACGAGGAATTGGCCAAATGTCTGCAAAAGGAGCATTCACTGCACAACCTCGGGTCTACCACTCCTGGGAGATGAACCCTCTAGATGGTCCCATGAGACACTAGTATGGCATCCCTACGTTGTAAACGACGCCAAAGAGACCAAATTATCCCAATGTCTCATTACCACCGTGAACAGGAAGATGGGCTACATCCTGCTGGCCCAGGAAGACTTCAGCATTTGATGGGGGAAATTCCAGGCTTCTAAACACTAAAATTCACAGGGAAGCATGGACCTAAAATGTTGTTAAGTGATGGCAAAAGACATGATTATCTTAAAAAGAAAGTTTTAGCGTGATGTCCATGGCGTGGGTTGGCATAGCCTCGGGAGAAATAACCTGGGTTTATGCCATATCTAAGAATCAATTGGTCAACCAGACCCTGCCACCTAGGCTGCCTGAATTGATACTCATTGTCTGTTTTGGTCTGGGTAAAAATAAAATAACCTTGGGAAGGTTTATAATTAAGAAGTATACAAGCAGTATTCAAATAATACAGAAATAGGGAAGAAAGCAAGATATTGACATTTTAGAAATAGGTTTAAGTACAATAAAATATTTTTGGGAATCATTATATTTGTGTATATTTTGTTTGTTGTGTTTGAAATGGTCAAAAGATTGCCAACTAAAATAGAGTGAAAAAATGGCCTTTAAACATATAACACGTGAAGGATTTTTTTACGACCCTTACAAGGTTAGTTTCCATTGCAGTTTTGGGAGCAGAAGCAAGATGACAATGGGTTCAGGAATAAAGGGAACAGAAACAGGACTAGGGTAAGGCGAGTGAGACACTTGTCTTGGGAACAAAATGTAAGGGGGTACCAAAAAAACTAAGTGATCAAGATTGATAATATCTTAACGCAGTGTGTTTCTAAAAATCAAAATGAATGCAAAAAAGTCTATGATGAACAAAACATCAACCTTTTAAATACTGACAGGGTGGAAATTAAGAGTGCGGACGGTAGGTGCACACAATGAGTTGTTTCTCCAAAACTGACTGTGTGCAAGGAAGGGAAGAGGCCATGCTAAGAGGGGACCCCAAGTCTATGGAGGTGAGTTGGCTTGCTTATTGATTTAAAGACGGGAAAATCTTGAGTATATTTATATTCTGAGGAGGGGGCGTACACTCTTTCCTTCCTCATCCAGCAGTGTAATTACTGGAAGGCAGAGGAATTTGGGCACGCCAGATGGAGATACAAGGCAAACTAATTCTTCCCCTGTGTATGGTATTCGGGTGGGAGGAGGCAGGGAGAAGCCAAGAGTAATGGGGGCGGAGGGGGGGGTAGAGCATGAGAGTGCCTAGTAAGCCAGGGAGTGGAGCAAAGCTCAGCAGGCACCTGTTTCTTGAGCCAGACTTTAGAGACAACAGACAGCATGAGCAGGTGGCATCATCTAGAGAGGTGTCCACGTAGAGGAAAGCTTCACCTGATTGCGTGGCTGGATTCCACCAAAGACAGAGCCAGTGCTGGGAAAGTCAAGCTTCTTTGGCGAGTGAGAAAGGATCGCCATTGATAGGAAGCGAGACTTTCGGCCAATAATGCAGTTCCTCTGGCCGGACTCTGGGGGCTTGGAACGTGGACAAAGACACAAGCACAGGACGAGACCTAGTTTCCACTGCCTTGCAAGGACTTAGATTCCCGGACAAAAGGGAAATTTTTTTCGAGTGGGGGAGGGTACGTAAGTTTATTGGGGGAGAATGTATTGAATGTAATAGTTTAAAAATATCCAACAACGTAGCATCTTTATCGATTAACCCTAAGACTTTGTGCAAAGCACGATTTATTCTCCCCAGTCAATTAAACAACAATTCAGATATTCTAGGGAAGACAGGGAGGCACATGCTACCTCTAGACGAGGGAAGCCACACAGACAAGAGAGTCCCAGGGAGGAGAAGGAAGGGAAACAACTGCCCACCTCAGGGCTTTGAGGAATTGATATAGGAATTTAGAAAGTACAGTAGAATCCCAGCTTTCTATTCTTTTCCCTGAGAAATTTGAGAAATTGTGTGTGTGTGTGTGTGTGTGTGTGTGTGTGTGTGTGTGTGTGTTGGGAATTGCAGGCATAGAGTTGGTGCTAAGAGTACTGAAGATTGCATGTAACTGAAAAAGACAATTACATATTCCTTATATGTTTTCAAGAAATGGGAGCATATCACACAGACACACACAGACAGACAGACACACACACACACTCACACACACACACACCCCATATGTCAGTTTTCAGAGAATTAGAACACGATCAAATTCACTCCCCACTAAAAAAATGCTGAATATAATTTTAATCTTTCTTTGATGATTCAGAAGCTATTTTAGGCTCCTTACGCCTCTGGGTTATTACTATGAACATAAATTATTACCGTGTACTTCTTCAAGATCTAGGCTGTTCCCATTTTTCTGATTATTTTGTCATGAATGAAAGCAGGCCTCCTATAGTAGTTGAATTACAGGCAGAGCTAGTAATGAACGTGCAGATCAATATAGGGTCTGGGTGGCTCAACTGACAGGAAGACGGTCACATTTGTTCTAACATGGAACTAAATATATGTGAGGACTTTGCTAGTCGTGCCTTTTGGGTGATTGATTTGTGCACACAGTACTTGTCACTCTGGCTCTGTGTTTTCGATGCAGGAGACCTAATATGCAGGACAGAATGATTAAAAGGCTTTGCGACTGTCTAAGTAAGAGACTCAACTCTCTAGTTTGGGAGGCTACAGAGAGAACGGAAATGAGGATAAAGATGGATGAGGCATTGCAATTGCAGAGGAAAACCAACAGAGCCTCGTTCATCCAACAAAGTTTAATTTTTCCCCCTTTGAGGTGCCAGACCCTGTACTAGGCCTTGGGGCATCGAGAAAATATGTTCTTCCTATAAAGTAGCTCAAAACCAGAGATGGAGGCAGGCATACGGCAAAGAGGTGTCAGAGACGATGCTGAGCCCGGGAATCGCCTGTAAAAGGTCCGCATCCCTCTGAGGTCACCCGGATAAGCAGAGGGATGGAGTGCTGGCAGAGCACGACCCACGTGAACAAAAGTTGTTCATGTCATAAGCCTTCTCAGGGGCCTGAGTAGGAGACAAAGCTGCGAGGATAAGCAGGGACAAGATTCCAAGTGCCTTTCTAGGAAGCATTAGGGCAACTGTACTTTAACCCACAGGCCCATAGGAACATGCGGAAGGATTCTGAATTGGAGAGTCACATGAGCAGGAATGGATTTTCAGTAAGCAATTTTGCCAACAATAAAGATGGTGAATTAAAGAGAAGAGACACAAGTGAACCTGAGGAGAAAGCAAAGGATGAGAGAAATTTGAGAAAAGGGCAGGCAACTGTGCTGGAAACCACAAAGAAATCAAGTCGACTAAGAGCCGTAGGCAGAAAAGCCCACAGTTTTGGCAACTGAGAGATTATTGGTATTCTTTGAGAAAGTGCATTCGGGGGCCAGCAGGTATATATTAAAGAGCTGAGGAGCGGATAAGGAGGTGAGGGGATAGAGAACCCCGGACGGAGTATGTGCAGCTCTCAGAATATGGGTTCCACAAAGAGAGAAGAGATCAAAGACACAAGTGGTACTTTACCTATCAAATTCTCTCTTGTGCAAATGGAGAATAATACCTTGCATTTTTTTCTAGGATAGTGACACACGTACCTGATAGGGTTGCAAGGAGGGAGAATCTGCGGAAGCGGATGAATGAAACATTGGGGTCACTTTGCTTTACCTTGGAGTACCTTAACCCTTCAACTGCAAGCTGTTCGTGATTTCTAATGGCACTAGCACCATCTGGCCAAACGGACTTGTTCGCTCAGGGTAATGGGAACAATGGAGCTCAATCGGTTTGGCCAACGCTGTTTGCGTGTCTCCTTTTGTCCGTATTGGCCTGACTGTGTTAAAAGCGAGTGGGAGGCGTGCACCTGCCCCTCAAAACATACTTAATTCGTTCGGCTGGGCTTCCACCTTAAACGCCTCTGAAAGGCTGACTTATTCTAGGTCTGCGTACACCTGAGGAGAGAATGAGGGGAGGGTGACACTGAGTGGCAGTGTGTACGTACAGTCAATCCATTGCTTTTATTGACAAAGAAAGAAAACCAACATTGCCTGAGCACGTGCCAGGTTTTGGTTACTGGGTTCGTGACCTTCATTTCACTTGCACGACAACCCCATGAGGTAGTTGTTTTCACTGTCACGTAAGAACAGGAAGGGGCTGAGGGGGGCGTGCCCAGGTTACTTGGCTCAAGGTCCCTGGGCTCTGAGCTGTCGGCTTCAGACTCAGGGCTGCCTGTCTCCCGAGCTGTGCTTTCTCGCTTGCCATGCTGCCTCTTGAGGAAGTAAGATGAAGAACTCTTTTAATTATGACAGGAACTAAAATTTCCAGTAAAACTGAATAGAGAAAGGAAGAAATGTGGGAAGTCAGGCCTCTGAGGATATGTGGTGGAGGCTTTTGAGGTGGTTTTGAATTTGCAGAGGGTACGGGGCCATCTCAGGGGGTTTCAGAAGAAGCCACAGACATGGGTGAAGCTAAAAGCTTTGGGGGAAAAAAACGAAAAACAAAACCAGAGTGGCCCTTTGTAGATAGGTGTTGGGTGATGTTACAGACGATGGAAGTCTTTGTAAAATAACAATGGCAGGTTTTGCCCAATGATTAGATTTGCAAAGAACATGAAGTCTAGGTTGGTGACGTAGCATTAGCAATTCAAGGTCAGTCATAGGACTATGAGCGCAGAGACTTTCGTCTCCAGGAGCCTGTTAGCCTCCTCTGAGCTCCCGCTCTGCCCTCTGTAATAAGCGCCAGTGGCACCACTCATTGACTGGTTACTATGGCCCGGCCCAAGCTGAGGGTTTCCCATTCATGTGACACCCATGTATTCCTTAGAACTATCCTGGGAGGTGTTTTTATCCCTACTTCCACAGCTTAGAGAAGCAAGGAAATTAGCTGCAGGGCACAGAGTAAGTGCAAAACCATGGCTTGTACTCAGATCTGGGCTGATCACAGTTACGTTCTCAGAAGCACAATGAATACTGCCTTTTAGTCATTTGATTTTTCCAACTGTTTTTTATTTCACTTTCTCACTGGACTGTGAGCCACTTGAAGGCAGAACTGAATCTTATCTCTGAATACCTGAAGGCTAGGGCAGTGCCTGACACACAGTAAGCACTCAAGAGATATTGGAAGGAATAGATGGAGGGAGGGAAGGAGGGAGGAAGGGCTACTTACTATTAATATTTCATGTCTATTCTGTTCTTTTTTGTATATAAACAAATCTTTCTCTATATATATTTAAGGTGAGAGCGTCAAAATATACATACTATTTCATAACCTACCCTTTTCACTTGTAGGATAAAGAAGGCTTCTTTGTATGTCATTAAGTATTCGTCTAAAATTAGTTTGACATTTAAAAAAATAATATGCTTTGCTATTTCCCTCTTTTCCCACCAGCAAAATGAGCTACTCATCAGGGAAATCACAAAATGCATTACCTTGAGATTCTGTCATGCACCATACAAGCTTCCAGAACTCTGTTCAAAACTTAATTCAAACTATTCAAACAACAGCCATTCCGAAAGCAGGACTAGATAGAGTTATCAGGGCAAAGACTGGCAAGATTATTTCCAAGTTTCAATATCTCATCCCAGAGACACAGCATTTCATGAAATAAGAAAAAAAAAGTCCCAAAATAGCATGGGGGAAACTCTCCAGCTCTTAATAAATTACCTTGGCAGTCCAGATTTCTGTGTTTTAAAAGGAGAAAGTAGGTTACCCCAGACACATGTGTCTGGTAAGTATTCACTGCATGTGGCTTTGAGACTGGATTTGGTAGGTTAATCTCTTTTCACAACAATTCCGCATTGCCCCGTCCAGGCCCAGTGAGGGGCCAGGAATGCAGCTCAGGGACCTGGAGCCTTAGAATTGAATCCCAGAGCGTGCTGTATTTGGAGACTCCAGGTAGAGTCTTGTGGATCTTGCCTAGACCTGGGCATTTTGCTTCTGTGGTTCTGCGTCAGCCTCAAGCCTCCTGGCAAGGCTGGGGATCTGACTTGTGGACAACCATCTAGAGAAGGAGCCCCAGGAAGCCCTGCACTCCCATTCGGGTCCTTGGTTGTGTCTACTATTTTTTGAAAGTGTTTCCACCCTTTGGGCTCACCGACTGAGTTTGGTAGGTTTGTGTGGATCCTCGTCCCCCGCGATGATAATGATGATAAAATGACAATGCATATTTATCACACACCTACCATATGCCAGCCACAATATACATCATTTGCAATCTTTATAAAAACGCTTTATGACACTCGGTTTACAGACAAGGAAATTGAAGGCCAGAGATATGAAATAACTTGCCTAAGGCCACACAATTTATAAGAAGCTAAGGTTGAAATTTGTACCCAGGACTTTCTGACACACCAACTTTGCTCTTTATACCACGTCACCTTGTTTCCCTAAGGGCTTCATCTTACACGCATCCTCTGCCTTTCTCCGCTCGTGGTTTCCTTGAGGGAACATTTCCCTTTAGCTCCTACTCTCGGAAGCCAAACCCCGGACGTTTTCCTTGTTTGGACAACCCAAGTCCCTAGTAAAATTACAGTTTCCTCCATGTTGCCAGGCAGAGATAACATCATCCCATTATTGAGTCTAATTTCTTCCATACCCGCTGATTATGGGCCGATCAAGGCATGAGGGGAGATGTGGGAAGGAGGAGGTGGTTAGGAAAGTGACGTAGCAGGACTACGCAGCATGGGGAAGATAAAGAGACAGGGGATGACAGAAGAAACTGTGCGGAGACAAAGTGGCATCCAATAGCCAATCAAAGATCCTCTTATGGCACAAGAACCCATTCAACTGTGAAATGCATTTATCGTGGGACCTCATCCACGGTGCACTTATTCTGTCATCATCCTTCCCCTCCCCTACTCTCCCAGGGCCCACGGGTCTTATAAGTGTGGCCGTGGAAACAGTGCAGGGCTACCATACTGAGAGCCCTGGGCTCTTCCGTAGAGTTTTCTGGAACTAGAAAAGGGCCTTAGTTCTTAGTCTGAAGAGCTTTGGGGCAGATGCATTGAGAAGGCTAACAGGGCTGGAAATAATGATCCTTTAAACCCTTCTACTCTAAACTCCCTAGTCCCATGCCCACGTGGTTTCCAACATATGCTACAGTTACATATAGATTTCCAACATATAACCCATAGCTGCTTCTACAGCCCTGCCTGGCCTCCTAGCACCTGGAGGAGTAATTGTGTCCCATGCTGAGTGATGAACACCCTTACGGGGACATTTTGGGGTCACTCTTCCAGTCTGCAGAAAGCATAAAACCAAATCAAATAAATATAAACAGAATCATCCTGGGCAGCCTTGAAGCCAATTTCTGCACAGCAGAACATCCAAAAGACATAAATTGGACTCAAAAGGGCCTTGGAAAGTAATGTAAGGTATTTGAAGAAGTTCTGAGGCAGCATAGATGAGGAAAGAGATTTTAAAAATATACCAAATCACAATACTCTTAAAACCCAAGAAGATCCATGAAACTCAACCCACTGGTAAAATGAATTCCTCCAAACACATGCATTTGTGACATCTATAGATAGGTAATTGATTATTCCTGCCCCATATGAGCAGAAAGAAATGCTAAAGAGAACAGGATTCATAAGGGGAGAAGGATAAAATTCATTGAGCTATTCACTGAGCTATTCCTTGGGCTATTTTCTTTATTTTTGTGTCACTTCAGTCAATAGGAGTTTTGCTGTTTTTGTTCGCTAATTTTTACGGTAGTGGACAGTTACAAACAGGACTGAGCTCTGCGATGGAAATGACCACTCACTGCAAAGGGCAGAGACGGAGAAACACTGTGGTCAAGAAGAAAACTCAGGGATTGCACGAGTGCTAACGATTTCTTTGTGAAGACGTCCAAGAGAGAAATGTGTCTTAATTACTAATTTGAGCCGAAATAAAATGAGAAAGGCAGCGGTCCTGGCCACAGGCATCGCCGCGGCTTGAGGTGTAATCAGTCCTCAGAAATGGATTCTCTCATTTATCGCTTGGGACCTAGAGACTGTGGCATGTACTTCATATATGCTGCCATGTGCAGTTGTCACAATCCTCCTGTGAAGTAGGTATTATACTTTTCCAAACAGAGGAGGAAACTGAGGCAGAGAAGTCCAGACTAACTTGCCAAGGTCAAAGGGCTTTGGCTGCCGGGGCTGCACTTGAATGGAGTGTGCCATCTCTAAGGCCAGAAGTTTCACCCCACACCTTTCAACTGGATTCCCATCATTCCCTGCACTTCCCTCACTCATCCTGCTGCTTCTTTATTGAAACACCCTTAACACTTCACATCATATAAGTTTAACTTGTACAACATGTTGATTTGATACATTTACCTGTTGTAAGGGGATTGCCACTATAAAAGCTAGCACCTTTGTCACGTCACATAATGATCACTTCTTTTATGGGGCAAAAAGAATGAAGATTAAAAAAGAAACAAGATTATAATATAACACTGTTTTCTATAGTCCTACACTGCGCATGAGCTCCCCAGGACTTACTTATCTACTAGTTGCAAATTTGTACCCTGAAGCAACATCTTTGACCCATTCAACCAACCACTGCAGATTCCTTGTCCTCTGGAGGGTCACAGCCTGGTGTGTGACAAAAGCAAAGGTCAAGAAGGGAAGCGGGGACTGCCAAGCACTCTGGGGGTGCTGTCTGCTGGCTCTACTCAGAGGATTTTCCCACGAAGGTATTACCGATGCCAGGAGTAAGGGAGAGAAAAGGGAAGGGCCAAGGATACGTCTCATCCCGAATCCCCGGGAGAAGTAAGTCCCTTCTCCCTGAAGGAAGAGAACCTGAACTCACATGGGTGAAAGAGGCTCCGCCAGCGAGCCCACACCAGGCCCGTGGCCTGCAGATGAATTCAGACCCCAGCAATGCTCTTCTCCCACCTTCCTAAGACTTTGGCTAAGACATTGCACACGCCGGCTGCCCTGCAGGTGGGGCACCCACATATGGCAGCAAAAAACAGGGAAGCGCAGCTTCACTTGGGTCAATGCTGCTTGCCAAAACCTCGGCTTTTAAAACTCAAGCATGCAAGACCGGGTAGTTGCTTGCGTTATGAAACAATTCCACTGACAGTCTATTGAGCTCACATGGGGCACAATTTGGGTGCTGGGAATTCAGTCCGCATCAAACTTTACACCACAACATAGGACGTAAAATAAAAGTCGGTCCAGTTTTACCCACGGAGTTGGGAGCCTACAGCGAGAGGGCACAGTTATCACAAAATATTGGGCATATTTGCCACCGAGGTGCAAAGACTACACTCCACATCTAATTGCTCTGCGCAAAGGAGTGGACGAAGTTTCTAAATCTGTCTTTGGCATCCTTTCTTGGCCAACAACTGTGATGTTTTCACCTCTTGCCATTTCACCCTCCACAATCTGGGGCAGCCAGCAACAGTATCCTCGTTTGGGGCAGTGGAGACGTGAGCCGCAGACAAGGGGCACACCTGGGGGATGGCCTCAGACCCATCTCAGATAGCTGTTTAAATTTTTAAATCCACGTGTAACCCTTGGGTCCCCAGCCCACACTGGTTCAAAGCAAGGGACAGAGGAGCAGGCCGAGCGGTTCGTGTTGCTGCCCCGTCAGGAGGATCGGATGTACAGACCACCCCACACGCCACACCAGTCATCCAATCGCAGCAGGAATGTCCTCTGGGCTCTGGGTCACAGATGCGAACACTTGCCACTTGGTGTCGGGGCTAGAAATAGCACACCCTTATTAGAACCTACAAATGGCTCCCAAGAAGCTCCCCTCCCCTAAAAACTCTGCACCCTCTTCTGAAGATTTGCCAGTGTCTGACGTGCAGACCTGCTTATCCAGCGTGAGAAGGTTGTCTGTCCATGTCCCGCTGGTATGCACTTACGCGTCAGACCCAGAGAACATTACCTGTTTCTCCTTTGAAATGAAGCTTTGCTTCCTCCACGAGCCTATCAGGATTTGACCCTCATGAGGACAAAATACCATCTATTTTTAATGACAGCTGTATCCCCAGCCCACTGCTTGAATCACGCTTCCTGTGACGGTACCACCAAATGTTAAGACAAACTCTAAAGCCACAGTAATTAAACCAGTGTGGGACTGACGTACCAAAAAAAAACAAAAACAAAGCAAACAAACCCAACCCAACCCAGACAAAAGAGACAGCCCAGGAACAAATCAAAGGATGTGTAAAAATATAATTCTGTAATTTATTTATTCCACAAATACATACTGGGTAAGTGTATGCACCACACACGAAAGTGGGAAAATGGAGAGTAAGCTAGTCCCTGCCCTAACGGAGCTACCAGTGAGTGGTAGGAACGGCAGATGTGAAACAAATAGTTTTATTTGTGGTAAGTGCTCAGAAAGGATGGATTGTGTGCTCCCGTATGGAAATAGATGGAAAGCATATATTCCAAAAGGCAAATCTGTCATTCTTTCTCCCAGGTGGATCATGCTGCCACTTACTGTCCTGCCTTCCACCTCTCTGAGCCAGGAGCTGACAAACTATGGCCTCTGGGTTCAGTGTGGCACTCTTCCTGTTTTTATAGGGCCTGCGAGCTAAGACTGGTGTTTACATTTTAAAATGATGACATTTTCATGGCTGGACAAGTGCCTACAACATGTCTTTGATGCTGCCTTTGGGCCTGCAATTCCTAAACTATTTACTGTCTGGTCCCTTAGGAAAGAGTGCCGACCCCTGTATGAGCTCAGAATGAACCCTGTGCCCCACGGGTAGTAAGTTAGGTGCAAAAGGGAGGTAATTTAAGATCATTCATTTTACATGTGCAGGTTGCAGGAACCACAGCTGGACAGCTGGACCGTGGCAGGGATCCCCAGGCTGGGCTCTGCTCATTTTGAAACACAGACAAGAGGATTTTCTGGAACATTCAAACTAAAAAAAAAAAATCCCTTAGATGACATATATGAGAAAATTGCAGGTAAAAGTGGATCCTTCACTCGAGCGATCAAGACAGTTTCCTCTCTCACTCCTCTTTCATTCAAAGACCATACTGAAGATGAAACTGCACACTGCAGTGTACCATTGTTTTGCTTTCCATCATCCGTCCATCCATCCATCCATCCATCCATCCATCCATCCATCCATCCAATCAAGTATGTGCCAGAAGCTACACAAGGCAGGCTAGACACTGGGGAGACAGAAGGGAACTCTGCATGCTGCACATACACAAAAAACCTCCCACTCCCACAGAAAAAACACAGGTGCTTGCATAATTACACTGAAACTCAATTAGTGATACCATCTAGCTAACAACCAAATACGTCAGAAAAGCTGGGTGTGGGTGTCTTCCCTGAGGTGTGGCAGATGTTTCTCACCCCCACTGGAGGCACGGAGCCATGTGTGGCATTCCTTTTCTTGTTTGAAGGCTAAAGGAAATCCTACGGGGGCTTGTTACTGCTATCAAATAATTGGACTCTGTTTTTTGTTTCTCATGGCAACCAGGTGAACTGGGGCTGCTGGTCCAGCCCAGGCGGCACTGAGTTTAGGAACTGGTAACTAAGGACCCTTGGGAAACTCTTACCAGCAGGTGTGTTTACAATAACAAGACACAGTGATATTAATTTCGTAGTGAGGGGGAACTGTAAATTAATGCTGGAATCAAAGACTCCTAATATCTGCAATTAATTTGAGGTGTGGCGTGTGTGTGTGTGTGTACACGTAAGGACCCTCAGGCACACAGGGTCTGGATACGTAAGTATCTGCATAAACACATTTTATGAAGATGTGTCTGATCTCAAGTCAAGCCCTTTAGCAAACCAAATATAATTCTCTATACTAGAAATCGTTTTGTGTTTTTTTTTAATGGCATGGGTTTAGGTTTTCTTAAAAATCATTTTCATTAGAAGTTTGAAATTCAAAGGAGAGCTATCATTCACCAAGGGGCTACTATAATCCCGATTCATTTCATATTCACGACTTTCTGAAATAGGTACTGTTGATCTCATTATAACGATAAGCAGGGCCTTAAAAGAGGTTATGTTTAATTCTTTGCCCACACAGCTAGTTATAATTACCAAAGGTGCTTTTTGAGCTCAGCTGCCTGATTTGGGGGTCATTTCTCTTTCGATCATGTTATGCTGCTTCATCCTATTGAGGACAAATAACTTCAGCCAAAGGATGCAACTTCCTAGGCCTTTAGGAATCTGGGATCTGGAAGGGGTTGGCCTTGAAAGCCTCACAGAACAGACCTGAACAACGCTGCCCCCGTAGAAGGGCTGACTTCCACAAAGCATCCTTACACGCAGCCAGAGCACAATGTCCACAAAGAGTCAGCCACTTGTCCACCCCCCAGGTTGTCACTGGGCCAGATGAGACCATCACAGAGTCAGCTGGGCCAGCAGAGTGTCAGCTGAGTGACAGCTAAAGCCTCAGAGTGTCACTGTTCACAACCCTTTGGGAAAATGAGTTTAAGACATGAGTTTTCAGCTCTAAAGGTTCTCATACAATTTGAAGAGAGGGACAATTTTAAGTCAAGTCAAGCTCCCATGACAACACACATACATATCCAAGAACACACAGATACATGGTTCCCTGCAGAATTCACACTTAGGAAATAGTTACACAGAGTGGAATACTTGTGTTCCAAATGAGCATGTGATTTACTAAGGATTTCCCACAGGATAATAGCAAGCTGCTCTATTATTTTTCAAAAATTATCAAAGGGGCCGTTGGGCTTTCTCCCCCTCTTTCGGGGGTACTGCTGTTGGTAACATAAGATGCACCTGGGTAGAGATGCCTGCTAACTCCAGCCGCGTGGCCCTGCATGCTCCAGGGACAGGGGACTCCACCGTGGAGTCAAACCAGAGGGACCTGATCTTGGACCACTTCAGGGCGTACAACCTCTTAGTCAGCGATCTCCCTGAGGAGGGCATGCGGCACGAGAGAAACGGGGAGAGCGGGGTATTGGCATTTTGAGGTCAGATGTGGGCGTGAAGGATATAACGAGGGGCCTTGCGTCGCTGACTGGAATGGCCAGCCCGAGAGGAACAGAAGCGACGCATGTCACTTCGAGGAGGGTCACCCCAGACTTGAAGCTAAGTCCTGCAGATTACACCTCCAGACCCCACAGCTTGCCTTGCACCCCTTAGAGCAAATTCCCATGTTCTTGGGAATCTCATCGGTCATCTCAGTTCCCCTCTTCCTTCCTCCCTCCTCCAGAAGTTCTCTCCCTTCTCTCATTATGCAGAGCTGCTTCTTTGCTCCCCCACTGGGGTCTTCGTCACATGTGACCTGATATTATGACTATTCTAATTTGTGTCCTATCTTCTCTGCTAGATGGTCAACTCCATGAAGGAGAGTCTGGATCTGTCTCACCAACTCATGTCCTCGGATACCGCGCACACGTAAGATCTTCGTCTTTTTATACCCAGAGCGGAGCACAGCCCCCTGCACAGTAAGGTGGTGCCGACTCTTAGGGAAACCAGAGACGTGCAAGGCCCCAAAGAGCATCTGGTGATGGAGTCACATGCTGACTCACTGCATGTGCAGGGAGCTGGGAATCCTGTTGGCTTCTGTGAAATGTGATACTTGGGCTTTGCCCAAGGCCTTCCCAGGGTCAGTGACCTGGACATCTCTACAACTTTGTAAGTCTCTCAACCTGGCAATTTAAAATAACAGAGATCCTCCCGAAGGACCAGCTTCGTCCCAGATCTGTGCATAGAGCTCTACGCACATCGGCTTCAGGCCGGGCTGGGGGTATGCCCCTCCTCAGGCCTGAGGGTCTGCTCCAGTGACTGAGTCTTCCCTCCTCTGCCCAGTTCTCTGTCCTGCCCTCCAGTTTCCAAAGGAATGGGCCTGCTCTGGACCTCCTGGGAACCTCTTTCCTTGCTTCCTGTGCCTCTGCAAATGCGTCTGTCACATCTATCTACTGGCCACTTGGCCCTTCCCTGTTCATCACCTTGACCTTGCGTGGGCACAGCCCCTAACCTAGGCATTGGGCTTGGGCCATGCACCCCCTTCTCTACAAGAGTGACTCTTGTCTTGACTCCATGTGCAGTTCTGCACTGTCAACTGGTCAAGGCCAACACTTGACCCCTGCTTCCCCCAGTGTGGGGTCGAGGGAAAGTCAGCCCTTTGGAGATCACCTGACCAGGGTTCCGATTTCCATTTGGGTATGTGAACTTGGAAGAGTTATTTGACCTCCTTGATCGAGTCTCAGTATCTTCAAACGCAAGAATGTGGAACTTTATATTTACCCAAAGGGTGATGGTAACAATTAAATGAGCTATTCTGAACTCAGAATCTAGCATAACGTTGGCACGGAAAATACTCGTCCCATGTTCCCCTCTGCTTGTTCATCTAATTACTCCCCCCAGCACCAGTTATAATGCAGTCACACTCAAGGTTTTCTAAAAAGGTTGCATCTGCCTAAAATACATATTGCTAAGCATCTCAGAATGCTAACCCTCGAGTGAGTTTTGGATTAGATTCTCAAGCCGGGGCATTATCAATAAAACTTGACTTTTCTGACTAGAAGGAATTCTCTTGTTGGCAGCCTGTTTTCTATTGAATTTAGTGAGTCACGCCTGACTGGTGAGCTCGGGGCGGCTGATGTGCAGGGCTGAGGCAGCCTGAGGCCGGGGGTGAGGCAGGTAGCAGTGGGAGAGGCAGTCAGGACCTCAGAGTGGGAGGCCGCCCCCAGGGGAATGGATGCCTCAGTTACCTTGACTCATCCTGCTCTGATGTGATGGACAGGAGAAAAACAAAACCTTTTCAACAGATGCCAACCCTGGCAACTGGCAAGCCAGAGCCAGGGCGCCGCGACAATCCTTGGGTGTTCTCGAGGCAGAAGGGATGGTGTCAGCATTAAGCATGAATAATAAACGGCCAGAATCTTCCATGAGCTCTAGAGAGTGCGAGTCTGGAACTTGGCTCTGTTTTTAATAGCCATCTTCTCCTGGCCTTGCTCCCCTCTCGTATATAAAGATGACCTCCAGTGCAAAAATACGATCCCACTAAAGTGGGAGAGAGCCAAAGAATTTCTAGCTGATTAGACTTGGGAAGTTTTCCCTGTTACCGCGGCAGTTAAATAGATATTGGCACATAGGGGAACCTGCGGGGAACCAAACAGTGTGTAAGAGCCTGGTCGGTTATAATTAGAAATATACATCATTCCCCTTAACCCAGAGAGAAAGAGAGTGGTATTTAAAGGGACAGGGAGACATGGTACATGAGCAGCCCTGACTCAGCGACAGTTGAGAGACACCTTATAAATGACTGTACATTGTGCAGATGTAGTTAAAGCTCTTTCTCCTTAATTTTTATTAACGCGTCTTAGCTTAGCTGATGTGAGTCTCAGAGCTGAATCTAGAGGCGTGTGAGTGCAAGATGCTTACATGTCACAACAAATTATATTCATAAATACCCAGCCCTTTTATCTGCAGTTTGCATTGTGCCTGAATGCATTGATGAGAAAGATGATTATCTGTCACTTAGGAAAAAGTGAGGTAAGTATGTTTAAAACCCAATGCGTATAAACAGACCTGCTCATTTCCCCTGGATCTGAAGAAGATAGCAGGCCCGTAATTTCCTTATTTATAAACAACTTACTTAAACCTTCCAAAACTTGTTCTCCTTATTTGCAAAGTGGGAATCCCAATAAGGCCTAGGTTATCATGCGAGTTATTAATAGGAGATAACGCTCAATAACTTTTAGCCAATACCATTGGCTTTGGGTCCATCTGGGTGGAAGCCCCCTGTGGTGGAGATGAGTTTGCAAAGAGGACATTTCAATAGAATGCAGAAAGTCTTATGATAATGTTACACCCTGTCACACAAGGACCATTCTGGGACTTAGGAATGAATGTCCACTTGCCTGGAGCCAGCAGCAGAGCTGTGTGCTAAAGGAGGAAGAGACAGTCAGATGGAGAGAGCATCACAGATACGGCTGTAACTTGAACAAAAGCAGGAGGCACGGAGCACCATACGGGGCGGCGCAAGGAAATGGCCAGTGGAGCCGGCCCACAGCTCTCCTGGGTGCTATGAAGCTGACAGCAGAGAAGGTGAGTAGGCGGAGAGCAAAGAAAGAGGACTGAGCAGGGCCTGGTAAGTAGGAAGTGACAAAGCGACACTGATCTAAGCTACCTGACAAATGCGCATCAAACACTTTCAAGGACCAGAGATTTTGACAAGAGAACCAACCTGCCTGACAAGGACAAGAAGAAGGAGGGTTGGATTTGCTTGGATTTCTTACATGCAGCTGTGCTTACGATGTTCGGTATTAATCATGAATTTATTCTGCTATTTATTAGAAGTTGGCAAACGTGGGGCCACAGTCTCAGCAGAGCTGCAGGGACTTGGCTGACAGCCCCACACCAAAACACGAGAGGGGAGTGCAGACTGTCCCCTCCTGGTCGGTGGAGGAACCTGGGCAAAGTAACAGAGCTGGGGGCCTGTTCTTGGTGGCTTTCCCTGCATCTGTGGGCAGATGGAACTTCCTTTAGGCTGGAAGACATGCTGTGTGGGGGCACATTAGGAGTGAACACAGGAGGAGTCCTGAGCCTAACACCCCTCTTCCTCCCCCTCCATGGCTTCTCAGCTGGATCTCAGCTGAGAAGAAGAGCCAGTCCAGCAGAATTACTATTTTAATGATCTTAAGGTATCCGAAATTCTCCAAGGGAAGAAGCTGTAACGGTATGCAAATCTGGGAACACTACCTACTTTCTATGTAAATGTTATCTGAATGGAAAGTCTTCGAAACAGGAAAAGGTCATGTGCATGGGCATTGCAAAAAAACAGCTGAAAATAAAGTCAGCTGAACAAGGGCAATGTGTGCGCGTATTCTTTGGGTCTGGATGCCCCGAAGTGGGGAAGGGAAAGGAAGTATGCACAGCTCACAATATCTGCTTGTGCTTCAATATTATAACATATTCAAAGCACAGAGATATGTATAAAAATAATAATACTCGTAATACTAGGATAATAAAATGTACCCACCTTTGTTAAATTGCACTATTTTTCCCTATTTCTTCAGACTTTTAAAAATAAATAAAGCATTT
This sequence comes from Rhinolophus sinicus, assembly GCF_036562045.2. NCBI lineage: Eukaryota > Metazoa > Chordata > Mammalia > Chiroptera > Rhinolophidae > Rhinolophus > Rhinolophus sinicus. The sequence goes on from NC_133762.1 coordinate 9,342,856, forward strand.
CAGAGAAAGCCAAAGCTCCCTTTGTCATTGCTCTAATGCCATTCCTTACCCACCCCCTGAAATAACCACCATCTGGAAGTTTTGGTGGATTCATTTCTGTGCAGTTTTCATACTTTTACCATATACACATATGTACATAAACAATATATTATTTATCTTGCATTGTTTTAGTTTATATGAAAAATATCTTATTGAATGTTAACTTTTTGCATTTGTGAGAGAATTTGTGTTGAGATTTGTCTGTATTGCTACATGTTACTTCCAGCTCATTCATTTTCACTGCTGTGTACTTTCCATCCTGCAAATATTTTACACTTATTGGAACCCATCCTCCTGTTGATAAATACATAGGTTTTCTTTTCTTTTATCTTCTTTTTCTTTTCTGTCCTTTTTGGTTCTTGTCATTTCTGCTATTACACTCAATGCTATAATGAAATTCTTCTACGTGGCTCCCTGCACACACATGGTAAGAGTTACTCTACGAACAGATGCAATTGCTGAGCTGCAGAATTTCCATGTATTTAGACCATGACATAGTGCCCTCGTGTTCTTGAAAGTTGTACAATATACACTCCTTCTCTCGGTGTCTGAGAGTGCCTCTCACCCCTTCTTCCTCCAACTATTCTTTGCATTATAGTACATTTCAGTCGTTCCCCTCTGGCTACTCTCCAGCCCGCCAGTGGCCTGCCTGACTCTGGCAATCCGGACGGAGCGGGATGCACCTGGATGGGATTTCATCCATGCCAAGCTGGGCGGGACTCTCTCCTCCCTTAAGCTTGTCAGGGAATTTCTTCTAAGGACCCGTTACTTCATTTTAAGGAACCACATCCTCTGCCTCTCGTATTGTTCGTCCTCTCACTGGTCCGTGAAAGCACCTGTGGCCTGGTGGCTAGGGATAGTTCTGTGAATCTGTGCCATTAACGCCTAACTTGTTTTGGAATAGAGATTTTTTTTTAAAACAACAGTTGTCGACACACACACACACACACACACACACAATTTTATACACAATTCCAGAAGGTCCATTGACTCCTGAAGCAAATCTGTGGATCTCAAGTTAACCTTGCAGTGCTGTGTGGAGGGGCTCAGGAAGAAGGACGGGTGAGCAGTTTGCCCGACTGAACTATGTCTAAACTTGGGACTGTTGGCAAATGCCCCCAATGACCTAAAGACCTGTAGAAATTTCATAAAACTGGATATGTTTTTAGAGTTGTTAATGTTTTCTTTAACATAAAATTCCAATTATTCTCTCTGATGCTCTCCCTCAATAAGGACGTAATTTAGGGCTGTTGTGATATCTCAGATGATGCCTCCTTTTGGAGTGGATATAAAGTTGTTTCTAGGCTCTTGAGAAAAGAGGTAACAAACACCTCCTTGGAAGAAGCTTTATGCCAAATGTCCATTTTGGTCTTATAGTCCTTCCCATGTCCACAGAAATAGGCAGGAGGCCAGTGAGTGGTGGGATTAACAGTTAAGCAGTAGACCTTTATAGAGATTCCTTTTTCCATAGCAATGTGGGTGCATGTAGTCAACGCCACTCACATAATACTTGAATTATCACGCAGTGCTGTCAGCAGTTAGAAATGTCATTTAAACTCAAACGAAATGAAATGAAATGAAAATTTGGATTCATTCAGTTTTATTCTTCTGTGCCCACCTGCCGCGGTGCTCACCTAACACAGGTGAGCATCTGTGATCTAGGAAATAAAGACACCAGGGGTCTCCTCCCAGGGGACCAGCTCTACCTTTACAAGCCTCTCCTCAATCAGGATGCCTGCACTTCCTCGCCAAATAATTTCCACTTGGCAGGTCCTTCTAGGTCTGGGAAGAGAAATCCTTGCTGAAATTTTATAGACACATATTTTTCTACGAGATAAAGGAAACTGGACTGGGAGACAAATTGTGTTCAGTGCATTCTGGTTGTAGGAGTCCATATTCCCAGGAGAATGACTGGAACTGCAGCAGTGTTCAAATCTAATCTAATCAAACAACTACAGATGTTTGGGCTCTGGACACAGGGCACTCGATTTATTCCATGTCCTCTTGAGGTAAGCAGCCTTTCTGCAAAGGGCTCTGATGCCACCACCTCCAGACGAAGCATGTTACAATCTGAACTTTGGTTCTGAGAGCCCATCCAGGCCACTGTGTTCCCGAGATGGGGACTCAGGGCTATCAGTAACTCCCTTACCTAATTAGAAGGTCACGGACTCAGCAAACGACCTCATCACTCTTAAACTTGATATTCGGCATGGACTTGGGAGCGTCCCCCTATTACAATTTCACGCACAGCTATCACCGTGACCACTGTAAAATGAGGATTTGTGACAGGGGCTTACTTCAAATGTCCTTCCCAGTCACTGCAGATTCTGGACCAGGCGAGATGCAGAGCTGCTATTTTCTTGCAAAATGCAGCTAATAGATATGTAAATCAGACTATCTTTATTCATAACCTAGCAGGGAGCAGACACAAGATAACAGCCCCAAAACACTATGTTATCTATAATATTAAGTGATTTAATATCTCAAAACCTCAAACACTGGGAAAAAAGCATGAAAAAAACATTTTTTCCTTGTTAACTTCTTGGTGAGCAATATTTAACACGCCTGTCAATTCTTTCTGTGCACAAGCTTGGAACGTGAAATGATAGATATACGAGTATATGTATTTTTTGCCTTTTCTAAGCCACCTTGTTCTTTCAGCTGTGCATGTAGTGTTCTATTCTTTAAAGAAAAAAAGCCTGGGTTGCTCCCTCCTGATAATTACCTCGCTGTCAGAAGCTGCTTCTTCAACTCTGGCCCATCCTTCTTATTTTGTCGTTAGGCGGCCTGGAAGTGCCAGCAAAATCCCTCATGCTTTTATTTTCCTCTTGGGTTCCAGGACCCCACCAGGTGGAGGCAGCCCCTTGAGGGAAAGCTTCTGCCACTCCCCCATCCACCCTCACCGTCCAGTCTGCTGGTATCTGTGTCCCCTGAGATACGTGTTGCCAGGAGAGCTGAGAAATGACCTTCCTGTTAGAAACCAAGGAACTCATTTCCTTCAGACATGTGTCTTTCTCTGGGTCACCCAATTATCTTCACCCAGAAGAGTCGTCACCAGGACGTCCTGTACTCTTGGAATTGGAGGAATTTTAGAAGTCACCCAGCTGGGTTAACACACTGGATCCCCTGAGCAAAGAGCCTTGGAAAGACAGAGAAGGATCTTCAGCTTGGGCCTGACCTTGGGCAGGTTACTTCACTCCGAGCTTTGCTTTTCTCAGCAATAATGATCCCCATCTTGGAGATGAGAGGAGGTCTCTGAGGGGAGGCGCTAATACAGTGACACGAGACAGGCACTCAACAAATGTGAATTTCCATCCCTTATTCTTATTATTATTTTGTCCAAATGAGGAGTTTATTTTAAACTCCGGGTCATAAAGATGAGAAGATTCTTCCTCAAATAGTCAATGTTCATCGATGGCCTTTCCCCCATACTGTGTCATTCTTCCTGGGAAGGAGAGCCAGTGGGCGTCACTCACGTTTTATGTGTGAGCACATGGAGTCTCAGAGAGGGTACCCGCTGTGGTCTTCTTCCCTCCCGCCAGTGTGCACACGTGCTTAATCCTGCTCCATGTTTTCTTCGCCCACAGCACTGACCATCTCCAACCTACATAATTACTACGTGTACTACTTCCTGTCTGTCTGTGCTCCCTAGACTCTGAGCTTCAGAAGGACAGCCAACGGGTCTGCTTATTTCCTATAAGAGCCTGAGGGCCCAGGACAGTCCCCGGCACCTAGGAGACAATCAGTGTTGGATGAACGAGCCGATCAAGCACGTGCCATCACTGAGTGACAAAGAAGGGCGCAAACCTGACTCCTATCTCTAAATTCCATTCATCAATTAGCAAGTGTGTGATGTTGACCAGTAGTAAAGAGTGTCCAAGCTGATCAGGATGGACAGACGATGGGGAGGAAGGAAACTGAGGAAGAAGGGAGGAGGAGGAGAGAGGTGAGGGAAGGAGACGGAGAGAAAGCGAGCATTCAGGAAGGTGCTGCACGGGGAGCACACACGTGCTCTGTCCCCGGTACACAAGGCGGGAAGCATCACCGCATGTCACCCCTGCACAGCCGCTTGGTGGGGACAGTCCTGAAGTAGATGATGGACACCCAGGCTCACAGATCAGGCCCCGCCCCCGACAGGCTTTTCCCGCTCACAGGACCCCTTTCAGGATGTCACCATGACACTAGAGGTCTCCTGCTCTGCTCTTGGCATGACCCACAGTGGCAAGAGGACGGGCGTGTTTTTTAACTTACAAACCCAAGACCTCAGCATGCTGGGTGGGAGCCGCGCTCAGGACTGGCCTGAGATGGGTGTCATCATCTGCCAGGACAGACACACAGCAGCCATCTTTGGGGCTGTCTAGGATCTCTCTGGGTACCACTTAGAAGAAAAGACACTGTGGGAGGTCTGGCCAGGAAAGGAGTGGAATTGTTATCCAGAAGTGACAACAAAGTCACAGGGAAAAGGGAAATTGGACTGTAAGCCGTTTGGCGTCTACACGGGCAGCATTCCGGAAAGGAAAGCTCATGTACCACAACCCCAAACCCAAACTCTGTTCCCAGAAACCTTTATTTTTACTAGTTATGGAGACTTCTTGTGCCCAAACCACGGTGGGAATATTTCCTGTCTTCCTGAGTCAGCAGGCGTGAGATCAGGAACCCTTCCTTCCCTCCTCCAGCAGAGAGGAGCTTCTGTCACCCCAGGCATTGCTTTCTGCCCTGTGGCCACACACTGTGGGCCTCCGGGGCCACTTCCTCGTGCAGCTGATCCCCGCTATTGGAGGAAGTCCCCCTGGACAATGAATTAGGAGTTCTGAACCATGGCGTTAGGGGCAATGCAGGATCAGGGTCCTTTGAGCCTCTAGTCACATTTCCTCCATCAGTTAACAATGCAACCTTGTTTTAGGTGTGTTTCTGCTTAAGGACACCTGGTTTAATAGATATTAGTGATTTTATCGAACTCGCGACCAACAGCACTACAACGGATGCCTGAACAAGGCTTATCTCACACCTGCTTTCTCCGTAAGGCGCACCACAGTCTGCCTGCGCTTGGAACACATGAGAGAGCATGTCAGCACTACACTTCAGGGCCATTTGAAACACCAACATCACCAAGGGAAAGCACAGAAACGTGAAAAATGTGACACTCAATAGAGAATGAAAAGGACACTTGTTTATAGCACGAGCGCTGAAACAAGAAGTCAGACTGTCACGTTGGGGGACCACAGCTGGGCATGTGCACACTGGGCGACTCAAACTTTTTGTCGCTCTGTGCATAACTGCAAAAGGCCATGAAAGCAGCAAGAGTACTGACTCTGGGTTACAAATAAACTTCAGCAAGTAGGCAGGCGAATGAACCAACATGGGGTTTGTGAATAATGAAGACCGACTGTAAGTGCGGGAAGTGGTTGGCGGTGGCGTGACATTTCCGAGAGAAGAGAATTAGGTCAGCATGCCAGCGAGCTCTACCCAGCAATTCATCAACCCCGCCCACCAGAGACCATGCAGGACAGTCGTGAGTGAAACCTCTGTGGGCTAAGCAACACTCCGTACTGTCCTATCTAATCAAATTACCCCACGTTCATTCTGTATTTGGCCTCTCACGTGAACAATAGATGCGTGGCTTTGCTCAATAAATGCAAGATATTTTCTCATTATTATGGTTTTTCTCTGGGTGTTTATTTTTCTAGACCAAGAACGCTCATAATTTTGGGGAGTGCTTGTTTCTCACTTGCCAGCTCTTCAATCCTATTGTAAGAGAATGTTAAAATGCCACTCGGTCTGTCTGAGACTCAGCAGGGCCCCAAAGCTTAGAACAGCACAATCGGTGCCAAGCGCCCCCACGTCCTGAGCAGGGCATGTGGAGAGATGGGAAAACCACTTCTGCAAGCACTTACCCTCACCCACTTCCAGGCGTAAGGGGTAGAAGGAGGGTTTCGGTGGGAGACTTGTCAGGGCGCTATGCTCCACACTCTGTCCCAGGCTGTGTGGAAGGGGCTTCACCTCACCTTAAGTCACGTGAGTAGGCTTTGAAGGGATCACCCAGGGCGTCCAGCATATGCCCACTGGCATCTGGGTCACACAGAAACACGTGTCTTATCGTTGTCAGGAGAACCCAAAGAGGAAGGGCTGTTGGTGACACTGCTCCTGTCTGATTAAACAGCGCAAAGGTGAGTATTCTCCAGGGACTGGACGCGGACTTGGTGACAGGAACCAAGAAGGGGCACCTCATCCCAAGAGAGGGGTGGGCCATCAGACATCTAGAGCTTGAGGGGTGAGGTCTTGCCAGCGGTTAGAGAGCTACTCTCCGAGGTGTGGTGGTGGAGGTGTGTGTGTGTGTGTGTGTGTGTGTGTGTGTGTGTGATGAGTCTACAAAGACTCTGAGAAACCCAGAAAATGTGTCCCTTCCATCCAGGGGACCAGCACATATGACCACATATCAGCCCATAATGACACTTTACTTTTCCCTAATCCGCTCACCCTCTGGGCCGTGCCTGGAACATTCAGAAACAGCATCCCAGGAGTGGCAGAGACCACACATCCAGCCAGAAGCAAGCTTGTACTAGGTGAGGAATTCACAATGTTTTGATTATTGTACTTTACTCCACTGGAATTGAGTAAGTATTAGATTGGACTCAACATTTTGATGCCAAAACCAAGAAATTATGTGTTTATTACCTTACAATGTAATTTAAAAACAGAAAGTCCTGTCTGTGATTTCATCCACGAACTGGAGAAAAAGTTGGGTTTCAAGGGACAGAGGGGAAAAGAATTATATCGATATTTTAACACTCTATCAAGTTCAGTTCAGACAATAATCAGGCTTTATCATCTGTTCTTTTAGTTCCCCTTCCAGACTTTCTACAGCCACAGGAAGTGTTGTGAGCTGAGACACACACTACAAAGTCCGGGCTGGAGAAGGAGGAAAGTCCTGCCTGCAGAGATGTTTCTCAGCACTTCTCATGAGAGCCTTTGAGAAGACCTGATCAATTCTGATGCCTAAGCCCGTCAGGGCTGTACTCCCTCCGAGGGAACCCCCCTGGCGGTAACAACTAAACACACTTAGTTTAATAATTCACACATAGCTTCGAATGTTAGAATTGGAGGAGATTTATAGGGAATCAGAAACAATACAACAACAGCACTGAATTGGGAGGATGGAGGAAAGAGTAACGAGCCAGGATTACTTCCGGGAAAGCCTATGAAATCGGGCATCCATTCACCCTGGGTTAGTGATGGAGCATGAGGAGCGATACCCCAATATCCTAGTTGTTCTGTTAGAGCCTTGTAAGTCCCTCCCCCAAGAAAACAGACAACCAAACAGCTGTCCCTTTGCTTTTGTAGCTCAGTACAGGACGTTCTTAGTGGCTAAGTTTGGTTTCTCACCCTCATGAGCAAACAGCCATCCCCATTCCAGGACTGAACCGCAACCAGTCACTTCACATCTGAGCCTGTTTCCTTACGGTGACACTCCGCGTCAGAAAGTTCACCCTAAGGGCGCCGTGAAATAACACGTGTTAAGACACACTGTGAACTGTGAAGTAGGACGTGAATGAGAGTCATCTTTCTCTGGCAACTGTGCAGATGTGATAACAGTATTTTTAGACAAATGTATCTGGAAATACGATTTGTTTCTGCCAGCTCAAAAGCAGGGCACAATGATAAGGGGGGTTCTTCTTTACCCTCCTCCTCATCTTCAGCCTCTAGTTTACGTCTGAGACATTAGATACAATAATTTTCACTTGCCTTGATGTCCATGAAATGGCCACTTCACGTACTGCAGCTCTTCTGGAATGGGGGACTCCCTGTGACGTTTCATTGTTGATGGCGAGTGCAGTGCCCCTCGGGAGACTCTTTGGTAAGTAATCCCTGGGGAGGGTTGAGAAATGAAGTGTTAGTTTGGCCCTAATCACTGTGGCTCAGTCGGTCCTGGTGACAGACAGTATACGGTCACATAACCCATAAGATAACGGGAGTGCCTTCCCTCTTCCATTTCTCTTACTCAACGTCCGGTGTGTGACATAAAACCCACTTTAGTCCGTGCTTTAAATATGTCAGTGACAAAACCTAGGAACATACAACAAGTGTGAAATCCAGCAATGTACCAGACTGACCCAGGAATATGGCCGCTTGGGACACCTGGGCTCTGGCCCTATTCCTTTGTGAAAAACCACTTTGGCTTTCTGCCACGAATGAATAGTGCATGGTTCATTTCTATGAGAGACGGTACTCATCCCCTACGCTTTCACCTTCACCACCAAAGGAAATATCTAGACATTTCTATCTTTGGCAGGTGACTTAACAGGCTTGTCTCATTCTCTAGTGGTTAATGGTTCTTCATGGCCCTGGTCCTAATCCCTTATTGCCTTCCTCGAACACTCACTTGTTTTTTCCAGCTAAACAATGGCTTTGCTTTCTAGTCAGTGGCTAAGGAATCCTTGAAACCCTTCCCATGTTCTTGCTCTTCTCCTAGGTTTTGTGTGGCGTCCACTGCCTTTTGGCACGTGTTCATTGAGTGGGATGCCCTCTAGCCTGCATTATTTAAATTATCCACTTGTGCTCTTTTCCTTTTAATTTTCCTTGTTTGTGCAGTTGAATTAATGACACTGAAATACGCATAGAGTGCAACTCCATGCTATTATTTGGGACCAGCCCACATGCTCTGCACACTGGTTCTGTTATCTCAGCTCCAACATCAGATTTCCGTTTCCATTCTGACCCAGGCAGGAACTAGAGAAGGCCAGGGCTCCATTCTGCTCCCCTGGCCATGCTTCTGGGGACCAGATTCTTGGCCCTTCCAGGCTTGGCTGATGTTCGTCAGGTTCTAAGCCTCTTGCTAACATACCTAAGCTTATGTCTGGTCTCCAATCTGCTCTTTTATTGCTGGTGTCACTTCAATTATTTGGCGGCATGTGCGTCTGGAACATTACATGGAAACTGAAAGGCACAGAAATCAATCCCGTATGTACAAGTAGATAAAACTCAGAGCTCATTTCACAAAGGATTTCTAAGCTATATTTTTAGAAACCCTGATTGTTTGTCGATCTCTTTCTCTATGTCTGAGAAAGAACATGGCAGAAGGCTTGAGAGGCCCCTGGGATCTCCATAGGTAATGCCACGAGGCATCTGTGACATCCCAGAAAGGAAACTTGCATGAATGGGTCCTTACTCATGTTCATGGCACATGTTCTATAGCTTTCATAAGATTCTCAGAGGAGTCAGGACCCCCCAATTATACACCATTGTTCTACAGAGGTTTCTTAGCCATCTGGGAATGCCCCACATCTAACTACCCCTGAAATCCCAGTAAAAACAAAAATGGGACTGTTGATTCACTTAAAAACAAAATTATTTAAAATGACATATTTTATTTTAGATTTCTATATTTTATATATAACTTTATATATCTGTATATTTTATACTTTACGTCTCTCTATATAATCCCATTATAGAGATAAAATATATACAATCCCATATATACATATGTGTTTTTATATTGTATATCATATACGAACCCCAAGTATCTATATACGAGTATATAAATAAAATAGAGCTGACATGTAGCCAGGCAGGGTCCCCTCTGCCTGTTTGGGTTCCGCTTTCATTTCTGGGGTGCTTCACGGGGCTGAGACACAGATGCCGTCTCCTGTGCAGCCCCCTGCTTACTGAACCTCTCCCTACACCTGTGTAAACGTGTTTATTGTTTCTTTGGGGAGAAGCTGCTGTAGGTTTGTACTGAATCCGTTATTTGTGCTTCTGCTCAAGAGACTATTTCCTCATATTACACACATATATTTTTGTTGCTGCTTTTAAGAAGAGAAACAGTTTCTTGTGACTTGAGGGGAGAAAAAAGGTAAAAAGATATTTCCCTGGATTATACCTTGAACAGGTGTCTCCTCTGTTGAGAATGTTCACTTCCTTCCAATGTTTACATGGAGTTTAGTATACCTTTTGAAGACAAAAAGAGAGAGAGACAATTTGAGTTAACTGTCAACCAAATGTCGTTTAACTGAGCTTTCATGTTTGTTTGTTTGGTTTTTTTTTTGGTTTTTTTTTAATATTTAAGTAATGACTTTGAGCTCTTATTTGTTTTCTATGTCTGGGGGGGTGGGGGATGGGGGAATGTGCTGTGTTGCCCATGATAATCGAGATCTGCTGGCTGTAAATAAGCAGGGCTGTGTCTGGGGAAATGCTTGAGGTCTGAAGCCACGGAAATCTAGAATGATGCCCAGCTAACAAGGTGGCTTAATACTTCTGAGTGTCCATCTTCATCTCTAACATTGGGAAAAATAATAACAACTGTTATGTAGGGTTGCTAATGAAATAATGGTTGCACGGTCCTGGCAGATGGTGGCGGTAATTTCTGTGAATTTCAGAAATAAGTGTTCAATACATGTACAGTAGTTAAATGGCAGTTGCATAGAAGAGACGTGGGTCCTCCTGCAACCTGTGACCACAGGAAATCCAGCTGCTGTGGAGAAGACAGCACCCTTGATTTGGCTTCTTAGCATAAGTTTCATCTCCTTTGTTTGTTGCATGCGCTCACTATCTACCCTGATTCACCAGCTTGACACGTTGTAGTGGGCATACATTTGAGAAATACATTAAACATATTCACCAAAGAGGCCAGTGTCTCAAGCTAATGTATAAAGAAGCTTCTGGTTGTCTCAAATGATAGATCCCTGTAACTATCCATCAAGGCTGGCACTCTACTTTTCATTTTCTTTTTTTTCTTTGGTGAAGCTGGAGATTGTAGCAAAAGATGTAAGACCTGTAGTTTTTATGACTCCTTAGAGAAAAATTCTACAACTGAATCGGTAGCTCAAGGTAAAGTCACTGAATTTATTAAATGGTGCACAAAGCTGTTAATGGCTCAGTCTCTTTGAAGTAATCTTTATAAACTGGAGAATTAATCAACTACCCATGTTTCTCCTTTTCTTCTTTATTTTCTCTCTTAGCTGGAAAGAGAGGCAAGTTTTCTTTGGCCTATGACAGAACGTTCCCCAACAGAAAAGACCCAGGGAAGGTCTGTCAGACTCTGACTCAGACGTAATCTAGCACGGTGGTCTGTTTTTGTGATTTCTTAATTTTTGTTTTAATTTTAAACTTTTTTCTTTGCAATAATTTTAGGGTTATAGAAAAGTTGCAGAGTCAGTACAGAAACTTTCCACATAACTTTCACCCCACCTTTCCTAATGCTAACATCATATATATAACCTTTATTTGTCAAAACTAAGAAATCCACCTTGGTACAATACTTTTAACTAAATGACAGTCTTTATTTTGCCAGTTTTTCTACTAGTGCCCCATCTTTGTTCCAGTATCCAATCGAGGATATCACACTGCCTCTAATTGTTATATCTCCTTCGTCTTCTCTGATCTGTGACAGTTTTTCAGTCTTTCCTTGTTTCCCAGGACCTTGACCATTCTGAAAGTTCTGGTGTGATATTTTGTAGAATGTCCCTCAATTTGGTTTCTTTGATGTTTTCTCATGATTAGACTGGGCTTAAGGGTTTGAGAGGAAAATACCACAGCAAAGTACCCTTCGATGGTACCACATCAGTGAACACATGATATCAACATGACTTATTACTGGTGAATTTAACCTTAATCATTTGGTGTCTGCCAGGTTTCTCCTCAGTCAAGTTACTGCCTTCTCCTTTCTATAAGGTAGCTTTTGGATGCAGGTAACCAAGTCCAGCCTCATAGGGGAATTAAGTACGACCTCTTCAGAAAGGGAGAATCTACATATATTATTTGGGATTCTTCTATGAGAAAGAGTTACCCCTTTTCCTCCATATATTCATTTATTGCATCAATTATTTATATCAGCGTGGATTCATGGATATTTGTTTTATTCTTTGGGTTATAATCCAGTATTATCGATAATGATTTTGTTGCTCAAATTGTTTTCGCTTTGGCCACTGGGAGTATTTTTAGCTTGGCTTGTATCCTTTTGATAAGCCCTGCCTTCTTTCTTTCTTCCTTCCTTCTTTCCTTCCTTCCTTCCTTCCTTCCTTCCTTCCTTCCTTCCTTCCTTCCTTCCTTCCTTCCTTCCTTGTTTTGTTTTGAGGGGGCAGAGGCATTTCCTTACTATTCAGCATTACACAATGTTTCTGGTTCATCTTGCATTTTCCTTCCCCAACAGTGGAATCAACCATTTCTCCAAAAAATTACAGTGCTGTTGGGTTTTTTTAAATACAAACTTTTTGGCCAGAAAACTTGGATTTTAGTACTAACTATGCTACAAGCTAGCTGACCAGCTGGGGCAAGTTTCGCAAACCCTTGAAGTCTCAGTTTCCACAGTCACAAAAGGTAGATGATACTAGCGCCTGTATCACAGGGTTGTGATGTGTACTGATCCAGGTAAAGGATCAAACCCAATCTCTTGAGGGTAAGTTCTCATTGCCTCACTTCCTTTGCTGGCAGAGGTGATGTGTGAGCTATCATTCCCTGAATGGCAGTGCTGCGAGAACTGCTGCAGGAAGGGAAGGCAAAGCTGTATCTGGAATATGTATTACTGGGAAAAAATACTGTTACTCTCTCCATGATAGAGGGCCCTAATGTAATGAATTTACTGCCAGGTTTTACTGGCAGGTTCCCCAAGGGCATGGTCCCATGTTGGGGACTCGATGTTGGTTTCTGCTATTGAGAAGTTGGGCTCTTAGCAGGGGCACTCGTCGCATGAGGCTGAGTGAGGGGGGTCCTTGTTTGTTGAGCCAGCTCTACTGTCAGAGTCACTTTGTTCATAGGCACTCTGAGCAAACACTAGTACCGATGGGAACCGAGACTGGCTGGCATTTACAGGACAGATAATCTTGTCTGACTGTCAATAGCCTCCTCCAGTATGGACACCTTCTGGGGGACATTTTCGACACTATGCATAACCTCACAGCTGCTACCACTTGGCTGGCTTGCCCCTCAAGGGAATGGTGCCATGTGGGCGGCCTTACTCCCCACACTCCAGGTCTGCCCAGTGATTGCCCTGTGGGCGTTTGCCAGGGCTTTCATAACACATCGCTCTCCGCCCCGGACACTACAGAGGTCCTTGGATTTGCAGGACCATAAGAACCAAACGGAGACCAGCCTCCAGGGGCACACCTTATGGGGAAGGGTGGACAGAGGATCTGTGAAGACAAACGGAGACCACGCAGCATGGAGGCTTCCCCTGACCACCCTGTCAAAAAAAACTCTCCCACCTCTCACAGTGACTCTTCTCCACACACCTAGTTTAATTCCATCATAGCACTTACAGTTATCAGAATGTATCTTGTCTATTTATTTACTTGTTAATGTCTGTCTCCCCTACTAGAATGTAAACTCCACGCGGGCAGACTGTCTCTGTCATTTCTGTATCCGCTGTGCACAGACTAAGGCACAGCACTCAATAAAGACTAGTTGCCTCCATGATTCACTGTAACGTCTCTTCTAGTTCTAATATTCTATCATTCACGTGTGTCAATAAGCATTCAGCAATTATGAGGTGTTCTTAGGATGGTCTATTTTATTTCAACTCATCCCATAGTCTGCAGAGCTCAGTAGTTCTACAAGGCTATCATTTTCTGTCAGTCTAGGAAATCTCTTTTAGTGAGACTGTGGTGAGAATAGCTAGGAACTTTGGAATCACGTGTACATCTGGGTAATGATGACCCAATAAGCATTCCTCAAATGCTTGCCCTGTTCTCTCTCTCTCTCTCTCTCTCTCTCTCTCTCTCTCTCTCTCATACACACACCCAGCATGGCATTTCTATTCACAGAATTCTAGGAGGGCACAAGCATGCCCCTTTGGCCTTGTGAGAATGGGCCTTTGTCACCAGGGACAGGACCTGGTCCCCGTCCAGTGCAGCCCTGGTCAATTCCTCAGCTGGAGATCAGGAACAGGGACACACTGTTGTGTCTGACCCTTGTGTCTGGGTTATCTTAACTCTCCAGTTCCCATGTCCACTTGACCCGTCAGTGTCACTGGGACAGCAACCAGTCGTCATCTGCTGAGTCGTTTGAGGTCCAGTCGACAGTGGATGTCCTCAAGCCTTCCCACCGGTTAGCAATGGAAGCAATTGTATACAAGACTGAGCTGCCCACAGGGTCACTGGCTGGGGGCCATTTGAAGGGGTAGTCTTTAGTTTCTGTTTTAACCGTAAAAAGACCAAATGCAATGCATGAATTTTTATTGTTTATGATATTTCGTTTAAAAAAAAAGCCTTATAACTTTTTAAAAACAATTGGGAACATCTGAATATGGATTCGGTATTGGATGATGGATGGTACTACGTAGAGACCTTCTAATACTTTAGGTGTGATAAATCATATTGTCATGTAGAAGAAAGCTCTTAGTGTGAAGTGGTGTTTAGGAAAAAAGTATCAGAAAAGTATGTTTAAATGTTTCAGGAAAAAAAAAAGATACACTAGGGGCCGGCCCGGTGGCTCAGGCGGTTGGTGCTCCATGCTCCTAACTCCGAAGGCTGACGGTTCGATTCCCACATGGGCCAGTGGGCTCTCAACCACAAGGTTGCCAGTTCTACTCCTCAAGTCCCACAAGGGATGGTGGGCTCTGCCCCCTGCAACTAAGATTGAACACGGCACCTTGAGCTGAGCTGCCTCCCAGATGGCTCAGTTGGTTGGAGCGTGTCCTCTCAACCACAAGGTTGCCGGTTCGACTCCCGCAAGGGATGGTGGGCTCTGCCCCCTGCAACTAAGATTGAACACGGCACCTTGAGCTGAGCTGCCTCCCAGATGGCTCAGTTGGTTGGAGCGTGTCCTCTCAACCACAAGGTTGCCGGTTCGACTCCCGCAAGGGATGGTGGGCTGCACCCCCTGCAACTAGCAATGGCAACTGGACCTGGAGCTGAGCTGCACCCTTCACAACTAAGATTTGACTTGGAAAAAAGTCCCAGAAGTACACACTGTTCCCCAATAAAGTCCTGTTCCTCTTCCCCAATAAATTTTTTTTTTAAAAAGATACACTAATATACAAATATGGATAAAGCAAATTTGACAAAATTATTGAAGCTAGGCTGTGGGTACCCAGGTTATCACTGACCTATTCTTTCAAATATTAATAGTTTGAGCATTTTCATATAAAGTTGGAAAAATCAAAAGCAGACTCAGACACGAGAATTCAAGCTCTGGCATTTACTACCATGTTTCCCCCAAAATAAGACCTAGCTCTTATTTTTAAATGTTAAATTTTTAAATTAGCTCTAATGTGTCTTTTGGAGCAAAAATTAATATAAGACCCGGTCTTATATTAAAAATTATTGTAAGACCAGGTCTTATATAAGACCAGGTATAATATAACATAACATAACATAACATAACATAACATAACATAACATAACATAACATAACATAACACCGGGTATAATAGAATACAATATAAGACCGGGCCTCATATTAATTTTTGCTCCAAAAGATGCATTAGAGCTGATTGTCCAGCTAGGTCTTACTTTCAGGGAAACAGGGTAGCTGTGTAATGCTAGGCAAATTACTTAAATTCTCTGTACCTTAGTTCTTTCCATTAATAACATAATGCTACCACCTTTGCTGTTTTTTAATGAGAAATAAGCTTTAATGTTCAACTCAGCAAGCAGTTTTCATAGAGCCCATTTTTTATTAATAGCTCTAACTTTTAACTCATATCTCCAATTTTGATTTATTGTTCCGACGCATTTTCTTCACACTTTATCTTGTTACAACTCACCCAAAACTTCTCTGGCATACAGATCCCTAAGCCCTTTCTGTGATCCATCTCTTTCTATTTGGTTCCTCCGATTCCTGATGAATGTCCAGCCATTGGAAATCGTGGACCTTTTTCTGTTAGTTGTCTCCTAGTCATGTCGGAAGATGCTAGAGTGGGCAGATGCTAATACTCATCCCTCATACTTTCTCCATCTCAGTGCACAAAAGGGAGCTAGGAATCAGAGCCAATTAAGAAAACCAGGCTCAGTGCAAAGTCTAACGTGGAGTCCCAACCTTGACTGCCTACTCTTGGCATAACCCAAAGAGCTCCCTTTCCTCTTCCAGTGCAGAAGGGGGTCTGGGGAAGCATGGCAGCCCTCTCTCACCTCCTGAAGGTTGGGAAACAAGTTGAAGAAATAATGGAAGAAACTGGAAGTCCCCATCTGCTCACTCTGCCCACTGCCAGAGAGAGGAAACTGGCTGCATTCAACAGCACACTGGCCCCTGGTCCCCACCACAAGTTATACTGAGGACATTTCACCCCAGGTTCGGGTCTCCAGAGTGCCTTGGCTACTCTGGCTCAATTTTTCCATTGTTGATGATAAGATGGCCACTGGAGGGGGTAAGGAGAAGCTCTGTGGGGGAGGAATTTCAGGACAACCAGGGAGTAAAGGAGATTACCACGGGGACAGAGGTGGAGAGCATGTTGGCCTAGTAGGGGAGGTGTAAGAACTGAGCAGGCAGAAAAAGAAAGAGGACAAGATGGTGATGAGTTACAGGGGGAGGAAAAGAGAGTGTGATGGAGCTGCTAGGACGGAATGGGGCAGCTTTTCCGCTGGTGGCTGAGCCCCAGGAGAAGCCAACGGTAAGGAGGGATGGATGATGGGACGGTGGCCTGCAGGGTGAGACAGCAGCCCAGCTGAGACGGCCTCTGCCTGCCGGTCCCAGGCCTCCTTTCCTCTTCCCTGCCCCCCGGCTGGCTGTGAAATGGAGATACGTGCATGAAGGACACGCAATGAGAAGACAAAAATTTGAGATACTGGGCACAATGATATATAATACGTTGATTTAGTGTTATTGTTGTTGTTGTTATTTTTCTTTACTCTATTGTCTGTTACTTCTTTTCCCGCCATCTCATTTTGGGAGTGCATACATTTAGGGACTATGGACTGCCCGCTCTACTAGGTATCCCCAGACATGCTACCCAGGAGAACCCTAAGAGTGAGACATCGCAGAAAAGGTGCTTGGCACCCTTCTGACTGCCTTGAAAACCAAGGCAATGAGCCAGTGAAATGACAAAAATTCTCTCTGTCCTCTGGCAATTTATAGCTTTAATATATTCCCATTCTTCGAAAAAAGAAAAGAGATTGATCTCTTTTCCCCAAATTCTCAACTAGGCGAGGGAGAGAACAGGAAAAAAAATTAAGTATTTCACATAGACAAAAAGTATCTTGTCAGTTCTCCGTTTATGCTTAGGATCTGAAGGAACAATGGAGCTAATCAAAAAGTAGGCGGGCCTATGAATAGTCTAAGCCCAGTGAACACTTTTGATTTGATTTGATCATTACGGACTGTCCCAGAAGAGGGTGGAGATCTAATTTCCTAACTTTTTGTGAGCTGGTTTATATGGATATTGGCTAGCTCAATGTCTAATCAAGTTTCTGTAAGATCTTGATTAGATATGTCACACTGACTGTATCCGATTTGGGCAAAAATGCCTAATAGACAAGGACAGGATAGAAAGGCTGGTGTTTAGAGTTGGCACTCGACCAAGGCTACCCACAAGTACATTTTTCTCTGTCATCTTGGGCACTGCCGCTTCATGTCTTGGACTCTGACCCTGCAAAAGTGGCCTCAGTGTACCCTTCACATACTTACTTCTGTGAACGCTTTGTGAACAAAGAACGAGCCGACCATTGCAAACTTCCTGGAAGCCGACACTGTGCGATCTACCTGTTAGTTACTGTTAAGTAACAATTTCTCCATATGATCTCTGGGGCAGCCCATGGCCAAGCTATCACAGGATATAATGTATGATCCTTTTGCTCTGACACCATATTACCTTCTCCTGTTCTGAAAACTCAGTTATCTTCAAAATACCTTTTCTTATTAAAATAAAATAAGAAAAGATCATTTGCCAAAGCTGCAGACTAGCAATGGCATAGCATTTGAAGTGGGACAAGATTGGGACCTTAAAAATGTTTATGTTTCTCCTTTCCAATCATCAACTACAGTTCTCATTCCCTCTTACAATGTCAAGGAGATACACAGACAAAATCCTGCTTAATATCAGTCAGTGTCGTGTTGATTTTTAGCAGGGGAGCTCCGTGGCGTGCTGCAGTCCTGTTCAATGATTCATCTAGGATTTGGAGACAGCAGTGTTGGCTCTGTCACTGATATTCTTGGTCATTAGAAGATGTCTCCCAGAGTTAATGCAAGTTAAAATATCTCTTTTTCAGAGAGCTAAAAAGGGGATCTGCAGACCCATTGGAAAATGGTCCTCTTGCCTTTTCAAATGCCCAGGAACTTTCAGAGACAAAGATGTTACACGTGGCCAGAGCTTAACGTGTTTCTTTTGAACCATCCTTCATGGTGGTAAATCTTTGTCCTTCAGTCTGGCTTTTTTGGGAAATAGCCTGAAGTCATTTAGAAAAAGTCTGGCATGAAATAAGGAGGGCAGTCATGCTGGTGGTGAGTACCTTATATCTGGTCAGAAGTAAAGCAAATAAATCAAGTAGAGAGCGTGGCTTCTTGTCACTATGCTTTCTTCCATCTTCTCTTCGTGGACCTGAGTGATGAGTTCCATAAATGTCGAGGGCAGGTCGGACAAGCAGCCATCTATCCAGCGGGCACATTATGAAGTGTATCATGGAAGCAAAGCTCACTGGATAGAGAGACGGCTTACCCTGCTAGAAAGAACATCAGTTTTATAGGCAGGCTGACCTGGGTTTAAATCTCAACAATCAACTGTGTGGTCCTAGAGAAATCATTTAAACTCCCTGAATTTCAGTTTCTCCACCTATATCATGAAGAGTTTTAACGCCTGTCTCAAAAGGTATTATGAGCGTTCAGTTAGATGATTACATGCTTAAGGGACCTGATATAGCGTCTGCCACAAAACAGGTTTTCATTCACGGGGGTGATGGTTATTCCTCTACCTCCAAGTCCCACTCGGTCAGTTCTGTCCTTGGAGAATAATTCCTGTGGCAGTTCCCTGTCGTCCGCGTCCCACACTGACACAGCACGTATCATCCTGTGCTACCATTTTCCGTCCATTTTCTTAGTCTCCCCTAGTAAGTAGTGACCTCCCGGAGAGTGGGAACCTGTTTTGTTCACATTTTTATCTCCGCTACCTATCTAAGTGCCTAGGTCATAGACGACTGATGGTGGAATAAATGAATGAACAGATAAATGAAAAACTGAAAACATCTCTACTTGCTGGGATAAAGACCTAAGCTGTAACAGCCAGGAGACCAAAAAATCCAGTGGCATATTTCTCTCTTTTGTACCTGTTTCCAGGTGAACTGCCTGCCAGTGGGGCAGCTCTCCTCCACGTTGTCACTTAGAGAAGAGTTTCTCGCCTGTATTTCTCCCCCTCCCCCGAGGGCATTATCTGTTTGGTGAACTCTACACCCCCTCCTGTGGCCACCGGTGAGTAGAAGAAAAGTCACACAGAAAAGGCATCACTGATAGGAGGCCCAGGCTTTGAAAGGTTCCATGTGATTGCTGCTGACCTGATACATTCCTAGTCACATGACACAGCTCACTGTAGGGAGGCTGGGAAATGTAGTGTAGTCTTGCGCCCTGATATACATCACAGGGAACCCCATTTCCCCAGCTTCCTTGTCTCCTGGCTTTGGATGAAGTTCGCATGGGTGGAAGACAGAAGCAGAAGCTGAGGCAGGATACCCCCCCCCCCCCCCGGCCCTGCTGCCTTTGCTGTGTGTCCTCCATTGCTCTTACCTCCCGCCAACAGCCCTTCTCTCCATGGTCTTGGCTCTCCCAAGACACAGCCATCGTGCTTCTGTCTTTTGCCTCCTTCCTTTGTCCCTTTAACCCCAGAGGTAAGGGCAGCTTCCAGATGCTGCTAATTTCTGGGTTATCGCACCCTCCCAGGTTTATCCCTCTGTTCTTTCATCCCTCGTAAAACCAACTCCCTGTAGGCAATTCCCTCTTGTTGAAAGACCTGGCGGGGATTCTGTTTTCCTGACTGGACCCTGACTGAAATGCATAAGAGCAGAATGGGTTTTTATGTATAATGATGTGTCTCTAACCCAGTCTACCCACCCTTCTGGCCACCAAATATCCATGTATATTCTTCTCACACGTAAAACACAATCACTATTGAGACAATCCAAAGTACAACCCAGTTTCTGAATTAGGCCCAAAGTTAAGGACGTCAGGCCATCCTTTAGCTCTTCATAGGTCAGTAACCTATCAACAAGAAGACAATTTATTTGCCCTTCCTCCCCCACCCTGTACACACACATTCAATATATAGCAATGAAGCCAGAATAGGACAACTGCAATAAAAACTCTCAAACGAAAAAGGGAAGGTTGGAGAACATAGAGCAGTCACTTCCAGAACAAAGAAAATCACGCAGGGCAGACCTTGTAACTTCTCACTGCCTGGCAGGTTAGACTCTGGCTGTGTTCTGTTGTAGAAACTCTTAACCATTTTCCTCTGCATCCTCTGGCCCCTGCCCTTGAGAGTTTCTTCCTCATGGTCCAGTGTTCTCTGGAGTCAGACCTCCCCTGGTAGTGACATAGCTTTTACATCCCACTTCTACTTGTGAGAATCTGGGGCAGTTGCCTACAGACCTGGAAGTTCCGGGCTTTTGCAAACCAGTGTTATCATTTCTTTGGCAGTACAATTCCACTGGCTTCTACTGAGTTCCATATGCCAGAAAGTTCCATATGCCACATGACACACAAGTCCTTTCCTCCATCCCTCAGCCTCAGTTTGATAGCTACACACGCTGAAGCCTTTTGAAACAACAGGCTGGGTTAAAAGGCAACATTTTCCATTTGATCCTTAGTGACAGATACCTTTGTTTGACTAGGAGGCCTTACCAGGTCTTTGCAAAAGGTTTTGAAACAGAGACCTCTCTAGCTATCTGGGGCACAAGTAGGATGGTCATATAATTTATCTTTCAAACGGAGACGCATTTGAGCGTGTAAACAGGGCTGTGCCAAGGACTGGCTCGAGGAAACCCGGTCTAGAAGCAGTTACCTTTTCCAACACTTTGAATACCCTAATCCCTGCACGCTCGCTTCCCTTCCCGCTTTGCTTGCCCACTGGCTAATCCTTACTGGAGCCCAGTTTTTCTTGAAATATCTTCTGAGGAGCAGCCAACACAAACTAATCCCCTAGCTCTTTATAATCCCTTCCTCTTGAGTTACTGGCTTGGTAGGTATGTGGCCTCACTTCCACGTTATAGATGATAACATCTTTATTAAATATATTCCTGGGCATAAAAAAAGTCAACTTTGCAACCTGAAAATCCACTGCTGTTATCAGTCAACATTCAGTGCAAGAAACAAACATCCTGTCAGGTGTTTTAAGCAGAATGGAATCCAATCAGGGGCATGAGTGCTTATGAAATTATTGGACAGGCTAAAAGTACAGGAGCTAAGGAGCTGCAGTTCAGCTATAAAATCCGGCCACAGCAGCTGTCATCAGGGGTTCCCTGCTACTGCCAATGTCGCAGCAGCCCAAGTCCACAGGGCTGATGATTAGATACTGGAATGTGGAATCTGGCTGCTACAAAAACCCTTATTTGCTGGAGCCCAACTGTCAGCTACCCCACCACAGAGGGTGATGTCTCTTCTGTCCCCTCTCCACATCTCCTGCAAGAAATCTCCGAGGCAACAAGCACCTCAGTGACATCCAGAACCCTCAAGGCAAGGAGTCTGGGAAATAAGTACACAGAGCAAACACCAAGATGGGAGTAGGTGAGATTAGATGTATAAGAGATTTACTAGGGAAATTGTCTCTGAGCGGCAACGGGGAAAAAGCACAAGGGTGCAGGTAGAGCCTTCAGACTCCAAGGCAGATCAGATGATACCTGTACAAGGAGAGAAGGGAGGAAGGATTGGGTAGGAAAGGCTCACACTGCAGGTCTAAGGAAGTCTTGGCCAGGCCGATGGGGAGAGTCCTCAGCAGTAGCTGTCTGTTCAAGGAACCCCACATGGGTGGCCAGGCCCTGGGACCCCTGGTGTGCTTAGTCACTGGCTGCCAACCACGGGGGTAGTGTGGTCTTGGCACACATGCGGTAGATGCAAATGGGGGGGTCGGGAGCTGTCCAGCAGCCATGCTCCCTGCAGCCTAAGCAGCACCCCTCCCCGGACTCCCCGCAAGGGGGTAGAAACGGTGCCAACCACCAATACCTCGCACGGCATCCTTACTGGGTGTTCCTTCAATTATGCCCTCCCCACCCCCCAACTGTCCCTCTGAAATCACTTGTGTTACTAAAATCAAGAAATAACCATTTGGCTCTTGTTTTTGTCTTATCCAAACGTTTAGGGGGAAAAAATCCATCAAAAGCATTATGTAAAAATAAAACTATTTTAATAAAAAAATCCTTTAATCTGATTAAAGAAGGCACAAAATGTCAACTTAGATGAATACACTGGGTAACCTTTCTAGTTCCTGTAAAATTCTTGGCATACCAGCACAGATGGAGCGGCCTCACACTCTGAGTTTTGCTGTAATGCTTTTTGTAAGAGGACTTTTCATATACATATAAAAGTGCAGTAAGTATAATATTAGCTAGTACTTATTAGTATTTATTATGTACTAATAATTTATCAAGTACTTCACATACAGTAACAGATTTAGTTGGTGTCATGGCCATCATGCTCATTTCACAGAGGGGAAACTGAGGAAGGCTATGCAGCACACCCGACAGATGAGCAAACTAAGACTCAGAGAGACGAAGTCCCGTAGTTACAGTGAGCCACAGACCCAGGACCCACGCTCAGGTCTGTCTCACCCGCAAGCCCCTTCTCTTTACCCCTGCACCCCTGAGGGTCACTTCCATCACCCCAGCACTGCAAGGAGGGATTCTCCCTAGAGCCATCAGAGGGAACGTAGCCCTGCTGACAACTTGATTTCAGATTTCTATTCCCCAAAACTGTGACATAATAAACATTTTTTGTTTTAAGCCATCCAGGTCTTGGTACTTCATTAGGGCAGCCCTAGGCAGCTAATATAATCACTATTTATACGCGCGTGTGGTCATTACATGTCAGGCACTGTACTAGTCTACAGAACCAAAAATAAGACACAGAATTTACAATCAGGTTCTGACGACAGATGTTTAATCCACAATTACACAAATACATATTTATGGTTGTGATACACATGAGGGGTTCCCTAGCATGGAGAACCCGAGCTATGGCCTTTTCTGGGGGTCAGGAGAGATTGAAAAAAAGGAGCTTTAAATCTGACACTAAAAGGGTCTCAGGATTTGGGGAGAGGGCTTTGATGAGCATGAACAAATATTCTAGCTAGAAGAAACAGCTTGTGAGGTCATGAATGTAATAACAAAAAGAAGGAGGCATAGGGAGAGGAGAAAGCTTGGAGCCTGATTATACGAATAAATGTCCGTCTTCTAATTCCAAGTTCTTTGTCCAATTCCCACCTCCCACCCCACTGGTCCCAAGGATCTGTACCATGAAGGACCAGTCTTAGCCAGCAGAGTTGATAACTTGTACCACTTAGTTAGGTTTGGATTTGGCCACTCAGAGGCCACCAATATCCTGCTTTGTTCAGGTCTCAGTTTTAGGAGCACCGCTGGGAAGGCTGATTGCCGCTTGCTTTGGGCTTAGCTGCCATTTACCCCAACTCAAGGGTGTCGAGACTGTTTCCTTAGTTTCAGTCAAACAGTCTGTAACGTCAGCTGTAAGGATCTTTTTCCAGTGTCTTAGACTTCATACTCTGAGCTCTGCTGTACGAGTAAGGGAGTGCCCTGGTACAGTACAAAAGGAAGTGATTGATAATCCCCATCACCGCAGACATGGAACCATCAGGGCGCATATACAGGCCCTGAGGTTGTATACACTGGGCTTCAAGTCTCAGTTCTTTCCCTTTCACCCTAACCTTCCCCTTGGGCTTTTCATGGGCAAGATGGAGAGTAAAAGAATAGTGTATACGCTTCAATTTAAAATCCTTGTGAGGATTAAATAAAAACCACGTGCAGAGTCCCTGACCCTCAGTAAGCACTCACCTGATGTTAAATAGTGTTAATACTATTATTAGCGTTAATTAAAGACTGCTACAGTAGGGGCACGCTTTTAGACTTTTAGGTGACTAAGTACGTTCCCATATTCCTCGTAATCAAGACCAAGCACGGGTAAGTGATTAGTGGCTGTGTGGTTAATTAACTGTCTTCAGTAAAAAGGAACCTCGGAGAACTGTGCACTTAAACAGCTGATTGCAATACAATCAGCTCTATTACACAGAGGCTCTCATTGGAGGCCCTCTGCTTTCCGCGCAGAAAAAACAGAAGTTAGAGAGCAAAAAGATCACCACTCCCCTCCTTTTTAATTAGAAAGCACTAAGATGATGAAAATGGGCAATAAGACTCTGCAGTCGTTAAGTGTAATTCGAGTAACGCGAGCCCGGGGACCGTCTCCATCATTATTCCTCCCCATAGCGGAGCGCGATCAAGAAGGAGCAGGTCAGTGAGGGGTCATGCCGGAGTGACATCTCGGCTCGGCCACCTCCTGACGGTGGGACACTGTCGGGCACTCAACCTTTACTGCTCCTCAGTTTCCTCACTGGTCAAAAGGACGGAAATAAAAGCTGCCTCTCAGCGCAGCAGTGAGAATAAAAGGGGGTAATGTGATGGGTGGGGGTAGTGGCCACTCTGTGCTGAGATTTAACACGTCCCGCATGTGGTCGGCGCCCCAGGCACATCCACCTTTGGTGTGATTTGGGGGAAATCGAAGCATCCAGCCCAGATTCTTTCCTTTGTGAGATCATGGGTCAGAAGAGTTTGGGAGGGGGTGTCAGATGACACCTGCCTCGTTTTCTGAATCCAAGGTTAAATCTTCAAAGTCAAGGAGGTTGTGTGAAATCAGGAACAAGAATGTGTGGAGAGGGGGTAATGCCGCTGCTTTGAATATTTGAGGTCTTAAGATAGAGTCTATGCAATAGGGTTGCTGTCCTGGAGACACAGTCCACTGACAGCCACGCAATAAATAAAGGACTAGAATGCAATACGGTAACTGCTATAATAAAGAAGCACAAAGAAAAGAGCCTGCCATACTGCTTAGGAGGATTAAAGAAAGATTTTCCTAAGAGATACTGGATGAGCAGGAGCTTAAAGGATGAGGAGGGGTTTACCAGTTGGACAAGACGGGAAGGCTTCAGAAATGGCGGTCGTTATGTTCGTGGATGGGAAAGCACCACTGAGAAGCGAACAAATGTGTCAGTAATAGCAGTGCGTCTCCTTGCAGAAAGCCGTTGTCAGTTCCTGACTTCCAACGGTTTTGAGGACTGTTAGGATGATTTCACACCAAGGTTCGTGTTTATACGCTCCATCGTGCAGCTCAGCTCCCTTCTCCTCTCCATTCCCCACCTGGAATCTGAAGGGCCCTCATGGAAAGAGAGAGAAATGTCAGGTAGTCACGTCACAATAGAGGCGGTGTCACAGGTCCGGTCACTGCGGCGTGCAGAACCACAACAGGGAATCCCATCTGGTGTCCCTTTGGCCACCAGTGTGGAGCAGTAGCTACCATTTGACCTCTAATCCCACAGGGGTAAAACACCTCTACTTCCAACGGGAAGCATTACTACCCCACTATGATGGCACATGCCTTCTGGTAGGAAACCTGCAGCTTTGATCATCACACAACTGGTCACGGACCACGTTTTATCTCCCAGCGTGTTTTCCTCCGGCCCTTACAGCTGCCCCCCACACTGGCCACAATCACCCTGCCGCCAGGCATTCCCGCATGTGCTGTCAGATGGCGTGAGCCCACTGAATGCAGACCAACCTCTCACAGGCACATCTGTGAACTTAATTTGCCTTTTATGCCCTGCTTGCTATTGGGGTAACAACTGTGCCCACATCACAGGATTGCTGGGAGGACAAAAGGAGTGAATATACACGTAAAGTGTTTAGAAGACTGCCTGGCTTATCTGATGAAGACTCCAGAAACTCAGGTGTTAAAACTCTCCTCATCCTCATCGTTTTTTGTCCTCTGGCTGGCTGAGAAGAATTGAATAACACTGAGCAAAGCGGTGAGTAACTACAAAAAAGATAGGAAAGAACATAAACTCCTGAAATATAGTTTGTCTAGTGAGACAAAGGGCTAATTAGCACTTCAGAGAATAGATTGTGATGCCATTGTGCTATTGGAAACGGTGGTCTGTCTTCTCTCTCTTGCCCTTCCCCAAATGCACTGTACTTGCACAAGTGCTAAGAGACCCAATGCTCTGTGATCATAAATTATCACGGCATCAGTAATGGCTCTAACCCAGAAAGAAACCAGCAATGTGAAAACTAGTATTAAATAAGGGCCGGGGTATGAAGGTAAGGAAGGAAAGAAGCTGCAAACTGTATCAAAATAATGGGTTTAACCAAAAGGGAAACCACATGATGAGAAAGATTATAGTGGTGCAGAAGTTGAACTGTATAAAAAAAGAAAAAGACAGAAAGAGAGTTTCACTGACAGTGAGGCAAAGGATTTGCTGATATGGAAGAAGCCGGAAAAAGCAGTAGAAGTGTTTCACTGAAAACCACAATTTTCAGTCATTTGGGGGTGTGTTAAGGAAGAGGGGGCCACAGATTTCCTAGGACTCAAACAGGGAGGAACGAGGAGCAAAGTTCAGGCAAACAGACAGCGGCGTGGAGGAGACCAAACTGGAGGCAGCAGTCAACCCACTAACGAGGTTTAAAAGTGAGGGGCTGGGAGAAAAATTAGCATAGAAAAGCCAGCC
Source organism: Rhinolophus sinicus (assembly GCF_036562045.2). Taxonomy (NCBI): domain Eukaryota; kingdom Metazoa; phylum Chordata; class Mammalia; order Chiroptera; family Rhinolophidae; genus Rhinolophus; species Rhinolophus sinicus. The sequence continues at coordinate 9,369,521 of NC_133762.1, forward strand.
CTGAAAAATCAAAGACAATGGTATACCAGAGACGAAGAAAGATGGCTTTAGGAGCTGATGAAAGGAAAAAGTGTGCCGCAGGAAGGAGGAGCTCTCAGAGTAGTGTCATGAAAAGAACTCCCTGAGAAATAATGGTGCCATTCAACCGTACGGATGGGGGCCTGTGACGGGCCGTATGCTGGATATGTGCTGGACTCGGAGACATTAAACAACATGGCACCAACCACCGTAACCCTAACTGGTCGTGCAGTGTCTGGCACCCCTAGCGACGCACAGCAGAAAGTGTCAGCTTCTCCATTGGTTTTGCAGAAGACAGTTTATTTTACTCTCCCAACAGCCCCTGGGGGGCTAGAGGGCCGATATTATTGTTTTAATTTCACACCCCGGGACGTGCAAGCCCAGGGTGAGAGAGTCAGTGGCCCATTTGGCACAGAAGCCAGGTGCACAGTAGGACTGGGGACCCCGCCTCCTGACTCCTGCTCCCAAACCTGTGCCAGAAGCTGCCCCGTAACTGGTTATCAGTTGTGTTGATGGGACCCAGGGCATTTCCTATGATGCTTATAAATCCATATTTCCATTTTTTTTCTTGCTTCTAGGACATTATTCCTCTAAGAAGCTTGAGGCATTTTACACATTTTAAATTCTGAGTCATTCAGTCCTTCTTGGGAGATACAGAATGACGTATAATTCCCAAGTGGTAGTGCAGAATGGAAAAACAGAAAGCTATCAGTTCAGATTCCTTATTTAAAAAAAAACAAAAACACCCTCTGACCTCCCAGTAGGCAAGTAAATGTGAATCAGTGATGAAATGAGGTTAGAACTAATAATGAAGCCCGAACATACTGAGAGAATCCCAAGGAAGAACTCAAATATTTGTATGCAAAGCCATTTGTCCAAAGGGTCTCAAGGCCAAGAACAGGAAAGTGAGGCCTGACGACACGGAAAAGTCAAATAAACAAGATCGGAATAATGTCGAGGTTGGACGCAGTCCTGGAAAATCTGTCTTCACAACATGGCCAGTTTCTTTTTTTTTTTTTTTTTTTCCCTTCTTTGTATAATTGCATTTTTCATGCCACGGGGTATAAATTAATTGATTTGGTTTGTCAGAAACTCATATTTTCAGGGCACGCTGGTTGTAACTTGCCTTCCTAAATTGATGTGTTTGTTTTCACAGGTTTGGTCTGTACTTTCTAAGAAGAACTAGATCTATTTCAGAAGAGGAAGTAACATGTACATAAATGTAAAATGGCTTCTCTTTCTAAAAATTCCTCTCTCTGACTGATTTCATGATTTCTGCAGCAATCTGGACCGTTCCTTCTCATCCCCTCCTCCACTCGACAGCTCTCCTTCAGGGCCCTGGATGGCTGCCTTGCTTCCCGCCTCGCATGTGCAGGAGGGTCTCCAGTGCCACCCGCTGCCATCCACTCTCCACACGGCCAGGAGGGAGACGGTTTTACGTGCAGCTCTGACCACGTCATTTCTTTCTTTAAAATATCTCAGTGGCTCCTCACTGTCTTCATGCTAATGCTCAGGTCCCTGAGTTTGATGCACAGGGTCCTTCAATTTCTCACACTGCCCTTATCGCCAGGCCTGCCTGTGTGCTTCCTCGTGCTAGGACATGGCAGGTTGTCTGAGCGGGACACTCGTTCCTCCGTTTTCTTAGTCCTGTGAGCTCCTACACACCCCTGTATCAGACACACCGCCTATTTGTTTCTCACTTCTCTCTCTCACCCTTACACTAAATGTTAATTTTCTATTTCCTTGCCTATTGCTTTTACTAGAGCACTACTAGGCAATATAACATGCACCACAGAAGTAATTTTAAATTACCTAGTAGCCACGTTTTTAAAGTAAAAATAAAACCCCATGTAATTAATTTTAACACATTTTAGTTACCCCAAAACATTCAAAGTATCATCATTTCACCATGGAATACATATAACATTATTAATGGGATATTTTACATCCTTCTTTATATACTAAGTCTTAGAAATCCAGTGTATCTTTTATACTAATCATCTCAATTTGGATGCTAAATTTTCATCAGAAATACTTGATCTCCGCTTATATAGCATAAGAGTTCCAAAAGAAGACTCACGTTCTCAAGTGTTTCCAAGCATACTTAAAAGTTTCCTGGTACTGGAAGTGAGTATTAGTTTTTAAATGAAAGCTCACTGAAATGAAGGACAGTTCCCAAATTCAGTCCCTCAGTTGCATTTCAGGGGTTCAATATCCACAGGTGGGCAGGGGCTGAGAATTGGGCAGCGCCGTTCCACGCAGTAAGGTCCTTCCAGTTGCACAACTCCGGGGGCACCCCCTCACTGCATTTTGTCCTGTAAGGGGACAGCCTGAGGGCACAGACAATGTCTCTCTCACCCTCACGCCCCCAGAACCCAGGATAGAGTCTGGCACACAGCAGGTGTTCAATACAAGTTTGCATAAAGGGATAGTTGGGAATGTGGGTTCGTGGTGAGGGCAAAAGAAGTAAGTGTAAGCTGGATGCTCTTCAGTTTTCACTGAAACTGTGTGAGGATAAAGAAGCTCCCATGCTCAGCGAGATCAGTCAGACAGAAAAAGCAGAGAACCATAGTCTTTCACTGACATGTGGTATATAAACCAAAAGCAACAAAAGAAAATGACAAACAATTGAATGAACAAAAACTCTTAGACATAGACAATAGTTTACAGGTTACCAGAGGGTAAGGGTGGAGCGGGGCTCTAGAAGAGGGTAAACAGCAGAAGTAGTTGGCTCGAGTTAAGGGCCACGATGTAAGGAAAATACCCATCTCCAAGTACTAGAATAAGCTTCACTGGGGAAAGGTGCTCTAGGAACCCAGCCTGATGGAGGGCACAGAGTATCTAGGTCTTCCAAATCACGCTGCGGTCCTGTGGCATAAAGCATGACATGGGCAATGTCTTTGTGTGTGGGATGAGGCACATATAATTGGGTCCATGTTCCTTAGAAATGTTCACAGTGTGACTTCACTGTAACTTAACACTTCTGGTGTGTTACCCTCAGTAGACTAGGAGCTCCCTGAGGGAACGGGGGTCCAGCACACATAGGTCTCAGTATTTGAACTGAACCCAAAGAGGTCCCTTATGGCCTGTTCATTCTTAAACATCAGTGGCCTTTCCCATAATCTGCCTTTGACAGCCCAAGCCTTTTCAATGCCGGTGACAGTCCTCACCCTCTATGTAGCCATTCACTCGCCATTTTAACAGCGATGTTTCAGGCATCTCATCTGTGCCAGGCACTTGGAAGACCACGATGCACGAGACAGACGGGCCTTGCGTTCGGGGCACTTCCATCCTAGCAGGGCCTCCAGAGCGCACTGGACACAGGGCTGAGTGGTTACAGCCGTGGTCCACTCCTCCACATACGTGCACAAGGCACAAGGCACCGTGCCGTGAGCACCAGAGTAAGACCAAGCGAATCTGGGAGCTCACCAAAGGCTTATTTTGGGCAGTGACATTTCAGCTCAGGCTAAAGGGTGAGCAGAAGTCAGCCTGGAGCGACGGGCAGGGGAAGGAGTGCCGGGGACCTGGACTTGTGGCGGGGGTGGGGGACGTGCCCAAAGGCAGGGAGGCGGGAAGGGGAACGCTCAGGCAGAGCCATGCTCAGGTGTTTGGATTGCGATCGAGGGCAGAGGTGAGTCATTGAGCGCTTGTAAACAAGACAGAGGCACGATCAGACTTACATTTTGAAAAGCAGTGCAGTGCACCTACATTGAATGGGCTCCGAGGGGAGCGGGGAGGCTAATCAAGGCGATGACGGTGGCTTGAGAGGGAGTGAATTTTAGAGACGTTCAGGGGTGCAGTGGTGGGCATTTGGAACCTGAGTGGATCTGGAAAGCAAGGATATGAAGACAGCCACGTAGCATGGCCATGTCTGGGACCATTTTCCTCCGAGCAACTGTGAACTTCCAACTCAGAACTTGCCATGGATGTGGAGACAACACAAATCACCACCATAGTAACAAGTACACACTGCTGCACACAAAGAGAATTCTTCGACGCTCGATACACCTCAGCTTCAGGAGAACAGGGTGTCTGCAAAGCTGAAATTAACACAGGGCTGGGACAGTGATCACAACAGCACCGGGGGCGCAGGAAGGCCCTTTGCATGGGCGCAGGCTCTATTCCGGCACGAATGGAGGCGAGGCGGCTACATTTTTGCTCAGTGACAGACAAGACAATTTTGCAGCACCAGTTAGAGTCAGGAGTCAGCTGGAGAACGGCAAGCTTTCAGTTCCAATTTTTCATTTGTCTCTTCGCTTAAGAAATGATTCAGCTCTTGTCTCTCTTCAGTATCACATGCCATTATGAAAGTTGAGAGAGGAGCAAGAATGAAATTCTACTTGATGTCACTGGGAAGCATAACCTTTACCACCTACCATATACAACTTGCCCAGAAAAACGCCACGCAGGTTCTAAAAGTTGCTACTCTAACACTCTGTAGCGATGGTGAGAGGAGCCATCTAGAACACGATAAATATGAAGTTTGATAGCTACATCTTATTCCAAACACTGCATTGCTACGTGTCTCAAATCACATAATACACATATTAATTCAACCAGTATTTACTGAACAAATTCTATGTAAGTGAAACGTATGAAACAATGCATAGCATGTATGAGTAAAGCTTCCAAAGGGGGAAAATTGGTACGAACGACACTACAGGAATTCAGCTAGAGCTGGCCAGGGAAAGGAAAAGGAAAAGGAAAATAAAGATACAGTAACTCTTGGATTCTTTGTTAAACCAGTGATGGCAGCGTGGGAAAGGCTCCAGAGGAAAACGCTCCAGTCCTAATGGGGAGGTGCCGGAAACCTCTCCCTTAGCGTCTGCCTCTGAGAGCTGCTAACCATAACTGAACTGTCCTGAGACCCTGAAAGCTCCCTTCCATTCCTGGGAATCAGTAAATTTTACTCTGAGATTTGTCTTGTTCACATATGACACATTGGGGCTCACACGTTGCCGGGAATCTGCCTCAATGAAAGGCACAATTGTTTTGGGGGCTGGCTGAAAGCCCCCAAGGGAAGGATCTGGCAAAGACATCACAATGTATGTGTGTGTGTGTGTGTGTGTGTGTGTGTGTAATCACAATGTTTAACGTACAGAGACAAGGTATTGCTTCTATTTGGAACAAAACACAACTTCCTCTGGACATTGCTGAGAAACGATGATTTCAACATAACGTCTTCCCAAACTGTTTGCCAAAAGGCACATGATAAAAGGATGTTGACAGAGGCACCGAAAAATTCTGTCATTCCTTTTTTGGTAAAGACAATGAAGATTGAACTGGTCCCTCCTGGGCTGCTCAAGCCCCCCGGAGTGCCCTGGGGTGACCTACCTCCTTCTGGGGTGGAGATGCAGCCTGGGGAAGTCACTTCTGGGAGGTGGAGTCCTGTGAGAAACCCCAGTGATTATCTCTTAGAGCACATTTCCAAAATGAGTCAGAGGAAAGCATTCCCAGTTTCTCCATTGCTCTGCAGGATTTTGGAATCAACTTTACTTCATCTGCTCTAGATGCCCAAACACCAAGACGGACTTTCATGACAACGTGTTCCGTGAACCTCTCATGGGAGGCGGCTGCTTTCTGTGATCCAAAAATCGGGGGGGAAAAAAATCAAAACAAAACCTAGTATTTCAGGAGCTATATGTAGGCCAGGACTTAGCTTTCATAGGCCCATCTGCCTCCAGGACTGAATCTTATCTGATCATTTCCATGGCAACGGCTGTGGGATTAGAATAGGATGAAGGTTTAGGAAGAGTTGCTGGAATTCATTCCTAGACAAGTGAGGATTATTTAACTACACACTTGGGTTGCCATGGAAATGCAAATTTACAAATCAGGCAGGATTTTTGCAGCTCAGTAGCACAGTATTACATTCTTAGGGCTGCTTCAAACCCCCCAGTTCTATTTCCTCTCCCATCAGGGGGTGAAATACCCCACCAGACACAATTTAATTACTCCCCAGGTACTTTCTCTTTTCATTTTTAAAATAGAAATGTGGATAGACTAAGACCACGCCCCAAACAACTGTTCTTAAAATGCTTGTCTATTTGATTTTTCTGCTCTGTAAAATGGGAATAGATTCAGTCTCTATATCATTGGGTTGGTTTCAGAAGTGAATGAGCTAATCCTTAAGCGCTTGGGAGAGTGTGTAAGCGTTGTGAACACCTAACACAGGTGAAGCCACTGTCATTCTTACTTCATACTGTTCAGAGCAGAACAGTGTCAGCCTTGCAGCGAGCTGAGGAGAAAACCCCGTCACAAGCTTGCAGACCTGTTTGGCCTGTGGGATATTTGAACCCTCAGGCTGGCACGGCAGCAAGGAGCTGTCACTGAGGAGAGGAGTGGCCATCCCTGCCCTGGGTGAGGGGTGAGGTCGCCTGCAAGCACAGTCTCCGTGCCTGCTGCCTGCAGGCACCTGAGGTCATGACCTAAACCAACACCCTCATTTTGTAGCTGAGGAAGTGCATATCCAGAAAAATTAAGTGCTGCCCCCACCCAGGAACCAACCCCTCGCCCCACTTATCGGTGTCAGAACTGAGCCTCAAACCTGCATTTTGAGAATGGAGGCCAGAATTTAATCTGATCAAAGGCTTCAGAACAAAGAGTATTTTCTTTTCATCCAGTGTCACTTCTGGGCCACTTATGTTAAAGCAATACCCAAACCCTATTTTAACAGGGGCTGGGAATCTGACCCCAGAAGAAGGTAATGTGATGAAAGGTTCTGGAATCAGGGCCTCTTCCAATAGCAAAGAGTGTCCTACGACGAGGTGTGATCGGATAGTATGAATGAGGTCAACCTTAGGCAGGCTTGGATTTTTATATTTCTATTCAGTCCTTTCTTAAGACTGACAACCCTACATCACAGCTGAAATCACATCCAATTTAGTTGTATCAGAGTAGCTTCAAGAAAAGCAAAAATGCCCACAGTGTTATTCTAGTCACGTTTTTATTGGTTCCCTACAAATTCAAAAAGTAGCCATTCAGGATATGCCCACCCCCGTCCACCTCTTGCCACTCTCATCCCCACCAGCCACTTAAGTTGATATGGTGACAGAAGCTGGCGGAAGTTGTGATGCAAAGGGAGAACTAGGACCGTAATCAGAGAACCAGAAAGGCAGAGCATGAGCTGACACGGCCCTTTCTTGCAGAGGACGATAATAGGTTATTTGCATATTGATTACATCTCTGATGCAAGGCCTGGAGGCCTGGCTGTCAAGAACTGCAGGGAACAGAGTAGAGCAGGCACCTTCCTATGAGGAGGGTAGAGTGCTGGAACAAAACTCGTCCTAACAGCCTCAGGACAGCGTTTCCGCCTGGGCCGTACTTGCGTATGGTCAGGGCGTTGGGCTGAGAGAGGATGCAACTTGTCTGAGGCCAATTGAGCTTTTAAAACACACATGGGCTCTCATATCCCCGAAGGTTGGGACCGTATGTGGGGCACTATTTTTCAGGGCCATCGAGTCACATTTGTCAACATCCAAAGGCACATGACTTGTAACCCATGCACACCTCCTAGTAATTATCCCACACCAACACACGAAGATGTTTATTCTCGTGTTGCTTGTAATAGCAAAACATATCAAATAAGAACCACCCACATCTGCAGACAACTTCAATACCTCTTAATAGGGAACTGATTATATAAATATGGCATAAATATTCAATGAACACTATGCTGCTGTGAAGTAGATATGACTGGCCTAACATGAAAAGATTCCCCAAAATACACCACGAAATAAGACAAACAAGACGCAGAATAGAGTGTGTTCCAATTTGTGTAAAAATATAGGCACCATATGGATACAGGCTATGAATGCGCAAACAATTTCTAAAGGAGCCCGTAAGAAACTGTTGACAGCAGTTACATCTGAGAGTAGGACAGTGGTTTGTAGAGAAGTGGAAGCATTTATTCCTCATTTTCTACTTTTCGGTACTCAATGTAATTCTTAAACTGTGCACGTGTATTCCTTCTTCATAAAAAGCTGTCTATTCGAAAATAATGGGAGGGATTGTACTGGGACAGCAGACCAACAAAAGGTGGGAAAGTAAAAAGAGATAAAAGAAGAAAGAGAAACAAAGAACTCCTTTAATTGGCAGGAGTGAAATGATCTTTATAGGATCTTTGCAAAACAAATTTTTTTAACAGCTTGGTTGACATATCATTTACATACGGTAAAATTCTATGCCATTTAAAATATAGAATTGCATGGTTTTTAAGCATATTTCTAGAATTATGCAATCATCACCATAATCTAACTTTAGAACATTTCATCACCTCAACAGAAACCTCTCAGCCATTAGCACTCACAACTCACTTCCCACCGTCTGCATCTACGTCCATGGGCAAACACGAATTTGCTGCCTGTTTCTATAGATTTACCAGTTCTGGACATTTCGTATCAATGGAATCTTACAGTATAAGGTCTTCTGTGACTAGTCTCTTGCACTTTTCGTAAGGTCTGCAAACATGAGATCTACTTTCTGATTATCCCAAAGTGTGTACCTGTGGCCCACGAGCCCTAGAAAATACTCCACTGAAAAGGAAGAGAATGCTTGTATGATCAAATAATGTTGGGAAACGCTGCATGCTCTGTACATACCATGCAGACGGAAGACTCTGAGATGTCCCACTGCAAAGAAGCCTGCTCAGCTTGGCTGAGGTCAGCAGTTCCAGTTGTATTAAGATGAAGAGCCCCTCCTGTGCTGAGGGCAGACAGATGACCCAGACAAGAGATTCAAGCAGATTGCAGCGACGGAAATTTAGAAAAGGGAGGTAAACCCACTGGTCACGCAAAAGGTTTATTTCATTTCAAAATTTTCCAAAAGAAGTCAAGTTTGAAAGATACTGTGGACCGTTGGCTGCCACCCACTATTCCTAACCTAAACATTCCTCTGTTTAATAAACAGAGCGTCTCCTCCCTGAATACAGCCTGTGGAGCTTCAGATGGTATTCTATCATCGTCTTCACAAAGATGGTTCCTAGACAAATGCTGGAAGGTTTTTGTGGAAGCCAAGCCAAGCCTTTTGCATCCCTCGGATGAACAAACTGTGGGTGGGTGCCCCTGGGCAATCCTGTGGCAGAGAAACCCATTAAAATGCCAGTTAGCTTGTCTCTTGGCTGAGGTGTTCCAACATGTGCGTCTGAGATCCAAGACCTAAATATGATTGGGAAACGCTGATTTCAAGCATGAGTGGCTTTCTTAGCAGCGGGACCTCTCAGAGTCTTCAGTCTCCGTGATCCGTACAGAGCACATAGCGTTTACCAAGACTATTTGACCTTGACATCCTGTAGTCTAGACCGAAAACAATTAAAGCTCTAAGATTGCAATGCTTCCTGCAGCTGGGCCAGTGCAATGTCTGCCTTATACGCAGCACTGTACCGGTACCTGTTAGAGATTTAGGCCCCGGGAACAAACAGACTGGTCTTGTTTAACTTTGATGCAGAACCGTTTTGGAGCCGCATCTTCTACATCCCTTTTCCCCTGTGTATGCTCGCCACTCTGTGACAGCCGCTGTACGTGTTCAAAAATGACAGCATCGAAAGCTGCAGAGATGATGGGGAAACATTTCATCACCTTAACAGAAACCTCTCACCCATTCGCACTCACACTTCACTCCCCACCGCCTGCGTCCCTTAGCAAACACTAATTTGCTGTCTGTCTGTATAGATTGGACATTTCACCTTAATGAAGGGGGGAAAAATGACCCATACCTTGTGTATTACACAGATAAGTACAGGGGGTCTGGGTGCCTGGCAGAGAAACAGATAACTAATAAGACTTAGAAGGTCTAGGGCAGTTTCTTAGGGGAAGTGACACAATACCCAAGAAGAGGTCAAAGGGGCAATATGAGTCCCCAGTGCCAACAAGCGGGGAAAGGCAATTCAGGAAGAGAGAACTGTGTGAGGGAAGGTGTAAAAGCATGAAGCCACATGGGGCAACTGAGGGCCTGTGGGCCATGTCACCAGGGTGCTGCCAGGGCACAAAGTGCAAAGGAAGCAGTGCTGGGGGGTAAACGGCGTTGGTCGTTTCCTCAAAGGGAACCAGTTAAACATGAGTTTACCTCTCTCTGCTCCTGTGGCTGTTGCAGATTTTAAGCCTAACACATAATAAGCACTTTTTAAGTATTTGTCACTATTATTATCATTCATTTTAAGACTTATGCTAGTGTCGAATTATATGAGACACTTCTTTAGGAAAAGGGACTTCTGTCACTGTCTGCCTTCGAATAACAACATTTCATTATAACGTCGGAGAGGCCTTAGGGACTTAACTCTTATTTATACCAATTAGCCTATGGTTAAAATTGGTTTCATTAGATGTTGTTTCCGCTTAAAGTTGCAGAATCTATTGACAACGTCAAGTGAGGATTTACTGTATTTTAAAAAACACTGCCAAAATCAGTTCATTCTACATAAAACCCTTTTATATCCTCCTTTTGGAAAGTATACAAACAACTAAAGAGTCAACATTTAATCAGAACCTGACTTCTGCCAACTATTTTGTTTATTTATTTACTTTTCTATCCATCCATCCATCCATCCATCCATCCATCCATCCATCCATCCACTCATTCATCCATCCACTCATTCATCCATGCATCCATCTAGGTGGGGGAGGTTTGGACAAAGCATCTCTAATCAGTCATTTGCATCCTGGGTTTGCACAAAAAAATACCTATCCTTTAGCAAGAGGAGAAATCAGGGGAATGGAAATGTGTAGGCTAATGCTATACTTGTTCTCCAATGGAGTGGTAGGTGAGAGCCAAAGCTGTGGAGTCAGACCCAAGTTCAAGTCCCAGTTCTGCCACTGATGAGCTTGAATGAGCCATCTGAGACCTCTGAGCCTCCTTCCTCTCGCTGCTAAAAGGGGCCTCAAGCTGCTAAGGCTGTTCTGAGAATTACAGAAGGTAATGCATCTAAAGCACTTAGTATTTGTTATACTGTGAGCCTTAACCACATAATAGTTACAATTAATCAGTATTATTCTTCAGCCAATCTCTGTTGACATGGAGTAAATCACAGCAGAATTTGGAGCCTCATCTCCTCTAAGGACAGCCAAAGAAGGAAGAGGGGGTGCCATTTGTCAGGACCTGTCAGCCAATCATTCTTGAACACTTATTGACCACCTACTGTATGCCAAGTACTTTCCTAAATATTGTGGATGTAGCAATGAACAGAACACGCAACAATTACTGCTGTCAGAAACCTTACAATCTAGTGGAGGGGGAAAGACCGAAAAACCTGAGTAAGTAAAACACACAGCATGCCAGATGGTGGTAAGTACTACGCTGAAAATAAATCAAAGATGCGGGAGTGTGCATGCTAGAGTTTGGAGGAGGGTTTGTAATTTTAAACAGCGTGGTCAGTGCCAAAAAGCTCTCTGTGGAGGTGACTAAGGATTTGTACCCATTCACAGAATAGCCTGCTCGCTACCCAAAATGGCACCTACAACTCCAAGCAGAAATGAGGAGCCAGAAGGTGGTATGTGGGTGACACTGCCAGGCAGTCTCCTTGTAAGCGCCCAGTTTATGTTTCCCAATGGATTTTTTTGCTGTGCACTGTGGGTCAGTGCCTTTAAAACAGGATTGTCACACACAAATCATAAATGCCACCCCAGCTTGTCTGTGACCTGCTTCCATCGGGAACACACTTGGAGATGGAGCCCCAAGTAATCGAGCCAGTGCCACATGGCAAGGAAGCTGCCAGGCACAGCCCACTGTACTATGGAGTTTACTCCTTTGCCAGAAATCACTATTCTCTTGTTCCACACAGCCCCGGGAAAGCAGGAAACGGTATTCGGTGATGTATCCTGATTACAGCAATTAGAGAGGAACAGACTCATCTCTGATGTGAATTTCTTGGTGGGACGTTCATTCCCAGTGGATTTTGCCTTCTGGAGGGGGACAAGGCAAATGGGAAAGCCAAGGAGATGGCACTGTGATTCCTTGCTTTCTGGGCTCACATACAGAAGTGGTTTCACCTAGGGAGATGGGGTCTTTACCACATTCGAAACTGCCTTCTCTGGCCAAGGCACTCAGAAATAAAATGTTACCCAAAGCTGTGATCTCCACGGGGAGATGAACGTTTAGCAGATATCTCTTCCTTAGAACAAGGTTACAATTTTTTTCTGACATATCAAGGGAGAGTATCACTTAGGCTTTTCTACTAGGTGCCAGGTTGACACCTGCCACCGACATCAGTGAGGAATTCATTTAGCTATGAGCGGCAGTCACCACTGAATGGAATCACAAGTATATTAATTGTGCAAAGGGAGACAGTCGGGGTAGGTGGGAACCACACTAAGGTTATCAAGAGCCCTGACTCTTGTACATTTCTGCCCTGCCATCCTCCGCCTGCTGGATTTCTCAGTCCTCAGGCCTTCTGCCTCTGGGTCACAATCTCAATCAGTATTCATGGCAGGAAGAAGGAAAACGGGCAGCCCCAGCTTCACCTGTCCTTTGTATCGAGAAAGCAGAAGTCTTCCTACAGGCATCCCAAGTGGACTTCCTCTTAACGTTTCATTAGTCAGAACTGGCCCCACACAGTTTCCCCAGCTGGGTGTGGGGCTGAAGCTGGGTCTAAAACAGTGGTTCCCCAACTGCATGAGCATCAGAATCCCCGGAGGGCTGGTTAGAGCACAGATTGTTGGGCGTCTCCCCGAGATATTCTGACTCAGTAGGTCTGGGCCAGGGCTCAGAATAGCACTGCCAACAAATTCCCAGGTGAGCTTCCGCGGCTGCTCCATGAACCCACTTTTGAAACCACTGGTTGAAAGGAAGTCTGCTATGTTTTTTTGCACTCTCCTAAGCAGACCCTTATTTGCTTTTACTGAACTTTCATAATAATCTCTTATCTGTTCTTCCCTCCATGTCAGATGTCATCGCCCTATTTACTGCCCTAATTCCAGCTCTGATACCATAATCCCTCTACTCAACAACTGTCAGGGATTCCCACTGCTTGGTATTCTTTGTAATCTGGGATCTTTCATGACTTAATCCACGCTCATTTATATATGGCCCTTAAAAAAAGGAGCTTGCAATGACTCATTCGTTTTAGACTGACATCTTGTTGAGCATAATTATAAAATCTAGTTAAATTTTAAAAATCGCTATGTAAAAGCATCACAAAGTAGTCAAGATGGCCAGGACTTCAGAGGTCAAAATGCAAGAGAGAGAAAAAGAGAAATACATGGATAAATTCTTCCAAACATTTAAGGAATAAAGAACCCTGACGTTACACAAACCACACCAGAGAACAGAAAAAGAGGGAGAGCTTCACAGCACATTTTTATGAAACCAGCATAACTTTGAAACCAACCCTGCAGGGGACAGTATAAGAGAGGAAAACTATTTGCCAATATCTCACAGGAACCTAGATGTAAAAGTCTTAAGAAAAATAATGACAAACTGAATTCAGCAATATTTAAAAAGGATAATATACCACACCCAAGTTGGGGTCCAGGAATGCAAGGTTAGTTTTAACACTAACAGAAAAAAGAAAAAAAAAGGTGAGAAAAAAATCATATGATCACCTGAATAGCTACATAAACGTTACTTTATTAAATTCAGTCATTGATCATGAAAACAAAGCAAAACAAAAAAAACTTTTAACAATCTAGGAGTAAAAGGAAGCTTCCTTAATTTGATGAAGTACAGCTACAGAAACTCTTTCCTCGACATGCCATGTAATGATGAAAGCCAAATTTGGATCTCAGACAAGGATGCTCTCTACAACTGTTTCTGCTTAACATCACACTGAAGGACCCAGGGAGCACAAGAAAACAAGAGAAAGAAATAAAAGATATAATGATTAGAAAAGTAGGATTAAAATGAAAATTGTTCACAGATGACCTGACTGTGTATGTAAAAATCAAGAGTGGAAGTAGATATTTATGACACAAAGATCTAGCAAAGGACTCATATCAAGAATATATTTTTGGAAAAAAAACATCTGAAAATCAGTAAGAAAAAGATATCCCACTGAAAAATGAGGAATTGAGGAAAAGACTTGTTGGCAAGTGTTGACAAGGATTTGAAGCAACTGGAACTCTCATGAACAGCTATCGAGAGTGTTAATTGGTGCAACCATTTCGGAAAACCAAGTACAGGTATGTTCTCAGATCCGGCAGTCCTGCACCCAGACAGGCCCAATGGAAATGTATTCCTGTGAGGCATGCGTATGTCAGCATTCCTAGAAGCAGACCCTCAGATGAGGGCTTGGGTCCACGCAGTGCATTAGGGAAGTGCTTTCAGGAGGGAGCAGGGTGGCCAGACAGAGAGTGTTGTGATGACTGTCCAAGCTCCAGACCCTCCCCACACCTGAATCTGATTCCTGCTGCTCTTCCTTCTCATACCTAACTGCCTCTCCCACTTGTCATAACGGCTGGCTTTGGGAAACAATTTGCCCCAGTTCAATACTTACACCACTTCTGAACTGAAACTTTCTCTGGCCTCCCCAGTAGAACATGATTCCGCCCTCCCCCCGGCACCTTCTTTGAAGCTCTCCTGGGACACTTGTCACAAGCTCCCTTGGGTTATTTTCACGGTTTGTGTGCATGTCTTATCTTTCCTACTCAGATGTAAGTCACTTTCAAGGTGACGTTTGTGTTCTTGGTCTCCTTGGTGGTGAGGACATTGCTTACTAGGGTGTATGTACCCAATTCTTTCATGTTGGCTGGATGGAAAAAGGGTGAATACATGCCAAGAATTTCTTTACAGAATCTTTCTAAAACTCCTTTCTTTTTTTCTTTTTTTTTTTGTATTTTTGGGCAACTCTTTTATTCTTAGTTTTCCAAAAATGGGAAATTAATTGCTCTATGTCAGTGAATGCCAAGAATTTTCTAAGTAGGGGCTTTTAAAGATAAAGATGTGGAATATATTGCAGACCAAATATTCTTTAGTTTTCCAGGGGCCATAAAGAATGCATTAAGGGAATTGCTAGAAATGCTGTCTCTTATCATTTCCTTGTGTTTCTCTCCTCTGGGACAGTTTTGCCACTTATTTGAATGCTTAAGAGGTGGTTGGGTTGTTGTCAAGTCTTTACTGATAAATATTTAATCAGTAAAAGACTTCTTCAAGTTTCTCTAATGGTGTATGGAACAAATAATACAAGAAATAATAGACTTCTGTCAAATGTAGCCTGGGCTACCTAGAGAGAACATACAAACCTCTTCCACAATTAGGAATGCAATATGATGACCACACTATTCTGCTTTGTGTTAGAAAATGAAATTTCTTGAAAGCCTCCTCAATGGCCAACCGCACTAGGATACTGGCCATGTGGGTTCTACCATGAAAGGCAAGTGTATATTGGGAAACAAGCCAATGTTAGCAGATAAGAACCAAGGAACGATGCCAACGGAGCAATACCAGCCATCATTTCCAGCGGGGGAAGCATGAGGCCCCAGGCAGTGGACAGAGCAGTGCTGAAATCAAGCAGTCTTGCTCATGGGCTAGGAGGTGTCCACCAGTCCCCACCTAAGGTAGGAGTGGGTATCTATGGCCAATACATCGCTGATCAAAAAAGAAAACAACCAAGGCAATTCTGACCTGATATAAGAACAGATGGGTCAAGGTAGGTACTTTTGGGGAACACACAGATATAATTTGCAATTACAGAACCAAGCATTACTCCAACTGCAAAAACAGTGCCAAGCAGAAACTCAGCCCGGAGAGAGGCCAGCATCTTACACTGGCTGTGATGGGCTGGTTTGGCCAGTATCTCAGAGGGGCCACAGCCCCTAGCCAGAGTCCAGTCTCTGTGTCCTATCTATAGGAGCCAAGAGCTGGATATCGCAAGACCTGCCCCTCAGTCCGCAGCTAACTCTCACACACTGAATTCACTCTGCAGCACCCTGGACCACAGACCCTGGGTTGCCTACCTCACCGAGCTTTTCTTTGTTGAACTCATTGTTCACCATCAAAGTTGGGGGGAAGCTTGTCTCTCAATAACTGTCTCGCTTAGTCATTTTTATTTCCCCTGCTCGCAAGGAGAGTTCGTTTTGCACAATACAGGGAAGTGTACGTTGTTTGCATTGGGGAACATCTTTCTTACTTTGGGCACTGCTTTTTTCTCATTGACAGACTAGACTCAAGACTATGAGGAAGGAAACGGGAACCACAAAGGCAGCAAAGGGGTATGTGGTTTGAGAAAGAAGCCAGAGGGGACCAGGGTTCCTGCTTGCTAAGTGGCAGGTCAGCTGATGTAAGAGCACATAACTGGCCTAGATAACTGGAGGTAGGAGGAAGACTCAAAGGGGCCCAGCATCACTGAGGGGTTTGATCATTTTATAAATGTGGTAAAATACACTTTTTATGCTAAATACTTGACCCTGGGAATCCTGTATAAAATTATGCTTATTATATTTGACAACCCTTAGCAAGTACTGTATTGTTAGTGGGACCTTGGAAGCCACTAATTTCAGACTAATTACGGTATTATATGGATGAAATTTCAGTGTGACCCTTTATTCCACCTTCGAACAACTCTTCCCTGTCCATCTGTATAAGGCGGGAGTATCTTCACATCTTGAAGTTCCGAGTTGTAATTCTGCGAGCTGTTACACAGAACTTCATGTCTGTAAACCCCTTTGTAATCAATTACTAATCCCTTGCAGCTTCACTCTTTGGTTCTAGACATTCTTGCTCCTCTTTCTGTCTTTCGTTGAAAAAGCTGCATAGCAGTCAGATTAATTTTGTAAAATAAAAATCGTCCATAATCCCCAGACCCTAACACAACTTTTCTTATTAGCATATACTTTTCTGGGTTTTGCCTTTATGAATAAATATTTATTATAGTGACAGAACTGTACACAAAACTTAATATTTTAAAGTTAGGATTGTACCATGAAAATTACCTTTTTGCTATGTAATTTTGAAATATAATTTTAATATTTTGCTGTATTTGTGTAAGTCAAGGTACCAAAATATCTCAAATAACTCTCCATTATTGAACTTGAAGGTTATTTCCAGTTTCCGTCATTATGATGAAGGCTGAAATGAAGACTTTTGTGGAATGAATTTCTTGTTCACTTCCATCTCCCAGCAATACGCACAAATAAATATTGGAAAAGTTATTTCACAAATGATACTTTGGTTTCCTTCTGATGAAGTATTTCTTCAGGATTAACTTCCAAGAATAAGAGCGATTACTGGGTCAAAGGGAATAATCATTCTGAAGTTCTTCATACATCCTCGTCCGTTGCTTTATAAAAGGTTTACATGTATATCAAGTCTTTAAAGCTTTCACTATTATCGTTACTTCAAATTTTGGCTTGGCCATCAAAACAGCACTGCAACGTTGTTTTAGTTTGCACAGAACATACATAACATCTTATTGTTAGTGGTTATTTTACTTACCTGTTTCTCCCACTGGAGGACTGCAGAGTGTCTTATCTGTCTCCAGTTCCAGGTGGCCAGCCCAGGACTTGGTATGTGGTATATGCTCAATGAGTATTGAGCCAACAAATCGCAGAACATTTCTGACCATTACGCTGCTGGAATGTCTAGAGAGAGGAGAGAGAGAGAGAGAGAGAGAGAGAGAGAGAGAGAGAGAGAGAGAGAGAGAGAGAGAGAGAGAGACAGAGAGAGAGACAGAGAGAGAGACAGAGAGACAGAGAGAGAGAGAGAGAGAGAGAGAGAGAGAGAGAGAGAGAGAGAGAGAGAGACAGAGACAGAGAGAGAGAGAGAGAGAGAGAGACAGAGAGAGAGAGAGAGAGAGAGAGAGACAGAGAGAGAGAGAGAGAGAGAGAGAGAGAGAGACAGAGAGAGAGAGAGAGAGAGAGAGAGAGAGAGAGAGAGAGAGAGAGAGACAGAGAGACAGAGAGAGAGAGAGAGAGAGAGAGAGAGAGAGACAGAGAGAGAGAGAGACAGAGAGAGAGGGGAGAGAGAGAGAGAGACAGAGAGACAGAGAGAGAGGAGAGAGAGAGAGAGACAGAGAGACAGAGAGAGAGAGAGAGAGAGAGAGAGGAGAGAGAGAGAGAGAGAAGTGATTAACACAAAAGTTCCAACTCTGCTTTCCACGTCTATGGGACCAAGTGGGGGAAATGTCTGTAAAAGAGAGATATTATTATCTCTCATCTCATAGAGTTGTGGTGAGGATTACATGAGCTGATAGAAATAAATGCTTAACTCAATGAAAAGATTAACTTCTTCCAAGGACGCTTTGTTATCTTTAAAACGCACCTGGTCATCTTTCCTCAAGTTTCCTTCTAGGTATTTTATAGTTTTTGATTTTATGAGTGGTAGCCCATTTTTGTCGTCATATTTTCTAGTTGAATTTCCTACAGGTATTATGATGCTACTGATTTCTGAGCATTTCTTTTGTGTCTTTCCATTAGAGGAAATGCTTATTTATAGTTTTAACATATTACTGTAGATTGTTCATACATATATAACCATGCAATCTACAAATAATGATACTGTTGCCTTCTTTTCCATTGGAGGTTTATTGTTTAATAGGTACAGAGTTTCAGTTTTGCAAGAGGAAAAAAGTTCTGGAGACAGATGGTGGTGATAGTTGCACAACAATGAGAAGGTATTTAATACCACAGAACTATACGTACACTTAAAAATATTTATATAATAAATTTTATGTTACGTATATTTTGCCACAATTAAAAATAAATAAAACATTAAAAAAATCATTGTGACAACTGGTGCCCTTTTTAACCCCAAATTTAAGATACTAGTTCTCTTGATCCACATTGAATTGAACTCCGTATCGCTTTGGGTTGTAACCAGGAGTCCGATTAAGAAAGAGTCTCTCTATTCTGATATAAATTCTTTATTTGGAATGGGTACTAAATTTTGCCCATTGCTTTTCTGGCATTCTCTGATTGATAAGCGATACTCTGATAACAGATTTTATTAGGCATATTGACAACCACCTAACACTTGTTGAAGAAAACCTAGTTTGTACCAGACCCTCTGCTAGAAGCTTTATTTACCCTGAATATAGCTGATGGGTTTTGCAGACGCTGAAACTGGGAGCCAAGCAGCCCAGCTGTGCCTCAGGCGGCACAGCAGTAAGGGGTGGGGCCAGGGTTCCCCTGTGCTCACCTCCAGAGCACAAATGTGTTTCACTGGCAGCTGCCTCCTACTCAGAGAAATGCCTGCCTTGGTGAACAGGGCACTTTACAATTTTTTTGAGCCAACATCTAAAAAGTTGGAGAATTCACACAGCCATTCAAAAATGGGTCCCTCTCTTTAGCAGTTGGGACGTTTTCTGCACAGTTCATTCTTTCCAGGCGGCCACGTGCCTCTGAGGGAGCCTCTGCAGGAGCCTCTCTCTCCTCAGGGAAGACTGGGGTCCGCAGCCACTCCCCACCAGCTCACACTGGTGTTTCCTGTATAGTGAAGCATTGCTCTGCCAATACGCCCGTACGAAAATAAAAAGGTCGACTTAAAGGCTGGTGGCAGAGAGCATATTTCTCTGTGGAAGTGAAGTTTACACCAATGCATTTAGCGCCCAAGTCTCCTGCCTGGTCCTCCGATGGATTTAGAAAAGCTGCCTGATATGAACAGCCGACTGGAATGCTTGTAGGATGCCCTTTCTATGCATAACCAAATTTCATTTCCACTATAGTAGTTTATAAAATGTTTGTGTTGCCAACACTTGAATTATAAAGGCAATTGATTCAATGGGTCTAAAGATGCTTTGTGCTTTAGAGTTTCAGTCTGGCGGTAACAGCTTTATTTTTCCTTCAGGAGTATCAAGAGTGAAGGTATTTTTATAGCTACAGAAGAACAGCTATAAAACCTGACATCACTGAGCAATCCAGTTTGGATCAAATGGAGCAGATATGGGGAGGTAACTGACTTTTCCTTTCCTCTTTTTACTGACACTATTATTGGCACAAAGACTCTCACCCGCTCTTCCTGCCTTTATCATCGCCTGACTGACAAAGCTCAAACAGAATTGCCTGATGGCGAGTCCAGTGGCTTCCCCCAGCCTGAGCTGCAGCTTCCAGATGCTGATTATAATACAGCTCCCCATAATTCAAACCGCCCTCCCCAACCAATCAATCAAGTTATTGACAAATAGTGTTATAAAAAAAAAATGTATGTAGAAGTAATGTGTCAAATTTTTTTCTCAATGTTCTCCAATGAGATTATTTTGATTGGTAAATGAAGAATCTTGAAGAAAGGAAGAAATGAAGGGAGGAGACAAGGAGGGAGGGAGGGAGGGAAAGGCACGCCCCTGTATTTGCTTATAAGGGCTGCCATAACAAAGTCCCACAGGGTGGCTTAAGCAACAGAAATTTATTTCCTCATAGTTTGGGGGCTAGAAGTTCAAGAGCAAGGTTGGTTCTTTTTGAGAGCTGTCAGACCTCTCTCCTTGGCTTACTCATGGTCGTCACCTCCCTGAATCTTCACATAGTCTTTCCTCTATGTGTCTGTGTCCTAATATCTCCTTATAAGGACACCAATATTAGTAGAACCCACCCTAATGATCTCATTTTAATTTACTTATCTCTTTAAGACTCTGCCTCCAAAATATGGTTACATCCTGAGGAAGGTACTGAGAGTTAGGACTTTAACACACAAATTTTAGCAGGGACACAATTTACCCCTTAACAGTCCCTATCGCCCATCAAATTATGGAGAAAATTAGGAAATCTTTGAAAAGGAAAAGCCATCACTCAAATCAGAGTGAACCGCTCTCAATATTTTGACATTTTTTTCCTCCTGGTTTCATTTTTTGTAATGTGTAGGTTTGTTACATGATTGAAATCATAGTACTAATATACACAATTCTGATTCTTGCTTTCCCCAATTAATGCTACAAAATGAGAAAATCACAGGTATTACACATGTAAATTTTTATGTTACTTTCTCTAAGTTTGGGGATCACAATAAAATTTGCCTTATAAAAAATTTCATCAGCTGATCCTATTTTTGCCATCAATTTGTTTATGTAACAAGAGATTATTTATTGAATGGCTGGAATGACTTAAGAATGAGATTCTGATTTTTCCTTAACTGATTTTTTTTGTAAACTGTAATACCTTTTTTTTTTTTTTTTTTTTTTTTTTAAGATTTTACTGGGGAAGGGGAACAGGACTTTATTGGGGAACAGTGTGTACTTCCAGGACTTTTTTCCAAGTCAAGTTGTTGTCTTTCAGTCTTAGTTGTGGAGGGCGCAGCTCACCTCCAGGTCCAGTTGTCGTTGCTAGCTGCAGGGGGCACAGCCCACCATCCCTTGTGGGTGTGGAACCGGCAACCTTGTGGTTGAGAGCCCATGCTCCAACCAACTAAGCCATCGGGAGCTCAGTGGCAGCTCAGCTCAAGGTGCCGTGTTCAATCTTAGTTGCAGGGGGCACAGCCCACCATCCCTTGCGGGACTCGAGGAATTGAACTGGCAACCTTGTGGTTGAAAGCCCACTGGCCCCTGTGGGAATAGAACTGGCAGCCTTCGGAGTTAGGAGCATGGAGCTCTAACCGCCTGAGCCACAGGGCCGGCCCTTAACCATTTTTAAGTGCAGTCCAGCGGCATTAAGTGCATTCACATTGCTGTCAAGGACGAGCTCCAACCGAGCCATCCGGGACTCAGCGGCAGCTCAGCTCAAGGTGCCGTGCTCAATCTTAGTTGCAGGGGGTGCTACCCACCATCCCTTGTGGGACTCGAGGAATTGAACTGGCAACTTTGTGGTTGAGAGCCCAGCAGCCCATGTGGGAATCGAACCGGCAGCCTTCAGAGTTAGGAGCACGGAGCTCCAACCGCCTGAGCCTCTGGGCCGGGACCTATGATATCTTTATCAAAGGTTTTTTTTGTTGTTGTTTTTCTTTTTGGTTTTTTTTTTTTGGTCATACATCTGCTTAGGCTTTTTATTTCATTTGTGCATATTAGTGTTTATGGTTTTTTAATAGGACATATAATTCATTGCCTTTTTCAAATTTAATATATCTTAATGTAATATTCATATGAAGTTAATTTCTTTTATATTGGTTGTTTCCTCTTTCTCATTTTTAAATGGTTCGTATATTATTTGTCTCTACTTTTCCATTATTAGATTTACCAACAAATTATTATGTCGGAGTTCTCAAAGATGTAGTCATAATATTTATTTTCACCTCCAATGTTTTTGTATATTTGTCTAAGTTTGTTTCTTCACTTATCTTTACTTCCTTTAATTTTTCTTGTAATGTTTATTCTTTGAAAATTCTAACTGAATTCAAAGATTAATTTTCTCTAAAATGATTTTTCTTAAGTACTATCTACTACCCATGAGTTTTATAGAGAAATTTAGTAATTTTACTTTATTGCTATTAAATATTCTGTCCTTATACCTCAGTAACTTCTTCAAAAAGAAGTTATTCAGGAGAGTGAGATAGTCAAGAATTATAAATTATTATATCCATTCTGATTATAACTTTTTATATCAATATTTATTCACACAGACCCAAATTAGGAAATATTAAAAATAAAAATAATTATGATTTTTTTGTGTGGTAAAAATATTCCCAAGTATTTTTTCTAATGCAAGCCAAAGAAAAGAGCTATGGCTCCTAGAAAATTGCTGTTTGGTGCTTTCAAAAGTCAGAGCATTATTCTTTCGACTTAAAAAACATGTTTTAAAAGGGCATTTCAGGCATAATGAGTGCTTTGGCCGGGTCTCCCCTCCCTGACTTACTGTGAATAAGTGGCTGTGTTCTTTGTCACAGGTCTCCCTGTTCTCTGTCACTTGGCATCTGTGTGCCCCTATGAATTTTCCAAGACCCGGGATGCAAAACTCCCTGACCAGTTAACCATAATCGGCACGCTGTGCAGAGGCAATCTTTTCTCTCCTACCAGCAGCGATAATCCACGAGAAGGCTGGTTTTCATACTGTGGAGCACAAATTGGCAGCAGGTGATTTTCAGTCATTTGGACAGCACCTCATTGCACCGGCACCTCTTTCTAAAGCACAGCAGGAAAATCGCTCAGTTGTCAATCCATATAGGAGGACATGCCATTTTTAAGAATTTCCCTCAAACGCTTGCCTAATTTATGACAAAGCCATTGGCTGCCTTCGGCTACAGTTAGAGCATTAAAACAATATAATCAGGTTATTTGGTTTCCTGTAGATGTTTCAAATTCAGTTGTGTTTTATTTCAAGAATCCAGGTTACATATATTGTAACATATGCTGTGTATGAATTCAGGGAATTCTGAAGCAGATTTTCCAGATAGGATCTAAGTTGATTCTCACTCTGATACCCAAATCAGTAGCCTTGTTAATGTTAATCTCTGAAAAGGAAGAAAATTCTATGTATAAAGATACAAGATTTTTTAAAAAGTTTAATTCCATGCTACAGTGCAGACGTTGGAGATCGCTAAGCCAGCACATGTCTGAAGAACAAATGTAAATATTTGATTCCAGGCTGATTGAATCCTCTGAAAAACAAGCCCATGATAAATGATAAACACCATGTCTTGACTCCAGTAAAACCCCAAACCCTGTTATTTAGAACTGATTGGATGCTCTGTAGATGTTGGTTTCAACTGAACTCAGAAAATAATCACTTGAAGAAATAATTAGTTTTTCAATTTACAAATTTGATGCAGTTGGTTGCCGCATGTAACCCCTGAGTTCTCCCTCTTCTGTGTTTTTCGTCAATTTTACACTTATTATCTGTTACTAAAATGGAAAATTTTTGCCAAATATGATCTACAGATACGGCATTGCTTTCAATGAGAAGCAGCATATCTTTAAATGAATAATGCTTTCAGAAGTTTCTTGAAGGTCTAAACCTTTTTTTTTCCTTTCATTTCCACTGTCCTAATGTCCAGTCCTCACGCCTTGACCCAATGGGGCTAGAGTTATCCTGGAATTGGGAGAAATCAGAGAGGCCAGACCTTTCACCTGAGGCTGTAACACCTGCATCAAAAAGGTGGTTTCCGGGAGCAGAACCCCATGGGTTGCCAGTTCAGAGTCAGGCAGAAAGTCTAGACTTAATGAACACTCCTAACGAACCAGCCAATTTGAGCAGACAAAAAAGATGCAAGTTAGTGATGGGGAAAATGTAATGGCCAATGTTTGGACAAGTACCAAGGAATGCAATTGCTAATCATATGTGAGGAGTATATTTATTTTGCAAGAAACTGCCAGCCGTTCTTCCAAACTGGCTGTCCCACGTTGCATCCAGCAGTGAATGAGATTTCCTGTTGCTCCAAAACCTCGTCGGCATTTGGTGGTGGCAGTGTTTTGGGCTTGGGCCATTCTAACAGGTATGCAGTGGTATCTCATTGTTGCTTTCCCTTGATGATGTGCAGCATCTTTTCAGATGCTTACTTGCCATCTGTATATCTTCTTTGGTGAATGGTTGGCATTTTGAAAGAATACATAACAAAGCTTCTGTAGAATGTCCCTGAGTTTGCTTGTCTGATGTTTCCCTGGGTTTAGATTCATGGTATGCGTTTTTGTCAGGAATACACAGAAGGACTGTTGTGTTCTTCTCAGCGCGTTATATCAGGAGGCACATGGCACTGATTTCTCACTATTAATAATATTAACTTTGCCCACTAGGCTAAGGTGACACCTGCCAGGTTTCTCCCCTAAAAAGTTCCTTTTTCCCATCGTAGTAAAGAGGTTATCTTGTAAAGTCACACAGTGAGACGATGTACATGTACCATTCGTTTCTCATCACACTTTTGCCCAGTTAGTTCCGACATCCTTGAGCATTCTTATCTAAAACAACTATTACTGTAATAATTACCAAATGGCAATAGACTAATAGCATCATTTCCTCCAAATGTCACTGAAATTTTTCCATAAGGTAGAGATTTTTATCTGCGATATTAATTTATATATTCATTTACGTGCTTCTTTTAGTGAGGACTCCTGGATTCTTATTTTGTTCTACAGGTTACTATTCTTAATTTTGTTGTTCAAATTATTTCATATTTAATTAGTGGAAGCACCTTCAAGCTTGTCCTTTGAATGAGATCCTTATTTTGTATTGTATTTGCTCCAGCCCTGGAATCAGTCATTTCTCCAAAGAGCCCTGGCTCCTTACATAGGAAAATGTGTTTTATTTAATTTTAAAGTTCAGTTTATTCTCTCTTTTTTAGTGGCAATAGTTGATCATCTATTATGTTTATGGCACTGAATGTGATACTGTGGAAACTAAAGATGTGATTCCTTGACCCCAAGGAGTTTGTATATTAAAGGAGAGAGAAAGCAAATACGTACATCCCCATACAAGATAAAAGTAATGTATCACAAGGCAGTTAAATATGAGACGCTGTGGGATGCAGAAAAAGGGGGAAATTCCTTCAGGTTGTAAGAGTTCAGGACAGATCTAAAAGGGAAATACATGTGAGCTCTTTTGGGGAGAGATGGAAAAAATGATCAAGTAGAGAAAATTATTTTGCTCCTTGTTGAGACAACAGGTGCAAAGCTACGAACTAAATTTTTCTTCGATTATTTTAAACCTATACATCTTTAAAGACTTTGAAAATGGGCACCCCCGCCTGTAGTAAAGTAATTTCTGATATCACACAGCAGGTGCGAAGGTTTCCTTTACATCACGTCTCAAGGAGGCGGGGGAGAGGAGCTTCTTGCCACGCCTGACATTGAAATGTGTGTAGGCCTGGCCCAAAGAAAAGCCTGCTCTGATGAGTTCCTGACAACGGGGCAGGCTCAGGGAGCTCCACTTCCCCCAGGCCCTCTTGGCTCCCCTGGATGGCCCAGTCCTTGGATGCTGCTGGGAATAGCAACACTTTCCCAGAGCCTCCACTTCCTCCCACTGAGTCTGAGGTCCTGGTTCATGAATCTGTTGCAAAGTGCAAAGGAATGCAGAGAAAAGCATTTGGTAAACTATGCAAATTTTTTTTTTTTTTTTTTTTTTTTTTTTAGTATGTGTCTCATAAAATATGTGGGACATATTTTGTACTAAAAAATATTGTCCTTTGTTCCCCTGAAATTCAAGTTTAACTGGGCATCCTGTGTTTGATCTGGCTCCCACACTCTTGGGAAACAGAAGTCAGAGCTGACCTCGTGCCCTAGGACACCCCCCTCCCAGTGTCCAGAGAAGCCAGCAGCCGTCTGGAATGTCCCGCAGACATGCCCCACTTTCTCAGTGATTGTGCAGCGTGAGATCGGTGGGTAAATTGGACATTGTGGGAATTTATAATCAGATGGTGCATACAAACACCATGAGATAAATTACCCATATTAGTTTTTATTTAAACTATAATTGAACATGTGAATAGAAAATTAGTATAATGTATGGATACCATCTGGTGCTCCAATTTTATAAGAGTTTTTTTCATCTGTGTTAATTTAAACAAGATTGAATTTTCCCCCTACACACGATTCCGTTTCATCAATTACTCTGTTTTCACTTAGATACCAATGTTGACCATGATCCTAAGTGGATTTAATAATTTGTAGGTAATAGAACAAGTGTGCTGTCTTACATAACCCAGTGCTCTTCCTGGTTATACAGAATCTAAGACTCCATCATTTACCTGCATACCAACATTTCGTGATTTCCAATATAACAGCGCATTCCTCAGAAACATATATAAATAGATTTGAATTCATTCACTCATGTACTGCTATGGTGTCTCTTTGTTTACTGTGTACTATGTGCCAGGCGCTTACTCAGTGCTAAGGACAGAAGGAGACATAAGGCATGGTCCTAGCAGCTATAATGTCTTGCCCTGGTGAGAGATTCAGACCTATAAACCAATAACGGTAGTGAGTCGATAAGGCTCAATTACAGTGCTCTGGGGACACAGAAAAGAGTCCTTGATACAAAAGGAAGAAGAAAAGTGAGTAGAGAGAGAAATGAGCAAAGGAGAGGCAGTCAGGGAAGTGAGTCAAGAGGCACCAGGAAAAGGTATTTAACACAATTCCATTTCCTGGGTGTATTGTTTGGCTGAGTGCTTTAGACTTGTTTAGGACTTTGTCGTTTAAGAAGCACGTTCAGAAATTTTCATACACACACTAAGTCATTTCTATGCCTTACACTTGCGTTGCTATGGTGTTATTTTTATAAGAACAACAAAAGGCTGTAAAAATGTTCCAGGTTAAAGGAGGCTAGAGACATGCAATTGCATTCAAAGCCTGACCCCAGGCGGGATCCCATCGTGCAGGGGGAAATGCTGAGAAGATCAGAATTGGAGCAGTTGACCAAATGGGAATACGAACAGTAGCTTAAACTACTGTATCCTGTGAAATGTATGAAGTTGATAACGTTGCCTTAGTTCCACAAGAGAATATCCTTATTCTTAGGAAACACACACTGCAGGGTTCAGGTGTTGGGGACCATAGCAGACGTTAGCATAACTTATCCTCAAGTGGTCAAATACATGTTATGCCACATACATACATATGAAATACATATACAATTTTAACATATATGTATATATGTGGAGAGAGAGCACAAATGACACATGATGGAGGAAATACGGTAAAATGTTAACAGGTAAAACCTGGATACGTACGTGTGTTCTCTGCAATCTTTTTATACTTATATCTTCTCTGTAAGCTTACGATGACTCTCAAAAAGCACTTTTATCTATCCATCATCTCTGGGTCCTCACAACTGAGAAATACAGCCTCATTATTCCCACTATGCCGACGCAGACACCAAAAAGAATACTTAGAATCACGTGCTTGTCAGCGACAGAGGGAACGTGCCAGTGTCATGGCACGAAGCCTGTGCTCACCTCACCAGTCGCCTTCGGCAGCCATAGAGCTGACCTGATACGGGTGCGTAGGAAGGGGAATTAATTTTTTTGGACAGCTGTGTGCTCGCTGAACACACTGTGATTCTCTCAGCCCTGCCTTAAGTGTCATGGGATGGCCGGGTGCATCATGGCCGCTGTTCCTGCTGGGTAGGCAGTGGGAAGCCTGGGGAAGCAGGTTAATTGATATTCCCAGACTGGGTTGGATTTCCCTCCTGATTGTGAAGAACTCACTAGGTAGCGGAAGTGCTTTCCTGGGCCCTCCTATAACACAGAGATTTTCACATTCTGGAGCCATTCCCAAAGTTCCACATCTCTCTTCTCCAAAAGTCTTTGTCACCAACAAACTGGCCAAACCATTAGCCACCACCCAGGAATAAGTATAAACGCTCAGGTCAGGCCGTCTTTCCTTCCCAATAAAATGGCCAAGGAGATGGGCTGCTAAATTGTGTCTGCAGAGCCAACTTTCCTTTTCTGTTTTCTTTCAGGGCCATTCCTGAATAAGCTGTAACATCATATGACGTCATTGGTATACACGGCTATCTCCATCTTTCGTATCCACGTCTGCATGTAACGCTTGTGTACACGCCAATGTTATCCAACATCCTCTAAGCCTTTCAAGGGCCCAGACCTTTCCTGTCTTTCCCAACCACGCTCTCCTAACACCTAACACAGAGCCTGGATCACAGCAGTGTGGTTGTTACGTCTGACAAACAAAAATGCAGGACACCCAGGTAAAGGTGAATTTCAGGCAAAACAATCATTTTTAGTATAAATACATCCCACGCCATATTTGGGACATCTTTATACTAAAAAATTTGTTCTTCTCTTGAAATTCAAATTTATCTGGGCATCCTGTATTATAGCCAGCAAACTTAACAGTAGGTTCTCAATAGGTATTTGTTGCATTCACGAATAAGAGAAGTAATGAAATTTACCTAGTACTTACTATATCCGTTTCATCTCATTGAACTTTTCCATAGCTATAGTTTAGCTTGGATAATAGTTCGAAGTACTAACTCTTTTTCTCCATGGTTTCTAGAGAGGGCCACTTTGGCCCCCGTGGGAAGTCATTCCAATAGAGCCAGAGAATATAAAAGGCAAAGGTTCAAATGTAAGATGGGAAAATTGGGGAAGAATGGCTGCTAGACTAATGTTTTCTCTTTTGTCAGCCTCGACATGGGCAAAGGGCAGAGGAGGGAGCAGGCGAGTTGGTCCTGAAAAGATGGGGGTTACGTTCCTACCTGGTTGAATACTGGTTGCAGAGGAACAGGAGAATTCCCAGACACTTTAGGGGATCTGAAAACAGAGGAGATGCTGCCCCACTTTCTGTCAGTTCACTGGGAGACTGGATTAACCAGCTATTGCTGCGTAACAAATAACCACCGAATCTTTGGCGTATAGCATTAGGCATTTATTTTTGCTCCCAGGTTTGTAGGTTGGTCATGGAGGCTCTATTTCAGACTATGGGTCTCTTCTATGTGTTCCACTTGGGGTCCCAGGCTGGAGGGGCACTGACTCATGGTGAAGGTAGGAAGCTTCCAGAATGGTGAGCAGAAACATGTAATGTCTCTTCAGGCCAGAACTCAGACACTGCCATTTCTGCCAACATGCCATCTGACCGAACAATACAGAATCAAGCTCAATTTCAATGGGGTGAAAGAGGGAACCCCCTTGTCTGGGGTGACAACTGGCCAAATAGCAATTACATCTGCTACCAGCATGGCAAACACCCTGAGATCTTTGCGAGGGCTGTTGAAACAAAATGCCCTCACGCAGCCTCCTGGAGACCTTGAATCCTCTTCCTGAATAGAGGGGGCACAAAAATGACTTCCCTCTGGGGCCTAGATGATGTGGGAACTATGTGGCATGAGGCTTGAAACGTGGGAAGAGCTCACGTCCATCGGCACTGTCTTCACAGCTCGGCCACAGGCTGTGGTTTACCCAGCATCTACCTGGACACCATGTGTTGGACATAAAGGCCACCAGTTTTTGAAGGCTTGGTATGTGCCGTTCTTGGTCTCAGTCAATTCTTCTACGCATCCTACCCAATAGCTATTATTCTTCCTGGTTAGTATGTGAGAAGGCTGAGCTGGGAACGTTAAGTAATTATTAAGTAATTAGCCCAGGAACCGGGTCTAGTGAGAGCCAGAAGAGCTGGCATCAGAACCCACGTGGTCTGCGTACAAGGCCTGTGGCTTCTGACTGCCCTGCACTGTGGTCTGTGAACCCAGGTCTCCTCTTTGAGAATCATGCTCTCTCTCTGTCTTTTTCCAAGGGCTGCTGAGAGCACTCAGAAGTCAACTTCCAGCTATAGCTCTGCAAAAACCAGGAGGAAAGCTTTATGGGGTGAATGAAGCAGCTTTCCCAGTAGGAGTTTGGTAAAACGCTCACAACCAAGCCAGTGGAGTCCAGAAAAGTATCTCTTCCAACAGGCTTTCAGAACACACAGCTTGCCGCCTCCAGGCAGCCCCCCGGGAGTCCTGCCGGTGGGAAGAAAGACTGGGGCTGTGGCTGGCTTTGGGGCTGGCAGGTGAGATGACAGTTCCGGCAGGCTCCAGCAGTGGCTTTCAGTTTGACTGCCTCCAGTGACACTATTTATCACGGCTCTGCACTTGGCTTTGTCAGCTGCTGCTGACTCAGTAGGAGGAGTATTTAATTAAAATCACCGTGGTACTGCGAAAAATGAGAGATTGGGAAGACAGCCAAGCTCCACAGCACTCGCCCTCATGGGTCCTTCTGTGCAGAGCGCCACTGCCAGGCCTGGGGCCACGGACCCCTCCTCTGTCCTCTCTCGCTGGGCACACAGCACACTGAGCCTGTAACCTCCAGAGGTGGTCCTGGAGCTTCTGACAGCTGTGTACACGAGTGGAGGGGATGCAGCTTCTGCTTCATGTAACAAATCATTGTAGGGAGCCTGGTGGCCATGGTTGGAAGCGGGGCTGTGATGTTACCACATTGCCTCACAGACTGAACCCGGCTTCTAAGCAGTGACGCACCCCAGGAACAGTGGGAGACGGGGAACCAAAGTATCTTCTGAGCACTGGGACCC
The DNA here is from genome assembly GCF_036562045.2 of Rhinolophus sinicus. Taxonomy (NCBI): domain Eukaryota; kingdom Metazoa; phylum Chordata; class Mammalia; order Chiroptera; family Rhinolophidae; genus Rhinolophus; species Rhinolophus sinicus. The sequence continues at coordinate 9,400,269 of NC_133762.1, forward strand.
GGAATCGTGGCCCAAACACCACTGATGAGATCTCTGGGACTCTGGCCCAGAGCAGATGGCCTAGGCCAATGGGAAAGAGCCCTTCTCACTGCCCACGCCCGAATCAAGAAATTGGGATTCGATAACCCTCCCACAGTAGGCCCACCGGCACAGCACACAGGAAAGGGGGGAGGTGGTCTGAGCAGTGTGCCCTGGAAGAGAAGACGAGCTGGAGATGTGCTCAGCGGCGCCGGCCTGCCCCAGCCAAGCACGGGAGCTGCAGGCGTGTAAGAGGGAGAAGGGAACACCCTACCTCGGCAGCACCGCACAGCTTGCCGGGTACGTGGACGCCAGAACTATGAAGGCTTCCTCCAGGATGCAGGCTGAAGAAGAACCGGGGGAGCAAGAGGCAGGGAGCTTGCGTGCCTTCCCTCCGCTGCTGGGCCGCGTATACTGTGCTCCAGACTTGAGGCTGGGCCCGGACCGTCCAAACGTGAATAAGGCACAACAAACACCTGCCTTCTAAACACTGGAGACAGACACTTGAACCAGTCATGATGATGCAGTGGGAACAGGGTCCCTGTTTCTGGAAGCTTCCGGGGCCCCCTCTCGTATTGGCTCCCTCCTCTCATGCCCACGTTAGCGAGTAGAGGTGGGGGTACCGAACACTCAAGCCCCAGGGCATTTACACAGGACGTATGAGCATCACTCTGATGCCCATGGAGAGAGGAAACTGGCCCGCAGCCGCCCTGACACTTTTGTACATTAACAGTTCTGTGGAGCTTACTGTTAAATTGCACCTCAAGTCTGAGCAGCCTCGGTAGTGCGCACACACTACTTCCAGGAGGGTCTGTCCTCAGACGCTTCTTCTTCTCCCCCAGATCCACTCCTCCTCAGCTTGTGCAAACTGGTTGAACAGCAACAAAAAACACAAAGATGGCTTTTGCAGGGAGGAAAAAGAAAAAAGGTCCTGTGCAAAGGTCCTGGGGCTTCAGTGCTGAATTCCCTTTAGCATTCTCTCAGCTGACGGTGGGTTTAGGGGGCTGCTCCTCTGGTGCTCACACAGCTCCCTGAGCCTAACATTCTGTGCAGTGCAGTCGCCCCTCCACATTCACAGGTTTCGCATCACAGATTCAATGGACTGTGGATCAAAAAATATCTGGGGAGAAAAAAAAACCCCAGAAAGTTCTAAAAAGCAAAATTTGAGTTTTGCTTTCGCCTACCCTACACTGTGCGGAGTCCACGTGAATGAAGCGACGTGGAGACGTGTGGACGACATGCACATACAGGTCACATGCAAACACTGTGCCATTTTATACAACGGACTTGAGCATCCAGAAATTTTAGTAACCACGGAGGGTCATGGAACCAATCTCTGATGGCTATGGAGGCACAACTGTATACTGCAACGTAGTTCCATTTGTTTTTCCCACCTGGCTATGAGCTCCTTCATGGGGACGCTGGCATTTTTTTCCTCTTCATGTGATTATTTCCAAATTTGGTGCCCGGTGAAAAGTACTTGCTCCGTAGCTAACTGCTGAAGGAATGGAAGGTTGATAGAGTTCCAAGTGGGATCCAAGCGACCTGGGAGCAGAGAGGAGCAAGAGCTTCCACTTTGGTAAGAAACCTACAGAAACCTTCATAGAGAAAATACCATTTGAGCGGGGCCCAGTGCCTCTAATAGTTACTTGCTTGTCTGAGAAGCCTGCGTCCTCTCATTTGTAGAATGGAGTCATGGGGTCTGTGGGAATTGATACAATACGAATACAAAGAATGTAGGACAGCGCCTGGTACTTAATAGTAAGCAGCCAATTCCTGGTAGTTGCTTTTATTCTGACTGTATGTATTACAGAGTGTCCAGTACAACACAGGGTGTGGGAGACGGTGAGAGCAGGGTCTAGGAAAGTGGAATGAGCCTCACGAGGGGAAATTTATGTAACGCTTTTAAACCCTAAAAGATAACTAGTCTCTTTCCCCCCCAACAGATCTATAGTAACAAAAATTCTACATCAGTAACGAAACGTGTGCAGCTCCTCGCACTTCCGTATGACCGAAACCACGTTTCTCGGATGAAGGCGTTCCTCCGTAATCCTCCGTGGAGAAACTCCTTTATCTGATCTCAGAGAGATAAGGTTATGGAAGTTTTTTTCTAGAACCTCCATGATGCGGTGAGAATTGACCTAGGCTGGAATTGAGGCCATGCTTGAAAAATCTGATGTGAAGTAACACCAGTATCTACCTGCTTTTTTATTCAGCATCATACGGGAAAAATTCTCATAGACCTGTGAACGTAGCTGACTGTATTTATCCGGAACTGAAATGAGTAAATAAAGTAGCAAATTAGGAACCAAACCACTAGTCAAAATCACGGCAATTGCCTGTGGACACCCTGTGTTCAGACATATTGATGTTTTGTGTAAGTCTTAACTGGTTCTTCTCGTAAGTGAAATTACAAATAAATGTCATACTTCCTGTGCTGAAAATATGCAATTTTTACCCGTTTATTCAATGTTGGATAAAACAGTACACAGTTAGATTTCCTCCGGAGAAAATTAACTGTTCTTGACAAGAAGAAAAATAGAAGCATGCCACTTTGTATACAATCTGCAATCTTTGCCTCCACAGTATTAATGCTTTTAATTCCCATTTGAGCGGCGCTGGGAACAAGAGCAATTAGCGATCCATTTGCCGTGTTCTCAGTGTTTGAGGTTCGGCAAGAGCCAAGCAATTGAGGGGTGTTATTCTGACTTCAGAAACAGTTTCCACAAAGGAAAGAGCTTTGGGGGACACTGGAAAGCGCTATATTCTTGTGACTTTCTACTCCTTGAAGTAAAAGGTGTGTCAGAGCATAGAATGCTGAAAGGAAGGCAAGACTGGTTACTCCCATCCAGGCATTTGGCCTTGGTCCAAGCTCTCCATCCAGAGGGAAAAGCCAGCGTATGAAAGCCGACGTCTTTTGTGCATCTAGCACTGTGTTTGAAGTGTGGGTTCGTTTTTACAAGTGACTTACATTTTACAGAGGCCAGATAGGCCTGGTCATCTGGACACCTGTCTATGTTGCCAGTTCCTCACAGGGCCACCTACTGAAATCATCTCCCTTTCCTGGCTCGCAGGTCCCTCAGCTATAAATAACACAGCTTGTGCTAGATGTTCTGCATGTGTTGTCGAGAACTGTTCTTCTGCAACTCTAGGAAGTGACGCTTCCATTGGCCAAGCACATTCACCCAATCATTCTTTCATCAATGATGAAAAAATCGTATTTCTTTTTTTTTTGCCTTTTAAATGTGGCTTGGATAAGATAAGAGCTGGTGGCTTTCAAACCTGGCTGTGTGTCAGGGCCACCTAGGGAGATTTTTATTTTTTACTAAACTTTTATAGAAGTATGAATTCACATTCGTGCGGAAATGTATACCAATTGGTGCGAGTTTGTTTTTTTCCTCACAAAGTGGACACACCCCCATGTAACTAGTTGGATTGAGAAATAGCACACTGCCAACTCTCAGGGAGCTTTCTAAAGCCCAGACATTCAAGTTCTAGTGTGAACTACTGAACTAGAATCATTAGGGTACGAACCAGGCGTCTTTAACAGGCTCTCTCTCAGGTGTATGCGCCCCAACCAGACTGACATTGTCACTTAGAAACCTCAGAGGCAGACATTAACTTGTTATTATTGCTCATACAAACGTGAAAGCTCTGAGTGTCTCCCTGGGGAAAAACGCTGGGCACTGCTTTAGATGCGTGAGCCTCAGGCTGTGTGCGTCAGAACTGCTGTCAACTCAGTCACTATCCCACAGGAAGGGGCCCAGCCACAGGCCAGACATTCTGTGCATTCTTTCTAGTCCCCACAATGACCTGCAATGGTGTATGATACTCTTACTTGACAGATGAGGAAACTGAAACTCAGAATGGTTAAGGAAGGGGCCTGAAATCATACAGCCAGTGGAGAGTTTAAAACTCAAGTCAACCAGATGCAAAAATTCAGTCTTTCCATCACGCTTCTCACCCAGGCTTCATCCTAAGATTAAAACCAGTTCCAACACCACCAACAAACAAATGCCCGAATACCTTGCGGCTGACACTGGGGTTAGTTCACATCAAATTTTTCAAGCATGGCCTCAATTCCAGCCTAGGTCAATTCTCACTACATCGTGGAGGTTCTAGAAAAAAAATTTCCATAATCTTATCTCTTTGAGATCAGATAAAGGAGTTTCTCCACAGAGGATTTACACAGGACACATTCATCCGAGAAATGTGGTTTTGGTCGTATGGAAGTGCAAGGAGCTGCACACGTTTTTTTATTGATTTAGAATTTTTGTTATTGTAGATCTTGTTGGGAAAAACAAACAAACTACCTTGTAGGGCTTAAAAGTGTTACATAAACCCTGCCCCCCACCCCTATCCCGATGTCTCTCATTTTTTCGTTAATTGTAGAGGCAAATAGAGTCAAAATTCTATAAAACTGTGTCCTGTGAAATTCACAGTAGACCCCTCTCATTTTATGTTATTTTATTATTATTTTAGATTTCATAGTTTGGGGCCGGAGAGTGAGTCCCTTCCATGTGACATGCATACTCTTATATGTGGGGTGTGACAGCGAGTAGAAATGACAAAGACGGGAAATGACTGAGGTCAGAAGATGGATCACATCACCTCTTCTCACAGCTAACCAAGACACCAATGTTATAATGATAAATACGTACTTATAAAATTATATCTAGTGTTGGAAGCTGAGAATGAGGCCCGATGAAGGATGAATGGCAGTGAGTTACTCATGGGATCACATATGACGCCTTTCTTTTGGACAAAAGATCTCAACTGGGGCCATTGTGTCCCCCAGGGGATACTTTGCAATGCCTGGAGACTTCTGGTTGTCCCAATGGGGGAGGGGACCTGCTGGCATCTATTGGGTAGAGACCAAGGGTACTGCTAAACATCCCAGAATACACAAGGCAGCCCCCACAACAACAAAAATTGCCCAGTCTAAAATACCAAGGGTGCCAAGCTTGAGAAACCCTGGTCTAGGACAGAGACCAGCGTTTCTGTAAAAACAACAGGAAACCCTAAGTTATTTCTACCCGGGCTGAATCACACGGACTAAGGAGACCACATATTTGACAGGGCCTGCTTCGATTCTAAATTAGTTCCCCTCGGGGCTATATTGGAAAATGGAGCTAAGAGAAAACCACTTCTCCGGGACTCGGGTTATTAAGCCTTTCTAATCTCCTCTACTCCCAGCCCTTCCCCTCCCCAATGACTCTCCTCTGAAGGCAGAATTTGTTATTCTAATGAGAAATAACACACAAACCCAAAAGTGAGAGCTAATGCAAAATGCATCTCTCTTGAGCAAAGTTAATTTAGGTGTATAAAATCTCAATTGAAATACTGTTTGCTTTTTTTTCTTTTTTTTCAGAATTCTAACTTTGAATAAATGTGGCTGCCTTGGTGTCCCTCGGAGAGAGTTGCTAAGGAAACCAACAGCCAAGCCCACAGCTGATGGAGCCCCATCCCCGTGGAATACCATTATGGCCCATCAGTCATTTTGAGAATAAGAGACACCACAGCGAAAAAAATGACGACTTTATCTGTTTATCCTGGGAGGACAGTTTCAAGAAATAGATTTACCCAATGTCATCAGAAGATTATCTAATGACCCCTCCTGGTAATGAGACAGAAAATGGCTATCACTCAAAGAAACGCTCCGTCAGAATACATTTCCAAGTCCAGAATATTGTGATTATAAAAATGCAAAGTATACTTTCTGATTGGTTTAAAGACTATATCCACAATAATAATTATAGGACAGGTCAATTACTGCATATAAGTGGCATAACGCATTCACTTGGATATAACCCTAATACAGTTGCTTGAAAACAGGTAAAAAACCCATGTAACTCTCACATAGTGTTTCAGGCACAGGAAGTACTTTTTTTGGTGTATTCCTTACTGGTATGATTACATCCGGATTACTCCAATAGACCACGGCGAGGAGCGTTGTCAGATAATATGACCAAGATTATAAGGCTGGAGAAAGAACGGTTGTGAGAAATCAGGACAATTCATCTAATAGACAAAAACCGGGCCCTTCTGGGGCCTTGGCTTCCTCACAAGACCGCAGCTGGATTACCAAGGCGAGGCGGGGGAGGGGGGAGAGAGAGAGAGAGAGAGAGAGAGAGAGAGACAGGAGACTGGTGGTAGCTTTTCTTTCCTTTCCTGATTTAGTGTTCTCTGCATTAAGGCCACCCCAGAAGAAGCCTGGCCAGTGTCAAGGGGAGGGAACAGACCCTACTAGTCATGTAGGAGTCTCCATGTCACCTTGTAAGAACACGTGGAATGAGATCTACTGGTGTGGCTGCCTTTGGAAAGTAAATTCTGCCCCAGACAGAATGTGACTGGTGTGTTTGAAAGGATACTCTGGCTGCTTTGAGGAGACTGTTATAAGGAGGCAAGGGTGGGAATGGAGCCTGGTGTGGTGGCTCGAGCAGTCCTGGGGAGACGCGATGGTGACGGGGGAGTGGACATCAACCGCAGGAATGAATTCAGGATTAAGGACCCAGTTTGGACACAAGTTACTTTAAAGAACTAAAGCCTCCAAAAACTAAGGAGAACGAGCAAGGTGCAGCAGGGTCTCACCCTCAAGGGGGAATAATGTGTTTATATTTCCTCCCACTCTCTTCCAAATGCCTGGGACCCACTCTCAGCGGTTGCCTAAGGCTGGGTTTTGGGTTTGTTTATATTACCATTAGTTGAAGCATTCACATTTGGAATGGATGCTTTGGCAGAACAGAACTGCTATGCTAAATAAAGGCCTGTAATAGACCAGCAGAGAGCACCTCACCTTGGTGGTGGAAGAACAATCTGGAGAGCTGTGTCTGCCGTCCAGAGTGCCTGCGGGAAGCCTGTTTTGGACAAACACTGGCTGGAGTCAAGACAAGGGCATGTGACTTCCTTCTTGGCTGGTGTGCTAACACCTGCTCCTGTCCAGCCACGGCAGGCTGTGTTCTTTATAATTACGTCATCAGGACCTTGGGGAAACAGTGGTACACACGCCCATAGACCCACGCATATCAGTCAAGTCAGATTCCATCCTCACCCTGGAGTCCCATATTGCAGACCTCTTGTGGTAGAGTCTCCTCATAACTGCTACATATCACAGAATAAAGAAAGAAAAGAGAACTAGCAATGAAATCAGATGGCACGAGGCTCAAAATGTCATATTTTTCTCTGTGTTCTTTAAATTTTCTACATTGAACATTGAACGTGTATCATTTGGATAATCAGAAAGAAAGTCGGACTTGCCTGAAAAATATTTATGGACTTTAATGAAAAGTAGCATTGCCATCTGGTTTTACTGTCAGAAGAACGTTCCCTGATATGTCCCTTCTCCTAGACATTTGGGTTGTGTGTCACACGGAAATCAGAAAGATTCTCATTGAGAATTTTGAGAAAAAGTTTCTGAGAAATTTTGAATGGAAGAGCTCAGCAAAAATTCATTTGAAGGTGATCTGGAAAAAGTGTGACCATATAACTGGAACAATTCAGTTTGTAACTATTGATCCGGCCCCTTTTTAATCTCCCAAATATTCTGACTTGGAAAATCAATTACATGGTCACTCTATCCACAATCTGACTAACCAGATGAAAACATTATCAACGTTTTATTATAATCCACTCCAGTCATTTTTCATGCAGATTTTACATCTCTCATCTCAGTCTACATTTTATACTCTAATTTTATATTTTACACTAAAATTTTAGACTCTAGTTTTATACTATACACTAAAACCAAGGCATTTTATGATATTATTAAAAATATTTTACACATATGTGAGTGGCTACATTTTTTATTCTAATCTGTTTAATGTCACCCTTATTTTTGGAAATTTTCGTATTACGAACAGCATTTCAATGAACATCTTTGGCAGAAAACTTTCTTCATTTCAGGTTATGTCCATGAAGAGAACTTCAGAACCAGAATTTTGGAGGTGAGGGTTACAGATATTTTCAAGGCTCTTGCATGGCACACCACGTTCCTTTTCCACAGGCTAGAATCACTTTGTATTCCTTTCAGCTGTGCTGAATGTGTCTGCGTCACCGCACTCAATCTCTAGTATCAAATATTCTCATTTTTTACAGTTCTATTAATCTGATAGGTTAAAAATAGCATCTCATTGCTATTCTCATTTCCATTTCGTTGATAATGAGTGAGGATGAAAAATGCTCAAATGTTTATTAGCCATTGATATGCCTCTGTTTTAAATTGTCTTTGTTCCCCCTGTATTTATGGGGAACTTAATGCTTTCATTATTACCTTTTGGCATGAGCTCTTTTCTTATTAAGGATATCACCCTTTGTCCTGTTTGAAGCAAATATTGCCCCTGGTTTATTTGCCTGTTAAGGAATTTTGAGAGAAACTGTAATTTGTATATAAATTACCTACTGATTTTTTCCTTTGTTATTTATTCCACTCCTTTTCAGCTTACAAAATTCTCACCCCAGTCTTATGCCTAGATTTGATCATTCTTTATTTCTATTTACTATTACAATTTTTAATGATTTACATATGTTTAAACAAGCTCAATTTTTCTTGGCCAGGACACACTATACACTGCTGGGGTTTAACAGGAGATTTTAATTCATATTTTGTTTTGTGCTTCTGCTTGGAAATTCTATTACTGCTATTGATTGTCCATTTTAATAAGGTATTTGTGTTTCAAGGCAATTATGCAAAGGATACAACTGGAAACATAAATAATGAAGAATAAATGCTTTTCCTCTCACTTCATTATTCACATAGAGAAATACTAATTTTTACTCACGCACAAGATGCCCCATTGCAAACCAAACAAATTTGCTAAAAAAAAACAAAAAACAAACAAACAAACAAAAAAACATTTCTTTTCGCCTGGGTTCATGGTAGAAATAAACTGAAGTTTTGAATGATTAAAATCCATTGTTTTCCAGGTAACTGGGCATAGAATCTGACATCTACCGGATGAATTCTAGACCGAAGGGTTCCTTTGAGTTCTTAACCAAAATTTCAGTCACAAGGGCTAGAATAATTTTACAATGCAAAAAGAAAAAAAAAATGCCAGGCAAACTCTCCAGACAAGACTATTTATCACAGTTTGCAGAGGTGGAGCAAGTACACAATTTTTTGATCCAGTTGACACATTCAATTATGTTCTAAAAGTTTCTATCATAGGACTCCTTTCAGCCATTTCTTGGGCACAAAAATGTAATCCACAATTACAGATTTTTCATATGCCTTCTATCAAAAGCCCGACAATCCCTTCCCAAGGCTTTCTGTCTTCCAGACAAACTGGAAAAAGAAAATAAATGCTTGACAATCAAGACTTACAAAGTGGCTGTAAGGGGCAGTCAAGGAGCTGACGGCTGAAAACAAGGGGAAAATATGTACGGGGTAGTCTAGGGATTGGGCTTGCTGGGAAATAACTTGTGTTTCATAGACTCACAGATGTCTGGGACTGAAAGAAACTTTGTGAGCATTAATTTAGTCTATCTCTCTCCTTTTAGACCTAACCAATGAAACTTTCGAAATCTATGTGCATGTCTTAAAAATCAAAATGTAATATGGTAGAAACATCAGATGCTAAGTTTGAGATTAATGCCACCATTTCCTAGTAGCATTTCCTTGGGTAATAATGTGTTTAATCCAAACAATCCTGGATTCTGAATATAAGGTTATTATACTAACCTGGCTGGGTTCTTGTGGTGTTTAATGGGATATCATATGTGAGCCTGCCCGTTCCCTATTAACCATAAATGTCAGTCATTTCCCTCCCTCCTTCATCTCTCCATATGCAGAGATGTAGAGAGATGAGCTGTCAACTCGCCTTGACTTTGTCAATTGATAACTTGAGGCTATTAAGTATTCCCATATTTATCAGCCTTATAAGATAGGAAACCTTCCTCCATGCCCAACTTAAAATCTTCACGTTGTAGTTTGAGCTCTTTCCTCGGGTTGGTTAGCCAACGGAGTTGTAGACCAGAGACGATCAAACTTGGTAAGGTCCTCCTTCATCTAATGTTTCCGTAGCCTTGACAGCTGCCATCCATGGAGGGTTGACAAGAAGATTGTACTGCCAACCAATATCTGACAAATATCTTCATTTTTCCTTCCTATCTCACATCCAGCTCTCCTTCCTCCAGTCCACGCACTCAACACTTCCGTAATTCTAGGAAGGAATTCCTAAAACATGACACCTGGTTTTCTGTTGGACTGTCCTCTTCCAGTTGCCTGGGCCATCACAGCAAGGGCCAAAGAATGCATTTTGTGAGTCACTTCCACTGCACATGAGTTATTTTTGTGGCTGAACTAAATCTGGCATTTGATACCAGCCTTCTCTCTAATGAGCCTCAATCGACTGTGTTAAATGTTTTTTCTGTCTTGCTTAAAATGCCTGAGATTGATTGTTGCAAAGCAAAAATCCTTTCATTCATGGAAAAGACTCAGTAAGGTAGGAGGACCTGAAGAGAATCTCTTTTCATTTTTCAGATTAAGAAAACAGAGGTTCAGAGATGTCCAAGGAGGCAGGAAAACCATAAATGAGTCAGTCACTGTACAGCAAGGAACGAACTGCATTTGGTCACTTACTTAGCGTCTGTTTGTCTATTCCCAAGCTGATGGAAAGAATTTACAAAACTCAGGTCATTGTCTCTGAAGTTACCCTTTAAAACCACACATCGGAGTCACTATATGGTTGGAAAAAGCTTAACATTACTTGAGAGAGTAGCTAAGGATGTCAATCCCTGGCCCAAAATTGGCAACCAAACAAAATCAGTGGAAAGAATCAATAATTATTTTTCTACCTACTACTACTACTACTAATAATAATAACAACAAATTCATTACTATATTATTATTATTACAGAGTGACAGTTGAAATTATTTTTCATCATATATTTACCTCCTTCCCTATCCTACTGTGGGTAGAAGTGACCCTGCCCCATTGATGTTGGGGTCTCCATGTGACTTGCTTTGACCAATGGAATGTTAACAGATGTGATGCAAGCAGAGGCCTTAAACGTGCTTGTGTCTTTTGACTTAGCTTGGTGCTCCGGTGACCCGAGAAGAGCACAGCGTCTTAACCTTGGCCCCGGAATAACCACACATGCATCAGAACTGAACCCAGCCAGCATCCTGGAGCCAAGCCCAGCTGAAGCACAGCTTGAGCAGAGCTGCCAGTCAGGCTTATAAGTAATGCAATCACCATGCAGGCTCAAGGACAGAAGAACAAATGTGCATCATTGCAAGCCACTGAGTTTGGGGGTGGTTTGGCAGGCGGCATCATTGTGGCAACAATTGCTCAGATATACAAGTCGCGAACCATGTGACAGGCTTACGCTCAGCACTTGAATGATCTCACTTCAATCTGATAACAGTAAAGGCTACCTTCTTTCGCCCTATATTACAGACGAGGACCTGGAGCTTCAGAAGGGCTATAAGCATTATCCAAGGAGACATGACAACAAGGGGCTGCAATATGATTTGACTCAGTGTCTTTGTGATGCCAATGTCATTGTTATGCCTTAACTATGGATTCTTTTAAATTTTTGCCGGAAAGGGCGGAAGAAAAGCTATGTTTGGTTCTTATGGGGCAGTTCTGTTGTAGGCATGGAACCAAACTGTGGCTCAGCGCCCTTTCATTCCATCCCAACTGTTACTACCGATGAGTTGTGCAGGGTTGCATTTCAACTTTTGCCAAGAACCGGGCTGATTCAGCTCTTGGAAGTTCACTCCAAGAAGCAACTGATAAAAGAGTTCTCCTCGGGAGACAGACTGGTAATTTCTCAGGTAAATTCTACAGCAAAATGCCACCAAACTTAGGAGGGAGCTGCATGTCCCGGCCATGACAAAAACGAGTGATCACACTGTTTGGGCCCCCAGTGTCATCTCCTGAACTCTCTGGAGCCACGGAAATGATCACATATGAAGACTTCCCCGCTTTGAGCGTGGTGAGGGCATCCCAACAAGATATTCTTACTTCAAATAAAGAACAACTCTTTTGGAATTAGGTTCTTCAGAGTTCTCATCTTTACGAGTGTTTGCCTGCGTACTTCAAAACCATCTCCATGTGTCCCCATTATTCTTCTGCTTCTTTGATTCTCTCTTCTGCTCTCCTTTCCTCCAAACTCTGACATCAGTAAGACTCGGCCAAAGTTATGGGGAAAGGTCTCCCCCTCCCTCCCCAGCTCCAAGGAGGGGATTTTCCTGATAGTTCCACATTGGCAGGGGATGGCAATTCTTTGAATGGTAAGCTGGATACGGCTTCTCCTAAGAGGGTTTGCCCATCCCCTGGGAACAAGAAGGAGATTGGTAATGGTCGGTAGAGATTGGTGCCCAGCCAGGATGTAACATCCTAAAGGGGTGGCACCTGTAAACGTTAAGTGTAGGGTTTTTCTCAAACCACATTTAACTTCTGCATAGTAGGCAGGGAGTTGGATAAAACTTAAATGGGATTTTTATTATACCACGCAAGTATGACAAAGGGAGATGGGGCAAAGGAATTGAGTTAATAATCCACTTGACAGGTTTATGAAGTGGAAGAATTAATCCAATAATTTCTAAGCACTTTGCAAATCCTCCTTCCAAAAGTGTATATTTTTTTACTACAGTATTCAGAAAGAGCAAGCTGTACTGCTTGAGAAGTAGAACTAACCTACGCTTAACATCATTACTGATATTAAGCATGTGTATAATCATTACATTTCACAAAGCCATCACAGCATGCCACTGTAGACAACGTGGCATAAATCTTACGTTCGACTGATAATAATCCAATTACATCAAGGTAAGTATGTCTTATGATAATAAACATTACAGATAATGCTAATAAAGAGTAGAAAAGCACAGTAACTGAGTCTATCAATCTTCATAAAGCACAAAGATCAAATTCAAACAGAATCAAACCTCCCTCTCTCAGCCTCAACTCCAGAGGCACTCTTTCTTGCTACCAAGGGTATTTCTTTGGAACATATTACGTTTGACCTTCCTTTCCTCCTTCCTTTGTTCCTTCCTTTATTTCGTTACCATTCTCTTTCTTTCTGTATCTTTCCTTCCTCTTTTCCTTCTTTCTTTCCTTCCTCTTATTTTTCTTTCCTTCTTTTTTTCTTTTATTTTCTTTCTTTCTCTCCTCGCGCTCTCTCGCTCTCTCGTATGCAGACTTAACATTAAAAAGGAAAGGGAAAGCCCAACTTGTAGACTTCAGCTGTTCCTGTGTGCTAAATCCACCTTCCCTCTGCTCTCCATTATCTGATTATATCACTTCAGAACTTGGAGTTACCATGGTAACAGTTTTCCAACCTTTTCCTTTGAAAAGCATCCCTCCTGCCCTAAGAGAAACTACCTGCAAAGTAGCCGTCTAGCTGCCTTTGTTCTGCTCTGTCTCAGTCTTCACCCACTATCTGCGTCAGACTTAGGTCAACAGCCTCGGCAGTGACCTGGGAAGTGGAACAGCATCCAGCTTAGCTGATTATGGGCTGGGCTGGGCTGGAGGCCACTCTCCGCCACCCCTCGGAGCTCCCCTCCCCCATCTGCCCTCGCAGTGTGCAGGCTGAGTCCAGCGGGCAGGGGCAAAGCTAATTCTCGTTATAAAACATTTGGATTTTTTTCTTTTAACTGCTGCCCAGCTGCTAAGGAATGAAGTCCTCAAAGTTGACAGATTCCCTCCAACGTGTGAGGGAATTTCCCTCGTTACCCGTTTGCCAAAAGTAAAAGCAGCAAACACAAGCAGACCACCTGCCACTAGACAAGACTGGATGTATTACATTTGCCCAAAGGACACTGGTGACAATTGGAACACTGTACGAGTCAGCCAAGAAGAAGGCTGGCCATGGAGCGTGGCTTGGTTAATGGATGGGTGATGCCTCACTTACCCCTCTCCTGCCTTCTTACTGTCAACATTCCTTCTTCCCGTCACTGTGACGCAGTCTTCCTTCCTGGTCCACCATTCGCCTTCTAGCTGTAAGCATGGAAAGAGTTTAGCGATTAGTCACTTACTAGTGAGGTGACACATGAACTCAGTCCCTGACATGGAAAGCAATTTCTTTGTATGGCTCAGTTTTTGCAAAATTGAGGGGACGGTATTTATTCCCCATGTGATCTACTGCTCTCTCACGAAAAGCCAAGGAGAGGACAGTAGATTCAGCTATGGATACATAGATTCATTCACTTATATATTAAATGACCTACTGTAGGCTTCACCTGCAAACCAAGTGAGCACAGTAAAACACTGAAAGATACAATGAAGGCCACAGTACATAGGGTCATGACGCAGGTCCATTAATACAAGGTTGGTCTAATCTGGTGGGTCATTAGTTAGCAGAAACGTAAGCAAGTATACTAACAAATTAAAAGTCTTCAAAGAATCAGAGCCTAAGAATATTGATAACGACTGATAATCATTCACGATGATATTGATAAACCCAAATAGCAAACGAAAGAGAATGAATGACCAGCTTAGAGTTTTTATAGGACATTATTAATTCAAGACAATTTTTCAGTCTCTGTCTGATGTGGACAAAGAGATTTGGAATTAAAGGCAGCCTTCACCCCCAGAACAAGGAAAATAACGAATGCTAATCATTGTTACAGCCACATTACCAGCTTTTCCTGCCTCAGAAAGCTTCATGACATTCTAAAAATAAAACAAAACCCTTTGGGCTGTGAGATTCAAGTGCTCCCTGCAGAGAAGATGAATGCTTAGGACACTGTAGGAAGGTTTGGGGAGAGGGTTGATTGAAACCCTGAATGACTGACAGGAAGTGGTCAGAGCACCTCCCCCTGACAGCTTCATTGCATTTAGCCTCCTTATATAGAGTTTTATGAGAATAAAAGGGTGGAGAGATAGCCTTCCTGACTTCCGCTTCCCTTCTGTAAAAGAACTTCTCTCCTTTATGCAGGCAGACCTGCATGTGGCTCGCCATGGCCGCGTGGCCCACATTGCACTTCTCTCCTTTTCCTGAATAAACCCTTTTGGTTTGGAGGAATATCTAGCTGACGTGCTTAACATCCACGCCCTGTTTAACTGCGGCTCACTTGGCTGGGGAGTGAAACCGTTCCCCAAGCAGCAGCCCGACACTTCTGCATTTTGGATCTGCAGTGGAGAGACATCGTGACATATACCAAGAACTTCGAGTTGAAAGGGTTCCTTCCCCATTGAAAGCACAAAGATCCCTAACGTGAACACTTGTGTTTTGCCTGATGACTGTATTTTTCTTCTGTCGAGTTGAAAAGTACACAAGAATGAACCTCTCACTTGTTCTTTTTTTTCTTTTTTGCTACGTACTGTCACACTTCGATTACATCTGTGAATCGGACCTGAAGATTTTAAATTGAATCCATCAGTTTATCAGGCCTGAGAGATAACAAGCCGAGGCCCAAACTTTCTCTCCCCGTTTCTAGATAGGAGCAATTTCTTATGAAGGAGTGACACACACACTTGAATCCAGAAATGCCACCGAATCTCTGTGTGTGTGTGTGTGTGTGTGTGTGTGTGTGTGTGTGTGTGTTTAAAGGAGCATAGGTGGAGACATTTTCCTGACTATTCATCCCTTCAATACTGGAAAAATGTATTTGGCTTAAATGTTATAACACCATGAAATGGAAAAACGAACCACTCTATACTTTGGAGAACAGACAGCATTTAAAAATCATCTTTGTTTCTTTGTGCCCAAGAAGGGGTCCGATTAGCCTACTCCTTGGGTTTTTCGAAACTCTGGCTGCTCACTCCTTCATAAGAAATTGCTCCTATCTAGAAACGGGGAGAGAAAGTTTGGGCCTCGGCTTGTTATCTCTCAGGCCTGATAAACTGATGGATTCAATTTAAAATCTTCAGGTCCGATTCACAGATGTAATCGAAGTGTGACAGTACGTAGCAAAAAAAAAGGAACAAGTGAGAGGATCATTCTTGTGTACTTTTCAACTCGACAGAAGAAAAATACAGTCATCAGGCAAAACACAAGTGTTCACTTTAGGGATCTTTGTGCTTTCAATGGGGAAGGAACCCTTTCAACTCGAAGTTCTTGGTATATGTCACGATGTCTCTCCACTGCAGATCCAAAATGCAGAAGTGTCGGGCTGCTGCTTGGGGAACGGTTTCACTCTCCAGCCAAGTGAGCTGCAGTTAAACAGGGTGTGGATGTTAAACAAGTCAGCTAGATATTCCTCCAAACCAAAAGGGTTTATTCAGGAAAAGGAGAGAAATGCAATGTGGACCATGCGGCCATGGCGAGCCACATGCAGGTCTGCCTGCATAAAGGAGAGAAGGTCTTTTACAGAAGGCAAGAGGAAGTCAGGAAGGCTGGTAAACCCAGAGTTCTCCCTGCAGGGCCTTGCAAAGGACACAGACACGAGAGCGCCCTCTACAGGCCCTCCACATTTCAGCCTCGGTTGAGGTCTTCCTGGATTCTTTACAAAGGAAACTCACTGGTATCTTGCAGCCTCCTTTTCCTTCTCTATGAAAGTGGCACTTATCTGAGTAGCTATTTAAGAATTGTGTTATATTTTATTGATTTGAATTCAATGATAGTCAAAGTATTGAAAGCTCAACAAAGAAGCTGTGAAGTCAATTGCCTTCCAAAAACAAGTTAGAAAGTATAATAGAAAAAGATCCTGTGACAAGAGCAAACTATAAAATACTTATGGAAAGTTTGCAGAAAGTAACCTAGACCGATGTGAAGGAAATTAAAAAGCCCTACTAGAGAGTCATAAAACAACATCTAAAAAAGGAGATGCAAATTATGTTTCTGGATGGGAATACCCAATATTCAAAGGTATACTGTTATCCCAAATCGGTCTGTAAATTCAGTTTAATTCTAGTAAGAATTCCAATGGGATGTTTCATAAAAGTTAATTCTATCTTATCTGGAAGAGTCGATGCACAGAATTAGCCAAGATATTTTTTTAAATAAATAAGCTTCCATAATTAATTAAACTAGTATAATTATTAGCAAAAATATAGACAAACGGATAGACCAAGCTACACATTCCAGAAACAGACGCATGTCTACTTTGAAACTTAGTATGAGCTAAACATAGCAATTCAATTTCAATTCAAAGATGGAAACTTATTGTAAATGATGTTAAAACAATCTACTACGCTAATTATTAGGCATAAGAATACATTCTTACCTTGCCATACATTTAACTAAATACTAAATAGAATTAAAATCTAAATGTAAAACTTATAAATGTATTTTTAAAATAGGAACTTATTTTCCCAATGTTGGAACAACAACGGTCTTTATAAATAATACCTAAACCTGGGAAATAACTAAGAAAAAGAATGGCATATTTAATTACACGAATAAAAGACTTTAGAATGAATAAATTAATTTAGCAAGGTTTCAGGATACAAGGTCAGTACACCAAATCCAAAGTTCATCTATACACTACCGTGTTTCCCCGAAAAGAGACCTAGCCAGATCATCGGCTCTAACGCATCTTTTGGAGCAAAAGTTAATACAAGACCCGTCCGGTCTTATTTTCAGGGAAACACGGTATATATTTTTTAAATCAGTACAACTGATGTGCCGTTACAATTCTCAAAGAATGCCTGCCTAAGGCCAATGCTTCCTTTGGTCACTGTCATGGGGACTGCTGACAGTTACAGCAAGTTCCGTGATTACCCCAGCCCTCCTATTTGGAATACAACATTTATGTCCCCATTTTTTTTTTCAAAAGTCATATACCAATTTATCGGGAGAAAGAAGGGAACAATACAGGTAAAAGTTTGGGGACTATGCATAGATTTTCTAGCTGAGACCTTGAATCAGCTGCATAGCTTCTTCTTGCGGGCTCAATATTTTGTGCCACGATGCATAACTCTGAGATTCACGGATGTATCCTTTCTCCAGGCCCTTCCTGGCTTCCTTTGATATCCTGAGTAATCAGTTATTTCCCTGCCCTATTACATTCTGCATATTATCACCACCGTCGGCATAAATGAGACTCGCGAGGCCAACATTAATGAAACAAGGATCAGGAAATTTGTCTTTATTAAATAGGAAACCGAATAACGGCGAGGGTCAAGATGTGAAAATAAACTACAGTGTAGAGGAGGCTGATAAAAATCAATCGCCTAGATTTACAAACATTTAGAATCATATGAAGTCATGCCATGTAGTGCTATTTCAAATTCTTTTGGAAAATGTTTCTACTTCCTTACACATTCCATCTCAAGTTTTGAATGTGATCCATCAATGCATTATTTTGGAGCTGGGTGTTAAAAATGTCTAAAATTGTATGAGAAAGGCTTACATTTTATGTTGCAGAAACAGAACTATATTCTAGTTAACTCAGTTTCTCCTAATTCCATGTCACCTCTGTACTAAGGTGCTGTGGAAAGGCAGTTTTATCTGAAACTAATAGCTTTAGCCGACACACTTGTGATGAGAAAAATGGACTGTTCATGCTTCTTTTCCAGTTTTAAAAATGCTTCCAAGCTTCATCAGTGACATGTGGGACTATACACGTAAAACATGTGACCTATCAGGTATGTTCCCGTTGTACAACGGCTCGTGCCACAAAAGTGACCAGCTGCCAAGAGATACAGGAAGAGAAATACCTTAACTCAGGGGAAATTGATTGTTTCTGTGCCCTCTCTCCTTTCACTCCTGTATCTTGGCTTCAACTTTCAAACATGGTCAATGAGTAATGTTTTTAATTGGAGGAAAGGGGTAATATATGGATGCACACAAATTAGCAACAGAGAGCAATTTAATTACAAAGGAGCCCGCATTCTTACCGAGAAATATTGATGGCTGGGTCCTGATAATTTCTCCCTCCTCTAAAATGTATTAAAACTGAAAACAGAAGAGAAAATACAATGGATGTCCTAAGGCAGGCTTCATTTGGAAACAGAAAGGTAGTTCAACTGAATAACCTAACCTCTATTTCAGTGCTGTTTTTGCTCATGAACTAAAGACATTGTATAGTCAGTTTCTCAATCATCTTTCTCGTAAAAGCAACTTTACTAATCAGTTTGAGACACAAAATGTCAGGATCACTCCCTCCCGCCTCCCCTTGCTAACTGGCTCCGTAACCTTAGGAAGAAAACCCTCATTCATTGATCACCAAATGCAAGCCAGGTTTTGTGCTCGATGCCATCACTGCAGCAGACATACGCTGATTCTCCTTTTATGCCAGGTAGAAATGAGAAGATGAAAAAGACAACCCTCTCTTTCAAGGGGCTCACAGTCTAGTGACAAACATGACATCAGTCATGGGGATAAACACTATACTGCAGACGGATTAATAAACTATGTGGGGTCCCAAAGGAGGGAGTGGTCACGTCTTATCTCTTACTGCTAGTGAGAGGACCCATCGTTTTCACTCAACTAGCGCAACCAATTGGACTCGCTTTGCTCAGACTTGCCCAGATTCAGCAGAGAAAGCCTCAAGTCCCAGGAAACCCCTGTCACGGGCAAACTAGGAGAGTTGGTCACTGCGTCTTAGACCTGCCTGGCCTCTTGTCAACCCACAGCTGGAGCCTCGGTATATTTGTTTAGTCGCTTTAGGCTCCTCCCCCCAGTATGCAACCCCCTGAAGTCCCCAGATCGGGGACATCACTATAGATGTGCCTCCGCCCACCTAGGCTATCTTCTAGGTGCTCAGTCTATGAAAGAAACGTCACACATGGCTATGCTCTTTCCCTTGTGTCATCTCATAGGACTTTCCAAGAACCCATGGAATAAGCTGGGTGAGATTTATATATATTCTGACATTACAGATGATAAAATTCTGGTTAAGATAGGAATGACTCACTGAAGAAAACACAGCTAGGGTGAGGTATTAGGACTTCCCTTTTCAAGACCATAGGCTTGGAATCTGGCTCCAATTCAAAGCCATGTACAAGCTATGTGATTTTGCCCAAGTTACATAACTTTTGCCTATCTCCACTCACTCATTTGAAACTCGGAAAAGTAACCCAGAACTTTTCGAACTTAATGAAATCCTGTGTGCATACGATAAACTCTGAGAAAATGAGAGCTTTTAGAAGAGTTTGCAACTCGTTAACATTTTGCTTCTCATGGGTAGGAGGAGTGTTTGACTAACAGAAGGGCTCCCTGTCAGGAGAAGAGGTTTAAAACCTTCCCAACAGAGACTGAACGGGAGAATTATCAGAACGCATGGGTAATCCAGGACGGAGAATGACAAGACCAAAGGGGAAAGAGATGAGACCATGCTTGGGATAAACTAGAAGATGGAACCAGGAGGGAAAAAACAAATTTACAGCACGTCCAAGAAAGCCACAGCCAGGAGTTCTCCCCTGGGGAATGGCCATAGCCTGCTGTTATGCCCCTCACTGACTGGCCATTCACCATTCATCGAGATCCGTTTCCGGCCTACAGGTGAACTTGGAGAAGCCATCACAGAGCACTGCCTGGAACTGACTGCCTGGAACTCTTCTTACCTCCGATGGCTCAACCAAAGCTTTACATCGCCATGCCTTTCATGTACAGTAACAGACCAGTGTCAGTGAAGACTAAACACTTTTGTTCCTAAGAAGAGGAAGGGTTAAACGTTGGGCTACTGTATTAAGCAACGTGTGTTTATATCGCCCCATAACCCTATCATCCAGAACTGTGGCTAACACATGAACCACTATGCTTTCTTCCAGGACTGTTTTACAGTTTACCTAAGCACATATGTGGATAAGTTTGAATGTGTGTGTACCCTTGAGTGTTTTTCTGAATAGTCCCATACCTTACTCCCTATGCTAAGAGCACAGTTACCTTCCTTAGAATTGGTTCTTCCTCACACCACCCATGCAGACCTGGGGAGGGCTGCCAGCTGGAGGGCGCTCCCCCGACACACAGCTACGGAAGGTAGGTCGAGATGGTCACATGATGGTGTAGAGTGAGTTCTTCCCCAGGAATTGTACAAATACTTTTAATTGGGGAACTTTATTTTTCCACATGGAATATGCTTATTATATTCTAAATTATAACTATTGTACATAATATTATTATAAATCATTATTAATATTATTCCATGCTTAGATAGAATGATATTAGCTCATATTCATTTTAAACCCTAATAATACATTAAATTATTTTAAAAGGCTTAAAATATTTTAAAGAATTGGAAATGTAAAATGAACTAGAATTGTCTAATAAACAGAACACTCAAAAAAAAATGTTCACAGCATTTAACAATAAGGTCATCATAACACTATTATATTGTAATGACTTTTATGTCATGGAAGTTCTTCCTAAACATCATTTTTATGTCCCAGGTTGGTCCTGATAAATACATGCTGCCAGGAAGACCTACAACATTTGCTTTATTAGATTCCACAGGCAATTCATGCTGGCATTATCAAAGGCAATTTGCATATACAATTTACAGGATATTTTCCAACCTTTCTGATTTAATGATTTGGTAGAAATGATCAGATTATGCTCTCATAGTAACTGTCAAAGATAAATGCAAATGATGTATTTTTTTCCATCATCATTTGGCCTTAAAACATACACCTGTGTTACATTATGCTTAAAGCTAAAACAAAGAAGCTTATTCTGTCAAGTGTTTTCTGGGAGTGAAACAATTACCTCAGAAGAATGTTTTTCTAAATTCTTATTTTTTAGACGTGTTATTGGAGATGAACTGAGTTGTAAAAGTGAACCAGATCTGCAGCAAGGTCTCTGACTGACTCTGGGGTTCTCAAGGAACTATGAGGTCCCCCATGATTTTTCCCCTCTGCTCTCTTTCATGCTGGTTGAATAGGATATTACGCGTCGTATCAAAGGACTGTATTTGCAATTCCACAGTCTGATGTATAGGCTGCCTCTTTTTCCTTTATAACATAGGAACAGCATTTCCGTCTTCCAGCAATGCCCAACCGGGGTCACCTTTGCTTAAGGAAATAGTATTTCTTAGAAGTGAGCGCCTGGTCATATGCATCTGTTTGTTCTTGAAAAAATACGTTCACCCTGTTTGTACGCAGTCAGCATGTCCGTCACAATTTTTGAAGTAAGTTTCTTTCTAATTTAGCATTCATACTGTTATAAAGATTGTTGAGTCGCAAATATCTGCAGAGATGGAGAACGATGTTTCCATATATTTTGAATCAGACAAGATGCAGAACTTTCCCGAAAGCCAAGTCTACAGAAGCTGGCGGAGAATACATAACAGCTCTTTGGTCCTTTGTTCAGGGTGAGGTCATTCGGGTTGGGACTGAGTGACTGGCAGGGCTATGTAGCGAGGACAGCTCTGTGCTCTTTGTCTATTTAATATCCATATTGATTTCCTAGGGCTGCCCTAACAAATTACCACGCACTTGGGGGCTTAAAGCAACAGCGCTTTATTCTCTCCCGGTTCTGAAGGTCAGAAGACCAAACTCAAAGTGTCAGGAAGGCCCCATTCAGTCTGAAGGCTCTAGGGGAGAAGCTATTCTTTGCCTCGTGCAGCGTCTCGTGGCTCCAGGGGCTCCTTGGCTTGTGACTGCGTCGCCCCAAGCTCCACCTCTGTCTTCACATAACCACCTTCTCTCTTCTTTCCTCTCATAGCTCCGTCTTTCTTTTGTAAGGACACTTGTCATTGGATCTAGGGCTCACCTGGATCATACGGGGTGAGTCTATCTCCAGACCCTTAACTTAATCACATGTGTAAAGACCGCTTTTCCAAATACGGCTGCACTGACACGTTCCAGGGAGACCCATCTTTTGGGTTGTAACCATTCAACCCACTGCAATGCCTGATGTTTTTGTTTTCTTTTCTTTCCTTTCCTTTTCTTCTTTTTTTTTTTTAAATAGTGCTTGCAAACTGACCTAAGCCAATGGGGTTCTTGGCCATAATTAGGTTCTTTCTGGCAGATCCTGGTAACATCCAGGGTTGGGCACAGGTGAGGGCTGTGGGTCTCCTCTTCACTACCTGGCTGTATGTGACAATGAAAGCAAGTTCCAGACCAAATTCTGGGACAGGCCACACAGTCATTAGCATCCTGGCATTGAACCAGGGCTCCCATTTATTCTGTAACTGAATGAATCCCCCTTTCCTCCCTGTGCCAGGTCCCCTGAATGAGTGCCTTGCAGGACAGGCTCACTGATGACATGTGCAACCATATTCCAAGTGGCAGGATTCTGCCAGGTCCCTAAGCTAGGGTTTTTCAAACTATTGTTTGCATCCCACTAGGGTTTTCTGAAATGAACTGAGTGGACTGCAACCAGAAATTTACAAAATGAAAAACAGTAGAATTGAACTGAATAGAAAAACAACAGAATGCATTAGAAGTGAGGGTAAGAAGGGCTTTCTCTGGAAATTTTTCCTTTCGGTGCATAAAGGTACGAGTATGTACTAGGTCCTGACATAAAATTAATTTATTACTAAATAATTCATTGATTATTTCTTGCTTTAAAAAGAACAACAAATTATGTCCTAAAGAAATTATGTCCTAAGGGGACCTGGGCACAAGATTTGAAGGGGTCCTCTGGCTTAAGGCACCACTTCAACAGGTAGAGGCTGCCTGAGACCCTAGAGTCTCAAAACCCATACACAGAAGGGAGGTTGTTCTATGTCATTATTTCTAGCCAGTCTACATAGCTCATTTCACTCATTTCACCAAGACAAAATCATTTCTAACATCATGCGAGCTAATCAGCAACTGTTCTAAAGATAGTTGAAGGCTTGTAATAGCTTCCCCTTAGAATGGCAGCTTCCGATTCAATTCATTAAAACACCAACTACCCCTGGCGTGTGTATTCCTGATTAGAGTACTTCAACTGTTACCTACCCAACGCTAATGTATAAATAAAGCAGTAGTACACTCTGTATGCCTTTGTGTGGATATATACATGTGAAACAGACAGTATCAAGGTTATTCTCTTCTGTCACATAGACATTTTCAAAGAAGATCATAATCGAATACACAGCTCAATATTAGGTTATAATGGTTGACAGTCAACATAAAACAAACCACTAGAAAATCTGCCTCTGGAAATCTCACCTGACACCTGAGTTAATGAAACTATATGAGTGGAGCACGTAAAACGAGAGGATTATACGGATGTAATCCCAGGTCTAAATGGTCAGTCCCATCTCAAGCAGTGGTTGCAGATTTCTCCCCTTTTCATCCCTAACAAGGACGAGCAGGTACCCATTATCTGAACCATAATAAGTACGTCAGAGGCCAAGAGTGCGTGCAGACTCTGGGCCTCAAGGTCTTTCCCGGGAGCCCATCATTTAGAGCATCTCTCAGTAGGAAGAGGAATTGCTCTGAGCATTTTGTACATGGTCCCCAAGGTTAAGCATCAGACATGGCTCCAAATGTGCAGGGCCCAGGGCAAAATGAAAACTCAGGACCTCTTGTTAAAAAGCGGGGAGGGGCAGGGGGGAGAGGCTTTTTTTTTCCCTGTGATCTTTCTCTCAACTCCCCATAGTGTTTTTGATTTGCTGTTTAACTCTGAGCCCCCTTGGACCCCGGGTTACTCCGGGCGTGAGCCCTGACCTTTCACAGGTGTCTAGGGCCCCACCCTGGGTCCCTGAGTCTCAGTGCACACTTGCTGGAGCCTGTCCCTCCCAGAGCCTGTCCTCGGGGTAGCAGCTGTTCCTGGGTAGGGGCTGGGCAGCAGGCAGCAGAGCTCCCTGCCAGGCAGGGGTGGGTGCAGGACTGCTCCTGAACTGAGGCTTCAAGCCTCTTGCGTATGCACCACTGTCCCATGGGACTGCACTTACAGACACAAAGTCAGGGATGAAATCAGTAAGAATTTCAAGATGGCACCCCCAGACCCGCCATCCCCAAGCGTCAGCCCTTCTGGAGCCGAGCCCCGCATGACTGTGATGCCACATGCTCATGAAGCCAGGCCCAGTGACACCTGCCCGTTTCCAGGGTCTCCGGTTTCTGGGGTCTCTGTCCAGGAGTGACGCGGCTGAGACAATATGGCCCTGCAAACCCATGAGGCAGAGAGAAAAGCAAGTCTATCAGAGTCACGACCTTAACAAGAGCCGAAGCTTGGGACGGTGACGAGACCTCACGCTGGCACTCCTACAGGCCAGAGCCCAGCGCCTCAGTCTCCAGAGCTGAGCTGCAAGTCTCCCCTGGGAAATTCTCAATATTTAACTGCTTCTGTTTCTACCGACTCAAACAGCGAATTTATGGTGAAAAATCAGGGTTCAACCTAATATGCCATTTCCCCTCCCTCTGCACAGCCTTCTTTCCTTGCTGTACAAACTGTCTCAAGCTCCCTCCTCAGAGCTTCCCCCGAGAGGTCAGTAGTTAGGGGGCCCCACTCCTGTTGGCTGCTGAGGCGTGTCATTTGCATGTGCCTTTCCTCACTATAAGGTCATGTCCGTAAGGTGAAGGTGCCTTGCCACACGTGCCAGGAGAAGCAGAAGCAGGGCAGACGTGAGGGAGACTTTGCCTGGGGCTGGTCAGGTTCCTTTTGTGTTCAAGGCCGCCTTCCCTTTTGTGGTGAGTGGATAACAAACCACCCAGTAAGTGCTCTCCCGGCTTTGCCCTTTCCTGTGCCCCGTGAGGTTAGCCACTGAGCTCCTAACACCGCTTTCCTTGCAGCGTTTCTTCCTCCTACAAAAGCTTCCCCTCTGAGCCCTGCATTCCACCCAAGGAACAGCAGAAACGCCTCCACAGCTGTGGCGTGGTCAGCACCAACTGTAATCCTACCGAATATTACTGTCAGGAAAAGTCCGATCGCTCCTGATACCCAGGAGGACGCTGGCTCCCAAGCATGTTCAAATACCACAAGAGGCTCAGGCTTAGCAAGGCCTCCACTTATGACTCCTCATTTTTAATTCGTAGGGACTTACGACACTAACAAGTGATAAAATGTGGCGTCTGTTAGTCGTCTGCACGTGCATGTACGTAGATGTGTGCACACACACATAGAATTATCTGTTTACTATGATGTAGAAGGCTCCATGCTGGTGTTTTACACAAGGATAATCTCAGGCGACTTGGACACTCAGGTGATATGACACTTGGTCTGTGAAGGACGACAGAAGGCAGAAATGGTTAGTGTCAGGAGAGGGGCACAGAAAAGGGCTGTGTAGGGAGGATTCGGGTGGGGAGAGTTGTGTTCGTGGGATAAGGGGAAACCTGCTATTCAGTGTTGCCCACCCCAGCCCTGGGAACAGCCCACCACGGAGCCGAGGTGTGTGTCTCTGTGCACACATGATGGGAAAAGAAGGGGACACTGCAGGACAGCTAAGATTTGGAGTTCGCGCCACCCTGTTCCTTTTGAGAGAAGAGACCTCCATTTCCCGGCGTACCCAAACAGGCATCAGGCATTTGAGTCACTGAGTCCTCAGAGAACAGCTGGTCAAAACACAGCTGGAACTCAGAGCCCAACAGACAGACGCCAGCACTTATTTTGTCTACACTGGGGAAATGGAGAACCCTGACCTCTGTCGCCACCTGAGGCTACTCTGCTTCACACCCTAGCCTTCCTCACGGCCGAGGACCACATCTGTCAAATCCAACAAGACACCTCGTGACTACGGAGGATTGCTGCCACTGCTCTGTCCTCTTAGAGGTTTCCATTGACCCTTCGTCCCAGAGGTGGAAGAGGGGCACTTTGGGTAGAGACCTCTACCTCCCCTTTGTCCCCTCAGGAACCTGCCGCTGAAAACAGTGTGCAGACTGGGGCGTGTGTGTCTGCAGTCAGAAAGCAAACTAAACAAACACAGAGAACACAGGAATCGAGAGTGAGAGCACATCACTCTGGTGTCTCCGTCTCCACACCCTCCCCTGGGCCAGCCACGCTTTCAGAAAGGCTGACAGCTCCTTGCCACTGGCTTCTGTTCCCCGAGCTCCTCTGCTTCCCCTCCCTCTCTGCGGCAAGTGACTCAAAAGAACAGTTTGAAAGATCCGTTTGGATGAAATGGCTTGATTACAACAGAGAGACAATTGGTGGAATAAAGTCAATGATGTTTCCAGTAACAGGTGCCCACTATGAAGTCTGGGTACCCGCTGGCATAATCACGGAGGCTGTATTTCCAGGTCCTTATTAAAAAGGGAACAATGGAACGCCAGGCCTGAATTTCTTTCATTGTTGGCTTCTTTTGCTTTTTTTTTTTCAAGCGAGGCAGAAGGGTTAGCGTGATCTGCAGCTGGTGGGTCATTACCTCCCCATTAGCTAACAGAACTGTGAGCGGAGCCCTCTGTGGCTGCCAGAGCTGTCACAGGCTCTAACCAAGCCAGTGTCCTCTGACTGGGCTTGTGGGAAGGGAATTAGCAGAACAGACGGTCTGTGCCTCCAGCTTTAAGAGGTAACCACTCCAACCTGCAGACCATTCAGATCTAAATATTTAGCGACATGAATGAGGGGATTCGGGATCTATCTTATTAAGTCATCATATACCAAAAAAAAGATTTCCTCAGTGCCAGGATGGTACCCTCATATCCCCTCAGTTCCACCCGTAGCCTCTGTTTTCAGCCTTATCTTACTCCTGACCCAATCTCCTTCCTTCTGTCATGTCCCTGTATTTTCTTTCTCCACGTCACTCAGATGGAAGGGACAGTGTGGTCATCAGAACAGCAGATGGCTAGAGGAACAGTGGGCGGTAGCAGCAGTGGGAATGTCTGGGGACCATGAAGCAAAAGCAAAGTTGTTTATTCAACTTTGTTTATTACTGAGTTGGTTATGCACAGAGAAGAAAGAAGAAGTGAAGGTCTTTGCCCTCTGGGAGCCCATAATTCAGATCAGAAGTCAAAAACGTGTAGTGCTTACAGGACTGGGCAGGTAACAAAAATGTGTGGAGCCGGCGGATGCATAATGGGGAGCAGTAGAGTCTGTGGCGAACTACAGAGCCCAGGTCCTGCCTTACAGAGGCCGCCTCGATTCAGCGCCAGCCAAGAAACGCCATGCGGGTGCGTGAGCCCAGTGTTGACAAAGCTTCCAGTTGTGCAAGAGAAGTTGGAATCTGGATTTTATATGACACGTTCTGATAGATTTTTTAAAGAATATATTCACCTATGAAACACTTGTACGGTTTGCCTCCAGTCTGTGGGCTACGAATTTATATGATCCATATTCTAAAATAAAGTGACTTCCCATCCCGGAGAAGTTACAAAACAAAAAGAGGGGGTCATCACGATCATCTTTCTGACCACAGTTTATTATCAAGTCCGGCAACATGCCAGGCCATTCAGCATCTGACGTATGTATGCTGTCTACGAGGAGGACGTTGTTACGTCAATTTTGCAACTGAGAAAACCAAGCCTAGGTGATTTCAATCCATCAGACTCCAGGCAAGAAGCACAAGAGACCCTCACACTTGAAAACTAAGGAAAGTTTAATAAAGGGCTGAGCTGCAAAGGAGTAGGCAAGACTCAGAGAACCCAACAAAACAGGGTAGGACACCCGGGGCAAGCAACAGTGGGGAGCTCTTCTCACCGCTGCACCTGTAGGTACAAGGAGACGGGGCTCCCACACCCACCGAGAGTTGCTGTACTGAGCGGGGTTTTGGCCAACAGTAATGGTCACTGGTGACCACAAAAGGAGAGAGAGCACCTGGGAAGCAAACAGACCGGCCTCACTCTCCTCCCCAATCTAACCGACGGCCTCTCCACCCACTGGCCCAACAAACTTGAAGTGCAAGGGGAAGCGAACTTAGGCTATGGTTTGAATGTTTGTGACCCCGAAAATTCCTATGTTGAAATCTTAACCCCCAATGTGATGGTGTTAGGAGGTGGGGCCTTTGGGAGGTGATTAGGTCATGAGGGTGGAGCCTTATAAAAGGGACCCCAGAGATATCTCTCCCTCTCCTCCTCCCCCTCCCTCCCCCTTCTCCCTCCCCCTCGCCTGCCCCTCCCCCTCCTTCTCCCTCACCCCTTCCCCTCTCCCTCCCCTCCCTCACTCCCTCTCCCTCCTCCTCCCCCTCACCCACTCCCTCTCCTCCTCTCCCTCTTCCTCCCTCTCCCTCACTCCTTCCCCCCTCCCTCCCCTCCCCTCTCCCTCTCCCTCCATCTCCCCCCTCCCTCCCCTCCCCCCCTCCCCTCTCCCTCTCCCTCCTCCTCCCCCTGTCTTCCACATTCACTCTCACCCTCTCTCCCATGTCTGCAACCCCGAAGAGAGTTCTCATCAGAACCTGACCATGCCGTCACCTTGACCTTGGACTTCTAACCTTCAGGACTGAAAGAAATACCAGCTGGCTGTTGAAGCCACCCAGTCTATGGTAATTTGTTACAACAGCCGGAACTAAGATAGAACTTTCTGACACACTATATTACAGCTTGGCCTCCTGGGGCACAGAGCAGGGTAGAGAAGGGCAGTGAATGATCTAGAAGGACAAAGGCCACTATTCTAGCCCGTCACTTGGGGAAGACTCCAATGCCAGGGAGTGTGAACTCAGTTTTATCTGGAACGGCTGTGTCTATTCTGTCTGCCAGACCAAAGTGTCCCCTTAGTCCCCACAAGCAAACACTGGGGCAGGTTCTCTAGGCCACAGCCCTCTGCTGAAATCAGACTAGTAACTTCATTTGAACTCATTCATTACAGCTCAGATTTAGGCTGTATAGTTTAATATTTAAGATGCCAAAGGTTCTGGAATCGAATAGTACTGGGTTTGAATTCTCAATCTACCTTTTACTAGTAGTCTGACTTTGCAGAAATCACTTAATTATTCTTAGCATGAATTTCCCACCACTTATGATGGGGATAATTGTACCCAACAGAGAGACTTTTACACATAATGAGATCATATATGTAAATCACTTAGTACAATGACTAACTCATAAAGAGAATTCAATAAATGCTTGTCACAATTATTAAGTAGATATTATTGGAAAGATAATAGTTGGGGTTTTTTATAATATTTTTTCACAGTCTCATCAGAGATCCACATAGCATGTTCCTCTATTCTGCTTTTCATCTGGAAGTTGATTTTTTTTTTTTTTGCAAACCACTTGCCTTAAGAAAATCCTGCAAAATGTGACAACATGGATGAACCTCAAGGACATTATGCTAAGTGAAATAAGCCAGTCACTGAAGGACAAACACTGCAGGATTCCACTTATCTGAGTTATCTAAAATAGTCAAAACTCTAGGCCAGAATTTAGTGGGATAATCTCTTCAATGGGCTGAGAAAAACAACCAACCTAAAGCAATCATACAAGAAAGAGGACACAATACAGACATTTCCAGGGGGGAAGAAAAAGCTGAGAGAATTTACCAACAACAAATCTTATCCTAAAAGAACTTCTAAAGCATATATTTTGGGAAGAAGGAATTCCCAGAATAAACTCCTGAGCTGCAAGAAGCAATGATGAGCAAAAAAAGTATACATATGTAATTTAATCTAAATAAACACTGACTATAAAATGCACATGCACAAAAAATAAAACAGTCAAACTCACAGAAGCAAAGAATAGACTGCCAACTGCCAGGGGTTGGGGGGAGGAGGAAATAAGAGTTGCTAACAAAAGATACAAAATTCCAGTCATGCAAGGTGACAAAGCTCTAGAGACCTGCTGTCCAACTTTGTCCCTACAGATAAGAGTACTGTGTTGTCCACC
Organism: Rhinolophus sinicus; assembly: GCF_036562045.2. NCBI lineage: Eukaryota > Metazoa > Chordata > Mammalia > Chiroptera > Rhinolophidae > Rhinolophus > Rhinolophus sinicus. The sequence continues at coordinate 9,430,742 of NC_133762.1, forward strand.
TAAAAACCTGTTAAGAGAGTAGATCTCATAGTAAGTGTTCTTACCACAATTAAAGGGGGGGAAAAAGAAAGAGTGGGATGCAGCTAGCTAGCAAAAGGGTTACTGGTGGGGTTTCCCTTTTGCTCTGTTTCAGCTGGGCTTGCTTCTGGCTCCTTATTTGGAGAAGGACACTAAGAGTCTGGAATGTATCCAGACAAATATGACGAGCTTGGTGAGAAGATCTGAAACCAGACCATATAATTAATAATGAAAAAAAGCAGCTTGATCTAGATTGGAGCCGCTGCTTGGTGGGCACACAGCGCCTTCACCTCCTTGCAGGGAATGAGGACGGGTTTGTTGCGTGCATAACCGGGACCAACTCGGACTTCTCCCGAAGGCTGAGAGGGATTCTATAAGGAAGCCTTTCTGCCCGGAATTTGAACATCTACCTCAAAGGATATCAGTTGCTCTGCCCGAATGGTATCTAAGAAAACACTCATTTTGAAAGAGCTGCTCGTTGAATACAGATGAGCATTTCCATGGAGTTATAGGCTTACAGGAGGAACAGGAGGCTTGTGAGTAAGAGCCTCTGTACCCCTTAAAGCCTGACGACCCAATGGGCATACGTTTAGGTTTTGAGTCTCCAAAGGGCCACAGTGAATTTCCAAATTGTGCAAAAATGGCTGCTAACACGATCAATGTCATACTAACGCCTATTTAAACACAAAGTTGCACAGATTGCCTTCTGCCTTTATTTGAGCCCATGGTAGGTTTCAGAAGCAGACAATGCAATCTTGGCAGAGGGCGGGACCGGGACAAAAACCTCCATTTCTATTACCATAGCTTCCGTGACTTCCAGTTGGTCGATTGCTTTCTCTATTCATATACTGGTTTATTCTTCTCTGAGCACATGTAAAGGAGAATCACACCGAGAAAAGAAAACCATTATTTTCCAAGACATCATATTAATATTTGAACATCCTATCAACTGACAGCTGCAAAATCTTTAGGCTTCGCGCGTCATCTGTCAACAATTTATACTGAGTGTTGTGTGTGTGTGGAACACTGGGCCAGAATAGCAGCGACTTGCTCCCTCCCTCACTGTTAGTGACAGAGAAGTCATATTCTCCACCACAAGGCACCCAGGAGACAGCGCGTCCTGCCTGCTGCCCTAAGAGGCTGATAAAAAAGAATCTTCTCAGAAAACCAGAGGCTTTGTATTTGGGAGTGCACGCGCGCACACACACACACACACACACACACACGGTGTCAGTGCCTAAATCTGAGCACTAGTCTCTGAACTTTATAATTTGGCCGATGACTGATGCTAATCCCGTTACCACCATCATCGCCGCAATTGCTTTCATTTTTGGTTGGGGAGTCTCGGGCGCAGCTGCTGACACCTGACAAACACCGACGTCAGCAACACACACTTGACTCCCGGAAGCGGTGACTGTGACTGTTCTTGGCAGTGACTGAACTCCCAGACCATCATTTATGGTGACTGCAAGCTGAGTGCACTGGTGTGATGGCAGAGTGCTAACGTGACGGGGGAAAGAAAAGCACACCTGCAAATGAGCATATTTAACCTTTTAGAGAGAAGCCAGGATCCTCACGCTCCACGCTCAAGTGTGAGAGTTCAAGCCCAGCTCTTTCTCATCTGACATGTCACAGCCCAGGATGGCTAGAGGGGAGAACGTCCGTCCACGGAAGTCCGAAATATCTGGGAGACGGACAGTTTAGGAAACAGAGCAGCAAAACTGGAAGATATGCAGTACTGTGTTTGAAGGAGTATTTTTTTAAAAAGAAATTTTTCTGACACTCGGAGGAATTATATCACACAGAAGACCAAATAACACAGTTTACACAACCAGTCCTTCAGAGCCTGTCACGCGTGGGCCTTGGAGCACGTGTACTGTGAGGGGGGATGGTGTCAGGTACAGGGATGTAGACAGAATAAAACTTAATCCCCCCTCTCCTAAGGAGAACCGACTAGTGGAAAAGTCAGAGCATGGGGAGGGGGGCAGCAGTAACATACCACACAGTAAGCGTGTGGTACAGTCAGTGCTTTAGCCCCAGCGAGCGCACCTCACCCTCTGACATGCCAAACTGACCAGACTGCACGGTCAAGGAGGAAACTCCCGCCCCGCATGCTCTCCTCTACATCACGGGCGTCAGGCTTGCACTGAGGTCTGATGACTCCCAGCCCCCCAGCACCTCCCCATTAGCTTTCACATGGGCATTTCCCCTCCTAAAAAGCCTTACATACCTTATGTCATCTCAACATCTGCTTCTCAGAGGACTCAGACTAATACTGTCTTTCTCTTTGCATCCCGGGTTTTCCATCTGATCTCCAGCTCTCACTGGCCATTGGCCCTTCTTCCCTAACCAGCGGATTCAGTATCCAGAGACCCTGAACCCCAACCACGAGCCCTGGCCAAGCCCGGCCTCATCCTCAGAGGGGGCGTCACTTCATCCATTTGAGTCACAACAGTAGAGTCTATCTAGCTCCAGGCTACTTGTGACATGGCTCCTTCGCAGCGCACAATTTGCCTAAGAGGACACACAGACTCCAGAGGCCGTTCCCAAGGGGACATCTGTGCCTCCACCAACAACTACTCTGAGCCCTGGAAGCATCATGGGAACAACCATCTAGTATCCAATAAGGACTATTTCACAGGCAACACCACTCGTTCTGAAGTATATATTCTGATTTGTTTGTTTCAAAGGAAAAGTGTGGCTTTTATAGCCTCCCTTTGTGCACTAGAAATAAATACATCAACAACAGCTACCCTGGGCAAAATATTCCCCAAGTACTTGGGAGCGAGGGAATTACCGTTGACGTGAATTGACTCATCTGAGTTAGGAAGAAGCCCCCTCACATTTACTAGCGAGGAACGTAAAGGAACCCCCATTCCAGTGTTCCAACTCCAGCTCCCACACTTTCCTAGGACGTCAGAGCCTGTGGTTCAATCACACATACGAGGAACGGAGTCGCTACTGATGGCCCCATCAGGAGGACATAAAACAGCGAGTTCCATTTCCAACACACACGAGGTGCTCAACTAACAAGACTCGGCCATTTCTACCCTTTCTGGAACTCATCCCTTGCTTTTAGACACATTTTAGAAAAATCACTTCAAGCAATTCACATCACAAAAATTTAATTCATTGGGATGTGTTAGTCTCTCCTCATTATCTGACTGTCAAGATGGAAAACCTTGAGACAGGAGGCAAGCAGTTCAATGTCCTTTAGTAGGTGAATGCATAAACTAGACATCCAGACAATGGAATATTATTCAGCACTAAAAAGAAGTTAACTATTTAATCCATGAAACAAACATTGTGGAACGTTAAATGCACATTGCTAATTGAAGGAAGCCCATGCAAAAGGCTGTGCACTGTATGATTCCAACTACATGACATTCTGGCAAAGAGAAAACTGTGGGGATAGTAAAAGGATCAGTGGTTGCCAGGGGTGAGGGGGGAGGAAGAAATGAATCGGTGGGGGCACAGGAAATGTTTAGGGAAGTGAAAATACTCTGCATGATGCCATAATAATGAACATATGTCATCGTACATTTGTCCAAACCCATAGGATGTACCACATCAAGAGTGAACCCTAATGTAAAACATGAACTTCGGGTGGGAACGACGTTTTAGCACAGGTTCATCGGGTATAAGAAATGTACCACTCTGGTGGGGATGTAGATAACGGTCGAGCCTATGCACGAGTGGGGGCAGGGCTATAGGAAAATCTCTGTACCTTTAGCTCAATTTTGCTAAGAACCTCACATCTCTCTAAAAAATAAAGTCTGTGCTTCTTTTGTATTATTATTAATAAATCATATCAAGTGCCACGTTTAACGTGGACATCCCTGGTGAGTACAAGTCTCCCACGGTACAGCATATACAGGAAGTGCTCTGACGGACTGGTTGAGAATCCTTTGAGTTGGGCCAAAGCATTCAAAGAAATGATTTATTGCTGTTAGGAGGCTGGAGGGAAATGCTAGCTTTCTCCCACAAAGCCCAGAAAATCAGGGCACTTAAAACTCTTCAGGAGGAATCTTCAGAAGTGTCATGTCAAGCCCCCTTGCAAGTAGGGGAGTATGGAGCAGTCCCCCAGAGTTAAAAGCCTGCAGTTCTAACACCCCAGACTGAAAAGCCAAGCGGCCCATGGCATGGGGCTTAAACTGTGACAGGTGGCCTCGGAGCCAGCTGCTCCAGCACGGGCTGTCCTTAGGAGGTGTCAGGAATCAAAGAAACAAGAGGCCTTGTTCTAGGGGAATTACAAGCAGTACAAAAGAAGACCCTTAACTCAGAATGATCTCTAGGTCAATGAGTAGCAATTCGTACTCCATAAAGAGGCACGAGGTTTTGCAAAGGAATGTGTCCCTTTCACCCTGGTCATCTGGACCAGACAACTACATTTCAGCAGTGACATCATAAGATTGCAATTGTCGCAATGGTAATGGAGAGTGGAGCAAAGGAAGTATTGATCAGCTGCTCCAATTTTCTTTCCACAAAGTAATTGTATCTAGAATTGATGTGTTGGACAGTGGAGGCCCTGGGAGCCTTGGGATTTTCACAGAAGGAGCCACGATCGTAGAGGTTGAAAGAAATGATGTTTTCCCCAAAGTGATATGAGGCTTTAGTCATTTAATCAGAAGAATAAAGAGATACGCCTTTTTTTTTTTTTTTTAAGAATATTTGAATTGAAGTTGGATATATCAGTTACAGAGTTAGTTAGGTGTTTGAGTTCCTGGAAAGTAGGGACGTGTTTGTTCACCATGGTGTATTCTGGAATATATTATGACTCTTTACAACAGAGGTCAAAACACGTTTTTCTATAAAGGGCAAGACGGTAAATATTTCAGTCGTTTTAGGGTACGCGGTCCCTGTCTCAACTTCTCAACTCTCACTGTATTGCAAAAGCAGCCATAGACAATACATAAGCAAATGAGTATGGCTGTATTCCAATAAAACTTTATTTACAAAATCAAGTCGTGGGCCACAGGACCATAGTTTGCTGACTCTGCTTTACAGAGTGCTGGAAAAACCATGAGTTTTAAGGCAAGATAATCCTGATTTCAGATTCTACCCCTGCCCCTCACACAATCTTTCAATCACAGTTTCCTTTACTGGAAAATTTGAGTATAATAATATATTACACATATAAATAAGAATGATATGCATGAGAGACCTTGAGAATATCTGAAACATTAGAAAATACTCAGTAGATGTGCTTCCCTAATTGGTACAAATTCTATAGTTGCAGAATTTAAATTTGAAAATGTTTTACTGTTAAAAGTCTCTTGACCAATCTTTCCTCTTTCCTTGAGAGCTCTTTTACCTCTCTTCTGAGGTCATGCTCTTCATTGATCGCAGCAGAAAGCCCATGCAATCAGAAAGCTCAAATGGGAATTTGGGTTGTAATTCCAATTGATATATGTTTATTTAAACCTTGAAGGCCAATCCAATAACTCATAAAGTTGAAAGGAACAAGGGAAATGTAGCATTCAGACTCACTATGTGATTAACCTACGACACACAGAGAGAAACAGCATAATAAATGTCCAGCATTTGCTACTCTTTTGATGGTGAAGCTTTTTTTAAAAAAACAAGGAGAGTCTGTCGTTGCCAGGGGATTGTTTGGGAGACGCTGCTGGATTACATTCACATGTCAACAAATCATCCTCTGATAAGCTCCTGCGTGATAGCGTCTGTCACCCTGTGTGTGGGAGAAAAACATGTACATGAAGAATTTGACGTAACATGTGAGTTTAATGGAAAGAACAAAGCCAATGTTTGGAATGCATTTTTGTTTGCTGGGGGTGTGAGCAAAATGCCTTATTTCTCTATTCCCTTGGTGGGGGTCTGCTACAAGCATTATGCTGCAACAGGAGTAACTGTTTGTTTCCAGTGAAACTGGCCAGAAGTACGACCTCTGTCATTCCATTCTTCAGTCAATCTGGAACGTGGCCGGATGGAAGATCTGGAAGGACGACACCTAACTCCCCCAGGCCTTTGCAGTGTGTAAGGGGTGACGGGGATACTCAGGTGGGTGCTTCCCCTCTCTGAAGCTGAGCATGAGCTGAACTGGGTATTTCACAAATCGCTCCTTTCTCTGGGAATTTGTGTATTTCCACTTGTCCCGCTAACTAAGAATAATTATAACATTTGCAAATTTATTTTTGAAAATAATATTGAGGGAGGTGGGTCAAAAACTCTTGACAAAGATGTTACTGGGGGGCGCTGTCATGGCAGGGTGTTAAACGTGTGGCTTTGGCGAACCGATGAATGAGCAGTGACGGGGCCAGGTGTTATTTGCCCAGCTGCTTAGTCAGAGTCCCTCTTTCCTCATGTGGGAAACGGGAGAGTAATAACGACGCTTCGGGCAGCAGGCATTCAAGGGCAACAAATATAAAGCACAGAGCATAACATGAGAGGCATATGATCAATAAATGGTCCTAACTATTATTACTTACATTATTTTTTCCCCTACTCAAATCAGTGAGTTACACCTGTTCTGGATAAAGCGAGTCAGCTGAGGAAGTGGAACTGCTAAGAAAAGAACTGCGAAGGAGAATTTCCATAAACAGAGGTTTGCACCAAAGTGCCTAACAGCGTGTAGTTGTGTGAAAAATATTGCTTGATGCGATTTGACACAACTGTCATTCTTATGCTCAGCAGATTCCAAATTAACAAACGGGTATTTTCTCACCTGTTTTAATCAGAACCAGATGGAAGAAGAAACCAAGGCAACAACTGTAAGAATCTAGTTTACATCAGTCCTCAGAGGACGGACAGAGGAAAGAATAGGTCTTTTCGATCTTTAGTTTCAAGGACTCTACATTGCAGCAAGGTTGCCAGGACAAACGGGGCTGCTCTCCCTCCCTGGGCACAGGATAATTTGATCCAAACAACCTTTCCAACCACAGAAGTCAGGGTCGTGACTCAGCACACCAGGCAGCAGCACACTAAAAAAAGGCTCTGTGTGCCCTTCTGGACTTTGGACTGAAAACCGCCTGTTGTATCTGGTCTTCTCCTGATCGTATTACTCCGTAATTGCAGTGGGTGTCCTGTTACGGCCTTGGCTCCCCCTCCATCAAAGCTCTAACCACATCTGCCATGTGTGCGTAAGCATATCAATGTCAGGACTTTGTTGAGTGCGGGCTCTCTTTTCATGTGACTAATAGCTTGGGCCGTGTGCACCTGCCAAGCGTGCCCGGGGGCGTCCAGGATGGGTGGGAGCGGGTGGCCTTTGGGTGGCTCGGGTGCTGGGCAGAGGCCTGCAATGTCTTCACTGAGCATCACACATGGGCAAGCGGAGACGGTCAGTAGGCTCTTATAGATCTCCTTATATGAAGCATTATTTTTCCCTCTTTGGAGTTAGGTTGATAGAATGAAGCAAAGCACAAAAAGAAATACTAAGCCACACAAAGTCCCGAGGACCACCTGTGACCAAAGGAAGCATTGATTTCCAAGAACTATTTGGGGAAATGTGCTACGTGACCCACAGCCCAGCACGCCCAGCTGTTCCCCTTTATTTAAGTGGCTCCCAAACCCCCTCCAATGAGCAAGGCAGAACTGAGAAGGGTGCTGCACCCAGAAAAAACAACAACGTTCGGGGATTACCCTCTTCTTTGAACCCACAGCCAACTCTGAGTTCAAAGACATCAGCAAGGATGAGGGAAAGTCATATTCAAATCACCCACAGGTTTTCTGGAAACTGTTGGTTTTAGTTGAGTTTCATTTTATTCTTTATCAACTCTGCCATATTCATTTTTTCCCCAGTTCTAAGCTAATTTGTGCTACTGCAGAAATGGTTTCAAAAAATGACACAAAAGCAAGGAAGACAAAAGCAGTGAATACTGCGTTGGTAAACCAGCTTTCTGGGGGGAAAATAAAGCCACAATTTATAGTGCTTGCCAATTTCTATGGTGTAAATATACCAATCACGGCCAATGTCAAACTACCAGCAATTTAACAACGAGCTCTCAAAATCCCTGAATACCTAACAATAGGCTCTTACCAGCCAGTTCCAGCAAACTGCTCCAGAAGCTCATTACCCAGAGGCAACAACCCCTGTTAAGAAAATGATTTCTTTCTTTCCAGTCTTTTTGCTGAATGGTCACATTGTTATGTCTATATTATCAATAAAATATTACATTCTGCTTTCTCTTGGTGCTTGCTTTTTTGAATTTATTCCATGGCCATGTTTTATTTATTTTTCACAGAGAACTTAAGTAACCAGCTTTTTTATAGAGAAGAAATGGCACAGGTCTTGAAGGCAAACCCAGGTTCAAATAATGGAGTCAGAACTTGCCAGGGGCGTGATGATGGGAATATCACCTAACCTTGTTGAACCTCATTTCCTCACCTTCAAGATAGAGATAAGAAATGACACCCAATTCACAGGGTAAACATAGTTGGTATTTATTAAGTAATCCTAAAATCCTAGTTCCTTTCTTCTCACTTCCAACACCTATGGGGGGGGGGTGCGCCCCAAAAAATGTACACATTTTAAGAGATGTTATGTACATATTACTTTTCGAGGTTGAATTGAATGTCAGTAGCAATGTGCCGTATGACGTTCGCTCCGAAGATGGCGTCCATCAAATGACTGCTAGCGTCATTCATTGTAGTACAATTTTACAATAGTTTTTCTCCTTTCTTAAAATGTGTATACATTTTGGGGGCACCCTCTGTACTTAGTAGTTGTGTTCTTTAGTGGGTTCTTACCACACACGCCAGGCTCACCAATGTACAAAACCCTTCCTGGTCGCTGCCTCCCAGGAAAGGAGGAGCAGAACAGTGTTGTATAAAAGAGGCCATATCCTCAGGTAACTGGAGCCTTAGACCCCATGACCCTAACTAAGCACCTCCATATTTCATGCAGTGTGGCCAATTTGGGTGTTGCTCCCTTTCCTTCCTCTGGGGGAGACACCATAGCAAGAAACCCACCATCGGGGCTGAAGAGGAAGGTGCACTTGGGAATGCACATACTGCACAGACGGCGGGCTCCCCACCAACGCCTGCCTTCTCGCTTTTCCTTCCCAACAGAGCGTCCAGCTGCGGGAAGCCCGGCAGCCGGTGTCAGCATCAGCCCTGCACTGCATATCCTGGGACACTTTTTTTTTTTTTTTGAATGAGAAAACAGATAAATGTACATCTTGTCTTCAAATACTATTATTTGGGGTATCACTCACGTGCGATCAAATCTACTCCTATCTGATACCCCACAGGGTCCATATTCAGGAGACCTGATCGCCGAAAATGTGATTTGAATCAAATGGAAAAAAGGAAGACGCCCAGTCAACTGGATCAAATGATTGTAACAGCCATAAACACTGCCAGTCATTGGGCCCCTCCTACGTGCCCAGCATCGTTCTGAGTGTCTCGATCCATCGTGTCACTTAACCCTGTGAAGCAGACATTGCCATCCTCACTATGCTCAGGGAGGTGAAAGAATGGGACCGAGGTAACTTTAGACAATTGATGGCGGGGCCAGGATTCAACGGTCAGGCTTGTCTGACTCCAACTTGCATAATTTAACATCTCCTTATGTAGCGCCTATTTCAAAGAAATAAGGAACCAAAGGCACACCCTCACAATCTCTCAAAAGCCACAGTCCTCCTCGTGAAGCTTTCAAGGACCTGTCATGTCCCCAATCATTTCTGCAAGATGAGTGGGATGGATGAAAAATAATTTTTAACTTAATTTAAAATTAATATTGAAGTTAATCTCTAAACCATATCAGCCAAAGATTCCCACTTGTTACCTAAAAAGTAAGTGAAGATTTGGGGAGAAATTCATCATTGCATACTCCACATTTCCTTTCCTTTAAGCTTTTATTTTTCCTGCCCAGCTGTACGTTTTTGCGGGACAATACATGATTGTTCTTTCAAAATAGTTCACCTTCTCCTGATTCCAATTTTTCACTTGAATTCCTATTTCTGTGATGGGAAGAGAATTCTTATTCCTATGGCAACAAGGATTTTTGTTCCCTGCCCCCTCCCCTTTAAAAATCCAAACAGATACATTTTACTTCAGAACTGGAATAATAAACAGTGGAAACAGGTGACTCTGTTTTTAAAACATGTTTTTCACCATAAATGGTCTCGTACCACAAGTCAGAAGAAATATTCTTCACTTCCCCACCCCTTGCCTTCAATTTTCTTCTACAATATTTGTCTTTGGGGAAATGACAAGTTGGGCTAACACTAGGCCAGGTGGCTCGGCTTAAATTAAGGCTGTCCATGAAGGCTGTTACTGGGCCATACTTTCCTTTGGGGTGGGAGGGAACAGTCCATTAAGGTTGACTGACCCCCTTTTACAGATTCTTTGGAACAGCTCAGAGATGCCTATGGTTGACAGAGAGACATCTCATAGATGTTACTAAAGGCTGGCAGAAGCAAAAAGTATTTGTATAAGTAGAATTAAACACAGCCCTTAAATGCCTTCCGCTTTTTCCAGCAGCGTGGAGGCCTCTTTGCACTGGCATCTCCAAGCACCAAAGGGCTAAGAAGTGCCCTCTAGGGCTGCAGCAGCCACCAAATGCCAGGCAGAATGGGGCCCAGCTAGAGAGAACTTCAAGCCACAGCTATGCCCATAAGCTCACTGTACCACCCATTCAGACACCTCGTGTGATCACCCGGGGCCAAGAAGGAAAACACAGACCCCACCGCTCAATACGAGGATGGCCCAGGTCATACTTTCAGAAGAGCACATCGGATGGGAGTTACTGTCGCCACTACCTTTGGAAAATACAATCTGCCACAGAAGCATTGCCTGGACTAGTCGTGGTCTGGACTTACTGATGGGCCCACCCCAGGCATGTGGTTGCCATTAGGCTGATTACATACTGGTTAAGGCTCTAGAGTCATATACTGCTTATATTCAAAACCCCACTCTGCCCAACTCTTCCAAAATGGGACGAGTAATAGGACATAGCTTATAGGGCTGTTGTGAAGAGGTATATGCATACACCTAACACATGGTAAGCAGGTTAACTACTATTTTTATTACTTGTTGCATCTATTGCTTCTTTTGATGGAGAAAAAATTATTCTGGTTCTTGGTACAACAATGACAGCTTTTCCAAGGGAAATCTGGAAAATGATCAGAAGAAAGCAGAGACCATGCTACATCTCCCCAGCTCTTCTTGTGGCAGAACAGAAAAAAATGAGGATAGTAGAGTCAGACCGACTTGGCGTGTATCCTAGTTCTACTTTTTACCAGCATGTGAGTTGGGGAAAGTCACCCCACCATTCAAAACCTCACCTGGATAAGGGGACTGAGGGATATATTTAGAGCACGGAATTGAATAATGCACACAACTGAGTAAGTCATACTGCTCTAATGAGAATTATTTGTGGGGGAAAAAAGCGAGAGAGAGAGAGAGAGAGAGAGAGAGAGAGAGAGAGAGAGAGAGAGAGAGAGAATATGAATGATTTTTGGAGAAGAAAAAGGCATCAAAGTTACCTGACAGCAATAACATGAGTCATAAGTGCACTCATGGAAGAGCATCCAGGGTGATGAAAACTGTGGGCTAAGGAGGAGACAGCAGAGCTGCAAAGTGTTTCTGAAATCTTAAACCAGAAAAGTACATTGTCTAAAGGTACATTTGGAGCTGACCAAGTGGGACCATTTTTTCCGTAGAATGAACTGGGTGTGAAACCTCCCTCATGATAATGATACAGTGAGAAAACCTACCGGGTAAGGAGATCAGTAGAACTGGAGACAGAGAAACACATGGCAAAGCCAGCTCACCCTTGGGGAGAGATCTGGGAAGGAGTTTGCATGTAAGATCAGAGATGGATGTATAAGAGGTTGGGTTGTGTGAAAAATCATTTTACCGAACCTTCATTCTTAGATACTACAGTATATTGGAAGAAACAGGTTCAATGTACTTTCTACGTTACCTTCGAACTGAAGCTGTCACCCAGATTGCGGGATGGGTTCAGGATGGGGGGGAACAACCTGTGTTAAGAAAGCTGTGCTTTGCATTGAGTGTGCCACCGCCTGAAACAGCAGCAGCAATAGTGACTCCTTCATCATTCAAAAGCAAACACCCCTCCCAGACACATGCCTCCCACAACCTGTTTGCCAGTGGGTCCATTGTAAAGTGGCCCTTTGGCAGAGAATGAACTGAAACCATAGCTCTAAGAACGAATGCTTCCCCTCAGAGCATCAAAGACAAAGCAAAAGTATGCTGTTTCTTTCTCTGAAGTATGATGAGATTCAATTACTCTGCTGCCTCTGGTGTTTTCTACTATGTTTCACTGTGAGTACATAGTGTCCCTCCTCTGTGGGCAACAGTGACTTTTGCGGGCTATCTTAGGAAACTACCCTCTGACAGTGTTTCCACAGATAAATTGTTTCCAAGTCCTCAACAACTGTATTAGAAACAAACTTTCAAATCCAAGGACTCATACAGCCACTGAGACAAGCTGAACAGACACTGGTAGACAAAGAAGGATGTTGTTGTCAGTCGGGTATTCTTCCTATAACATGTTTGCAGAGATTTCCACCATGAGTCTTTTAAAAAATAACACCCATTCAAGCTTTATGCGAAGTAAACAGAAGAGCTGCAGTAGCAAAGGACGAGTTCCTTTGACCTAATTGAAACACGAGAGCAGGATGTCTTCGCCCTCCTTTCAGCTCCATGAGTCCCTGACTGTTTGGCATCTGTTTCCCAAAGTCCACAAAGTCAGATCCAAGGTCATTTCCGACCCTTTGGTTGTGCCCAGCTCTGATTCTGGCCCTATTCTTGAATTAGAGAAGGAGCCAACAGCCTCAGCCTGCCCAGCGCTGTTACCCCGGCAAACTGTCACGTCAGGCTGGTCCAGCCTGTCGCACGGAGCTGCCGTGTAGCTTTCCCAACACCCCAGAGTCCAACAGTTTCGTTGCCTTGAGCCTCAGTTCTCAGCACTGGGTTTCTGCTTCATTCCGTCTTCATTCCTCCTCCCCGTGGACGAAGCCCCGAGTCCCTGGCTTGCAGGAAGGTTTCCTGCTCTTTAACAATCCTCTCAAATGATGACTTCCCATCAGAAGCTCTGCATCTTCCTGAGCTGTGGGGGCTCTGCCACATCACTTCTGCTGCCCCATGTCCTGACGGAGGACAACCTCGGCCTTCCCCGCATTGCTACTCTCCTTAGAACGAGGTCCACTGGCCTCTAAATCGGGGCAAGTCCCATAGTTGGTGCACACTGTGCTCTACCCCTCACTCCGCATTGCTGTGTGGAGTCATGAAGATTTGCACAACCTTAAAACTTCAGAGCAGGAGATGCTTCTAGGTGCCAATTTGTGGTGGTACCAGGCCACATAAATGAGTGGCACGGATCAGGTGGGAAACTGTGTAAACTGGAGCACACACGCCCAGTGAAAAGGGGGCAGGTGCAACTCGACCGTGGCCACTTAAAGCCAGAAGTCTAGATTATGAGATGCTTCCCAGGTTACTGATGCTTTCAACTAATTCACAAGGTTTCTAAACACTGACCCCATCCACACATCACTGATTCGTGATTTCTGCTTTCCAGTGAGAAAGTGAAAGGCAATCTTCTAATATAACTGACCTTCATTTTCTACATTCCACCTTAACAATTCTTTCAAATGACTTGAGCAATTTGCGCTGTGGAAAGCTGATCATGAATTTCTCTGTATCTGGGGGAAAAAAAGAGGGGGGAGGGCCTTTCTGGGCTGGGTAGCATTGAACACTAATTCAGAAGGGAACTTTATTTCAAGCTACATTTAGTCCCTAAGAAAGAGATGAAAAGAGACCAAATGGAACAGCCGCACGAGTCTAGCTCTGCAGATACCATCATCACTACTGCTAATTAAATCTTCAATGCACATTAGCTTTTCTCCCCGAGGTACACTAAAACAATACATAACACACGTCTCCTTAAGATGAAAGATTTCACCTTTGAAATAAAAAGTACCCACACATTGCAGCGAAAAGCAGAGGATGCCATCTAAACTGAAACCTTGAAAGGGAGACAATAACGTGACTCATTGGGGTTCAGAGACAGAGCATTCTGATTACTACAGGTTTTCCAATGAAACTGACAAAGTCTGCCTGTCAGTGTTCTTAAGCAAAATAATGGAAGCTAACTTGATACCATCAGAGGATGTCGGGGAGTTATCGCGAATCAGTCTTCTGCTGCTGTTGTTACTGAATCAGATTTGTGATTCTAATTGGGTTGAATCAGAGTTAAATAATTTGGTCATCATGACCATCAAAATAACCAGATGTTCCCATTAATTGCTTGGCAGTTGATCTGAATTTTTTTATGATGGAGTTGATTCATCTGTGCATGTTGATTTGGTTTCCAAGGTAGGGATGTTAACAATGAGTAAAAATTTCAGCATTTGTAGAAAATGTTCATGGACATTTTCCAGCTAAGGAGTGCAGAATTTCATCTTTTCTTAATCACAGAGGAAAAGAATGTGGGAAAGAAAAGTTTGGGCACAAATGAGCCAAATTGTAGGGAGCTAATTGCTTTGTGTGGCACACCTGTCAATGAATAATAACCAGAACAGGAAACGATTGTGAAAAAGCAATCATCTGTCTTTCAAGTTCAACTGAACTCTTTGTAAAAAAACAACAACAAAAGAACTCACATTTGTTCAAAAGCATGACCGGGAACATTCTGAATGAATCCCTTGTATACACTGATTAACTCCTAAAGCTCCATTTGCCCATTACACTGCGATTCTATGCAGTAATGGGCTGTGACTAAAACAGGGCCTACAACAGATACAAAAAAATATTTTCTAAGAATTATATTTTAAGACTTAAATCTTGCCTGACTATAGTAACAGATATGTGCAGTATTTGCTCTTGGTTGAAAAAACCTCTAAATTTAATTTTTAAAAAGGGAAAAATTTAAAGATAAACCTTAATAAAATTAAAATGTGGGGAAATGCTCAAGCTATAAAAACTATAGTGACTACTAGGGTAACACACAGACTGAATGGAAATATAAATCACTTGTGTTTTTTGTGTGTTTTTTTTTGTTTTTTTGAAAGAGGGGGTTAAAAATAAAGTAGAACACAGTTTGACAATATGTTTTATTTGGTGGGTTTTTTTCACTGTGGTTCACTCATTCAAAAAATTATTGATTCCCCCAAATATGCCCTCCTGAAATTCTAAGTGTGAACCGCAGGCCAGCAGCCTGGCATTCCTCTGGGAGCCCGTTAGAGACGCTGACGAAGCCCCGCTCCACACGTGCTCATTCAGAACCTGCATTTTACACGATCTCCAGCTAATCTGTGGGCACCTGAAAATTTGAGAAGCACAAGTCTGCAAGGCTCTACGACACAAGGGAAAAACAAGATTGTCCCCTGACCTCAAGTAAGTCATCTTCTGTGAAGGTAAATGGATCAGGTAAACGGGTCATGAAGGTACAAGTACTGAAATGGGCACCAGCGTGATGGGAACATGTACAGGAGAAAGCACATCACTTACTAAGAGCAACTCCTTGAAGCTGCAGAGAAATAAGAGCTGGATCTCGAAAACGAAGTCAGGAAGAGTAAAATACATTCCAGACAGAGACAACATGATATTCAGGGAATGGCAGCCCTTTTCAGATGGTAGATTGGTGACTATTTGAACCAAGAGGCAGAGGCAGGACTAACAAAGCAGGGACCCATGCACGGAGTACAAACTTTGCCTTGGGGACACGGCACTGACATGAGAGCTTTGAAGAAGGGGTGTGACTTGGTCACAACTTGTTTCGGAAAGATTGTGGGCAGCGCACAGGCCTCATGAGACGAGGAAATGACCAAAGAGTACAACTTATGTACCCAGAAGCCATCGGAGCCTTACAGAACTCCTCGTCATTGTTCTAGATAAGACAAGAGATTTTAAACCCACAGTTAAAAAGCCTGACCTCACATATTGTCAAATTAAAAGTGTCCAACATTCCATTAAATGTCAACTAGCGATGCAGATTTGTAGATGGGAGAGAGAGAACATAAAAATAGGATCAAGAAATACAAAAAAAAAAAAAAAGCAACTTCAAAATAAATAAAATTTGCTCCTTCTCTATATAGTTTTCCATTTTTAGAGTGAGATATCTGCTCAGATGAAAAAGAAAACAAAAGAACCCGCTGAGCCTACCTTTGTTCACTCTTTTTCACTAAATCTGAGACTTCAAAGTTATAAGTTAACCTTCCCAGCCCCCAAACAAAATAAGGCTTCTTAAAAAAAAAAATACATAATGTGGAATAGCAGGAATAATACAAATATAGCATGAAGAGATTTAAACATCTTAAAAGAATTTTTTCTCTCTCAAGTGGGAGCAAAGCTCTCTTTGGCTGAATATTTTTAGCAACAAGTCTTTTGATCAGAGCTTCCTGCAAGGTATACAGACTCTTAGAGGAGTGAATAACAATTTATTAATACATAGTGTCATGCTTTTAACATTATTATAAAATCCAAGATTTTCTAGAATTTTCAGTGTAGAGAGATCAGGCTTACCTACTATAAATATTCCTTCCCTGGTGAATTTTTTTTTCTTTTCTTGTTCAGCTATTCTTCTGAAAGGATAAACTATGCTAGTGAACACTTAAAGGAAGAAGTATGGAAATTTCTTTATTCTTGTCAGTTCAAGAAAAATGGAATTCATGCATGCTTTAGACTGCCATATAGGAGAATCAGCTGTCATCCCTATTTTATAACACTTGACACAGTCAAGTTGTCAAGACAACAGAAAAAAAAATCTCAGGCATGTAAGTCTTAGAAAATACACTTATATCCTCAGCCTGGAAAACAAAAAAACAAAAAACTTACTTCAGGGCATAAGCCATCTGATTGGAAGAATAATCTAAAATAAGAGCACAAAAACAGGGCAGTCTAGTGGAAAATAAGTGGCAGGAGTTTAAATCCCTTTAACTCATGTGACTAAAAATATGACTATGCGATGAAGCCAACAAAAATATTCATGAAACCTACAACGTACAATATGAACATTATAACCGAATAACGATGATCTGGGTCTCAAATTCAAAAATGGCTTCAGATGAAAATTCTAATCCTTCCAAAGAAACCAGAGGTAAGCCTAGCCCTTTCCTGCTGGACCCACAACAATAAGATATCTACAAGATATTCTCAGCTCTCCAAGCCATGCAGCAGTGTTTGATCAATAAAACGGGGACAGAGATATGTCTCTGTTCCATAAAGCCTACCCTGCCTCTCTCTCTCTCTCTCTCTCTCTCTCTCTCTCTCTCTCTCTCTCTCCCCCCCCCCATCCCCAGGCTAGAAGTGAACCCCCAAGGCATCTATGAAAGTCACAGGTGAGAAGGGCAAGGCCCTCATCCCTCTGGGTTCCTAAGTGACGTCATGAAGCAGAAGCCACCCATCCCACCCACGCCCTCACCTGCATTCCCCACCATCGCAGGATGAATGTTACATGACTGAAACATAAAGTTCTTTTTGTGCTATGCCGCTGCCACATTGAATTTTGTTTGCTACAACAGCTAACCTTACCTTGACTAATAGAATATCCTACTCAAAATCTGGAAAAATAAGTCTCTTTGGCAAGAATATCACTACGGTCTGGGAATTTCTGGGAAAAGTTCCAGTGTGTGGACTATCACGGTTTATGATCAGCTCGTCTGTGACCTCTCAAAGGTCACAGTGATATCACAAACCATGACTGTCATCTCATTTTCCCCCCTCTGTATTATTTCATTGGCAGTGGGAGGAAGGAAGGAAAGGCAAGAATCATATTACTATGACAAGAGGAAAAAAGCAATTTATTAACTCTTCCCTAAAAAAAATATCGGACATGTCTACATGGAAATTGAATCCACACAGGAGTGGTAAAGAGGGGGAAAGAACATGATTTAATTTATTCTCAGCTAACAGGAAACAAATCCATATGGCTTTCATCTCTCCTGCACACGAGATGGGTTGGAGAGCCACATCTGTGAGAAATATGTTTTATGTCAAACTGATTAGGAGAGTCAATATTAGACATAACCTCTTTCTCTTTAAGGGTAGGCAAACTCCATCATCCATTTATTTCTCTGGTGGGGCTGAAAGGAAGGCCTTAATCAACTTGCCTTATAACCTGAAGGCATTTAGAAGAAAAATCTATATTTGTTTCCTTAGTCGGGTCGCTGAAGCATGAAATGGGGTGTCTTGTCCTGCTGCCTTTGGTGGAAATGCCATATATTCTGTTTATTTATTTGGATGGGGAAGCAGGAGAATTGTTGAGAAGCTTTATATATTGCCCGCTGACGCTGAGTGATGTGGTTCAAATTGCTAGAGAAAGACAGGCAAATGCTTTCCAGCAGAGAAGGCTTCAAGAACAGCTTTCCCTTTAAAACACAGGAAAACATGGCCCGTGCCCTGGCATCCACCCAAGAATAACATGAAAAATCTTAAATTACTTCCTTTTCATTCAACTTCTTTGGGTCCCTTAACTGGCAATATTACAAACATAAATTCCCAACATCATCTGAAAAGGATCTTGGGGTTGAATCAACAAAGGGAAACGAAGGCTGGAGCACCCCGCCCTTCAGAGTGGAGGCCTGCTAAAAAGACAGGTGATGAAGAGGAAAGAGGAAGGTCCTACCCCTGGCGTGGGTCTGAGACGTCGCCAGCAGGCGTGCAAAACTGCTCAGCATAGAGGGATTCTGCCCAACTGAGCCCCCTGTCTAGGGCGCTGCCTTTTCTCTGTGCCCTGTATATGGCTCACAAACTGTCAGGAAGGCAGGAGAACCAGCTTTGGAAATACACTACATCCAGGGAGGTGGGGCAGCAGACAGGAGCAATCTAAGAGCTCGCCAGCTCTGTCACTGAACTCTGGGTGGCAAAGCTTGCCTTCTGTGTGCACGGGCCCAGCATGCTGGCCACTGGCCCCAGTGGCACCCCGCCACACAATGGGTTCTCTATTGTCACAGATTCTGTGCACCATTAACTAGGTTCCCACTCAAAATCGTCGGTGGATGCATTTGATTCATCAAACTTGGATTCTGTACAATGTCCTAACTGCCTGCCAGAGGCTGGGCAAGTGAGTGTCTAACCTTTGGACACTTACAGTGGAGGGAAACTGTCTCCCAACAGGAATCCAACTGGGGGATTTCCAAAACGTCAAAGGAGGTCCCTAGCAACGGCCACGAGAATGACAACAGCTCCCACTAGGAGCACATTCATTTTGCTCAATTGAACTGAGAAAAACCAGTGGGGAGAGGAAGGGGGTCAAGTGGAGGTGAGACGGGCACAGACACGAGGGACACAGGGACAACACTTTCTGGAGAGATCCGCAGACAAGATGAACTCATACATCATTTCATGTAAACGTTTCAGCGGAAGGAATAAGTCATATTTGAACATAAAATACTGACAGTGGAGGGTATTATGGGAACAGAAATGCTGTTTTTATTTTTAAAGGCATTTTAACAAACTGTGGAATATGAATTTCAGAACCCATATTATAGAGTAAACTTAGGGACCCATGTTGGAAATCTAGTAAGAATGTTTTAGGATCTGAATAGGGCAAACAACTCTTCAAAGCTTTATGTTTGTACATTTACATACAGGAATAGCCAATAATGTACCTTCTACCTCAGCATAAAAAGAAAAAAAAAATAGAGGTTCTCTTTCAGGATCAGCAATCACTGAAAGGCAGCCGATTCCTGCCCATCATATGCCAGTTTGGCTCCACAATAAACCAGCATAAATCTAAGCCGAGATTAAACGTTCCTTCCATTCTCCCCAGGTACAGCTGGAATTTCCACTTCAAGATCAGCAAATGGGGGGAGAAACAGAAGAGTCAAATGAGATTTCCTAACCCCTGAGGGAAGTGGTGAGCGACATTGTTTTGTATGTGGGACTGTTCAAGAAGAAAGAGGGGGGGGAAATCTGATGGCCACAACTTTTTCAAAGTACAACTGCTTTTTGTTTTTGTTTTATTCTCCAGTTATAAAAATGAAACAGACTGGGTATAGTAATTGAAAACATACCAAAAAGAAGAAAGAAGACAGCTAAATAACCTGAACTCTCCTCCTGCAAAGAAAGACAAAACACAAACAGAGCTGCTTTTTTTCTTTACTTTTTCTATTTGCTCACAGAGAAAACCGGCTACCCTCCATCTCCTTCTTGGAAACCAGTTGGTTTCACCAACGGAAGGCGGGTAGGTGCCAACACACTTCTGATCATGGCCGAACCCTCTCTTGAACACCAGGTTCAATGATTTCCCAGGAATCCAGCAGGAAAGTCTTAACTCTGGAACTGATGAAAAACGAAATAGGAGAATGTTGTTCGTATGACAGGCTGAGTTGTAGGACGGGAAATCCAAAGGATGGGTAGTAGCTTCACTAACTTACCCTTATAAATGGCAGAACACACAGAGCATTAACGGCCAGTTTGTGTGAACTCCCAAGGATTGATAACCTACTTCAATAATCAGAGGAAATAAAAAGTCAAGTACCCATCTTTTGAGAAATAGAATATGTGGACATGGGAATATGTGGACATGGAAACACATGGACATTTATTCTCTAACCAGAAAGTTATGGTTTTGTTTTAAAACAGTAAAGTTCTTCCTTAATAAACTAATTCTTGTACCAGTTTACTACAAAAGGTATACAACTCTAGGGACCTTAAAACAATCTGATTTTTTAATAAGTTAATAAAGTCATTCAATGATCTGAAAAAAAAAAAAGGATGTGTTGTATACCTGTGTATGCTGACAAATCCGTTACTTTATTTTTGTGCCCTGAGTGCCCTATTACACCAGCCTAGGGAACAAAAGAGGTCATTTTTTTTCCTTTTGAATTATTAATGACTTACTTACCCCAGTAATAGATGAATACAATGCTCTTTTCCCAGCTTTATGAGGTGTACTTGAACAACTAAAAATTGTATTTAAGGTGTGTGATATGATGTTTTTATATATGTATATACTGTGAAATGATTGCCACAGTCAAGCTCATCAACAAATCCACAACCTCACACAGTAACGATTTTTAAGAAGACACATGGAGAATGGAGTGTCTTCAGTAAATGGTGTTGGGAGAACTGGATTTGCACAAGCAGAAGAGTGATATGGACTTATATCATATATAAAAAATTCTATTAACGTGCAAATGAAAGGACGCATGCCATGTAACTTGCAGGGCACCAGCCCTCTTGTTAAGAAAAGGTCTTTCCTGCCTCTCCGGAGTCCTTCCTGACATGACAGCCCCCACTCCCGGAGCCTTGGTCTACCCTAAATGTCCTGCCCCACAGACCGGGGTTGCTTGGTTTCCAGCCCTGGGCTCTGTCCCCGCCAACAGGTGCCCTTCCTGAAACAGGTAATCCCCCCAGGGCCCTTCTCGTCCTCTGAGCAGCAGCCTGAGTCGTGGTGCTCCAGGTGCAGCCCCCTGACCAACAGCTCCCGCGCCTGCCGCCATCTAGTTCAGGAGGCAGGTTCCTGCGCCACACCCCAGGCCTACGCAATCAGAAAGTCCCGGGGGGAGCCCAGCAGGCCGCAGTTCAGCCAGCCCGCCCCGGGATGCTGACATTGCACGCCAGAGTCTAAGACCCACTCATCGTGGGCGGCCTTGCCACAGGCACCCACAAAATGTTGAGGACCCAGAGGCCAGGTGCAGTGGGATGCCCGGCCACAGGAGAGGCCTCTGGCATTGCTGGTCTGCCACTACATCCCCCGGCTCTGGGGATAAAAGGGACAACCACTCTTTCCTTCACAGGCAAGTACAACCGTGGTAGCTCCATGTCATGGGAGCCATTGGATGATTCTTTTGTTACACACAGACACACGCACACACACTAATTTCACCTAAAGGATGTCCATGGAGCCAGGGTCACATGAACCAGAGGGGTTTTTATTTTAAAACACAGGCTTGAACTCACCCTCTCTCACAGCCTCGTCATCCAGGTCCCTAAGAACAGATGAAACAACCCAACCGAAGTCCCAAAACGCACTCTCTCAGACAAGGGAATCCTAGCCTAACAATTCTCATTTGCATACACATTTTTTAACATATGCATATATATATATATATATTTCGTATAACTTAGAAAAATGCTAATAAGAATACTGGCACTGAGTTTTGACCACTGAAATGTTGCTCTCTGGTGATGTTTGAGAAGGTGCAACCCCGAGGCAGCTTTCTGATTTCATCCTAAAATTCTGACATGAGAGCGCATCTCGTGAAGCCAGATGGGCCGCCTGTGACCTGTGGGGTGGCTGGCAATCACTCCTCATCGCTTTCAGCAAAGGCACAGCGTCAGCCACAGAGGGTATCCTCGGCTTCTCCAGGCAGAAAACCATGGGGCGCCTCCCTACATCTCATGCAGACGCGGTGCACTGAAGGGAATGGTGGGGACGGATGGGACCTGGAAGGGAACTCTGCTTTCAGGAGGCTTCCCCGGCCAGCTCCTGCCGCCCAGCCTTCCCGCTAGCTCAGAACAGGCGGCTTCAGGACGAATTCCTCTATTCTGGAATCTCAAAGAGGAGGACAGGCCGGTGCCAGCAGCCTTCCGGCTCCCCATGTCCTTTGCAACTGGATTTCACACTGAGCCACCGGTGCAGGCTCCCATCTGGCTGGTCCTCTGTTGCCTCCCCAGCATCGAGCACAGTGACCAGCTCACGTCTGATTGGAATTTGAACGGAGGATTGAGTGAGCCTCAGGACCCCCCCAGCCCTGGCCTGTTTTAAATGAGCCAAATGGAAAAGCACTTTGCAGAGCCATCACGTTAAAGCTTAGTCACGTCCCTGCGCTAAGTCCAGGCCACGGGACAGTGAGCCCGGAAGTCTGAGTTCAGCACTGAGCTGTTCTATGTGGGTTCCCTTCCTTCCTCGAGTCACTCAGCCCCTCCTCCCTGCTTCCTCGTTAAATGAGAGAAGCGATACCTGCATGGCCCGGCCACGGTGAGGACAAATGAATAATGCACGAGGACGCCTTATGCGTTTGGGCAGAAGTGAGACTGCACAGACGGAAGAACTGATTACAAGCCCTCAGAGAGCGAGGCGTATGCTGGCTACATCCCATCTGGCCCAGACTCCGGCTGGCTGGGGGGTTCAGAGGCCCGAACCCCAGCCTGCCCACATCCACTGGAGACCTGGGAGGCTACTGCTCTTACGTGCAAGATCTGTGCTCAAACTGGTTCACCGAGGCTTATTCCAGAATTGGTGCAGGCCCCTCACTCATGTGTCTCTCAGCGAAAAGAATATTTATTTTCACTTCACCCCCAGTCCGGACTCCTAGCAGTGTCCCCCTTAAGCAGTTATTCTCCCCGCTCCCCGCTACCCAGGTGCTTCACCCTTCGTGTACTAGGGCACCGGCCCCCAGGCCTGTACCAGTCACTATGTAACCAGAAGCTGGCGCACAGCTGCCCGCCCCTAACCTGCCAGCCACATCTCTCTGTTGACCATTTGCTGGGGGGTTGCCGACTGGAACATGACACGACAGCCCAGCTTAAACTGCCTCTTGCTGCTTTTCTAACCCTATGACCGTCTCCAAACTGTCTTAGTTGTCTGGAGTCTGTGGAAAGCCAGGGAACAAAAGAGAGGCTTAAACACCTAGAATTATGCTATCCAATCTCCCCCTATCCACTAATCCCCTCCTGCCTCTTGGGCCACTGATTTCAGCTTCTCTGGGCTTCAGTCCCCAAAGCTGGCATTAGAGATAATGCCACCAACGGATGTTCTCGGGACTTTGTAAGGCTGAACTACTCATAAAATGTAAAATATTTTTCAGGCGTCAAAGGTCTTAGGTGAGTCACAGAATTAGGCCTAAGGAAATTTTACTTTTTGTGCATTTGACTTGTATAACCATCACAAAACCTACACATTTGTTATCTTAAAATCTTAATATTTCTTCCTTTTAAATTTTCTCACAACATTTTATTTACAGGCTAGATAAAAAAATATTTACTTGAATGTTTACCAATGGGGACATCATGTGTATTTGAAAATTCATAAGGAGCACTGAGGCCATATTTATGTAAATATTCAAACATTATTTGGACCGTATCTCAGTGAGCTACCTGGGGTTCAAAGACGAATGGGAAACATCGATGGCACATGAGGAATGGAGCAGACGGCAATGGATAAGTTACCTGCATGGACTAAATGTTCGCATCCCCCTCAAATTTCATTTGTGGAAGCCCTGACCCTCCCCAATATGTAATGGTGTTTGGAGGTGGGGCCTTTGAGAGGTGACCAGGTTTAGATGAGGTTATGAGGGTGGGGTTCTCATGAAGGGATTAGTGTCTTTATAAGAAAAAAAAAGAGAGAGAGAGAGACCAGAGCTGTCTTTCTCTCTGCCATGGGAGAGAAGGTACACAGCAAGAAGACAGCTGTCTGCAGTCTGGGAAGAGGGTCCTTACCGGAATCCAGCCACGCCAGCATCTTGGGCTGGGGTTTCTAGCCTGCAGAACTGTGAGAATTAAATGTCTGCTGCTTAAGCCACCCAGTCTGTGGCACATTGTCCTAGCAGCTCACGCAGACTAATACTCAGGTATGTAAAACGCCATGTACTATGGCCTCGGTGCGAGGTCACAGACACATCCCAGCGCCGTGGGAACACAGCAGAAGGAACATCTTGCCTGCCTGGGGGAGGTCACAGGTAGCTTTACCAAGAGGACAATATTTAAACTGAGCCTTGAATTAATGTGTTTACTGAATGCTGATTCCTCCCATATTTATGAGCTGTCTACTATGTGTTTGGTGCTGCCCTGGATGGGAGGACAACAGCAGTAAACACACAGATAAATACCCCGTCCTCATGCAGTTCACTCTGGAGGATGGGAACACATAACACATTCAATTATGACAGGAACAGGATGCCCTGATTACCTGGAGTGTGACATGTGTGGGGGACGCTCAGGGACAAGACATTAGGGCAAGGACCGGCCAGACTGGGAAATGTCTTATCTCGGACCCATGTGGTTTCTTTTCCTGAATACAAAAATGCAAAGGTTGGCTTGCTGGGTGGTGCTTGGGTTTAAAACTCTTTCGTTATAGCTACAAGAACTCTTTTCATGCTCAAATTCCTTCGGGAAAAGTCATTTGTATTTGCAAGTGTGTAACTCTCTGCCAGCTGCTTCTTCTTCACCAAAACCCTTGTTAGACATGATATAGCTGTGGAATTTATTAGGCGTGGAACCATCTCCACAGGATAAGCAGGATAGAAACTGTGCCTGCAGACTTTCCACGACTAGAGGACTGAGTTGTCCGTGTGTGAGGTGCTTGTTTCCCTCCCAGAGTGTAAGCCTGACAACACAGACTGTCTCCTAAGTTTATCAGGGTATTCCGGGCACGGAGCGTGATGCCTGACATATAGTGGTAGCTGCTCACCAATTAGCCTGCCATGCTAGGAAGGCTGACATCTCTGTTGTGATAACTAGTCACTTCAATGTAGCTGCTTAAATTTATTAATAGTCAATCTACAGTGTACCAAAGGAGTTCTATAAATCATTTAAGGCAACCATCCTATGGTCAAGAGAATTATGTAAAAACAAAAACTTCTGTTCCTTCTGGATTTATTCATTTCACACATCTTCTCTCCCCGGCTTTCATGGAAATCTGTCCATTAAAAAACTGCAGAGATCCCAGTGGGAGATTCTGAGCTGACATCCAAGATTTTAGAATCTAATGAAAAATAGATAACACTGAATCGCAAATACAAGCTAAACAACTGCTCTAACTAAAGCACACATTTAAAAAGGAGTTTGTATTACACATTTGCAACAGGGGCCCATGAAACTCAGCCCTGGCCTGGGGTCATTTTTGCTGAAAGGCAGACCAGCCGTGAAAGTGCTGCCAAACATTTCCCATGTTTGAACGAATCTGAAAGGAGACCCAATGAACAAGCAAAGTAATGCCACTCCTCTTCTGATGCCTCTTGCCTCTTACTCTTCATCTTTGTCTCTTCCTCCAGTCACCCCAAAGTTTCTCCACCTCTTTTCCTAAGCTCCCCAATAATCCCTTCTCCCAGCCCACACGTGCCCTTGTTTTCCTCCCCTTGCAACTTTCCTTCCACCTTTATTCTGTTATGTTTCCCTACAAATCACTTCCCATTCTTTTCATAGCACATTCCGAGTTTCGTGTTTCTATCTCCATGGCAGTGATCAGACTCAACCTAAACCCAGGGCCGGGCTGCAAGGCTCATTATCCACCTGGTCAGATGCAAATACAAAGGGGCAGGAGTTCTGAGTCCAAAGCCAAGCCTCTTCTTTGTGCAGAGAAGAGGTAAAGAGTTTAACAGCTGTCGAGTGAAATGTTTTCCTTTAGCCCTATTATATAGGCAGAGGTGCTTAGTCGTTCAAATTGTCCAATATCTAGAGCTAAAGGAAGGAAAAATCTAAAAGTAACTTTTCTTTTTAATATTGTCACTCCTTACGAAAATGCCCCTCAAGTAAGACATGACGGGAATCCGGAAACCAAAACCAGGGTGAGATCAAATGAACACAGAGGGTAGGTCAGTTCTGGGTCTGGAACAGGGAACACAAGGGAAAGAAAACATGGCTAAAAAGAAGGCCCTGATGCCAGGGAGAGACCCAGGTTCGATCCCCACACTCGGAACTTAAACACTGGAACTTTAGGCAGGTTATTTAATTCTTCTAAAGCTCTGTTTCCTTGCTGGGAAAACAGTAAGACTGATTTTAAACTGTTAAAGGAATTAAAAAAAAAAAAGTGGCACCGAATTCAGTACAAAATAAATGCTCCTGAAGTGTCAGCTATTACTATGATAATTTTATTACCATTAAACCTCAACCCCAGGCCGCTTTATTCCGAGGACAGCAGGTTTTGTGGGGATTAACCTCACAGAGCATTTCATATATTTTGTGGGACCCTCAGCTTTCATTATAAAATTTATTTTTCACATCGTTTAATATGTAGATATCATAGAGAGCTACAGTGCATCCACGGGGTTTTCAAGAAGCCTTAACACACAGTAGAGAGTTTTGAATTGCAGGTAGGAGCGAATGTCACACATGAAGTTACTGTTGTATGAACACACACACACACAGGGAGACACGTACATGTGTGTAAGTGTGTATGTCTAACCTGACCTTGCATTCTTATTGTAAGTGGCCAACTCTCTGCCCCTTGTCTGACAGTGTCAGCAGGACAGGCAGGCCTGGCTGAGGGCTTTTCTGAGTGTCTGCTGAAGCTTTGCACATACATTTTCCCACTTATGAAGCCATAATGCAATAATGAGTCAGACCCCAGGCAGCCTAGGGCAGCCTTAGGAAATGGTTATGATTTGTTCCTGAGCTACAGTACAAATTCCAGGGTAAATCTTTCCCAAATTTTAATAAGGGTGAAAGGAAGACTTAATTAAAGAGTTCTTTGTGGCTCTTTTTTTAAAAAAAAAAACCACTGCCATCAGCAAGCCCTTCTTCATGGCGTCTTATCGCTATGGTACAGGCAGCCACATTTTTATCGTGTGTGGCAGGGGCCGAGTGGCAGGGACACGTGAAAATAACGGCGATGCATTTCTTTTAAGGAGACTACACTGCTGGCTCCTCTTTCGAGCATCTCCCCCCACGCGGAGGCCCTCTGTGCTTCGATGGAAGACGCTGTGTTCCCGCCGTTCCTTCTTGCCTCGTTCTCTAAGAATTCTCGTCACTGCATTTAAAGTACGGTCCTCTTTCTAGAGCATAAACGGTGCTAACTGGGGGTGGAGTTGTAAAAGAGCCTATTTTTGTTTCAAAAGTTCAAATGGGGACTGAAGAGAATTTGAGAGTGTTTAACTTCTGTTGTGATTTCTCCAGCCACTTACCCATTGGCTGCAACCAATATAAAAGCTGTATAACTTGAATGTTTAGCGGTGAGAAATTGGTTTTAAAAATTAGGGTACCTCCAAATGAAGGAATGCTTGCCATGCATTTTTGATTAAAAAAAAAAAAAAAAAAGATTTTGGAGAAGAATATATATTACCAGGAAAACAAGAAGTGGCGGGGGAAAAAGCTACACCATGATTTAATTTTGCTTAAAATGCACATAAACAGAAGTTACACTGAAGTGTTAGTACTACGGGTTATTTTTAATTTCCTTACGTGCATATTCTGTATTATCTACAAATAAATAGGTGTTAGCTGTAATTATAAAAAGAACTTTAACATGTAAGCTATGGGCTGGTTGTAAAGAGAAGATGGCATAGAATACTCCGCCATGCCTCTCACTGAATGCAACTATAAAGCCTTCAGTAGAATACAAGAGCGAGATGTGAGAACTGTACCCATGACGGATCGGAGAAGGAGACCAGACTTTCAAGTCCCACCGAACCAGGGCTGACTTTACCTTTTCCCCTCTAATAACATCCAGCCAGGAGTCAAAGGCAGCCTGAAGCCCGGAAATATACACCGAGTGTGGACAGAACGAGCATCAAGAGAAGACCTCCCTTTGTCGTCTGTGCGGTGGAAAAGGGCAGAGTGATTGAAGAAAATCTCCAGGGTCTTTGTTGCTTATTTTCTCTTCTCTCCCATGGCAACCCCTACGCAACCCTTTGGTGGTAGGCACTAGCAGTGACATAGTGACAGCAGGGGCAGTAGGCGGGCACCTACGACTCTCTGAGGGATGGACGTGTGGTCCCAAGAGTGTGAAGTGAATACGCAGAGCTGCACGGTCTTTGGCTCTTTCTCCTCCCATCCTTTGGCCTTGGACACGGGCATGGGAAGCTCACGGCACCTCCCGAAGGGAAATCCTAGAGAACAAGAAGTGCGGGTGGCATGGCAGAGAGGACGGAGAGCAAGAGAGTGATCCCCCAAAGTTGGGTATGAACCTGAGCACACCTCCCACCTGGGCAGGAGCCGAGCGGACACACAACAGGCTCTGAGAACAGAGCACAAGCCACAGTCTAGGCACTGACCTGGGCAGCACCGAAAACATTGTGAAAACCATTCTGTTGAGTCAGAACCCAGAGAAGGCAGGTCAGCAGCTGGGGTGATTTCCTACCAAAACAAGGGTGACAACAACTACAAAATCAACGCTCTTATTAGAATTGAAATGAGACCCAGGGTCTCATAGCACAATATTCAAAATGTCTAGGACTCAATCCAAAGCCAACCAGCATACAAAGAACCAGGAATGTCTAAACTCACAATGGAAAAGAAAACACATTCAAAAATACAATTGTATGCACTGTATTTTAAGTATATTCCTGACAGATAAGAATATCTGACAAGTCAAATGATACATATCTAATGACTGGAAGGATTTTCCACAGATGAGCTTTTAGTGTTATTAATTACAAACCACGCTTCTTCTCCAAACTTCCCATAATTCTAGTAGCAGGTGCTCTGGGACACAGACCCACCGCCACAGGACATCTGGCCCTGTGCTTAGTGTCCTGAGATGGGACGAGCCCGAGTGGGCGGTACGAGTCACCCTCCCTTCACCAGGCTGGCGAAGCATAACTCAATTGTACATGGAAAGGACTGAAAACCATGTAGACTGGACTACAATTCAAATCACTCTATTTCCAACTGAGCTCTCCCTTAGCTGAACCCCAAAAGTGTGCACGCTCACTCTACCACCATCCAACAGGAAAGAAAATGGAAGGGACGACCTCGTGTTTTGCAACTATTACACTATCGTGTGACCACGTGACACACCCTGCCAGGGCTAGGGATGGAGTGCGTGCAATGAGGGCCCTGAAGCTTAAGCCCTGTTAGTTTCATGGTAAATCGGCCTGTCATTAGGACAAAACTTGGAGGGGCAGCCATACTTAGGTAATGAGAGGCAGAAAAATTGCCAGAATCAAATTCCAATTTAGGATAATTATTTCCTTCGTGTGGATTTAAAAGGCAGATTTTCTTTTTATTTAGACATGAACCATTCATTGACCCTTTGCTAGGCACTGAGGTTACACAAATAAACACAACTCTCAGAACCTTAAAGATAAGCTGCATAAACAAATACACTACAGTGTGTTGCCTGCGGGGAGCCCCAATGAGCCGGCAGCTGGCTGAGCTCAGCGCTGCAGGTGCCCTAGAGACAAAGGAAAGCTTCCTAAGGACAGTGCCCCTGTGGGATAGTAAAGGGGCCACACAAGTTTGCCAGATGGACAAGGAATACAGATGCTTTCCAAGGAGAGAGAGACAGGTACAAATGAACCAAGGTGAGACGCAACAAAGTCAGGGGAGAACAGTGAGTGTGCGGAGGCCAAATCCCAGGCTGCTCCCAGGCCTTCGCTGGAAAGGAACTCAGGGCAGAAAGGAGGGTGTGACACGATGAGCCAGTGTGACAACGGCTGCAGCAGGGAGCCCACAGGCAAGAGTCCAGGGAGACAAGTGAGCTGCCTGAGTCAAAGTGGCAGCGATGACGTTTTCATGGCTGTGTTAGCATTTGGTGATAACTGACTAGACACTGAATTTGAGGAAGAGATAGGAGTTCAGATAGAAAGGCTTCGCCTTCCAGTAACTAACTGTAATAAACGCATTTTATTAGAGAAAATCTGAAGTACAGAGGAAAAGAAAGACAACTCCACGATAAACCCCCATGTACTCATCACTCAGCTTCAGTAATGACC
Organism: Rhinolophus sinicus; assembly: GCF_036562045.2. Taxonomy (NCBI): domain Eukaryota; kingdom Metazoa; phylum Chordata; class Mammalia; order Chiroptera; family Rhinolophidae; genus Rhinolophus; species Rhinolophus sinicus. The sequence continues at coordinate 9,461,224 of NC_133762.1, forward strand.
AGGGTTTTGTCAATCTTGTAAAAATACCATTCAGAAGACTGACAAAACTTATTGTATGGATTGATACACTTTGGGCAGTATCTCAGACAACTAAGGAGAAAAGAATATTTGGTAAATAGTATGTGGCAACTAGTTAACAATTTGGGAAAGTAATTAAGTTAGATTCATAACTCATAGTCTATTTCAAAGACATACGTGTAAAAAAATGTTTAAACACTATGAAAATCAGAATAAAATATAGCCGAATAGTTACCGAATTTTAAGGTTAGAAAGAACTTTCTAACCATAAATTTAATAGAAAACAAATTACAAAAGAAAAGATGGATAGTTTTAACCAAGTAATTTCTGGAAAGCTTTCTCGAAGTCAATGATGATGAAAAATAAATTGAGGGGAAAAATGACAAGCTAAAAAAATATATATATTACATAATAAATATAAATATATATATATATATATATATATATATATATATATATATATATATATATATATATATATATAATGCAGACACACACACTCACCAGGGGTGCCAAAAAATGTATACACATGACTACATGACTTGTATTCATCTTTTCTTATCAGTATATATTGAGTATTACAATTTTAATAGTGTTTTTTCCTTTCTTAAAATGCATATACGTTTTTGTGGCACCGTCTGTATAGATCTCAAAGAGGTTAGTTCTTTACATTATGAAGTGCCTGTACAAATTGACACGAAAAAGACAAATGCCAATAGAAGAATCAGCAAAGAACATGACCAGATAACCCTCAACAGAAAATATTAAATCACATAACCATACAGAATGAAAAACAATACATCTTGAGAATAAACTTTTACAGACCATGTTCAGACTCAATGGAAGCACTAGAAATTGGCAGCTTCATATGGCAATAAAGGGAATGCAAGCGGCCACACTCCTTCTGGCCATTTGACAGTTCATTTCTATCAAGAGGCTTACAAATGAGATGCACTGACCCGTTAATTCCATGCTCAGTAATTCTCTGAAGAACACAATCAAAGATGTATATGAAGATATTGGCACAAGGATGGTCAGGACAGGGTCAGTGATAACACCAAAAATGTTAACAGCACACGCATATTCCACAGGCAAATGTCGAACTTTATTGATTGTGGCAAATTCATGCATGGAATATGATGCAGCGATTTTAAACAATCACATTTTCAAATTCTGGAATGACATAGGGCATGGCTCATAATGTATTATACACTGTGAAAAGTACATGACCCAAATTAAATTTAAAAAGGAACGAGTGTGCATGTATGGTTATTATAAAGATACATACATACCGTGTTTCCCCGAAAATAAGACCTAGCTGGACCATCAGCTCTAATGCGTCTTTTGGAGCAAAAATTAATATAAGACCCAGTATTATATTATATTATACTATATTATATTATACCAGGTCTTATAGTAAAATAAGACCGGGTCTTATATTAATTTTTGGTCCAAAAGATGCATTAGGGCTGATGGTCCGGCTGGGTCTTATTCCCGGGGAAACACGGTACTTACATACATACACATATGGCTATACAGGGTAAAAAGAATGGTATTGAATACACTAACATGTTAACCATGATTATTGTCTCTTAGAGATAGGAATCTGGGTAACTTTTTATTCCACATACTTTTCTGTGTTCCCTACCATAAACATGCATTACATTTATAATCATAAAAACAATGTTATTTTGTTTATGGAAGTTCATCTGTTTATATTCTGCTCCTAAAATGATCTCAGTATTGGAAAAGGAACAGACTCATTACTTCACAAACAAGAGCAACATCAAAATCCTAATGTGAGTATTTGTTTGCCTAGGGGCAAACTTTCCAAATCAGGAGCTGTACAAACGAACAAAGAACGCAGCAATTCAGAGCGGGCGGTGCTCTGAGATCACGCCCCATGCCGAGATGTGTAGTTATCGCTGTAATACGACCTGAGCGCCCAGTGTCACGGAACAGTCTGTTTTCCTGGTTTATATGTTACCACACACACACACACACACAGACACACACACACACACACAGACACACACACGCATCGTAGGATGGCTGACCCCCCGAGGAAGAGGAAATCCACTGTGCTGGGAGCTTTACAAATATTTTCCTAGCCTGAGAGGGTCACCTCCAGAGAGAGGGAGATTATTTCCTTCTGGGGTAATGCTTTCCAGTTTTAAATAATTCTGCAAGAGAGGTCTTACAAGTCCAGGTAAAATCAGATTGCCTAAAAATTCCTGGCCCGGCTGCTGGCCCTACCTTAACGATCCTAGACGTGAGTATTTCCATCTACCTAACGTTCCTTTTTTCGCTTTGGACATCTTTAGCTCCTTGAACTTTCCCACACACAATGCAATTGCTGGAATGCTCTCCCCTACTGACATGGTTGGTTACCTTGCCCTATATTCCACTGTCTTGAAATGTGGCCCCTGATGGGCACACAGCCTTCAGATGTGGCTGGACCTGCACAGAGTGCAGTGCTCTGTCCTCTCCCTGGATGGGGACAGACCCCAGCAGTGCAGGACACAGCTGCTTTAGCTGTTCTAGCACCTGCATCAGACACTCACTCATGCCCTAAACATGGCCAACAAAACTAAACAAATGAAAAAAAAGTCTTCCCAAGTGCTTTTCATACGCAGTTTCTGTCTTAGCCTGCTCAGGCTTCCAAAACAAACACCACCGAGTAGGTGGCTTCAACAACAGGAGCTGATTTTCTCACAGTTCAGGAGGCTGCGCACCTAAGATCAAGGTGTCGGCCAATTCGGTTCCTGGTGGGAGCTCCCTTCCGGCTTGCAGGTGGCCGCCCTCACGCTGTGCCCTCAGGTGGCCTTTTCTGTGTGTGTGTGTGTGTGTGTGTGTGTGTGTGTCTGTGTGTGTCTGTGTGTCCGTGTATGTGTGTGTGCGTGTGCATGTGGAGAGAAACCCCTCTAGTCTCTCCCTCTTCTTATAAGGACACTAATGCTATCAGACTAGGGCCCCACTCTTATGACCTCATTTAACCTCCTCAGAGACACCAGCTTCAAATACAGTCCCATTGGGGGTTAGGGCTTCCACAAATGAATGGGGAGGTAACACAATTCGATTCTTAGCAGTTCTGGAAACTCAAGAGAAAGTCATCTAAATGTTTCCACTCCTGCCCACCCATAATTACCAACCCACGGAGCAACCAGAATGATCTTTTAAAATGTAAGTTGGGTCAAGTCAGGCTATGCTCTACCTGAAACCATCCAAGATAATTCCTTTATACTCAGAAGAAATTGCAAACTCCTTCGGGTCACCCACCGGGTCCTGTGGAATTCGGCCTTGCCCACATTCCCAAGTGCACTTCCTCTCCATCCTGGCCGCCCATACATCCAAGTGACAACCATGTCCCTGCCTCGAGCCCTGGCAATGCCCGTCTGTCTTCCTAGAAGCTCCAGCTCACTCCCTGTCTCCACTGCGACCTCCACTCAAATGCCGCCCCCTTTCCCCGCCACCCCTCTGACCAGGCCCTACCTCATCCTGTTGTTCACCTGTCATCTGCTCTAGTCCTTGTGGCCAGAACTTCAGCAGAGGACGTGACAGCACAGCTTCCCGGGAACACAACTCCGGGAAGGTCTGTATTGTTTCGTGACTTATACAGCATGAAATGCTTGGCTCTTCCCATTCGGGAAGAATGCATTCCATGTTAAACATGGGACGCATGTGTGGACCCATATAGGGAGTATTTGGAAAAACACTTGTTATACTATAAGGCAAAACAAAACCTTACATATATTTGATTCTATGATATAATCATAATAATAAAAAAAGCACAAAGTTATACAAATAAAAGAGATAAGGTGGGAATACACAAGTCTTACTAACAGTGATTGTCTTGGCTGATAGAACTACAGTGTTTTTCCTTTTCAACATTTTCCAAATTTTCTGGAATAGTCATGTGCTTTCACAATAGGGAAAAATATTTTAAAGAGGTGGCATTTACTTTGTTTTCTTTCTATTTTTCTGGGAAGTACACTATTTTCTCTTATGAGCTGCCTCAGCTGCTGCTCGTGGCATTGTTTTCCATCACCCGAGCCAGCACGCAAGGTTGAGGAGATGAAGGAAACATGAGGAAACTGGGGAGGCGAAGCTTAGGCTTGTGGGAAGCGGAATGACTGAAACCGCAGTTAACTCTTTATCAAGCTTGGTCCCTCTCCCCTCGCAAACACTAGGAAAGATAACGACTGCCGACATAGTGCCCCTGTCTTTTAAGTCTCATTTAACATTTTTGTGACAACTGAGTACCTTTATGAAAACTATTCTTTTCAAAGTAAAACTCAGGACACAATAACCAGCACAGGATTGCTGAGCTGTCTCTAGGAGCAGGTGCTACTGGAAATTACACATACTGAGTTCATGACTTTTGGGGAACACTGTCATGGGTCATGCGGAAATAGGACAAATGTCGTCATTGAAATGGTCATAGAACACAAATGTATTTGATCATTGTACTTTACATGATGTTATGACTCTGAAGGAAGCTGTTTATTGCTTTAAAAACAATTCTGTTATCTCCGTTACTTGCTAGGATAAGCGGTATCAGTAGCAATACAAGCAACATGCATTGAACTTGAGCGTGAGGCAGGAATCAGTGTCTAAACTCAAGTCTAAGTTCCATAAATCCATGACCATGCGCAAGTTATTAACTCTCCAAGTCATACTGTTCTGATTTGTAAAATAGAGTTACTAGGAGGTTTGGAATGAGCATATGACACAATTAATAGAAAACATTTACACAGCGCCAGACCCATATGAAGTCCTAATAAATGTTAGTTATTATTGTTACCATCCTTAATATCAAAAAAGCACCCATGGAACCTAGTCCTAAAACTTTTAAATCAGTCCCTTGCTATGGGAGCCACAAACTACGTGCATCTAATCCCCACAGAGCGGTACTGCCAGGAAGCCAAGTGTATCTGCAGGAGACCAACATGCGCTGGAACATGGAGTCAGATCTGAGAACTCTAAGATGCTAACCATATTTTAAGAATGTCGTATGCACTCAGTTTTCAATGGAGGGAAGAGCAGCTTGAACATTTGGTGGTTGTGAAGTACAGAACATGGATTTTCCAGCCCTGTGTCCTTTGGAATACAAACTGCTACTTGTTGACAGCGTTGGAATGAAGATTCCTTTTGGCAAGACTGAGTTCGTCTTCCTTCCAGATTCTTCAGAATTTAATATCCTGGCTACTAATGAGCTCAGTTCTCAATGTCAAACCACTAGAAATGGCACTTGGTGGACCTCTGTATCCTTTCCAAGAGACCCATCTACTCTCCCTCCTTAGTTCTAATCCCTTTATAGAATAGAATCTAAATGGAACTTTTCCTGCATTTCCAAAGATTTTCATCTCCATGGTGTAGAAATACCAATGCTGCCAGCTCAATATAAACACTGGTCAAGTAATAGGAACACTCCCAAGGTCTCTGGCAGAACCACAATTTAGCAGCATTGCCTCAAATAAGATTGCATTTAATTGTCACAGAATTAATAACTCCCATTGAAAGTGAGCTCACAATGAAAAATCACAAACCCCATATGGAAACAAACAACCAGGAAGAATGCAGATAAAATATCAGAAAAATTAACACCCTGATAATTCAAATTTATAGAACAATTGGATTATAAAAATGTGTTTAAAATTATTAAAGAGATAAAAGAAGAAACACTCACAATAAAAAAAACAAGAACAGGGTTGGCCCGGTGGCTCAGGTGGTTAGAGCTCCATGCTCTTAACTCCGAAGGCTGCCGGTTCGATTCCCACATGGGCCAGTAGGCTCTCAACCACAAGGTTGCCGGTTCGACTCCCGGAAGGGATGGTGGGCTATGCCCCCTGCAACTAGCAACGGCAACCGGACCTGGAGCTGAGCTGTGCCCTCCACAACTAAGACTGAAAGGACAACAACTTGAAGCTGAACTGCACCCTCCACACTAAGATTGAAAGGACAACAACTTGACTTGGAAAAAAAAAAAGTCCTGGAAGTACACACTGTTTCCCAATAAAGTCCTGTTCCCCTTCCCCAATAGAATCTTTAAAAAAAAAACAAAAAAAAAAAAAACAAGAACACAATAAAATGACCATGCAAATTGCAAAACAAAACAATACAGAGTCTAGAAATAAAAACAGTTACTGAGATTAAACTCAGCAGACAAATGAAATAGCACATTAGACATAGCTAAAGAGAGAATTATAGACTGGAAGCTAGAACTGGGAAGAAAATATAAAAATAGAATACGTGAAAGTTTTAGAGAGACATAGAAGACAGAATGAAAATTTTCAATATACATCTAAAAATAGTAACAAGAGTACATAGAAAGAATAAAAGTAACATTGGAAGATAATAACTTAGAATTTTCCATAATTGATGAAAGTTATGACAGACTCCAAAGTAGAATACAGAAAAAAAATCCTTATCTAGACACGTTATAGTGAAACTAAACTATAGTGGAGCCCCAAAATGAAGGTAAGAATCTTAAAAAATAACCAAAATAAAAAGGCAGTTCCATTTAAAAGTTACAATTAAAATAACAGCAGACCTCCTGTCAGTGATAATAAGGACCAGAAAACAATGAAATGTTTTTAAAATGCTGAAAATAAAAGGTCAACATTTTTATACTCACTTAAAAATTCTATATTCAAAATTCCACATTCAGCTAAATGGTCTTCTAATATTTAAGATAAAATAAAGGTATTTCAGGCATGTTTCAGTAAAGTCTGCCATCAACAGGTCCTCACTGACAGAGCTCTAACTGAAGGTACTTGGGTCAGAAGAAATTTAACTGAGAAGTTAGGAGTGGTAAGAAACAGTGATAACAAATTAAAAAGGTAAATATGCGAGTAAATCTGAGTAAGGATAAGCAGCTAATAATATTGTGACTAATTTGGATGCGGTATTAACAAAAATAAAATTTCACCAAACTCACAAAGATTGTAAGAAAGAGTCAACAGACCTAGATTCTAATGCTCATTTACGTAACTGTCAACAAATCACTGCTCCCCTTTGTAAAATATATTCAAATAAGACGAACATGACGTTTTCTTTGAAAACCTAACATTGTAAGATGTTACTGTACTGCTTGCTGATCACCTTTTCCCTCAACAAAAGAATAGAAGAATCTAGGTAATAATTTCAATGGAACTAAAGAAATATGCCGCTTTGGCTCAAATGCCTGACGACTGAGCTACGTGCATATTTGTTACTTTCCAAAGAGCATGAGCAGCTTAGGTGAACGCCCTGCGAAATCCCCAGACTGATCCACGAGATTTATACCAATGGGATGACAGGGAACACTCCCTTCTGACGTCATTTGCAATGAACATTTTAATGCAATGCTTGCAGTATGTGTCACACAGAGTACCACCTGCCCTCCAGTCCTTTGACTTGTTACATCACTCGGTCCTGGGCTGAAACCCTCCTGGGGCCTGGCAGGAGCCAGAGATGCTTCCTACCATCTCTAGAAAGTCTTCAAAAGGAAAAAAAGAAAGTAGGAAACAAAGTCCAGTTATTCGACTTATTCTGTGTCAGTGAAGGGAAAAGAATATGAAATGTATTTCTCCCTAGAAGACAGTAAGAAGGATTTCTTCCTCTCTGAGTGCAGTCTGAGGTCTGAGAATTACATTACAGATGAGGTACCCCCTTCTTTTATCCCCCCCAAATGCTTCTTTAACTTCTCTTAAGTTTCTACAAGTTGGGAAACGATTTCTCTGGTCTGATCTTGATTCAAGACCTTTCTGAATCATTTCTTGCATCCTGGGTAAGAGCATGGTGTCAAAACCCTTTATTTTCTTGTATGGTCATTACTGCAAACCCAGCAACTGTCGCATTTCAAAGGGGCCCTTTGTGGCCAATGTCCCAACTGCAGCTTGTAGGCCTTCCTCTACCTCCCCTCTTTCCAAAGATGCCCCAAACGGACAATTATCCCAACATCTTCATACCTTGGCACATGTCACTCCCTCTGCCTGGAATTTACTTTCTCCTTTCCTTAGAAGACAAGTCTTTATGCTTAAGGATGTTTCTTCTTTCCAGAAGCTGAATGTAACCTCCCTCGGTCACAGAGTTAGGCCTCTCTTCCTATGTGCCTCCCTAGCAGAAAGCTGAGGGTATACGGCAAACAAGATATCCAAGCCCCTCCCCTTTCGGACACAGAGGACTACACTGTCCCACTCTTCTGCAGCCAGGATGCATGACTTGCTTTAGCCACCAAAAAGCGAGGGAGACTAATCTGTGTCAGTTAGAGGCATAAGCGTTCAAGGACTGGTGGGTGATCCTCCACCCTTCTTTTTCTTTCCCACCACATTTTCCAAACTGACTGTACTCCTGTTGGAAATGTAAAATGATACAATCAGTTTGGAAAATGCCTTTCAAGTGTCTTAAAAAGGTAAACCTGCACCTAACACACAACCCAGATGGGTATGTACTCGTGAGACAGGAAAGCACATGTCCATACGAAGACTGGTACAGGAACTGCATAGCATGCCTGTGGTTAACAAGTCGGGAGTGCGTTAATATTACAATAATTAATATTGTAATAACTGTGTATGGTGCCAGCTGGGGATTAGACTTATTGGGGGATCACTTTATAAGTGATGTAAATGGCTAACCACTACGTACACCTGAAACTAATATAATATTGAGTTCCAACTGTAATTGAGAAAAACTGTAATAAAAATATACTGTATTGTCCTTAAAATGCACTGAGAGTAGATCTTGAGTGTTCTTTCCATAAATTAATAATAATAATAATAGTAATAATAATAGAAGGAAGCTGCTTTGGGAGGTGACAGATATGTTTATGAAGCGTGGAAGAGTCCAGAAACAAGTCCTTAGACCCATGTGCTAATCTCCACAGCTCGCTCTCTAGTCGACAGCCCATCACTTTGGAGTACACACTGGGTCTGCCTTTAAAGAGCCTTTCCTTGGTTATTTGGTAACAAGTACAAAAGAGCCTCAGAGAGGAGAGTTTCGCCAGGGCCCTTTCTAAAACAGGCCGTTAGTATGGGCCTCTGCCCCTTGCTTGCCTGGCACCGATAAGAGAAAGCAGATGTTGAGAAATGTTTGTATTACATCACTCGTCTTGCAGACTTTTGCCCACGTCGTTGTATTTTTCTCTTACTGTTGACCTCAGTCTACAGAAGGAAGAAAGAAAATTGGTACCGGATGGTGATATGCGCATTGCTCTCAGCGTCCCAGGAAAGGTTCCAGAATCCTCGTTCCTTATTTGCAGGTCTCTGGGAACCCCCACACCAGGTCACACACAGCCCCACCTCCCAGCCCCAGCAGGTAATAACTGAAATGCAACCACTCTTACTGTGACAGTCTTTCAACACCCAGTTAAAACTCACCCAATTTCTACAAGATACCAGAGTTTAAAAGTGAGCCAACGCATAGGGAGGTTGTCAACGCTGATCAAACTTCTGAGATTTCAGTTGCTTTTCATATGAAACACGTGAAATCTCAGCACTGGATTTCTGTCTTAAAGGCCATCTGGGCCCCAGGGTCTAAAACAGGGCTGCGCTTTAGAATCACTGTGGGAGAAGCACAGATTCTTTGCCTCCACCTCCAGAGGTTCTGACTTGGCCAGACTTGGGGTAGAACCCCATGTTGCATTTCTCACAATTCAGTAGCTGCACACAACATACAGTTAAGTTTGGAACTTCTGGTCACCCTCACAATGCTTGAATTTTACCACACGTATCCTTTCCAATTTGTGGATCAACACCTGCTAAAACACTTCTGGCACCAAGGACGTCACTTCCTCCCTCCCTCCACGGTCCACTTCCTAGTTAAACAACTTAAACCATATGAGTGCTATTTTACACAACCAGAGTATGACAGGGCCCCTTCCTGTCCCTGGGTGGAGGAGGTTGTCAGGGGAATCCAGGAAATCTGACCTGCAGTTCACAGTGCCCAGGAAGACACGGGAAAATCGGTGATCTCAACAGAGGCGACTCCAACGGGCAGGCGGACACCCCCCTTCCACCTGCAATGCCTCCTAGGAACACCCCCAGGTGGTCCCACATTACGAGGAACAGCTTTAGTTGTGAATAATCCCACACCCTCTTCCATGAATAAACAGACACAGAATTTGAAAAATAAAGTGAGCAGTTATTTACTAATGAGTCAGGCAAGCACCAAAGCACCAGAGACAGGAGGTTATGACAGAATCATTCACGCCTTTCGGAAGAGACATCAGAGGGATTACAGTCGGGGCTTTTGGTGGTTGGGCAGGTAGTGAATGTTCTCTCTCCTCCTTTCTCTGATTCTCAGTCCCCTGCTTGCTTCTTCCTGTTGTCTTTCACCTACAGCCACTCGAGCTCCCCCCGGGGGGTCACTGCCCCATTCCTGGGGGACACTGCAGCTGTCTTTACTTAGGAAAAGAATCCTAGGCTCCTGGGCTTGTCCCATGTGCTAATGAGGCTTCCTGCCCACACGCCCGGCTTCAGGAGCTCACAGGGAGCAGGGACTGCGGGGATGCTGAGAATGGGATTTCTCCCAGGTGGGAACCCCTATTCCACTTCATCTCTCCTCCAGTAAGGGGTGTAGCCAGCGTCTGATGGAATTCCCTAAGGGAAAACACACCTCACCTTAGCAACTACGCATTTTCTTCCTAAAACAGTATCATCTCGTCTCATAAGCCTCCTATGAACACGACTTGGACTAAACCCTTCGTGAAATAGAACAGTACGGGCATTATTGAGCCAAGGAGCCCTGCAGCGACTTTCCTGCAGTGTTTACATTACAAGAGCTACCACACTAGCTGACATCTGGGTGGGCTACTGGGAAAAGCAGGACCATTCCGAAAGATTTTGTCTCTGATCCCCAAATCATTCTGAAAAAAAGCAGTGGTATTAGTTCACTCACACCCGTGTTAACTTGAACTCTCTCCCAGTGCTGTCTGCCCTTTGTTTAGTCAGGAGATCAATCAAGTACCATCCATCCTCGAGCTACAAATCACTTACCACAGGTATGTTCCTTTGAGGAAATAGAGTAACAAAGGTCAGCTTGCATTCCCTCCTTTAGCACAATCACTATTCTCGCAGACAGAATACAAAGCTGTATAGGTAATTATTTTCAATGCAAGAAGTTTTCATATTTTTCCCTAAATAACACTAGGCTTTATTTTTCAGATCCATGTTTTTGAGACTTTTTCCATTCCACCAACCGCTTCTAGAGAACAGGAATACTCTGTTTTTCCTAATAGTATGCCCTGGGTGATAGAGGCCCCAGCACATATGAGGGGCTCAAGAAATGTATCCTGGAATGGAATGGATGGAAATAAGCACGAATATGGATGAATGGATGGATGGATAGATGGATGATGGATGGAAGGAAGGGAAAATGGATGAATGGATTTCATGAGCCTAATGGGACTCCAGCAGGGAAAGTATCCCATACGCTTCTTCTGTGGGTTTGAAGATGCAATTTCCCCACTAGGATTAGAGGTGAAGAGTGGGCCCTGGTTCTTACTGTAGCAGATATGCTTGCCTTCCTCTGTTGCTTTTCCTTACTGCCCAAGCCAAGCTAGAGCAGATCCTGCTCACAAACACGATTATGCCAGATGGGAAACTGACTAAACAGGCCAGCTGACAATATCTGTTCATCTTAATTAGGGCATAGCTTGAAGACGACTGCCTGAAATGCAGTGTGATCACAACCAGAAGCAATGGAAATTGCCAAATGTACTGTTTCCTCCCTAACACGACGACTCTGGGATGACTGTAATTTCTTTTTTAAAAAAAAAATATTTCAGAGGAAAATTGACCTCATTTGTTAGCACACTATTTGAGGGAGGTCCAAATTATAGAAGATAAGTATGGAAAATGACACAATCAAAAGTTGATGATAAACAAAGAAACTAGAGTCCATCCTTTATTTCTAAAGGCTCAGAATTTTGTACAGGGAAATAAGAGCCCACGTAACTATTATGTTTTATTTCTTCTCCCAGGGTGCCAAAATCCACAATTTCCTAAAATAAACAGGAGATTATACAACTTGGTCCTGAACAAACTCTTCTTCTTATTGACTGGGTGTGAACTAGAGCCAAGCAATCAATTCATCACTTTGCAACTCAATTTCCGATCGTGCAAAAATTATTTTAAGGGCCGGCCCTGTGGCTCAGGTGGTTAGAGCTCCATGCTCCTAACTCCAAAGGCTGCTGGTTCGATTCCCACATGGGCCAGTGGGCTCTCAACCACAAGGTTGCCAGTTCAATTCCTCGAGTCCCACAAGGGATGGTGGGCTCTGCCCCCTGCAACTAAGATTGAACACGGCACCTTGAGCTAAGCTGCCTCCCAGATGGCTCAGTCGGTGGGAGTGCGTCCTCTCAACCACAAGGTTGCTGGTTCGACTCCCGCAACGGATGGTGGGCTGTGCCCCCTGCAAATAGTAAATGGCAACTGGACCTGGAGCTGAGCTGCGCCATCCTCAACTAAGACTGAAAGGACAACAACTTGACTTGGAAAAAAGGCCTGGAAGTATACACTGTTCCCCAATAAAGTCCTGTTCCCCTTCCCCAATAAAATCTTTAAAAAAAAAAAAGTATTTAAAAAAATTATTTTAAAAAAATAAAAATAAGAAATTTAAAGCACCACCTATCTATCTTATGTGCACATTAAAGAGGTACGCAAGCCACTGGTCCCAGGTACTGTTCTAAGTCACCTGCATGTAGTAATTCCTTTAACCTGGCTGGAGTGGGTGCTATTACCCAGGAGGACACTCCAGCACCGAGAAGTTAAAATAACGTTCCCAAGGTCACAGGTCTAGCAAGCAGATCTGTGACTGAAAAATAGGCAGTGTCATCCCAGAGTTCTCTGCTACCCTGCGTCATGTGGCTGGTTTTCAAGCAGCATTTGTTGAATGGATAGAAGGGAAGGACAGATGGAGGGAGGAAAGGATGGGCGGCTTTGCTGAGGGCCAGCTCTTAAAATAAGTTCAGTAATTCCCTACTTTTTCTGAGTCAGGCTTATCAACAAGCCTTCTAAGTATCATTTGACTTTCTCTGTAGATCCGAATGAAACATTTATGTAATTGGGCCAACTCATATGGCATATTCTACCTGAAGTCAGACTTGCTCGTGACAAATTAACAAATGCGGATTAATGTTTCTTCATCCGTCTCTAAAGTTGGTTCACGTGAGTCAGTTTATGAGAGAAAGGCCCCATCCTTTGGCTGACAAACCAGCTTTAAGAGTCTACAAGATCGGTCTGTGGGCCACGGTGAATGTACGTGGGAAATGCCACACTGTGGGGTCTCTGCGAGCCTGCCAGCCAGCCTCAGGCAGGAAAGACACTCAGAGGGCAGAAGGCTCTCCTCCTGCTCTCTAGAGCCAGCAGCCTAGTTCTGCATTTCCCAGCCTCTGCTGTAACGAACACTACCCCTGTGAGACTTCCTAGGACAAGATAAACAGCCAAACAATGCACATTAGAATATCAGAAGGCTTTTTAAATCCTGGTTTAAAAATGTACACAAATACAACTTGATGATTCCCAGTCTTCTTAGCAACAGAAACTTTTTTTTTCCCCACTTAACTCTCATTAGCATTTTCTGGAATGGTAATTCCACTGCCCTAATTCAATTCAGCAAGCAAACAAAAATTAATTGAGTATGTACTTCATATAAGGAACTGTCCTAGGTTCTGGGAAGTCTCAAGGATAATTGGAAAAGGGACTAATCATTTGGAACGTCTCATGTTTGTAAGCTACTTTGATCTTATTGAATGTATTCTTCACCAAAAAAGTCTCTGAAGATGTTATTAGCCTCATTTTACAATAAGGAAACTGAGATTCAAAGAAGTCAAGTCCTTTGCTCAATGTCACCCAGATTTTAACTGGCAGGGCCTGGGTTTGAAGCCATGTTTGTGTCACTGGGGATCTGATATTGTTATAATTCTGTAACATGGATCTTCTCTTAAGTACCTTCCAACTGTGTAGGACAGGCAAGTATGTGGTACATAAAACACGACAGAAAGCCCAGTGTCCTCGGAGAGGGACGGAAAGTGTACCAGTGGGCATTCAGAGGAACCTGATGTCACTTTCATCTAGGAAGATTCGAGAAAGCTTTTATTTACAGGGTGGCATTTGAACAGAGCCTCGATGGGAGGAAGTCATTCCATATGGTGGCAACAGGGAAACAAAGTGGAAAATCTTGACCTGTACAGAGAGAATCATCAATATCCTATGTAAGGGTAAATGTTCTCCTTTTTTATAAAGTAATTAAATCATTGAGTACTTATTATGTGCAGGACATGGTGAAGATACTAAGGTATCTATCTTCAATGCCCGACTTCAAGGCAGTTTACAACATAGTAGGGCAACGCTTCGTGAATACAGCCATTGGAAACACACATGCTTTGGGAAAGCAGAGGAGGTCTACACTGGTTCCAAGTGGGGAAAACCATGAAGAGCTTCCTGGAAGATGTAGAATTTGGGCTGGAGACGTATTTGAATGAGAAGTGCTAGAGAAGAAAGGTATGCCAATAAAAAACCATCCAAAGGGAGAGAGTAAAAGATATTGAGAAAGAGGAAACAGTTAGAATGGCCAGAGTGGCCTGGGGTTAGAAAGCTGCCTCCATGGGCAATGCACAAAGACGACAGGGCACCCCCTGCCATTTCGAACCGGATAATTGTGGGGGTTTTTTTTGTTTGTTTGTTTGTTTGCAGCTATTGTTACATTTTGCAGCTCTATGTAATGTTCTGGCTTACTGAAAAAGGATTGCTTTGCTTAAACAAACACCTTGAAACTGGAGCAGAGAGGAGTTGGGTGTAATCGTGGACATGACTGGAAGAGAAGAATACGGCCAGTTGTTCAACGGATTAACTCCACGCCATGGATTCTAAACTGATTTAGTAGGTGATCGGTAGTATTAATGTTTTTTAAAAAATAAGGGTGTTAAAGGGAGAAAAATGGGGCCGGCCCGGTGGCTCAGGCAGTTAGAGCTCCGTGCTCCTAACTCTGAAGGCTGCCAGTTCAATTCCCACATGGGCCAGTGGGCTCTCAACCACAAGGTTGCCAGTTCAATTCCTCGAGTCCCGCAAGGGATGGTGGGCAGCACCCCCTGCAACTAGCAATGGCAATTGGACCTGGAGCTGAGCTGCGCCCTCCACAACTATGACTGAAAGGACAACTTGACTTGGAAAAAAATCCCCCAATAAAGTCCTGTTCCTCTTCCCCAATTAAAAAAAAAAAAATCTTAAAAAAAAGGGAGAAAAATGCTTCCCAGCTAGCCATGTCACACATTTTCTTGCTGGGGAGTATTTTGATGGTCCTGAGCTATAGAATCCCTGTCCCTTGCTCTCTCCTGCTTGTCACATCCATGATCCTTAGGTGGCAGCAACATTAGAAGGAAGCCAGGCTACAGTATTCCCACTTGTCCTTCCATTATCAGATAACAGGTACTCTTCAAATAAAGTCCCTTCTCAGTCATTATTATTTGAGCAAAGAGATAGAGGACCAATGTGACAAACCAGGAGGAGTATGTGGGGGACGTGGGGACCACCCTGGAATATAGTATGATAGAAAGTGTATCTTCCTTAATGTCCCTCCTTTGTCTTTGATTCTTTGGGTCAAAGTGGTATCTTTAGAAAGAAAATAAAACATACAACCTAAACGGAAATGTTTCTCTCAGAGCAAAGTGTTTGCTGGGCACTAATAGAAACTATCTCAGTTTGGGTCAAATATTAGGGTTGAGCTCCCATTCACAGGAATTTTATCCATTCTAGCATCCCCAGTACCGAATTCAGGGGTGATTGGTAAATGTTCATTCTTGAAAGGGGACCAGCAATGGAAAAATCCCAGGCTATTTGGCTCCGGATACATTTTACAAATTGCTACCAAACAACTGAGATATTGCACAAAGGAATATAAATTGCCATTCCAGTTTCAAACGCTGTCTCTCTGGGGCCTAAGAAAAATGCCATAATGAGTAGCAGCAGAAGATCCCAGCAGGGTTCCCGAATGCTAAGATTTCAATCCATGGGGGCCAATGCCCATACTCATAAACTCACCAATATGGAAAATGCCTTCTCCCTTTTGAAACATACTATTGAAAGTTTGACAAAGAGCTGGAGTCAGAGGAGAAATGAACCAGTTTTCAGGCCTAAGAAATAAGAATTTTCAAGGAACGTGAGTTCAATGAACTCAAACGTGAATTTTCAAGTGAAGGAAATAGTAGAGCTTTGCCCGTTAAATATCTACCTGCATTTCACAGAACGGCACCGAGGGCAGCCTGGCTGTACCACCTTCCCGCTGTAGGGGGACCCTGAATAATGTCCCATCATCTCTCCAACCCATGCCCACCGTTTTCTATTCTGCTCTACAGGACTGGGAGTCTGCAGGCCCCATTTCTAAGGCTCCCTCGCCTGCTGACCCTGTTCGAGTCCGCTAATAGAATACACTGGCAAGAGGCCGGAAGGCAGAAAGCCGAGAGAGGCTTTCTGCTTCTCACTCCAAGAGCATGGCACTTGCCAGATTGCTAGGTGTCTTCATCTGGATTATTCCAGAATCTGGCAGTCCAAGCCAGTTTCAGACGGAGTTGCAGTGGCACCTCTCCAGTGGATGTACAAGTGACGTCCACAGTGTCACCAGCTGCTCAGCAGCTGGGGCAGACTTGTGGGCTCTAGTTAAGTGGGCTGAAGCAACGTCTCATCTGAGTATCACCTCCTCGTTTTGTTCCCGTCTTCTCCTGACTCAGTAGCTATCTGACCTCTCTCAGTTTCAGTTTCCTCCTGTCTAAAATTAGGCTAATAATATCTGGGAGTAGGTGGGTGTGAAATTAACACTTTTAGAAATGCTATGTGCTACAAGGTTAACAATGACTCCCATGTATAATTCAAATTTTTTTTAAAAATAATTAACAAGTGTAAAGAAATTCACAAAATTCTGATTTCTAGCATAATGATTTTAAAATATTTTTTAATATCAAACATCTTGGCGCCTTGCATTTAGGGTATCCTAATTACACATCCTGCCCACCTAGTGTGTAGCTAGCACTTCTAATATCCACCTTATCAGGTCGTTTTGAGGATCAGTACTAGATACATAGAGCACCTAGCACAGTGCCTGGCCCGTAATCAGCACAAAACACATGGCAGCTATGGTTATCTGCATTGTAGACCATTTTAACGGCAACCATTTTAACAGCAACCATACTTTCTAACATCCTCCCAGCAGAGAGCCGATGCTAGGAAGCCTCAAGTAGACGCTGCACAGGAAATCAAACCTGAGATCTCTTTGGAGTCATTGGAATTTGGTACAAGCCACTGCCAGGAAAGTTGATACTCTTCCTGATCAAATATGTTACACAGCCTGCTGAATCCTAAGGGGGAAAAAACTCACATTGATTGTTGCCTATCATATATCAGGTGGTTGGCTAGGTACCTGCCTGTACATTATCTCATTTCATCTTGTTTAACTAGTTAGAAGAGGATTTACTTTAATAATTGCATGAACATAAACCAAGACCGTGGATACTGTCTTAATTAACAAGTGAGTACGTATTGTATTAGGAAGAGACTCATTCATGTAACCAAGATTTACTGCACACATTTTGAGTGCCAGGAACTGTATTAGAAACCAAGGAAACAGAGATGAAAATAAAAGGACACACGGGAAGCGATCCCTCACCCCCGGCTGCTTCAGTAGTAGCTGCCAAGGACACACAGGTGGGCTCAGGCAAGAGACGCAGCCTCAGCCAGAAAAGCCTGAGAGGTCATGCATCCCACCAAGGGCCGCCCAGGCCAACAAACAACATAAGGGTACAAAAAAGCCGGGACGTTGCCTTCAGGTGGGACAATTTCATGGGGCTCGTCATGCTCCAGAGCTCCCCGTCTGGTCAGGTGAGGTCAGGCTGCAGTCCAGCCCATTCTCTTTGTCCAGCTTCCTCCTCTACCCACCAGGCTTCCTCCCTCCCTGCAGGCCCTCCCTCACAGCAGCCCTTCTAGAACTCCACTGAACACAATCCCCGTCCCAGGCTCCGCCTTCCCCTCCCCTCAGAGCGCTTTCTGTCTAGTGGAGAAACATACCTGCAGACATACAAACAGAACATAAGTCATAGCGCGAAGTCATGAATACAGACGTACGGAACACGACAGGTGCACCGAGACAGAGAAGCCTGGCAGAATCGGTGCTCTCTTCTTTCAGACAGTGTCTGGGGGGAAGCAAGAAAACCATCCACCCAGAATCCAAGCACAGTAAAGCCTCTGCTCTAGAGCAAGCTTTTCTTAAAGAACCAAACAGTAAATGTCGCAGGCCTTTTGGACCTAGAGGAGAAATGGAGAGTATTACATAGGTATTTATAGAACCATTATTATAGTCAAGAAAATCCATTACAATTGCTCTGGAAAGCGAAGGAAGATACAGTGAGTTGGTTCACTCAGTACCCATTCCACCCCTATTCTTGCTTGCTCTTTCTTGACTATTCCTCGTGCTTAAAAAATTAATTTTCCAGCCTTTCTTATATCTAGAGGTGGCCACACAACAAGAGTTTCTAGCCATTGAGACACTAGTAGAAAGCTGTTGGTGTAGCCCCCCCCCCCCTTCATCCTTCGTCTGTCTCACAGGCTGGCTTTATGCCTAGAGGTCTGGCAGGCATTTTGTAACTATGGGGATGAGAGCCTCGGGCTTACGACACGGAAGCAGAAGGACAGAAAGTACCTGGGCTTCAACAGTATCAGCGAGCTGCCACCTGGGCCCAACCTTTACACTTCTTGCTCCTTAAGAAAAATGAATTTCCTACTTGCTTATGCGTTTATCATATTTTCTTTTAGTTACAGCTGCAAATCAGTAACTAATGACATCAAGAGGAACACACAATGCGATTGATATATAGATGATGTATTACAGAATTATACACTTGAAGCCTGTGTAACTTTACTAACCATTCTCACCCCAATAAACGTTAATTAAAAAAAAAAAAGAGCCAAGTGTAAAGAACTGGTGTTTCAGAGAAGGAGGTCCACAAGCAATGCGGAAGACAAGGAAAGAATCCATTTCAGAAGGGTAATATCAAACTAGCTGCATCTGAAATAGACCCATAGCATATCTGCAATATAGGAACACAGCCCTCTAAACAAATATCTGCATTTTCATCAGCCTTCTCTGTTATATTTAATTTTAAATTTAGACTCTCTGCCCTATATTTTTTGGGGGGGTATTGTTTTTATTTCAAGTAAAGGATATATTACAAAGATTTGGGGGACAGTCATAAAATAAAGGCAGAACTGAACAATTAAGCTTTGAGAAGACTGAAACAGAGACGTTCCGAGCCTGCCAGCCTCTGGGGACTGGAGACCCTTGCCTGGATTGTGCACCTCTATGCACTTTCTATCTCTGTGTCTCAATACAGGTTTTCAAATTGTTAGGAGAGCGAATCTAATTGACCCAAGTTGGGTCAGGTATCTCTATTCTTGGAAGAATAGCCATGCCCAGGGGACAGAGTGTATCACGCAGGCATGACCCTGAGGAAATCATTAGGAGCTGGGCAGGCAGCCCAGTTTGTGTCTCCTATATTCCATCCCTTGGCTGCCTGGAGTGTGAGGGTGAGCGTGTGTGTGTGTGTGTGTGTGTGTGTGTGTGTGTACCTACACCCAATATACACATCCTTCACACACAGCCGCAGATGCCGCCCTACAACTAGAAGTAATTATTCCATGGAAATTAACCAACATGTTCAACTTCTTCTCCAACGGAAAACAACCCAGATTTGGATCCAGCTGCTAAGCAAGGGACGATGTCATGAGACCACAGTTTTCCGAACCCAGGTTCTTCAGACGATATGATAACCGTTTGTGTTACAGATTTGCATGCTATCCTGGCATTCTGCAACTACACGGCCTGTGAAGCAAAGCAAAGTTCAAGAACCCTAACTAAAGGTTAATACAGATGGGGACACAGCAAAGAGATGTGAGGAGAGATTTTGCCTTGGCTGCTGAGTCCTAAGACTCCAGGCTGGATTTCTGATTTCCTTGCGGCCTCTTGCCTCCTCCTGACTTTTTCCTTTAGCCAACAACCCAGCTCGTCAGGATTCTTTGCCCAGAGGAAAGTATTTTATTTCTGAATAAAATATTATTCCCAGTATTTTATTTCTGAATAGTCTAGGCCCCAGGAGTTTCAGTTTGTATGGTGTTGCCTTCACTACTGAGCATGGTAGCTGAAGGTGGTTCTTTTCTCTCTGGAGGGTTCTTATCTATATAACTCAACGCTAGTAGCCGTGGTTTCTGCGTCTTCCCTCACATGCTTTGGACGCCTATAAAAGAGAATATTTTGAAGTCGGATCTGTATCTCTTGGATCAACTGGCCATGGCCAGAGGCCTAGAATAAAATGGGCATTCACCTAGGAATGGCTGTGAACTGGCTTACCACCTCAGATTTTTCTAGGCAAATAGATCCTTCTTTTTATCAGTTGCTATATCCAAGGTTGTATACACAGAACGTGAAAAATTTTTCACATGATGAAATGTTTACCTCAGCATAAATTTTATTCTCTTGCAATTTTTTTAAAAGAAAAACAATGACAGAATATTCTGATCATTGGTCATGTGTCAACTACTTTAATCTTTTATCCTCAGTCTTGACATCGCATATCCCTATCATTTGATTAGACAGTCTGACAGATAAATCTAACAGACAGTGAAACCGCCTAAACAAATACAAGCATAACTCAGAGATGATGCAGGTTCTCTTCAGACCATCGCAGTAAAGCAAATGTCGCAACAAAGAGCGCCTCTCAACAAAGTGAGTTGTAATCTTTTTGCTAGTGAAGGGTCTTGCATTCAATTTGTAAAAAACGCAACATCTATGAAGCACAATAAAGCGAAGTTATGCCTGTAGAGTAACTCTTTTTGTGATCAACTCTGTAACATAATTGAAAGAGCGAGGGCTTAGAAATTAAGTTGATCTGGGCTTTACTTCTGGTACTTACTAGCTATCTGACCTTGGGCAATTTGTTAATTGCCCTCAGTCTCATTTTCTTCATCTATAAAATCATCATCATAATATCTAATTCATATGCAGGTTGGAAAATTTAATTAAATGACTTCTATAAAGTCTCTGGTACAGTTTGTGGGAAATGTAATAGACATCCAGCAAGTGGTAACTGTAATAATCAGAGCTTATCCTTTGCCCTGACTGGGATAAAATTAAACAGGAAATACAACATGGCCAAGTACTCGGAAATTCACAAGCAGGCGTTACAGTTACTTGAACCAGAGCTGAACATTTTCCGTCATTACCTCATCTTGTGCCTGGAGCACAACCCTTTCCAAATTCCTCCTCAGACTTGTCCCAAGGTGGAGCACACTGGGTCATATATGACTCTGCCTGTCCTGGCTACTTTGGTAAGATTTTTCTCATTCAAATGTCATTAGCAGAAGGTGGGGTTGTTATCAAGTAACCAGGAAGGGAGTGTTCTCAGTGCATTCTCAGCCGGAACTTCTGCTGTATCTGGTCCAACTCCTACGCTGCTCTTGTCTTTGCAAGAATGTAAACATCTGCCATTCCCTCCTTTATTTTGTCTTTCTCCACAAGATCTCATTGAACTATACATTTTTCCTTAAATTTTCTCAACTTATTTTATTTCTTCAAAGTAACTTTGATACTTTTCCCTTATCTAACATGATAGATCTTCTCATCAATACTGCCGACTAAACCGGTGTGTGTATGTGTGTGTGTGTGTGTGTGTGTGTGTGTGTGTTGTAATAGAGAATGTTAACTATAAAATATGTCCTTTAATTCTACATGCAAAATATTATTTCTATAAAAATTTTACATATAGTATATAAGACCCAGTCTTACATTAATATAATAGTAAGATCGGGTTTTATATAAGACCGGGTCTTATATTAATTTTTGCTCCAAAAGACACATTAGGGCTGATGGTCTGGCTCGGTCTTATTTTTGGGGCAACGCGGTATGGACTTTGGGTGACAATGACACGTCTGTGTAGGTTCATCAGTTGTAACAAAAGTACCGCTCTGCTGGGGATTTGGTAATGGGGGAGGCTACACATGCGTGAGCGAAGAGGGTATATATGAGAAATCTCTGTACCTTTCTCTCAATTTTGCTGTGAACCTAAAACTGCTCTAAAAAAAATAAAAGTTCTTTTTTTTTTTGAACTGAGCTGTTGATAAAAACGCAATGTCAGTTTTCATGCCCAGGAATTTATCTTTAAAACCCACGGTAAATAACCTGAACCTTTGGCAGTGATCTCTTTTTAATTGCAAAAGGCTAACGTACTACTCCCTGGTGGAAAATATAGCTGTCTCCAAATTTTTTTACAAATCACTTATTCTGGTAGGTGTTTCTTTGTTAATTATATTTAAAAATCAGAATGTGTAGTAATATCTAGATACTCTAAAAATACAATGGAAAAAAATTTTAAGAAAATTACTTTTGTGTGATGGGACTAAAGAATATTTTTTTCATAACTCCTTTCCAGTTTTCAATATTTTTCAACTTCCCTATGGGGAATATATATATATCATTATGACCAATAACAAACCGATGCCATTCAAGGAGATACATTTATGGATTGCACATATGTGTATATACACATTCACAAACATCACGCATCACCATAATAGGGGTGGGATAGTAAAAAGAGTAAAGAGATCAAAACAAAATATATCAAAATGAGAAAGCACTGATGTTTGTGTGAAACGACTAAGAAAATATTTTTGAATCTACTTTTCTGTGTTTTCCAGATGTTTTATAATGAATCTATATTTTTCATATGGAAAAATAAAGCTGGATTTATTAACTCAAAGTAAAAATTCTAACACTATATTTAGAGAAACACCTCCTAAATAAACTTCAGCATGAAGAAATTAGGGTTGACTACTATAGTTATGACTATTGTACTGAGCATTTTAAAAGATTAACAGAAGCAGAGCTAATGTGAGATTTAGCTGATCTTTCAAGGGAAGCTGGACATATAACACTGTGGTTTTTTTTTAAGAAAATAATAACTAGTGATGAAATACGTTGTTTCTAGTGTGATTCAGAAGTCAGGTATCAAAATTTTCTGTGGAAAATTTCAACATCACCCAAACCCAAGAAGGGACAAACTTCAAACACGGAAGTGAAACATATCTTGAGTCATTTATTTAACACTGCTCCAGAGTTTATCCTCCAAACCCTAGTTCGACAAAATTCTGAGTCATGTCAACTACCCTTTGCAGTACCCTGGACAAATCAGAGAACCTAAGTGTGCCGCGTACCCAGCGTGCTCGGAGCACTTCACGTGCATCATCGCTAATCCTTACAACGACAGTGCAAAAAAAGTATTCTTAGCCCCACTTTCCAGATAGGAAAACTGAGTCTCAAAGAGCTCAGGTACCCCCTCTGACATCACACAGCTAATATGTGGTGGACAATGGATCTAAACGGTCTTCCTCTAAAGTCTGTGTTCTTTCCACCCCTCTCCGTCAACCCAACACTTGTGGCTTTTGCTGTGACAACTTATCAGTTCACAAAGTGCTTTTTGTGATATTTTTAACTCAAACATTACCACCCAGCAAGATGCTTCAGCTAATCTTCAAAACGTAACTTCCAAAAAAAGGTGGCAAAAAAAGTTTTTAAAGGTGGCCATTACCAAAAGGAAAAGTCAACCACAAAGGATCAAGATGTGACCAGAAGCGCTTTACAGAAGGACGTAATCTAAGCAATAGGGACACTTCCAGAAATCTTTAGAACCAGGGAATCTATGGATCACTTGTTAGGAACAGTAAGTACGTGTTTGGAAGCAAGATTTCTTTTTTTTTTTGGAAGCAAGATTTCTTGTGTGCCCATTTAAAATAACGGTCTTGTTATTTTCAACCCTAACACACAGGTAAGAAAAGTGACTTCTACATTTGCATTTTATTCCTTTTGCCTACTTGCTTCAAGGACGAAGTTTACTCCCAAACTTTATAACTTGTATAAGGGGAACTGGATTTCGTTTTTAAGGGTGAGGCTACACATAAGTACATTTATGTGGCTTATGCAAAGTCATACCCTGAAGAAGTGAGCTCCTAGAGGGCAGACCTGTACCCTGCTTATCTCTACAGCCCACTTCTGCGACGTACAATAACTAGTACAAATTAACTAACTATTCTAAGAACCAATGTTACCCCAATAAATTTAATTTAAACAATTTAAAAATGAAATTTAAAAGTAAAAAAAAAGAAGAATCATAAAACAGGATGTTAGAAAAGCAGCTTCAGACCCAGCGCTACCCTAAGCCACACGGCTGTCAATGGCAGCTGTCCTTTGGCGTCACAAGAGGATCCCACAGTCTTGCTCTGGGTTATACAGACTGCTCCTGGAGCCTGGGTTTTTATCCTGATACTGCCACTAATGGGTTAAATAAGAAACCTGCCCCCCACCCAGTTCTGATTTCCAAATCAGCACAATAGGAAGCTGAGGAGAAGGGGAGCAGGGAGAGGGGAGAGGAGCGGAGGGGAGGGGGAGGCCTTCTTCCTGCCTCTACTATGCCATGACTAGACATAGACCAGAGTTGGGCCAATTGTGGCTTATGGGCCAAATCCAGCTTGTGACCTGTTTTTGTAAAGTCCACGAGCTAAGTATGCTTTTTACACTTTTAAATGCTTGTAAAAATTCAGAAGAATAATACTATTTTGTGATGTATAAAAATTAAGTGAACTTCCATTTTCAGTGTCCATAAAAAAACTTACACTAGAACAGAGATACACACACTCCAGTACATATGTCTATGCCTGCTTTCACACTCCAACAGCAAGGTTGAAGAGTTGTGACAGAAACCATATGGGTCACAGAAAAATGTCTGCTGACCCCTGACACAGACCATCAGCCAAGTGACCAACTGAGAAAACTGAAATCTGAGTCTAAGATAAGGGGGGGCTGCGTCAACTGGGGGACAATCTTCCTAAGTACTTAAGCTAAGAAAATTTATTATTAAAAGAGCAGGTTATGTGACTCGGCAGCACCTTTTTTACCACCTGTCCAAATCTCCCCTCACCTGTGCCCCTTAAGGGGCCAGCATTTCATAGGCATCCTTGCAGAAGGAGGCAGTGTTTGATGCCTTGCCCCACATCTTCCCTTCCTCCTACTTCTTCACATTCTATTTCTGAGTGGTTGTCAGAGGAACGCTGAATCCTGCTGTCGTTTTCTCAGACCCCAGGAGCAGTTTCTGACAGACTTGGCACCTAGAAGCATTCTAAGCTCCTATCTCAACTCTGCAGCTGCCTGCAACCCGCTCCTTCAGGATGAGCTTCCCACAATGCATTTGTTCTTTAATCTCTCCCTCATTCCCTCCTCCCTGTTTCTCCTTCTCTCCCTCTCCTCTCTCTCTCCCTCTCCCTTCCTCTCTCTCCCTGTCCCTCTCCCTCTTATTCTCTCTCCCTACACACACACACACACACACACACACACACACACACACTCTCCAATTGGAGAGAGGCAGAACCTTTCAGCTTCTTGCCAAGTCTAACAGAAAATCCCTTTCATAAACAGAGCTGCCTTTGTCATGTGTAAAAGCGTAGCTGTCCCTCCTTTTGGAGAGTGACATTATTTTTCTGCGTGGCCTTCATTGGCCCATCATGCATGTGCGTGTGCGAAGCAGGTAGGTGGGAATGAAGAAGAGGGCATTAAGGAGACAGCACCACAGAATGACGCGACAGAAGACATATCAACACTATCAAGTTCAGATATGGGGTTCCCAAGTCAAGCACCTTCAAGGTGGGGAAGGCGGAGAATGAGGAGAAGGAAGGAGAGTGGGTGGCCCTTTCTCTGACAACCGATTCATCCTTTAAGACAATTTTTTTTTAAGATTTTATTGGGAAAGAGGAACCGGACTTTATTGGGGAACAGTGTGTAATTCCAGGACTTCTTTTTTCCAAGTCAAGTTGTTGTCCCTTCAATCCCAGCCGTGGAGGGTGCCGTTCAGCCTCAAGTTGTTAGTTGTGGAGGGCGCAGCTCAGCTCCAGGTCCAGTTGCCGTTGCTAGTTGCAGGGGGTGCAGCCCACCATCCCCCGCAGGAGTCGAACCGGCAACCTTGTGGTTGAGAGGACCAACCAACTGAGCCATCTGGGAGCTCAGCGGCAGCTCAGCTCAAGGTGCTGTGTTCAATTTTAGTTGCAGGGGGCAGAGCCCACCATCCCTTGCGGGACTCGAGGGATTGAACTGGCAGCCTTGTGGTTGAGAGCCCACTGGCCCATGTGGGAATAGAACCGGCAGCCTTTGGAGTTAGGAGCATGGAGCTCCAACCACCTGAGCCACCGGGCCGGCCCCTTTAAGACAATTTCATGAACACAAATAGCTTTGAAAAAAAGTGCCCAGAAAAAAAAGTGTATGAAAAGAATACAGGAAGAGTTAACAATGGTTGTCTTTGGGTGGGAGGGGGGGGGCAGGGTATGGGTGATCTGTTCCTTTTATTTCAACTATTCTGCATCTCTGTTTTCACTTTTTTGATGTTAAATTGCAGACAAAGGACATCAATGTAGGAGAGAACCTACTGACACAGAGAAAAACACAAGGAACCCTGACTTACTCCAAGATGCATGGGCTCCCTTCCATGCCTAATTATTTAAGAGTTAATCAGAAAACATCACTTTGTAGAAACTATTCTTAACATGTTTTATAATATTTCTCCTTTGGGCCTAATGACAATAAACTAAAGACAACTAAATCTTGCCCATTGCCCCAAAATTGATTTATCGTCCCTTCCTCCCTCCCTGCTTCCCTTTCCTCTCCTTTCCATTCCTCTCCTCTCCTCTGTTTCTGTCTCTCTGTCATCAAAGCACAATGCATATATAAAATTCTAACTAATTAAAACACTGACTGATTAAGATTTTACTCTAAGAGGAATATATAGACTTCAGCTGAGAGAGGCGATTGAATAAATGCACACACCTCCACTTTCACATTACATCGCCTTAAAGTAACAATGAGAAAAATCTTTTTATAAAACTTTCAGGAGAGGAGGCAGAGAAAAGATAACACCTACAGTATTTTAGAAGCTGGAAAGTGGAAGGTGTAAGTGGTACCTGGCATATGAGACCCAGGAATGCGAACCCTCAGCCAGCAATGGGAAAGCAGCCAGGTTCCCTGAGAAGCTCAAGAGTTGGCAGCATAATTTATTTCTGAAGGCAGAGGTAAGAATAAGGATGAAAGCAGGACTGAATTGTATTTAAGTAGCAAGTAGAGCCCGGATCCTGTACCTGGTCGGATGACCGCACCTCCAGGTGGCAGCAGCCTGGAGGCTTCTTCTCCACGGGGTAAAATGCAGGGTCTCGGGCCGGAGCTGTCCACACTCGGAGTTCTGAAAAGACCAGACATAAGCGATTGCTTGCAGTGAATACTGAGGCCCTCCAGCTTTTCCTCCCACTTGGTTGTAAAGAGAATAGAAGACACTCAGGCAGGAGATAGAAAGATTCTTCTCTGGAGAGCATTTCACCTGCCTGAGTGAAATGGCTAAAGATGCTGGTATTGGGGTGGGGAGGCAAGTGGTTCCCAGAAAACTGACCCAGCCAGGTTACATTCCACAGAAGCCCACATACACCAGGCTTCTAACAGCATTTAGGGGATCCCTTTGTTAGCAGACAACTCAGGAAAGCTTCTAACATGAAACACAGAGACCAGAGCAAACAGACAAATAAAAACAGACTGGATGAAAAAGGACTATCGGAGGAGATAAAACCTTCAAAAATCCATCATGAATATCCTCAAGGAGACAAAAGCAGATCTCATTTTCATGAAACAAGAACTTGACCCAGAGAATAATAAAGGTCTTTAAAATTAAAAATATGAGAGCAGATTTTATTTTGTAAAATTCTCATTAGAAGGGTAGGAAGACAAGGTTGAGTAGAAGACTTTTATTTCCCCCAGAAATAAAACTAAGAGTTGGAAAATAGAAGAAAAAAATGCAAGAAAATTAAAAATGGTTCAGCACCTCTAATTATCAGAACTCCAGAGAGAGAAACAGACTGAGAGAGAGAAAGGGAGGGAGGGAGGGAGGGAGGAGGGAGGGAGGGAGGGAGGGAGGGAGGAGGAGGGAGGGAGGAGACAGACAGACAGACACAAAAAGAAAATTTCCCAAATTTGAAAGGCTTAATTTCCCAGATTGAAACAGATGAAAATAAACCCATACCAAGGTACACTATCTTACAAATTTGAAAGACAGCAAAGAGAAGACCCAACAAGTTTCCAGAAAAAAACAAAACATATTATTATTATTTACAAATGGTCAAGAATCAGAACGGTTTCTGGCTTCTTAACAGCAACACCAGAAGCTAGAAAATAATGGAGAAATATCTTTCAAATTTGAAGGGAAAATTATTTCCAACTGAGAACGCTAAACCCAACCAATCACTGAAGTGTAAAAAAGAATAAATTTATTTTTTTCTAGAAGCGATAACTCCAAGCAGATAAATTTATAGGATACTTGGTATGCTTTAATGTAACTACAGGGAGAGGTTGAGGATGATTTAACTACATGCATGGAAACCTAAAACAACTCAAAAAACAATTATTAATTCCAGAGAAAACAAATATTATGCCAGAAAGGAAAATTTACCATAGTATACATATATGGTACAGCTATGAATAGCATTTACATAGTCATAAAAATGTAAATGCTGAATATTGATCTAACCAAAATGATAAAGGTACTTGTGGAGGAGGAAGTGGAGAGTGAGAAATGTGCCTGTATACAAAAACATCAGTGAAAAGAGAAATTAGAGAACGCTGAAATCCTCCACAATGGAGAGGGAACAGAATAAGCACATTATTTAGAGATACGACAGCCAATACCAAACGGAACCGCTATAGGAACTGAAGTGACTACCTACGAAAGGCACAGAATAGGGACACTGGAGGCAGGAGAATGCTGGGACTCACAATGAGCCGCATACAATTACTTGACCCTATAAGCAATATGCATGTTAAAAATTTAAACTGAAAAGTCCATTTTTTAAAAATCTCTACGACAGCCTATGGGTCAGGGTCCAGCTGCATTGGGAGGCGTCTTGTCCAACACCCCTTGGGGCTTCCACTTCTCTTTCCCCACATTTCTATGCCCCACTGCTGCCCGTGAATTCTGATCACACACCCTTTGATAGAGTCATTTATATCCCTGATTAGCTATAGTCAAGTGGCTCTTCCTGGGGCTACAGGAGGCAATCCAATGCGTTTCGTTAAATGTCAGTTTGATTAGTTTAACTGTGAGGCCGATGCAATTGCCTTTCTCTCCGAGACCTTGGGGAAAGGTCTCCCCATGGCCTGCTTCAAGAACTCGGGCCCTCTAACTCTGCCTGGTGTGATTCTGGGCAAGTTACTTAACCTCTCAACTGTAAGGAAATACAGTATCAAGGCTGTCGTGAGTCTGAAATGAAATAATGAGCATAAAGTCCCCAGCCTGGGGGCCACACACACAGAATGCTGATGAAAACAATCCAGCTCCTGGCCCCTGAGACCGCCTGTGAAGAAGAACCCTAAGATGGCCACAGCCCTGGTCAGCAGGGCGAACACACGGCTCAGGCCACACGGGTAAGGCCTTCACCAAGGGGCCACCTGCCTTTGGTCACTCACTGCCACCTGACTCTGCCAACTCCCACCCCTGGAGAGCAAGTGCTTCAAATGCTCTTTCTGCCCTGGCCTTCGGAAGACGGTCAAGGAACAAAGACATCCTCTCTGAAATACACACAATGAAGACGTCCCAGAGTGAACGGAGGCCGAGTTCACGACCAGACACGGCACAATTACCCCACTGGTAACGAAGACGTCCCATCGCTCTGCTCCTCCACACGGCCAGGTACACAGCCCTTTTCTCTGCACCTCTCGTTCCGAGTTGTCTGGTGGGTCTCCTTGCAGCCGACTCACAGAGCCAAATGCAGCCCTTCAGTCCAATTCCTCTTTTGAAGGGGCAACTATTCAAATGAAGGTGGTGCAATCCCTTTCAGGGGGCCTGGGGGTCCTACCTGGGCTAGTGGGGTGGGGGGCAGGTGCTCTGCTCTCAGCCACTCACAGTTCAAAGGCTCCACTCGTGGAGTAGTGCAGCATGGGCCCAGAAACAGGAGGGAAATTGCTGCCTTAATTTTTATCTTCCTGGCAGAAGAGAGGTTATAAAAAGCTGATTTCTGAGCAGTGAACCAGAAATTAGCTAATTTCTTTTATTACCTAGTTGTGTTTCCCCGGGCAAACCCATCACATCTCTGAATCCCCTCTGCGACGAGAAGGAGTGGGATCAGAAGGTCTGCAAGCCCCCTCTGCACGTTAGGGTCCTGACCCCTACTTCCAAAGCGCTTTTCTGCGAACATCTGTACCTCGTAAAAATTCATGAACAGTGACGAGAAACAGATTACTATTGTTACAGGATAATGGACGCTTGCTCTCTTCTCCAAGTTTTGCACTGGAGTCAAAGATTAAGTACCAAACAATAGCTGCTAAGAACCCTCCCATCTGAAGTCAGGTGCTAGGATGTCGGTGCAAGAGCTGCAAAGAGCACAGTCAAAAACCAGTTTTGCCAGTGTAGACAGTTACCCACCGCCAAGCGTTATAGGACAAAACTGCATTGGGCGCTGAGAGAGCTTAGTCTTCTTTAAGAGGGTTGCGTGCTGTACACACCTCCTCCTTACGTCTTTCCCATCCATGGGGAAATGCTTCCTCCCCATTTTAAGACAAGCGACAAGAATGAAGAACCTCCAAACAACCACTCAGACAGACTGACAGGTCTTCCTGAAGTTTGAACTTTAGGACTGCCCTTCACATCTGAATAACGTCCCAAAGCAAGAGGTTGCCTTTGAATAAGGGGGCAGAGAGGAGAAAGAAAGATTTGAATTGGGAGTGGCCCACACGTCCAGTTATGCTGACAAAGCGGTGTGTGTGTGTGTGTGTGTGTGTGTGTGTGTGTGTGCACGCGCGCGCGCACTATGGGCCAAATATGGATTCCACAATAGGGAACAAGCCATAAAACTTGAAAAAGACTCTGCCCAAAAAAGCTTCCTGCCTGGGGAGAGGCCGCGGCAGCAGGATGAGACTGTGTTGTATCACCAGAGCTAGACCGCAGGGCCGTTATAAGTGATCACCCAGGAAAGGTATTGCCTAAGCTAGTGAACTGCAGTCAGATTCCTACCAGGCAAATCTGAGGAAGCCACAAACAGGTCCCCTGAGAAAGGGAACTACACACCTGCACCCAGAGTTAAGGCCAAGTAAGACCGTATCTATCCCTTTATCTCTCCTCTCTCCCCTCCTCTCAGCAAGCCCTAGAAGAGCCAGACACCACCACTAAGAAAGGTAGTGGTGGGCAAACAGCCAAACAACTGCCCTCCTCTCCCTTCCCTGATGAAGATTTCTCAGGCTGAGGTTGTTAGGGCGGAGGATAAAGAGGTTTTTGCAAATATTTTACTACGAAACTTTTCAGAAACATAACAAAAGTTGAAAAATTTTTACAGTGAACATGTGTATACCTACCACCTACATTCTTGCTCTAGCCATCTATTCATTTCTCCATCCAGCAATCTGTCTGAATTTTCATGCATTTCAAATAAAACTGCAGATATCAATATATATCTCCTAAATACCTCAGCAGGCATTAACTAGAGTTCAGCACAGTTCTTGGTATAAAATCTACATACAATCAAATGTACCCATCTTAAATATGTATTTGCTGCATTTTGACAAATGCATACATATGTGCAACCCAAAACTCTGTCAAATAAAGAACATTACGATCATCCCAGAAAGTCCCTTCATGCCCCCCTCAGTCAGTCCCCACCCTCTACCTGTGATTTTTTTCCCAGCAGAAATTAAGTCTGCCAAATTTTAGAATCCCACGTAAATCCAATCATATAGTGATCACCCTTTGGTATTAGGCTGCTTTCAGTCAACAAAATGTTTGTGATATTTATCCATATTGTTGTACATATCACTAGTTCTTTGATTTTTGCTGCTGAATAATAATATTCATGAATATGAATATAGTATGAATGACTATAGTTTGCGTATCCATTCCCTGTTCCTGGACTGTCTCCAGTTTGGGGCTATTATGAATACAGCTGTTACATCCTTCCACAAGTCTTTTTTTGTAAACATACATTTTAATTAATCTTGAGTAAATATCTAATAGTGAAATTAGTAGACTTGTAGGGTAGGTGTATGTTTTGTTTTATTAAAAAATTCCAGAAATTTTCCAAAGTGGTTGTCCTATTTTGTGTTCCCACCGGTAATATAGGTGATTCCCAGTTGCCACACATTCCTGGCAACACTGGTGCTGAATATTTCCCGTCATGTCGCATTTTCTTGATGAATAACCATGTTGTAAACCTTTTCCCACTTGTATATCATGTTTGTGAAATATCTTTTGAAATCGTTTCCCCCTCTGGAGGGTGTTTTTCTTTTTATCTCTTTTATTTGGGGTTTTAAAAAGCCTTTATCCTAGAAACCAGTCCTCTGTCATGAAAAGAATTTATAAATATTGTCTCCCAGTCTGTGGTTTGCATATTCATTTTTAATGCATCTTTTGATGAGCAGAAGTTTTAATTTGTCGATTATGTCTGCTAGATCTTGTCTTAGTTTTTGTAAGTTGTATGTTTCAAAAACAATTGCTCATTTCATCCAACTTGTTGAATTTGTCACCATGAAGTTGTTCATGTCTCTTATCAACCTTTTCACATCTATAGGATCTGTAGAGATAACCCCTCTTTCACTTCTGACATTGAGAATTTGTGTCATCTCTTCTTTTTCATAATCAGAGTAGCTAGTGGTTTATTAATGTTGATCATTTCAAAGAGTCACCTTTTTGCTTTTCTAATTTTCTCTACTATTTTGTCTGTTTTCAGTTCTAGACCAAAGTCTGATACAAGTGGAAATCTTTCATTTCCCTGTTTTTCACATTTTCCCTTTGCTAGGAGCTGAGGGATGAGGAGAAAGGTGAAAAACTAACACTGATTGAATCTCTACTATGGTCCAGTCTCTATGTATGAACTTTATATACATTATCTCACTTAATCCTCATAACCACCCTCTCAGGTAGCGACTGCTCCTTCTGCCATTTGGGACAAGACATAAAGCTCAGAGAATCTAGGTACTGTGTCCAAAACCTACTTAGAAGTGACCAATTCCTCAGGAGCTTAAAAAAAAAAAAGGCATGTGAATAGCAATTCTCACACCGATGAACAAAGACATCTGCAAAAATGTTTGCCACAATGTTGTTTATAACAATGGAAAAGTGGAAGCCACCTAATTGCCCATCATTAGAAGGGTCAAGTTAGTTATTACAGAATAGCGTGCAGTAGTTGACAGATCACAGGAAGTTTAAAAATTCACATTCAACTTCTACTCATGGGCCCAAAGAGACACGTCCAAGAATATGCACTGCATTTTTACATAAACACAGATACAAAGGAAAAAGCAGATGTTACCTACAAGCCGTTATTTATTGGGGGAGGAGGAGAATGAAGGGGACTTGTACTTACGTGCTTCGGTATTGCATGTTTTCATCGTATAATGTGTAATTTTTATACATATATTTTAAGGCCTGCATGATTACTCGGTCAGATGACAACAGAGTTGCTTTAACAGAATCCGTCCTGTTACTTCAGTTATTTTCTCTAGCCAGAACCTTCCCAGACCCTGGAAAAGGGGAACACTGGAACTGAAAGTCAGGAATAGTGATGCTAATGGCATAGAGCTGGAGAGGCAGCTTCGGGAAACCTTACACACAATACGTGCTCAATAAATACGTTGAACTGAACACAAAATCCATGATATTGGTGAATTAGAAATAAAGGTTACATTTATCATCAATAATAAAGTATATATGTAACATATAAATTTAAAGATGGCATTTTACACCCTTAAGATTGGCAAAAAGTTTTGAAGCTTAACAATACCAAATGAAACCAAAACCAAAACACATTTTCCAGCGTCACTTGTGGGAATACAAAGTGTTGCAACCACTTTAAAGAGTTTGTCAATTCCTAGTAAAGTTGGGAACAAGCTTAACCTACACATTAGCAATTCCCCGTACCTAAGAGAGATTCTTCTTAAGAGACCTAACCAGTTTGTATGTCAGTAGTACAGTAGGTACACTGTGTTTACGTCCATATGGTCAAATATTATTCAACAAGCAAATGAAACAGACTAGAGCTACATATTCCAATATGGATAAATCTTGAAAAGATAAAATTGAGCATAGGAAGCTTCAGTTGTAACTATCATGTTTTGTTTTGTCAAAAAAGGGAAGGAGATGGGGCACTGAATAACAGAAAACAAAAAAACGAAGCTGAAGTATGTGTAGAAAAATATCAATATTTTTAAAATTTAGATGATGGGTACGTGTTTGTTATATTAGTCTCTGTCTTTTCTGGGTCTTTTGAACTGTTTATTAGTATGAAAAAAAGACATAGGAAAATCTATTCTGAGAAAATACACCAACATTTCATGGTGATTATTGGTAAATGGTAAGATTCTAAATGATTTTAATTTTTCTTTTTATATTTATTTCATTTATAACAACAATGAGTTATTTTAAAGTTAATATGTATAATTTTTCATTACATATGATTAAACCATATGAAATACAGACAGAACCAGACAAAGATATTAACAGTTGTTAACTCTTGGAGTTCGGCTTATGGGTGACTGTTTTCCTTCATATTTTATTCTAAATGCCAATTTCCCCATAGTGGGATAATAAAATCACTGTAAAAGTTGGGTTAAATAAAAGGCTATAGGTTTTGTTGTTGTTTTTTTTTAGTTCCAGGTACACAAGAAAAACTAATATTTATATCCCTCACACTGTGTGAACCCCCCCAGCCCCCCCATCCACTATCCCTCTGACATCGCACAGAGCCATTGCATTTCCACTGTCTCTATTAAAGGCTATAGATTTTAAATGAAAATAATTTTTCCAGCATTTTAATTTGTTCATGTTCCTAATAATGAACTAAGTTACCAAAACAAACAAACAAACAAAATCTGTGTTTTTAAGGAAAAATTGAATTAGAGTCTGATAAATTTAAAATAAAGTCTGTTATGATATTGCAATTTATATTGCTATTCCATGAACACTAGCTTTACTGCTAATCAGAGCCTTAAGCTAAACTGCATGAACTATTCCCTAAATAAATGTTATGAGCGGGGGTTACTGGGAAAGGGGAACATAAAGTTCTAAGTGGCCCAGTGACCTGAGCTATTTCCACTGAGAAGGAAGATCAGAACCATTTCATCAATACAGTGTTTGTATAAATCTCCAGGAAATCTAAGAAGCCTTTAAGAGAGGGGCTCCTTATTACTGCTGACATATGTGCCAATGACACAGCATTGCCCTCATGGCCTGCCCGCCTAAAGGAGAAAAGACGTGATCCCGGCCTTACGTCTTCCCATCGTCAAAAAGATCCTTGCACCTGAGGACGGCCATGACCAGGCTGTTGACTAAAATCTATAATGTAAAATGATGGCCCAGCTCTAACTGTCTTAAAACTCTGCTCTAGAATCAGTGCAAAGCTCTGACAACCTGAGAATCTCTCTAAATCTATGCAAACAGGTGTCTTCAAATATAGGAGCAATGCTATTTTCTGGAGAGAAAAAAAAAAAGAACCTAGGAAAATCCTACAATCTACAATCGTCTCCTCTGCCACTCCTCTCCACCCCTGTGTCAGTAACTGTCACATCCCTGTCATCTAAGCTTGCCCACATTGCATGTTGGGTAATGAGTTTGACAAAGCCCATACATAACCACGTATCTTAGGGGATCTGAACAGCAATAATAACTCAAGGCAGAAAAATCAAGGATTATTGCCCTAAACTATACAAACTGAAAAAAAATGAGGCTTAGAGAATGTACGCAACTGGCCAAGGTCACCCTTGTAGCTGGTAAGCCAGAGTGGCCTTAAACAAAAAGAGAAACAATGTCAAAGTGATAAGAAGGCACCAAAAGCAGGTAAGCAAATGAAATAAATTTCTAAATTTACTTTTAGCTCTTTTTCTTTAGCACTTTTCTTGAGTTACTAAGACCTTACAAACACATTTCCACTCACAACTCCACCTTCATTGTTCTAGGAAATTGCATCTGAATAACAAAGGAAATGCAGCTGACCCCGGCCCTCTCCCTTTTTCCGCTTTGCTTCCTCAAAACCCATCGAAGACTTGCATGGATTTTTGCTGCGCTCAAGACTTCGCAGCTTTCTACTCGGCAAATTACCCCCAACTGAAAAATGACTGTTCCACATATTTGGAGATATATGGTAATCAAGCCACTAAATGCTCCTCTTGCTAATGACATGTTTTTTCAATATGTTCAAATGAGAGGCCCACTGGAAATTATTCACTTTTTTCTAAGTTGCAAAGGAAAATGAAAGGCAAATTATGACTGCACAAGCACGTGTTTGCATGGATCCTATTCCACTGAATTAATCTGCCATCCACGGAGCTATCGACAGCAACCTCTTTCCTTGAGCCTTTTCACTTACCAGGTGGAAATGAAGCGAGATTTAATTTCCTTGAGGGGTCATTTGGGTGGGAGAGGACATTTGTAATACAGAAGTCGGAAGGTCCATCAGAGAGAATAAGAACAACAGCTTCCTTAAGTGTTCACAGTGGGAGGAGGTAATGGAGGGCAGATTTGAAAGGAATTCCGGACATGGCTCTGATTATTCAGAGGAGGAAACAGGCCCAGAGAGGTTAAGGGGGTTGATCAAAATCAGTCTGATAGTTTGCAGCAGAGCTGAAACTAAGAGCTCTGTGTTCAACATGTGGCCTTTCCCTTCTTCCCCTCCATCCAGCTGCCAACTGTCGTCAGTGGAAACTACAACCAAGTCCAAGAAATATGGCCTCACAGAGCAGTACTTAGGTCAAAACACCTAAGACACTTGTACCTGCCCACAAATTCTCTAACTGCACAGAAGCTGCCCACTCATCCAGAGCCCAGCATATACTCGTGTACAGTCTAAGGGAGATAATCTACCCTTATCTCACTGCACTCAGGGTGGCCAGTTCCAGCCGGCATGAAGAAGAAAGGCGAGGGTCAAGGGCACCACAGAGGAGCCACTCTCTTCACGCTCCAGCCCCCACCCCTGCCATCAGCCCAGGTTAATCCATCCTCATCACCTTTCTCTTTGAGGCAAACATTCTGAAACCTTGGTCAGGCGGATCTGCTTATCAAATCTGTTCTTAATAATCCATTGTTATTCACCTTTACCTGATGGAATCAAAATATGTTTGATCTTAGGCTAAAGTACACTTATCGGTCCTAGTGGTAAACCGGCAACGCCCGGAAGTGAAAGGTGTTCAGTCCAAAGCCATCACCTCCTCGCTGCAGCGCCTTGGCCAAATCAGTCAGGCCTTCTACGGCATCTCGAGCGCACTACGCTCTAGGAAGGCAAACAGATCCGTCCCCATCTTTCCCCTTCCGGGGCTGAGCCCGACACTAACACAGCCAAGTGAATGCAAAGGGTCAACTATTAAAAGTGCTGCGCAGGAAGTTCCCTGGACTTAGGACACTCAGCAGAGGGCTTGCTCTAGTTACCAAGGTCAAGAAAGGCTTTCCCCAGGAGGGGTGCCTGGAGCTGAGATCAGAAGGACATATGGGCAACGAGCCAGTGCAGTGCGGACGGGCCTGGGTCCCAGGCGAGGCGCTGTGCGGGGAGGGCGGCGTCCAGTCCTGTGGGGCCTGCAGCACAGAGAAGGGGAACGTGGGGAGGGCAGAAATCGGACAGGGGCCTGTGGCTGTGGTGAGGGCTTTGTCCTCAGCCTAGGAGATGTGGGGGGTTACAGGACACGATCAGACCAAGCGTGGAGAACCGCAGGCAGCTAGGACATGGGTGGGAGGGTAGGAGGCCAGTGCAATAACCCACACAAGAGCTGGTGATGTCAATGGAAAGAGCGAACGTAAGCTAGAGGGAGAGTTGAAGTCAATATGCCTTAGTGATAGACTGGCTGTGGGAAGTGAGAGAAGGAAACACACCAACGCTAACTCCAAGGACAGTGGCTGGTATCACTGGGAGGGGGCAACGCCACACTCTGAAAAACAGAATTCAAGGCGGCTCAGACTGGTGCCTCAAACCCCTGAGCCTATTTCCTCATCTGTAAAGTGGGGGTAGTAATGCCTATGTCACAAGGTTGTTGGAAGCTTTAGAGAAGTTTCTAGAAAGTGCCTACCATGGCACTCCCCCAAATACATGGTAGCTGTTCTTATAGGCTCTTCTTTCTTGAGCTGATTGTAAATTCAAGATCTCAGACATTGGTTTCTTTCCACTCTCTTCTTTGACCACTCTCTCAAATTGCCAGTTTACCGACATGCTCACTCTACTCTCTATTACGCCACACTAGCAAACCAGATAGGCAAGGTAGCAATTGCTCTTATAAACTTATTATTTTAATTGTCACTGCCACAGCTTAGCTCCCATTGGCTCACTTTGCTGAGCAAGGAAAAGCATCAATTGCAAATACAGACCCCATTATTAGCCCAAGGCTCATGCACAAATGTATTTATTAACCAGGGGTGTAGTGCCGGGTCATCTCAGGGGAACCAAAAACACTGCTCCAAAAAGGAAGGGAGAAACAAAAAAATAATGTGTCCAAAGTACTTTAGAGTTTATAAAGTCCCATCACACACACTCTGTCAACAAAACCTAACACTGTAGTGGGTGGGGAGGAAGGGAAGGGGCTTTTACTGTTATTTTTATAAGTGAGATTAACTTAGAAAAAGTGCCTTGCTCAAGCTCACAAAACAAAGGATAGAAGCGACTAAAATACAAGTCTTGTTGCTCTCCAGTTCTATGTCTGTGAAAAGCCCCCGCCTGCCAGTGTTAAGCCATATAATGAAGACGAAAAAAATCATGGAGCCACTCAACAGGGGAGTGAGGCAGGGTCAAAACTCTCTTGAACTTTACGGGGCTGTTTTCTCATTTCATTATCGTTGCTGTGACTGTCATTAATAGACAAGATGTGTTCAGTAACTGGTATACGCAGGTCATACATAAAACACTTCAAATGCACAGCTCCTTGAATCCTTAGAGCAATGTACACAGGTGCTTTTATAAGTCAAATTATAAAAAGTACAGATGAGCAATGGAGGCTTAGAAAGCTTACCCTGCTTGCCCAGCTCCTAAATCCTGGTCTCTTTGCAGTGACACTATCCCATACTGGCCTGTTTCTGTGGGACATGTTTACTGCATAATTGAGTTAAATACCAATAAGACCAATATAATGAGTAATTTCAAATTATCCTGCAGTTTTGGGGAAATTCACACAATGCCTCCCAGCATCCTAAAAGAAGAGCATTTAGTCTAGTTTCCCCCATTCAAGGACCCAACAGGTGTGAACCCTTACCTGGGCAAAGTACCAGAGAACCTAGAATGGTACCTTGGCACCTTTTGTGTACACGAGGTTTATATCTCAACTTCCAATGGTGGCTCTGCCCCCTTACCAGCTGGAAAATCTTGGGCAAGTTACTTAGCAGTTCAGACACTCAATTTAATAGTCTATGAAATGGGGGTGATAATAGATCCAACAGCATAAGGTAAATGAGGTCACAAGCATAAAATACTTAACATGGTGCCTGGGGCATGGTTGGTCCTCCACATATTAGCTATGATTGTTTTATATTTTGATGAGCCTCTGGACAGCAGAACAGATGTGAGTTTCATGCTATAGCAAGACAAAGTATTTTGTGTAATCTTGCACAGTTTATAAATAATAAAGATAAGAAACCAAATCTTCTAAATGTGATGGAACAATTTTTTGTTATTAAAATCCCCCACAGCTCTCTAAGGAGGGTAGGTCTTGGTACCTGGAGGATTTTGAAAGTAGAAGCCAGGTAGAGCTAAACTACTCATCAGAAAGAGTTGAGAGATTGAGACCTAGAGGATAATTTAGAAGTGGGGAGAAAGGACCAAGGACAGAATTGAGGTAAGTGGGAGGGGGTGGGGGGGTGTCAGAGAAAGAGGGGAGGAGCGACAGGAGAGGACTGGGGAAATAGAGAACACGTCCAAAGGAATCTGAGACATTTGCTCCAGGGTGTGCAATGTACCCCCTCTTTCCTTCTGTCTTCAAAATCATCATGAAAATTTAGCCTACTTATAAATGTTTTGATATGAGTCTAGAGGTGTAGAGAGGAAATGACCCCCATACAAGACGGTGAGGAGTGACAGCCGGCCTCACACGAGAGCCCCCATCTAGGCCTTCTCCTGGGAAAGCAATGGCCCCAGGCTGTGTTGCATAAAACGATAAAAAGTGTAGAATTCGATTGTACTTATTCGGTGTAGGGAGGCAAAAACAGGGAGATGGGGGAAGAAATCACCCAATTCTGCACCATCTGAGAAAATACGGCCAACAACTTTGGCTTCTAGGATACCACCCGTCATCTACCCAGCTGACAGCGGGGATCCAATCATTCATTCAGGAAGCCATCCGTCCTGTCAGAGTCTAGAAGAGCATTACATATGGAAGTGTTCTCTGATAATTCTCAAAGGGACACGCCTGATTTAGAACGGAGACAGTAAAGAGGGAAACTGGAGAATTTTCATCATTGCTCTTAGGTTGTTTTTTTACCATCCAAACAGAGGCAAACCAGAAAAGTTTCCTTCTAGAAAAATCACGAAATCGCCTCAGTTCTGTCCTTTCCTCTTTGCCAAAAATATCATTGATGAAAAACAGAATCTTTACTGGCCACGTGTTCACTGAAGTTCAAATACCTGGATCATTGTGTTTTAAAATCATATGTTTGTTAAGGTACCGTTTGCTTTCGTGTTTCCTGACCCGGGTATGACAGTAATTGCTTACATGTGCTGGTAGGAGGTAGAGAGAGAGAGACAGGGCGAGGTAGTCAGGGCTAAAAATAGCATAAGAAAGCCCAGCTCTCTCCTTAGGGGACTGACCAAACGCAGCCCTGCTGTGTCTGGAAGAAGGCAGTCTCCTGGGCACTCTGTTCCGTTCACCCTTCTTTCTCTCCTCTCGCCTTCCCTGCTCCCATTCAAACGTATCAAATAAAAGGCCAGGTGGGGAGGCAGAAAGAGAATGGGGTTTGGAGTCAGGTGATCCGGCTGTGAGTCCCAAATTCTGCCCATGCTCCCTTGGATGATTCTAAATGGCTTCTCTTCTTCCCATGTATGAAACAAGGTTGTCAATGAAATAATGCAACTGTTCTGTGCATTTCTTTCAAAACTCATTAACATTACTGAACCTCCCAAAAATGGATTGCAGATTTAAACGTAAGTCCTGAAACTGTACAACTCCTAGAAGAAAACAGGGGGAAAGCTTCATGACATTGGGCTTGACAATGATTTCTGGGATACAACACCAAAAGCACAAGCAACAAAGGCAAAATAGATAAGTGGGACTACATCAAACTAAAAATTTCTGCACAGCAAAGGAAATAATCAACAGAGAGAAAAGGCAGCCCGGAATGGGAGAAAATATTTACAAACCATACACCTGATAAGGAATTAATATCCAAAATATATAAGGAACTTCTACAACTCAGTGGCAAAAACCCCAAATAACCCAATTTAAAAATGGGCAAAGGACTAGAATAGACCTCTCAAAAAAAAAAAAAAAAAGATTTAAATTGCTCAACTATATGTGCCAGTTTCACATGTCTTCCATTTGACCCCCATCTCTTCCATCACTGCCCCACAAGCACAGAAGTTCCTCTTTCCTCTGAGCCAAGCTATTCCACACGTGAACCTGCCCACAGTCATAAGCCCAGCCAGCCTGGGATGGCCCAGTGCAGAGGCACGTGTAAAAACTCGGAGGCGAGAATTCGAGGAGGAAATCTCTCCATCTATAGAATCTCAGGAAGATGGCGGGAGTGGGCATACATGCCTCCCCATGAATAAGTTTTACTATTTATCAGTGTGTTTCAACTCCAAATGTAACCTGGAGAAGACTGCTCTGAAACGGAAGGCTGCTCTGTGAAGTTTGCATTTGCTATGCCTGGTGTGCCTGCACTCGCCAAGACCGCGCGGGCAGATGGGGTGGGGGGGTGTGAATAAAGCTACCATAGGGGTGGGCAAACCATGGCCCATGGGTGAGACATGGCCCATTGCCTGTTTCGGGAAGGCCCACGAACCAAGAGTGGTTCTTACACATTTCTAAATGGTTGAAAAATTCAAGAGAGTAACAACATTTTGTGACATGTGAAAATTGTATGAAAGTATGTGAAAACTGTATAAAATACAAATTTAGCATCACAAATAAAGTTTTATTGGAATACAGCCATGGGCGATCATTTACAGACTATCTATGTCTGTTTTCGTATTAGAACAGCAGAGCTAAGTATTTGCAACAGAGACCAGACGGGCAGAAAAACCTAAAACATTTACGATCTAGCCCTTTACAGAAAACGTTTTGTTGACCCTTGAGCTACAGCACATTACTGCTCACAGGCTACATAGCCATTCACCCCCCCATGCAGGTCAGCACGACATGCCCTTTCATTCCTGCCTGACGTCCTCCTTCAGTGATGAATGAACTGCCTTCACTCTTGCACCCTTTTAAACATATTTCTCATGGCCCTCTTCACGTGCTCTCCCTGTTCAAAAGTCTTCAATATACTTATAATCAGAAGAAAATATTTTACCACACCAGCGGTTTGCTATAATTTATGGAACAAAGTCCAAAATAGTTGCGATGTGTGCCTCAGGCCACGGACCTGGCCATCACGTCTGGAGGAAGTGTCCTGCTGCCAAGCCGCCCTCCCTGCCTCACTACTCATCACCATCAGCTTCCTAACAGCTCCCTCACTGGACTCAAATTTCAGCTCAAAGCACCACTTCCTGTTTCTTTACCTACTCAATCAGAGGACTATGCTTTGTTCATCGATGGTTCCCCCAAAGTGCAGACCTTTTATAAACTTCTGCCATGAGACATATCATACTACCCTGAAATGACTTATCTAAACGTCTAGCCTGACCCACCCTATCCACCAGCAAGTGAGTCACACAAACCACATCTTCACCTCTGTGACTCCAGCACTTGGCATGAGGGAAGCACCCAAAGCCCATTTATAGAACTTCACAGCAATAATCGTCATGATTCAATTTGTGGTCTTTTTCATCTCAGTAGTTCAGAGCATGATTTCTTTTTTTTATATAAATTGTATTGGGCAATACTGGGGAACAGTGTGTTTCTCCAGGGCCCATCAGCTCCAATTCGTTGTCCTTCAATCTTAGTTGTAGGGTGCACAGCCCACCATCCTATGCGGGAATTGAACTGGCAACCTTGTTGTTGGGAGCTCGCGCTCTAACCAACTGAGCCATCCGGCCACCCTAGAGCATGATTCTTAAACATACAGAATCGCCATGGACCTAAGACAAGTGTCTCTACACATTCCTCCTAAGTAGATCTGTGACCTCAGCTAAGCCACTTAACTTTTCTGAGATGCAAATTCCTCATGTGACAGAAGGTAAGGATGAGACCTACCGGCTAACTTTACCTGCTTCATGGGAGAGGGTGAAAATCAATCATAAAAATAACAACGAGCATGAACAATATTACATTCACATTTCTAAAAAGTACTGGTTTAAAAAGTGCTTTTAAGATATTTTATACGAAAGAATCAACAAAAAAAATAATAATAATGAGCCCCAAATAACATAATGTCAGTAAAAGCTGTTTGCAAAGTACACACGTGAAATAACATGACTTTTAGTTTCTGTTCTAATAAGCAGCTGGCATAGCTCAGAGGATTAGACCCTGACCTGACAGGTGGAAGAGCCCGTCTGGAGGCTCCGGAAGCACTGCGGAGTAGCAGGCAACGTCACTGTGCACGACAATGACACGTCTGCAGCTTCCTCTGCTTCAGCTTCGTCACGAGGAAATAAAAACACCTTTCAAGTGAAAGAAGCTTACATGTGTACGACACTTCCATACCCATTCTCTCTTTTAATGCTCAGGACTGTCCCCACTTTGCAGCTCTGAAACCTACTCTTCAGAGCAGGAAGTGACGGGCCTTAGACAAGTGAGAGGGGCGCAGGATTCGAACCCAGGTCCTCAGACTGAGACTCTGCCATTTCCATCACAGCCAGGGCCTATAGCGTTGCAACGCATGAGATCAGCTATTCTAACTTCTTTAGCGATTAAGAAGCTGGGACTAAGAGGTTACAAATCCTCTAACATCATATAATGAAGGCGGAAGTTAGGAGTTCAATCAGGACACTTCCTCCGGTCCCTAAAGTTATATTGTACCGGCTGCGGTAGCCACCGTCAAACACGGCCTCCGATGACCCGTCTCCGAGTATTCACACGCCTGTGACTTCCTTCTACACTAAAGAAGGCTGACTTGTACCACCCATAGGATACTGTAGAAATGACAAGGTGAGACTTCTGAGGCTAGGCCATAAAGCATGTCGTGGTTTGGGTCTTGCTCTCATGAATCACTGGCTCTGAGGGAAACCAGTCATTATGCCGTGAGGACATTCAAGAGCCCTTTCACAGCTTGACAATGACCTCAGGAGAGAGCCACCCGGGCAAGCTGCTCCCCGATTCCTGACACACTGTGTCAATAATAAATGTCTATGGCTATTTAAGTCACTTCGTTGTGAGGAAGTGTGTTATGTAGCAATAAATAACCAACACAGTTTCCATGATGGGCAGAAGTCTCTCCAGGCATGTGCCTCTTCCCCTTCTCCTCCTGAATCCCCGGCCTCTCTCCCCAAAACGTAGTCATAATTCCCCTTGTCAGTAGTTCCCTAACCTCCTTCTCACAGACATTAATCAAAGAAGAGAAGTGACTTTGATAATCGGATTTTTCCCATGGCCTCCACCCAGTTGCCCCAGAAGTTTTTCATCTTGTCTGCAAGCAATTTC
Source organism: Rhinolophus sinicus (assembly GCF_036562045.2). Lineage (NCBI taxonomy): Eukaryota > Metazoa > Chordata > Mammalia > Chiroptera > Rhinolophidae > Rhinolophus > Rhinolophus sinicus. The sequence goes on from NC_133762.1 coordinate 9,506,017, forward strand.
CTCCCAGCACACTCGTGTCTAAAGCCTGAGATAAGGTTGACTGGGCAGCGTGAATGTCACAGGCTCTACATCTGATCTGTGCTCTGACGAACACATAATAAGATCTGAGATGCATCTTGTTGAAATATTGGATCCTAAAGTGACAGGATCGTGCGCTTAAGTATATTTGTGTTGATTTAGTCCAGACCCCACATTTCTCTTTTTAAAAATACCTCTATCATCCTCCTGTCCTTTATGATTTATCATCCTTATTACTGAGAAACCAAGACCGTAGAAACTGGTTGTTAACAATAAACATACTCATCTCTAAAAAAAAAAAAATGTATTTATGAATCACAGCCCCTTCTTTTCCCAAAGCAAATAAATTTTGAAACCTCAGTCTCCCTAAAGACTGGACCATTCATGTAACACCTTTGAGAGAAGGAAATAAGAGGAACTTCTAGAACTCACCCTGTCTCTGCCCTAGGAAAACCTAAGCGATATGTCATGAGGAAGAGAACACGACGCTGGCATGTGGGGGACTGTCTGTCACCCTAGCTGTTCAGCCAGGAGCAGCTGTCACCAAGCCTTTTGCAGTGGGGCAAGAGTGACGCAGAGCCAGCAACACCTTCCAGAAGCATTCAAAGTCTAATGAGGGATACATGAGAGCATTGCAAGTGCTTCTCAAACTTTCAGGAGTATACGAATTACCTGGAGGTTTTGGGAAAATTCAGATTCCAATTCCTAAGTCCGGAGGGGGCCTGAGACTCTGCATTTCAGCAAGCTGCCGGGAGATGCAGAGGCTGCTGGTCCAGGGACCACACTTTGAGTGAGCAGGATGTAAGAGAATCACAGCTGTTAGTAATTATTATCGGTGTCGTTCACAGGATCTCCACAGCAAGCGTAGCAATGCCGCCGAGTGGCGGAGCTCAGATTCAAACCCAAGGCTACCTGGCTCTCCCCCCACCCCCATGTTGCCTCTGAAAAGGAGCAGCCCATGCTTGGAAAAGGGCTAGGGAGCAGGTTCACACAGCCATTCTGTCGCCTGGTCGACCAGCTCAGGCCCGACTTCCCTTGTAACACTGCAGCCCCGACACCTTAAAGGCTCCAGGAAAGAATTCCAGCAGAGGAGTTATGGATCTGTTAGCGCCTCCATCACATTATCACGTGCTGAGGACTTTCCAGGTTGCCCGGAGAATGTCTGTCAGCAAAGAGAGACTCAATCAAAAATGCAAACTGAGGCTTCATTCCGCCTGGGGAAGGAAATGGGAGATTAACACCCCGGGCCATATCGCGGGCTAGCCGGGGCTGCCTGTTCTGTGCTCCTCAGAATCAGTTAAGCGCTGTCACCCCAGGATCACAGGCTGGGGGGGGGGGGGGTCTCTTCTAAGACTGAACAGGCCTGAAGACCTGGGCACAGGGCTGAAGTCTCATGGCTTCTCGGGGGAGGGATGGACCTGAGTGAGCAGGTCTGTGGCTTCACAGAGGGTGTGATGAGGCTGCTGAGATGAGCCTGGCATTGTTGTTATTTTACACGGCAGCACTTTTAGGCAAGAGTGCTTCCCATTTTTCTATTAGTTTATCTTAAACGTACTGGCCGTCATGGGGAAAGGAAGCAGAGACAAATTCTGAGAAGGAGAGAGACGTGGGCAGGCCTCATAATCCAAAACCTAGAAGTGGTGTGCTGGAGCTGGGAGCTGAGGCAGGCGCCTCAGCATCCAACTGTGGAAGGTTGAGGCCTCGTGACAGACTTGTAATTACCGCTGGTTTAAAACGGGACTAATAGGAGTTACGCCCAACCGAGGACCAGAGCAGCCACAAGTCTGTCTCGGGCGCTGTGCGGAACACAATAGAGCCATTATCGCGGCACATCTTTCCCGCAGTCTTACCGAGAATGGATCCGTGGGCCCTGTTTTACCCTGAACGGCAGTGACCTTACCCGCCTGTTTCCATAGGCAGAGTTGATGCTACAGACAAGTCCACCCTCTTGTATCAACGGAATCTTTTGGTAGAGGCAGGAGATTCAGCACCAATCAGATCACAGAATGGGAGAGAGAATCCAAGAGACAAGAGGGTGGAAGGGTCTTGGCACTGCTGGCCCCCGGGGAAGCACTGCCCCCCAGGCGTGCGCGTTACGCGAAGCACTCACTAGGATACCTGCCGGCTCTATTCGTGGGCGGCGGGCTGGGGGTTCCAACTAGTCCCAGATGTGGCTATGTTTTCTGCAGAAAGCTTCTCTTGTCCCCCACCCAGAGCCACCCCTATCTGAGGAAGGCAGCCATGGTCCCACGGAATTCGCACAAGGCTCGGCATCACAAAGCCTGAGTTTGTACCCAGGTCACTGATGTCCCCATGGGAACTCGGGTGGGGAAACCAGCCTTTCTGATCCTGTATTGTCATCTGTAAAATGAGGCTACATCTGCTTACTGTGCAGGACCACTGAGATGAGCAAACGAAAGACTTGTGAAAATTACTCGAGCGGTGCTGTGCAAGTGTTAGGTATTATGCTTAGAGGGAAATCGCTCTTCTTTCTTCCCCAGAGAAATGCCCAGTCTCAAGCAATCTTTAGTCCCTCATTTTCTCTCAAAGCAGATTGCAGGGGACGCCTGAACCACCTGCACACATAGCATTGCTGCTGCTTTCTTTTATTCCTGTGTCTCCTCTTTCTTACATGCCACCAAGCGTTTAGTACCTTACATCATGTCTTATTTGGGAATTTCCCGTAAGCACCCTGAGTGAGCCGTTGGGTAGGTGATGATGCCTCAATACACAAGTGAGGGAATGGAGAGACTGAGACCGAGGGGGAAAGTTCAGGAAAGAGCATTTTCAAAGTCGCTGCACAAAGCAATGGGCTGGGCTCTGCAGGGAGCTCCGAGGTGTATGCAGAACACCCCACAACAGAGCACTGGGGCATGTATCCACTGCCTCCCATTCCCCCTTGGATAGGGCCGCTCTGAGGGATATGGACTGCCCCCACCCCACTGCCTGGCTGCTACTGCGTACAGGCTGAGCCAGCTGCAGCTGCCAGGAAGAAAGCCCTGCGACAGAAAGTGTAGAGACTCAGAGTGCCAGAGGTGGGAAGCAGTTGCCACCGAGGCCAGCGGACGTACAACCGTACAGTTCAGCCAGCACTGAAATCACAGGTGGACCACCAGGAAGTGACACGCGACAACAAAAGGGTCTGCTACACACAGATACACAGCATAACCCTCTTCTGCTCCTTCCATCTCACAACTCTGGGCAACTTCATTGGAGAGCAATATCTTTCAAACATACAACTTGGGTGAAGAAGTTCAGATTCTAGGGATTTGCCCTATGAATATTCTTGCACCTACGTATGTTGTATGGTATGTGCCATGATGCAATGATATTTATTGAAGCATTATTTATAATGGCAAACGAACTGGGAGGAAAACACTCAAGTGTCAATCAGTAAGGGACCAATGAAATAATGAGACACCCATGGAGCAATGGATTAAGGTGGTAATTATATTCAACAAACTGCATGAAACTGCCACTAACAAAGCACAATGGACACGCAATGGGTAAGAACAGAAGCCAGCTGGCACCCATAATCACGCACACTGGCTGAATGTCAGTAACAAATAGCAAACCATGTGGCAGCTAAAAAGAGAGAGACCTCCCTGTCGTCACAATTAGGCCTCTACTCTGAAAATTAATTTTAGGTCATTGTTCTGATAAGCTCCAGCTGGAAGTTCAACCATCATGCCCTCAATTCCACCGGCTAAGTCTTCTTCCCTGAGAACAACACAGCCTTCCTGCAGCACAGAATGTCAATGCTTATTTGAAGGGTGAATAGAAGGGTATATTCAATATATTAGGCTTATTATGCAGTTATTAGTAGAGTTGGGTTTTTTTCCTGCTCCAATCTCCATTCTATTCTAGAAGTTTAAGCAACTGATTGAATTATAAAAACCCGAGTCCTGCATGTGAATGTCCAGACCTCACAGAGTTAAACTAATTCCGCAGCAGGATCACTTCATCAAGCAAACTGACAAATCACACTCAGTGGGATTTTCTTCTTCCTCCTGATAGCTTGCCTTCCGGTTTGAATATGCAAACAAAACTGTACCAGCCAGAAGAAAAAGGGGTCCAGAAGCTGGAACTCTACTCAGCCCCTACCCCACGGGAACCAAGAGCCTGGAGAGCTGTGTCCAAATCCATCTGAAACAAACCTCCCCATCTGGCCTCCTGTCTGGGAAAGAACAGGAAACTCACCAGCCCAAACCACACCATGCTTTTAAAATCTCCAAAGGGGCTCGCCTAGGATTCCATGTCTAGAATCACGGCTTAAGTTCAGGGGGGAAAAGCTATTCTGATCCTGAATCGGACCCTCCTTGGACATTGGTTAGCCCTACAGGTTCTCACCTGCACCCACTTATGGAGCCACCTCATTTCTGGCCTTTACGTGTGTTCAGCCAGGGCCAGGATGCCTACACAATAGGATCTAAGCTCCCCTCATGAATTCTGAAAGCCCAAAGCATAGAAACACAGGCTAGCCATTGCTTGCCTAGATCCTGCAACTAATGGGAGGGAAAACCCTTTTTTTTAAATCATTTTATTTTCTAAATAAAATTAGTTTAAATTAGTAGAGGCAATTTCTCTCGCGTTAAGATGCCTATTTTCCAATTATCATTAACAAATATTTCAGGTACATAAAACACTCCTCTCTGTTCCCATCCATTACATTTCCTTTCCTCCTCACATCTGCCGTGACAATTACTCCAAGTTTGGAGTTTATTTTCCCCCATATGCCTCTATAATTTAATAACACATGTATATATTATTAAACAATACCTAATATTACTTTACATGCTTTTAACTTTTAAAAAGTACATATTTCCTCCTGTATTTGATAGCTACCGATACGGATGTGACTGCTCTCATTTAATTGAGCTCCATTTAATAATCCACTTCATGACTCTCCCATTGTCATTTATCACTTCTCCTGCTGGTATGTACGTGTATTTGTTCCCAACTTTTCACTTATTGCAATACCGCTGCAGACAACATGAGCAAACATCCTTACACGTATCTCCAGGCGCCATGTGACATGTTCTTAATAAAACAGGACCTCTTGGAGACCTTTTCATGTCCGTATATATTGTTATAACTCGTCTTTTTAATAGCTACAGCATTCTAGCATAGGAAAGCACTAGAATATATCATTCATCCAGGTTTATGGATGGATATTGAGATTGCGCCTCCCTTCATCTGTTATTACGTAACAACAATGTTCATATGTGACAGTTTCTCTACAGTACGTTCTCTAGAACTGCAATTGCTTGGTTCAAGTGTGTGTATGCTTTCAACTTTGCTGCAAACTGCCAAATCGGTCTGTAAAGTAGCTTTACACATTTGCACAACCACCAGCAGTGCCTGAGATATTTATTACTCTGCCACCTCACCACCTCTTAATACCGTCAGTCTTACCAGTTTTTGTAAGTGGAGGGATTTGAAATGACATCTCATAACACTTATTTTCATTTACATTATTACTCATAAGATGGAGTATCTTATCATGTGTTTATTGACCATTTGGTTTTCATCTTCCATTAATTGCACGTCCGTGTCCTTTGTTCCTTTTTCTTCTGGGTCACCCCTATAAAAGTCTGTTTCTAATAATCCCAATAGTCTAATTACTTTAGGACAGTCCACGGAAAACCTGATTGAGAAAAATCTAATAAGTGAATAACAAATACATCTAATAATTAAATAATTTTAAAATCTAATAAATAAATAAAATGAATGCACGTCTGCTTCTCAGAGCCTTGGGATCTCAACAATGATGGCTACACTGTAGGTAAGAGATATCCCAACGAGGAATATGGGTCTCTACTTAGCTAAGGGAACAGGGAAGGAACTAACGGTGTTGAGTATGGACTCTCCACCCGAAGTTTAATGGATAGCGCCTCACTTAATTCTTGAAACAAAACTGTGAAAGAAATGTTATTTTTCCCTGTGGGGATGAGAAAGTCAAAACTCGAGAGATTAACTGTCTACCCTGAGGTCATGAAATTTGTAAGCAGCAGAGTCAGAGTTCAGACCCAGGTTTGTCTGATGCTAAAGCACATATACTTTCCATCCTCCAAGAGAATCATAATGCGTACGGATAATGTAGTTTGAAAGAGGGTTGGTATTTGGACTGGTAGCCATTCTTTCAGAAACAACTATTTAGGGAGCTAAAGCTCATGCCCAATCTTTGCTAAATCTAATCATTAGAGATCTTCAGAGGCACATTCTCTCCCCATCACACACCTCAGAGGAAACTGTGGCTATCACGTTATTGTCCAAATATGATACATGCTGGGGCAATTGATATGCATTCTCTTATTCTCCTTCCCTTAGACTACGTGTGCCCCTGCTAAGAAAAGAGTGGTTAGTTTTTCAGGAAGCAGTATCAGCTGCTTCCGCAGTGGGTGGGTGATTTTACAAGACATATTGAGGAGGAGAGACAGCCTTTGAGATCGTATAAAACAAGTTTTACTTTCTAAAAGTGCTACTATTCTGAACACACACACACACACACACACACACACAATAATTGTATTACACATTTTTTTTAACCAATGGTTTACTCCCAACTATAATTATTGGGTGGTTACAGAAGGAAGCCAGACTAGCCGTGACAACATGGAATTGTAAGAACCTGCAGCAAAATTCTGAAGTGATTTTCATTTTCATAGCTCTTCAGATGCCTTAAACTTTGGCAGACTTCCCATTAATTTTAAAGGAAAGCATTTCCCCCCACAATGGGGAAATGGCCAGGCCCTCCTTATGGTACATTCTCACCTTGGATGTGATTTCAGCTGAAGCTCCGCTGGACAGTTCCCGCTGCACCCTCCCACCTTCCACAAACACTTCTCCAGTTTCTGCGTTAAGATCCTTTCTGAAGTCAAGGCTTATGAGGTTAAGAATTTATCCCAATTTGCACAGATGGCGAAAGGTAAAACCAGGATTACAGTTTAATTCCCAGACTTATACCCCAGCATTTATTATAATAAAACTTGCTACTCTAATTGGAAAGAGAGTCAAATCACGGGTTATTCCCTCTGTGCCACAAATTCGCATGTGAAACCAACCATAGCAAAGACAAAGAAAGCCTCAGGTAAAAGGGGTATGACGTCATCTTTGAGGAGTGACAAACACTGCGACATACCCCAAGCCACATGTGCACCCCACACCAAAGCTCACACTTACCCTTCTGCAAATGGACAGTTCCAGGGTCTGCCTCCCTCTCTAATTAGAATGGTGTGTATATCAGCCTCTTTCCTCCCTCTTCCTTGATTTCTTGAAAATAAAAGTTATTCTACTTGGAACCACCTTTTATTTTTCAAGCACTTCTCAATCATTTTAAACCAGAACCTCCCAACAGGTGTATCTGTGCACATCTCACACACACACACACACACACACACACACACACACACACACACCAAAGAAAGATCTGCAACAACCACCTGGATTATCTATGTATGGTGTGACTTGGGAACATTATTTAGTAATTAGGAGATACTTAAAGCTAAACTCTCAAGTTGAAACTTTAAGTTTCCTCTCAAAATCCGATTAACTGTGCTGTAGAAACAAATTATTTCTGTTGTTTCAGTCTCAGTAGAGTCAGGGTACTATTTTGGCAACTCCTCTTGGGTGAAATTACGCTTAACGTGATTATATAAGTCATTTTATAAAGGTGAGAGGAAGGAAGGAAGGAGGGAAGGAAGGAAGGAGAAGCGAAGGAGGGAGGCGGAGGGAGGGAGGGAGAGGAGAGAAGGAGGGGAAAGGATGCTGCTTCTTCTCTATCAGGAATAAGTGTAGCTGCTGAATTTTAAAAAGTAAGTGGTAGGGAAGTAGCATCCATTTTCCAGGTTTCTTTTCCATGAAAAGAAAAGAGGAAGCTTCTTGCATTGCCTCTGTTCTGTAGGGTACCAGACAGGAGGGAAAATTCCAGAGGGAAAAAAACCCACCTTTGCCCTTATTTGAAATGCAGTGTTGATAGATGAAGGCATTGAGGATCTTCTAATGGCCCAGATGGAGCATAACTGATTAAGCCAGGAGAGTGGGATGAAATGAGTGACTATGTACTTGGGAGGAGCTGGCCCAGGCTCCGAAGAAGGCAGAAAGACTAACTGCAGAGAGACTGGCAGTTATCGGTACCATATCAAAGGTCTGTTAATAGGATCATGGAATGAGAATTTGGGCTTCGAGTTGGTTAAGCTGAAGATGATAAGACCCTGCTCCAGTAAGGCTCTAATCCCCACAGGACAGAAAGAAGTGACTGCACTGCATAAAACATGACCACAATTTATGGCATCTTTTCCGGCAGAGATCTCAGGTGGTCCCTGAGGGATGAATGAAGCTGTGCGTCCACACTCTCTGATACAAAGGGTGCTGTTTTCCAGATGACCTCACACCTGATTGAATGAGGCAGACACACACTTACCACATGTGATCATGCTTACTGCACGCGTGACCGTCACTGAGCACTCCTCACCCTTTACCAAGAGCATGTAACGGGTACGGCTGCCTCTGAATTCCGAGCCAGCCCCTATCAAACAACAGCTCTCTGAGTTTAATCGTCTTGAAAATGATGACAAAGAACAGGACCTACCTTCAAAGGTGGTTATAAGTAAAGGAGACTAAGGCAGGAAAAACATAGTATCTGGTATGCAGTAAACATCTGCAAATATTATTATTACTTGCGTTTCCTGAAAGCATTATGGATGGGCTTATTAGTGGTAGACGTAGCTCCTCGGGCGAAGTCAACTAACATTTTTCAAGCACCTATTTTGTGCACGATGCTTTCACATGCGCTCTTTATGCCTCACAGCACGTCAGTGCAGCAGGCGTAATCAGTCCTACTTACCAGCTAAGACAATTACGGCAAGGCACAGCAAAATCACTCGCCATGCGTCACCTGGCTTTCAAGTTGTGCAGTGTCTGGTTTGAGTTCAGGTATGCTAACACCGCCACACAGACCCCTTACTACATTACACAGGGTTAGAACCTCGTGCACACGTGGATTTTATAGCCCTGGAAAGTCTATCCAGAGGGGTTCTGATAAACCAGCTCTTCAGAAAACAAGCTCCCATTTGTCACATTTGCCAATTTCTGGGGTGAAATACTCTCCCCATGGTGATTTCAAGCTACTAACAACCAGCTTGGAAAAATCTTCTACACTTAACACTCTGCTCTCACTAGCCTCATAAGCCAGCTCCAGCCTGACACTGACTCTATTCTTTTATATAAAACTCATAGAAATAGAGTAGAAAAGTGGTTTCCAGGGGCTGGGGTTGGGAGGGGGCTCTAGGGAGAAATTGGTACAAAGGCACCTCCTTTCAGCTATAAGATGAATAAAGTCTAATGTATAACATGGTGACTACAGTTAATACTCTATTGTACAATTGAAACTTGCTGAGAGTAGAACATAAATATTCCCACCAAAAAGGGGGTGGGCATTAATATGTGAGGTGATGGATGTTAATTAACTTGATGGAGGCAATCCTTTCACAAGTATACGTAGATGGAATCATCACATGTCATTTTAAACATCTTATAATTTTGTCAATTATACGTCAACAATACAGAGAGAAGAATTTAAAACGAGATACATATCTCTCCTTTATTCTCTATATAGTATATATCTCTTCTTTTACATATATTAGATATGTATGTATTCCATATCCAGTGAGCACTAAAATTCAAACTTCAGCGCAATGGTTCTCCACCTGCCTGTACATTATAATCACCTGATGAATTAAAAAATTTTTTTTGTCACCTTCGTTGCACCCCCGACGAGCTACATCGGCCTCTCTGGAGATGGGCCCCTGTCGTCCATCCATAGTTCAAAGTGCCCACAGCTAATGGAGTTAGGGCCGCGTCCTATGCCTTTTCCGCCTGTCACTGGCTGCGCTATTTCTCTCCCAGGCTCCCTCACTGTCTCAGGCCTCGTGCAGACAGCCTTGGAGCCACTCTGGAGGCAGAGCACACTGGCGGGGCCAGGCCCTCACCAGGGCAGAGCCAAGCTATGAGTCAGAGCCGGCACACAGTGGGGCACAGGCGAGGGGGCCGAGAGCAGTGACTCAGAAACCAGACCGGCTTCCGAGAGCCAGAGAGGAGTCCGTTCCAGACGCAAGGAGAGGGGCTAAGGAACTGAAGAGACACAGAGGCTCCGTGACGGGTGATCAAGTGGGAGCTACCAGGGCTCAGGAGGGGAGTCGCACAGACTGGGGTCCGGCCCTCAGCCAAGCACTTATTGCACCTGTGGGCAGCTTATTTAAATTCTCTTTGCCTCAGTTTCCTCTCCTATAAACAGAAGCGATGGTTTCTCCATGCAAAGGACTATAATGACATAAGAGATACTATCATATAATAGTATTCAATAAAATTAGGTTTTAGAAATTGGTCTTATTACTGGTAAGAAAGCCAACTCTGCCTCGACCAGGAAAGACTATTTTTATTTTATCCAATTTTTTGAGCTCAGTACATAGGTTTGAGTTGATCGTCTTCCTCAGGAGATGGCACACTGTCATCAACCATCCATCTATGGCTCTTTTTAAACTGTTTTCCACTTTATGTCTGGCTCCAATCCTGTTCTCTTCCCTTCAAAAGTTCCTTCACTCCATACTGAGTATACGTACTGCAAATCCACACGTGTTTATTCAATTCCCTTTATATCTATGGAAAAAGGCAAAGTATGGCTTGCAGGTAAAGTGTTTAAATTTCTATAGTCACCATAACAAACACCACAGACGAGGAGACTTGACAACAGACGTCTCTCGCAGTGCTAGAGGCTAGAAGCCAAAAACCAAGGTGTTGGCGGGTTTGGTTTCTTCTGAGGCCTCCTTGGCTTATCGATGGCTACCTGTCACTGGGTCCCCACAAGGTGTTTCCTCTGCATGAACACATGTCTGGTATCTACATTTCCTGTTTTTCTAAGGATACCAGTCAGACTATATTGAACCCAACCTAAAAAACAAAAACAAACAAACAAAAACCCCTCCTTTTAACTTAACTACCTCTTTTAAAACCTTGTCTGAGGTACTGAGGGTGACATGAATCTTCGGGGGACACGTCCCGCCCATAACTAGTGTGCTATGGTGGGGACGGCTGCAGTCCTGCCACTCAGTGGCCCACACACTGGATCCAGCCTCTCACGTATTCTCAGTCACTGACCACAGGCTTGGTATGCGACACACTCTGGCTACTGGAACATTAGCAAACACGACTGATCTAAGGCTTAGGCATTGCATTTGCCCCTTCTTGCTGCTGACAACTCTTCTGCGACTATGCGCCAAAGCCCGAGCTCGCCCACTAGTTGTTGCAGGCATGAGGCCCGCCCAGAGAGGAGGCGCCACATCAATACCTACATGGGCAGGGGGAGCCATGAGACCCAGACACAACTGTCCCAACTGACAAGCAACTGCAGGGGAGTGAGCGAGCCCAGGAGAACTGCCCTCCTTCTCCCGACCCAACACGTTCCCTCACAGCCTCACGAGCTCATAAGCAGTTGTTAGAAGCCGGTAAGTTCAGGCTGGTGTGTTAGCCGCAACAAACAATGATGAAGGGACAGATCTCATTCTGTTTACTTTTTTTCTGTTTCGCATCATGTATTTGAGATGTTGCTATTTGTAGATCTGTTTCACTCCTTCTGGCTGCTACACGGCATTCTGTCAGATGCACAGGTCATATGTACATATCCATCCTGCTCATACTTACATACCCATCCTTCTGGGGTTGAACGGTTGCACTGCCTCGTGTTTCTGCTCCTCACACGTTCTCACACATCTCATTATGTGCCTGTGCGAGGGTTTCTCTGGACACAGCACTCAGAAGTGAAACTGCTGGGGTGCAGGGCATGTGATACCGAATTGCACTAAATAGTGTTGTATTGGTCTTCAGAAGAGCTGTGGCAAAGTACACTCCTCCCAGAACTGACGGAGGGTCAGCCCGTTTCTTATTGGAGCGGGAATTATTCCCTGCTGGTGGCTAGCTTTCAGCCTGCGAGAGACAGTTAGTACAAGTCCCTAGCTGGACCAGGAAGGAGGGGTCCAGAAATCAAAGCCCAGCTACTGACATAGGCAGATCCAACACTCTTTCCCTCCTCTTCTCTTCTTCACATACTGTTGGGGTTTTGTTTGTTTGTTTGTTTGTTTTTTGGTTTTTTGTTTTTTTTGGTGTTATTCATCTGATAGACCATCAAGTTCAGTTTTCCATTCTCTCGTCCTAAATTAAAATGTTGTGATTTTGAGTATTTTCATTTCTCCATCAGATAAGAGCTAACAGGTAACCAGGATTTAGTGGTAGTAGACAATTACGTTGAAAACATTTCAAGTTATCAATGTGGTTGAAATCATAAGATTTTTTTAAAAACGCCTTTGATAGTACTAGAAGACAACTGTGTTACATTGTAAAAAGATACATGGAAAGCAATTACGTTACCATGTTAAGAGAAACGCCTCCGAGTAGAGAATATTGTGCAATGCAGGATCCCAAGGATGATGACTGGAGCATTGGCTTGGAGGCCAATACAACAGCTTAGACCCTAAAGCTTTGCAGAGCACAAGCGCCAAAGCTCAGGCCCAAAGCCTGCCCACGGCTGGGATTATTACAGGAGTTCTTTACCTCATTAAGCATGACCCCTAACGGTAGGGACAAACCAGACAAAAACCCATCTGCTGTGCGACCCCACCACCGCTTCCTGTAGCCTGGAGTCAGCCAGGAAACCTCAGGCTTCTTGGGCACATCCACCCTTGACCTCGGAGAATCTGAACAAAGACTGTGTAAGTGCAATGCCCACCCAGTTGGCAAAGATCACCAGGCATGCAAGGGGGCAACACAACAGGAAAGAAAACACACCGAAGGAACAGGCAGCAGAATTACACACGGATTATAAAACCGCTGTGATTGTTATGTCTACAGAGATAAAAGGCAAGCTTGAAACTATTCAATGGTAACAGGAAACAGTAAGAAGTGACACAGTCGATTTGAAACAAACCAAACAGAACTTTTAGGTATAAAATATATAATAAAAGGAATTAAGACCTCAGAGGTTGTGTTGGACAGGAGATTAAACATAACTAAAGAAAAAACTAGGAAAAAGGTATTTTCCAGTGCCTTCGTCCATCGGGGTTGCTCTAACAGAATACCACGGACTGGGTGGCTTAGAATTTCTCCCAGTTCTAGAGGCTGGAAGTGTCGGATCCAAGTACCAGCAGACCTGCTGTCAATGAGGGCCCACTTCCTGGGTCACAGATGGGACTCAGAAGCCAACGAAAAAAGCTCCCAATGGCCAAAGATGCCACAATTTGAGCAACAGCATAAAGTAGTATTGGATTATAACAGAAAATATAAATATTTATGAGTCAATCATGATATAAATACATAATAACTACGGAAGAAGAGAAATCTGTGCAGAAGAATTACAAACAATGTATGTAGATCCTCCGTGCTGAAGGACAGGGAGTATAACTCCCCAATCGTCAGGTGTGATTTGCACATGCTGCCTTCCTGTGAAAGAGCACAGCATGGAAAGAAGGAAAAAAGAGTAACTTCACAGTGGAGAAACTTGACAAACACTACCTCAGCTAGGTAATCAAGGTCAACATCAACAGTCATAAAAAACCCAAGTGGTATGTACCATTTACATGCTGTGATAGAAGTGTCACTTTGCTTTTGTGATCTACTCCCCCAAAACCCATAATTTCAGTCTAATCATGAGAAAAACATCAAAAAAAAAAAAAAAAAAAAAAGTCCAGTAGAGAGACATCGTACAAAACACCTGACCAGCATTCATCAAAATTGTTAAGGTCATCAAAAACAAGGAAAATGTAAAAACACTGTTCCAGCAAAGAGGAGCCTCGGGAGACATTACAACTGAATGCTGTGCGGTGTCATGGGTGGGATCCTACAGCAGAAAAATGACATTAGATAAAAACTAAGGAAAGTTGAATAAACCGTGGACTTGAATTAATAACCGTGTATCCATACTGGTTCATTCATTGTAACGAATGTTGCAATTAATGTATAGTTCAGGGATACATGTAAAGGTATTAAAATGATACAGAGAAGTTACAAAATATACAGTGAGAATATCCAAAGGAAAGGGAGGATGTTGCCATCACAGGGCCCACACAGGTATTCTCAGCGGGGCCTGCAGTGCTGCGTTTCCTGACCAGATGAGAGATAATTAGGTATTAAAACAGATGTTGGTTTAGTAATATTCATTAAGCTTTATTACTCCATGTTAATAGAGTAATATCCGTTTTATGTATTTTTATTACCATAAAAATATTTATTTATTTTTAAGTTGGAATGAAATACACTGAAAGAACAAAGGAGATTTTTCTCTGAGTCATGAGACTATGGATAGTTTTGCATGTTCCTACATTTAGAAATATGTTCTCGTTTTTCTGCAATGTACGTAAATGCTATTTCTTATTAAGGAAGGAAAGAAAAGTGGGCTGGAAAGGATATCTATCTGGCCAGAAACAGCCTCTTTCCATTACAGCTTTATGTTGTGCAGAAAGCTGACTAGAAATATACCAGTGACGGTCATCTAACTACATACCAAATGGAAATGTAAGGTAGCACAGAATGGCTGAGAAACCTAGAAATGCTACATTATAATTTGCCATAAGTCCTTCTAATGCTTTAAAAGATCATTTTTATAATTCCCAGTTTGGAAATAAGCTAACAAACAACAAAAATACAATGACTTTGGAGAAGACACAATGACCCACAGAAAAGATGGCAAAAAGTTGCTTATCATTTCACAGCCTCCATTTAGAAGCAATTAAGCATCTGGCCTTGTGTTTTCATCTGTGATGTCAAATACCAGGGGGGAAATTACATGTGAAATAGACAACAGCTTCAGCTTGATTTGGGGTAGGCATTCAAGGGAACCACTCCACAAGATGTTTCTCCTTAGAGGAGTCCAATATTGGAGAACTTTTTTGAGATATGTGACCTTCTTGGGCCTCAGCGTCCTCATCTGTAAAATGAGGGCTTGAAAGAAATGAACTCTAAGGATCCTCCTAGCATTAAAATCTTATGACTGAAGCCTATGCAACATACAGGAGGATAGATCTTACGATAAAATCAATGGTGAAGATAATGGCATTGAATATTCCACAACATTGTATTCTATAACAATGTTTTTCAATTTGTGTTCATTTTATCCTCAACAACTTCTATGTTAAGCAGGAATAGAAATATCATTATATTTATCTTGGAAGTGAGAAAACTGAATTGAAATAGACACTGACATAATGCAAAAGAAAGTGCAAAATTTCAGTGTATTCTGAAAACGTAAGACCTGGTATTATATAGCTGTGGGCTCTTTAGCATTCTGGTTTTTGAGGTTTGGTTTTTCTGTCTCTTTGTTTTCCCATCTGTAAAATGAGTGGGTTGAACTAGGCTAAATCTCTATGATTCTCTTGTGACTACAGCAAATTCACATTCTAGTAAGGAGAAGTGCTTGGGCCAAAAGCAAGGTGTCCTGATTAGGAAAATAACCTTCCCCTCGTTACCGGTCACCTGATGTAGCTCAGAAACCACACATATGCATGTGGAAATGGCTCAGAGGTCACTTACTGGGATACTCCCTGCAGTCCCTGCCAATTAGTGTGCACTAGTCTCTTCTGTAACTGTCACTGAATTGAGACTATGGAGATTCATGTTCTAATTCCAACTTCTCATCTCTGGCCCTCAGTAGTTTTTTGGTCTATAAAATGAAGGGCGGTAAAACACTACGTGGACAGTAGAAGTCTCGCGTGACATTCATGCATGATCCTCCCAATGTTTTTACGGCAATACAACCAGGCAGGTGTCATTCTTGGGACAATACAGCAACTCGGCCCCAAACAGCAGTGTTTCCCATATTTATATTCAGGACTTTGCCCCTCCCTCCACTCATTGGAGTTTGGGTCTCTGCCTTCTCTCTCTTTCAACAAATTTCGATTTTTTTTTTATTCTGTCGGTGGCCTTTATGACAGTGAGTCTCAGACTTCAGGAGGCATCAGAACCACCTGGAGGGCTTGTGGAAACAAGGGGATGGACCCAAGCCCCCGAGTTTCTGATTCACCAGGTCTGAGGTGGGGCCTGAGAATGTGCATTTCTAACAGGTTCCCAGGTACTGATGCTACACTTTGGGGTGCTCAGAGCAGCCTTCATAGTCAGCGAGGTTTCCACGCTGCATGCAGTCCTGGCCCCTTTCCTTTCCTTCTGTCCTTTCAGGTTCTGCCCGTAGGAGCAATATTAAGGAAGTCTTCCCCTCCTCCACTTGACTACCGTTCAAATGTCTGAAGATAAGTTTTCCTGCCCAGCCCCATGCCCTTATGGTCATTCTGAAACATCCTAGTATAAAAAGTTGTCTGGTAAAATTTAAACTCTTTTCTCAAGTCTTGTGCAGCAGTAGTTACCATGTCAATAATAGCAATTCTGTCAAAAATAATAGAAACACAAAGCAATAAGACTGGTTCATGTGGTTCTTAAACTTTCCCAAATTCTAGGACATTTGTTTAAAAAACATTCATTATACCACATTCTGTACTGCATTATTATGTTAATTTGAATATATCTTCTCTCCTTAGTTTATCACATACGTTGGATTCTAAGTTCCACCATTAATTACCTCTTGACCCTGGGGAAATTTTTTAAACTCTCTGTGCCTCAGTTTCCTCATATGGTTATTTTTAGGACCAGAATGAGTGCACATGTGTGCACACACACATAGAACAGTGCCTGCAGAGAATAAGCCCTATATGTGTTTGCTATTATTCTAAGCTCCCTAAAGAAAAGGAGAATGTAAATAGATACGTTTAAATAAATGGTTGTCTTATAAAGGAATTGATTCTCTAAGGAACTAAATTCCATTAATAATAGAGGCTAATAGTTCACAGACTCAAAAATCTACAACTGTTCACTTCCTAGGAAAACTGACTAAATTTAACAAAACTAATGAATTTAGTGTTTGCTTATAAACACACTGACGGGTTGCTGGTTTCATGCTTATTTTTATTTTCCCAATACCCTCACCCTTCTTCTGACACCCACCTACCACATCTGCCCACTCCACTCAGAAGGCTACCTGGAGAGCCCTGTGAGTCGGGCACCTGTCCCAATATAAGCCAACATTGAGGGGTTTACTATAGGATGAGAAACTCAGGCTGGATTTATGTTCTAGTTTCCTGTGACGTCTACTAGAGAAATGGAAGAAACATCATGCATTTAAAAAGGGGAAGAAAGAAACTGGTTTGTAGAGAGAATCAGAGACAAAAGAAAGTCACTTCTGAGGGCATCTAGAAATGTTTTCCTGAGAACTGGTCACATTTGTGTTCTCAGGTGCTGTGAGACACCCCAAAGCCTTAAAATAAATCTCCCTTTTGCTTAATTTAGCTAGTGTGATTTTCTTCAGCTTGCACCTAAATGATTCTAAGAGTAGTACGTTCACCCAAGGTGACTACTCTGAAGGTCATCATTCATTGAGGTGTAATTGAGGCTACATCCAGAACTCTCTAGAGACCTTAGGTTTTTAAATGACAAGTGAAAACTACAGGCATCAAAGTATTCACCTGAGATGTAATACCCAACATGCTCAATTAAAAAAAAAAAGAAGAAGACTTAGTGAAACTGCAGGAAGTCAAAGTCTGAATCTTACATAAAGTCCACAGTCAGTAGGAAGAAGGGTTAATGAAAGAGACAGGTTTAGCTCAGGCATAACCAGATCATTCTCCAGTTCCACTCCGAGATTCTGGTTTCAGGATAAAAGAACATCTCGGCCTTCAATGAGTTCCACAAATTCAAGGCCTGCCCTATCACACGAGGGAGCCAGATTGTAACAGACAACTTTGATCTGAGAGAGAGAGAGAGAGAGAGAGAGAGAGAGAGAGAGAGAGAACTCTAAGGGGGAAAAAAGAGGACTATAACAGAGAAAGCTTCTTTTTGGATCTTCTTGCGAAGTCTTAAGCCACATTTCCACCATCTTAACCAAACAATCAGAAGAGAAGCCTCGAGGGCTAGGCAGTGATGGATGGGGAACATTTGTGGGCCGGACTCGGAGCTGCTCCCCAGCGCAGCAACGTGTCACCCCTTTTCATGCTCAGGATTGGACTCTGCTCTTCATTGTCTAGACTTCAAATGCTGCCCTAACAGGCACTTCCAAGAACTGAACAAACCATAATCTGAGCTTAAGGGTCTCCTCCTCGTCTCCAAAGCAAATTTACCAAAAGTAATCAGGAAGCCTTGCCATGCAAGTCATGGCTATAATTAATATCATGGCTGGCACTAATATGCATTTAGATTCCAACTTTCAAAGAGAAAATGGGGCAACCCATCTGCTCCAGCTGACATGTTCTATCTCGCTGCCCTGACTGAAGCTTAAACCAGCCTGCAGAGGGAACATTCCAAGAAAACACAAGAGCAGCAAAGCTTTTGCCTAATCAAGGCCTCCTAGGTTGGGAGCTCGCTGTCAGTGGGGGAGAGAGATCATGGGAGGTTTGTGGTGGGCACGTTCCTTTAATTTAAAGACTCCTACTGTGTTTCCCCGAAAATAAGACCTAGCCGGACAATCAGCTCTGATGCATCTTTTGGAGCAAAAATTAATATAAGACCCAGTTTTATTTTACTATAAGACCAGGTCTAATAGACTAGACTAGACTAGAACAGAACACAATACAATACAATACAATACCATACAATAGAAGGGGTCCATATAAAATATAATATAAGACCGGGTCTTATATTAATTTTTGCTCCAAAAGATGCATCAGAGCTGATTGTCCGGCTAGGTCTTATTTTCAGGGAAGCAGGGTAGAAGATATACTCGCTTATCTCAATGTGTTAGGAAAAAATAGCTCATCACCATGTGAATCTCTTCATATACCATGTTTCCGCGAAAATAAGTCCAGGTCTTATATTAATTTCTGCTCCAGAAGACGCATTTGGGCTTATGTTCAGGGGATGTCATCCTGAAAAATCATGCTAGGGCTTATTTTCCGGTTAGGTCTTATTTTCAGGGAAACACGATAAATGTTGAAGTGGCTAGAAGAGAGGGTGGTTTGTAAACTGTAATATGCATATAAATAGGAGGCTATAGCTACTTTTTTCATTCACTCATTCTGTAAGCGTTCTCTGGCTTAGCTCATAAATCCTGCCTTAGAAGTTATTCTCCTTCAGGGAAGAAACTGGGTAAAAAGTCTATGAAAACTTAACTCTCATCACTAATTCTTTTTGGTTGGATTCCGATTCCTGAATCAAGGCTGAACCCCTAGCTCCACCAATGATAACTTATATGACTTTGGACAAGTCACCAAATCTCTCTAAGCTTTACTATCCTCATTCAACAACACAAAAACAAGAACTAACGCCCGCCTGAAATACGGAACTCACCATGCTCACCATTCATTCTTTCAACCAGCAATTATAATTCAATGTGATAACCACAACAGGTGGTCTTAAATAAAATCCTGAGGCACAGAGAAGAAACAGCAATCGATTCTGTCTGGAGGAGTTGGGACGAGGTGCTCCAGGAAGACAAACTAGAACGTGGAAAATTCATCAAGTCAACCATGACCAGAGATCAATGTGAGAAGAGGCAGGAAGTCACAAGAGCCAAGCGAGTGGAGAGAATGAAACCTGGGCTCCCTGGGTGGAGCCTCCCATGGGGGGAACCGTGGGAGCAGAGCTGGACAGGAAGGTTGAAACTCGATTATGCATCCTGGAAGCAAAAGAGAAACTGCACTGGGAAATGAACATAAACATCTGCTATTATGATTACTTCTCGTCCTCTTTCCTTCCCTAACGTCCTAAAGTGCTGCTGAGAAGGACAAATTCTCCCACCAAGTTTGCACAAAGAGAGAAGCTTTGAAACCTTCAAACCTGAGCTTGAACCTGGGCTCCACCTACTTGCCACGTGAACCTCAATCACCCCATCTTTAAACTGGTTGATGATAACGTGTCTACTCTGCAAAACTGTTACGGATAGTAGAAATAATTTCTATAAAATGCCTGGCACATGCTAGGTGGTCAATAAGTGGTAGATACTAGCATGTTTTTATTAGCAATAATGGATCTGAAGTGCCAAGGTCAATGCCTGAAACACAGGACATGTGAATCAATCCCCTTCATTACCCATGGAGGTGAGACAAGCAGTTTCCTTGATGAGCATTATTTGAGAAAAGATTGGAATTCTATTTCCCCCCAACAATTCTCCTCGCCAGAAATCTCTACTCTCATTCAATGTGTTATAGAAAAACTATTCCAAAGTGTGTTTCTCAGGCAAAATAGTTCTATGGTCTGAATACGTATTAGAAACACACACACATACACACACACACACACACACAGCCACGAAGCGCGGCTTCTGTGACCACAGAACTCACTCCTCTGTAGAGCTGGACTCAGTTGGGGAAAAAGCAGGTTAGGGCTTTATCTGCAAGAGGCCTCTGTTAACATTCAGGCTTTTCTTTTTTTCTTTCTTTGTCTTTGTCTCTCTCACTCTCCTTTTTTTTTTTTATTTTTTGGCAGTGGAGAAAGATTGGCTATTTTATTATGAACAGTGCCATCCAGGAGAAGAGGAAGCTAAAGTCCAAAAGCCTGAACTCCCAACATTCAGGCATCTTGTCCAAGAGGAAATAAAACTCAAACACCTTGCAATAATAATGATAATATCTACAATTCAGTGTCCTCTATATGCTTAGAATACTACCTGCATTAGCCATTTAATTAAGGTTCATTAAGGCCTTAAGATAAGAATAGACACATTTATACAACACTAGGTACCAGGAACTCCCCCAGGCATTCTAAAAATTGCTTGATTCCTGAAACAACTCTATTATATTGAGGCAGGGCACATTGGGATGCCCATTTTAAAGGAGAGGAATGGAATGATGCATGGATAGGTTAAGTACCGTATTTCGTATTTTGCCATGTATAATATACACGTTTTTGCCCAAATTTGGAAGGGAAAAATAAGGATGCGCATTATACATGGGTAGTACTAATTCTCTATTTATATAAATGTTTTTAATTCCTTTTATTTATGCTTATGAGTTCAAAGTGTAACCCTAGAAATCAATAACGATATCCGCACACAAAATAATGCTCCGGAATACGATAATCGGTTTTATTGAACTTACAACGAACTTGCAACCACGCAGAGTTCTGGGCCTTCTATGATGCATGCATATCACAAATGTGTTAGCGGTACTTAAAATTTCTTGTACCTTGTATCTGTTCTTGTGTTTTATAATTATTTGTTACATACAATATTTTGTACCGTAATATGTTTAAAAATGCTAAAATTCCTTGATAAGACCAAAAAACAAGTACCTACATGTAAACAAATTACAATTTGAATTCAAAAAATTAAAACGAAAGATTTCCCCTGAAAGTTTGGGCCGCAAACGTGGGTGTGCATTACACACGGCAAAATACAGTAACTTGCCCAAGGTGGCAACAGGAAGGGTACGAGCCAGGAGTCAAACCTACTGTCTGGCTCCGGAGTCCATTCTGTTAACCACGGTGTCATTTATCCATCGATTCAGGGACCCACTGCGGGACATGGGGACGGAGGCACAGACACAGAAGACACGCTTCAGATGGAGATTGAAGGACGCTCCTGAGAAACACGATATACACTCAGACCATCCTCTGAAACTCCTGGGCAAGCCTAAGACAAGAAGTGATGACTTCCGGATGGTTGGTTAGGATGTGGTACCGAGCTTGGGCTGCAGGGGGCCAATCTCACAGGAAGTACGTGTATCAGACAACCCTGAACAAAAGAGGTCCCTTCTCCCGCCTGAACAGCCCATCGTTTGACATGGATCCTCTGGGTTCTCGTCATGGAACTAGTCTCAGCATCAGTGGCTTGTCACACGGGCCCCCAAAAGACCAATGGCCTGCGGCCCAAACTGTCCTTAATTGGACTAAACCTGCCCAGGGAGCAGGCGGCACCTGCTGCTCTCCGTACCTGTGTAGCCACTTCCTCATTAAACCAATTCTAGGTCCACTGCACTGGTTTTAAATTCAACAAACCACGAGGCCCAAGACGGCGGCGGCGTACGAGGCCGCCGCTCTCCCCTCACAGAGCAAAGCCACATACACAGGCCTCCAAGCAGCAGCGACTCCTGCGGGACAACCGAGCCCGAATGTCCGGCTTCTGACAACAAACAAGAGAAGGAAATGGAGGAGAGAAGGCTGGGGAGCGGCGGGAACCCCGGGACGGCGGGAACCCCGGGATGGCGGGAACCCCGGGATGGCGGGAACCCCGGCAGCGGCGGGAACCCCGGGACGGCGGGAACCCCGGGATGGTGGGAACCCCGGCAGCGGCGGGAACCCCGGGACGGCGGGAGCTCTCCGGGGCCTGAGGAGGCCTCACGTCCCCTCCCACCTCCGTGCGGCGGCGGGCGCGCTACTGGGGCTTCGGCCTACCTGCGAGGTACCCACGGGGCGGTCCCAGCGCCATGGCCTGGCGCCTGTGGCCTCCACACACAGGGAGACGCGGGAAGCGCAGGGCGTCACCTCAGGCACCTGGACGCCCTGAGGAGAGCGGCTCCTCCCGGCAGGCAGCGCGCCGGGCGCCCTGAGGAGAGCGGCTCCTCCCGGCAGGCAGCGCGCCGGGTGCCCTGAGGAGAGCGGCTCCTCCCGGCAGGCAGCGCGCCGGGCGCCCTGAGGAGAGCGGCTCCTCCCGGCAGGCAGCGCGCCGGGTGCCCTGAGGAGAGCGGCTCCTCCCGGCAGGCAGCGCGCCGGGCGCCCTGAGGAGAGCGGCTCCTCCCGGCAGGCAGTGCGCCGGGCGCCCTGAGGAGAGCGGCTCCTCCCGGCAGGCAGCGCGCCGGGCGCCCTGAGGAGAGCGGCTCCTCCCGGCAGGCAGCGCGCCGGGCGCCCTGAGGAGAGCGGCTCCTCCCGGCAGGCAGCGCGCCGGGCGCCCTGAGGAGAGCGGCTCCTCCCGGCAGGCAGCGCGCCGGGCGCCCTGAGGAGAGCGGCTCCTCCCGGCAGGCAGCGCGCCGGGCGCCCTGAGGAGAGCGGCTCCTCCCGGCAGGCAGTGCGCCGGGCGCCCTGAGGAGAGCGGCTCCTCCCGGCAGGCAGCGCGCCGGGCGCCCTGAGGAGAGCGGCTCCTCCCGGCAGGCAGTGCGCCGGGCGCCCTGAGCGCATGCTCGGAGCCCAGCGGCTGCTGCAACCACCTGGCACTTAGAGCCGCACCGAGGTCCCGTCTACACAGGCCGCTGTGGGTGCAACACACCGGGTGACAGAAGGCTGGGGAGCTGCGGGGCCTTACAAGGGGCTGTGGGAGCTCTCTGCAGCCGGGGGAGGCCGTTTGCACCCTTCCCACCTCGAAAGGGCAAATGGGGGCTCTACCCAGTGGCTCGGGCCTGCCTGCAAGGCCACTGCAGTGTGTTCCGGACACATCGCCCGAGCCCATTTCGGCCCGGACTAAGGGAGCAAGCAGGACCAACAGGGCATTGCCGCACACACCTGGCCTCCCCACCGGGGGCTGCTCCTGCTCGTAGGCGGTGCCCCGGAGGCCTTAGGCCCCTGCTTGGCTCCCACCGGCCTCCCCAAACCACCTGCACACACAGCCCACACACAGCCCGCTTCTACATCAGGCCACTTCTCCAAGACTGGCAGATACAGCTATTTCGTCTAATTCCTATAAACATAGAAAGTCAAACAAAATGGGGAAAAAAACAAGAATAGCTCTCAAATGAGGGAACAAAACAAATAAACAAAAAAAGATATCCCCAGAAAAAAATCCTAAGAAAATAAAAATAAGTAATCTGCCTGATAAAAAATTCAAAGAAACAGTCATAAGGATCCGCACCAAACTTGCAAGTGGAATAGAGGAACTTAGGGAAAACTTGAAGGAAGAGTTAGTATAAGAAACTGCCAAGCAGACCTGAGGAATGCAGTAACAAATGAAAAAAACATATTAGAAGGAATCAACAGCAGATTAGCTAAAACAGAAGACTGGAGCAGTGACCTCAAGATAGACTAGTGGAAATCAAACGGAACACAACAGCAGAAAGAAAAAAGAATTTTAAAAAACAAGGATAGTTTCAGGGACCGCTGGTATAACATCAAGTGCTCAAACATTAGCATTATAGGGATCCCAGAAGAAGATAGAAAGAAACAGAAACTTTAGTTAAAGGAATAACGGCTGAAAACTTTCCTAACCTGGTAAAGGAAACAAACATCCTGGTCCAGGAAGCACACAGAGTTCCAAACAAGATGAACCAGACCAACACCAATACATACTGTAGTTAAAATGACAAAAGTTAAGGAGACAATCTTGAAGGAAGCAAGAGAAAAACAAGTTACATACAAAGGAAACCCTATAAGTCTATCAGGTGATATCAGTAACTTTATGGCCAGAAGGGAGTGGCAGGACATCTTTAAAGTGCTGAAAGAAGACCCTATAACCTAGAATAATTTACTCATCAAGGCTATTATTATATAGAATTGAAGGAGCGATACAGAGTTTTCCAGACAAGCCAAAACTAAAGGACTTTATCACCATTAAACCAGCTTCACAAGAAATGTTAAAGCGTCTTCTTTAAGTAGAAAATGAAAGGACATACCCAGAAATAAGGAAGTATGAGAAAGGAAAAATCCTCACAGCTAAAGCCAAATGTTCAATAAATACAGCAAATCAGACATTTAAAAAGCTACTACAAAGGTTAAAAGAAAAAAGTATCAAACTCAAACTACAGTCAGTAGTTAGGAGATACACAACACAAACGATCTATGACATCCGTAACACAAAGCATGGAGGGAGGAGTGAAAATGTAGTCCTTATAGAATATATTAGACCTTAAATGCCTATCAGCTTAAAATAGGCTGCTATAAAGAATTATATACATAAACCTCATGGTAACCATAAACAAAAAAACTGCAAAAGATATACAAAGAACAAAGAGAAACGAACCTAAACAAAACACCAAAGAAAAACAGCAAACCACAAGGGAAGAGGTCAAAAGAAGAAGAAAGGCACAGAGGAAACCTACAAACACAACCTGAAACAATAACAAAATGGCAATAAGTACATAATTACTTTAAATGTAAATGTATTAAAAGCTCCAATAAAAAGACATAGCGTGGCAGAATGGATTACAAAACATGGCCCATCTGTATGCTGCTTACAAAAGAGTCACTTCAAATCCAAAGACACATACAGACTGCGAGTTAAGGGATGGAAAAGGATATTCCATGCAAATAGAAATGAAAAGAAATCTGGAGTAGCAATACTTATATCAGACAAAATAAACTTTATAATAAAAAATGTGAGCAAAGATAAAGGACATTGCATAATTACAAAGAGGTAATCCAAAAAGAGGACATACAGATGGCCAATAGACCTATGAAAAGATGCTCAACATCACTAATCATCAGGGAAATGCAAATCAAAACCACAACGAGATATTATCATCTCACCCTGTTAGAACAACTATCATCAGTAAATCAACAAACAAGTGATGGGAGGATGTAGAGAAAAGGGAACCCTTGTGCACTGATGGTAGGATTGTAAATTAGTGCAACCACAACGGAAAACAGTATGGAGATTCCTCAAAAAATTAAAAATAGAACTGCCATGAGATCTAGCCATCCCACTTCTGGGTATTTATCCAAAGAAAACAAAAACACTAATTCAAAAATATATATGCACCCCTATAGTCATTGCAGCATTACTAGTAATAGGCAAGATATGGAAGAAACCTAGATGTCCATCAATAGATAAACGAATAAACATGATGTGATACACACACACACACACACACAGCAGGGTGCCAAAAAAAATGTATACAAGTGGACACTTTGGTCCATGTTGCTCAAGCAGTAGCTCGCTGTCATTGAAAGTGTCTGGACACTGATGGTAACCACTTTGAGCACCTCTTGTAATTGCAGAAGTCACATGTGACTTGTATTCGTTGTTGGTTATCAGTATATATTGAGTATTACACTTTTAATAGTTTTCCTTTCTTAAAATGTGTATACATTTTTTTGGCACCGTGTGTGTGTGTATGTGTGTATAAAATATGCACTAGAATATTATTCAGCCATAAAAAGAAGGTAGTCTTGCCATTTGTAACAACATGTATGGTCTTAGTTAGAGGGTATTGTGCTAAGTGAAATAAGTCAGAGAAATACAAATACTATATGATCTCACTTATATGTGAAATCTAAAAATAATGATAATAAATGAATAAACAAAACCAAACAGAAACAGACTCAGGTATAGAGAACAAATTGATGGTTGCCAAAGGGGAGAGGGCGGGAGGATGGGAATTTTTTTTAAAACGTAGACATTCAATTTTTAAAAAGTAACTAGAACAAAATATGAGTACTATATATTGTCCATTCTTTCAACAAACATTTATTTTTAAAAACAATAGAAATGAATGAATGAATGAATGAATGAATGAATGAATGAATGAATGAATTTAAGAAATGAGCCAATATGGCTATTTCATCAGACTTACAAAGCCACAGCTTCAGTCCTACTTCTGGCTAAAATATTTTAAACCACAAAATCAACTCAGTGGGGCTGGACCCAGGTGCCGTGTGTTATTGTCGCTGACAGAACCTGCAGATGGCTTTGTTTTTCCTCCCACAGGCACAGTCTCACTAATAAAACATGGAAGACTTTATTACTTTTCCAGCACGCTTGCTTGTCTTCTCAGGGAAGAGAGGATTTATAGGAGCTCAAGAGCTCCATTCCCTGAGATCCTTCCTGCCATCACTCAGCAGGTGCCAATGCTCTGGAACCACCAATAGGACACCGACCCAGGTAACTGATGCTCAGGCCAGAGGCCTTAAACCTCTCCATGAAATACTTTACCTCAGATGGTCCAGCTACATGATAAACTATCACCCAGCCACAAAAAGGGATTATTAGAAAAACAGCATAGAAGACGATGTTTTTGGTGTAAGAAAATTTAAAACAGCAAAATTCAGAATGGCCCATGCACTCTGGATGCAACTGTGCAAAAAAAAAAAAAAAAAAAAAAGAATGTATGCAAGTGGAATATAATGAGCAATGTGAAAGCTATTATTGTACTAGTGTTGGGAAAAAGTTTAATTATTGCATACACATTTTTAAAAATTTTTCTCATTTTGACCAACACTATATAAGATTTTGAACAAAAATGAATCGTATATTCCATGAGACCTTTTGTAAAGCAAGGAAGTTACTAGCCATTGAATATGTACTATATATTGAAGGATGTACACATACTATATTGCAATTTACACTGGCAACAAAATAACAAGGTGGGTGGTGTTATCTCAAGATAACAAAGAAACTTGCTATAAACAATTGTAACAGACTGAGTTAGGATTCCAAATCCTTTCTCTGTTCCCAGCAGTAGAATCATATACCACACCTCTTACCCTGTAAACTTGCAATGCCCCCTTGCCTCTAGGTTCAGCTACATGACTTGTTTTGGCTGATGGGATTTTAGCAGATGGGATTCAGGCAGAAACTCTGAAAGTGCTTTTTGCAGATGGTCTTGTTCTTCCCCTTCTGCCATCATCAGCCTAGTCTTTTTGTTCAAGAAGGCACATGAAGCAGAGTGACCTCAGCTGAGCCAAGTTCAGTTTACCCCCTACACACCCAACCCCCACACTGTCCCACATACACAGGAGCTAAACTAATCTGCATTGTTACACTACTGAGATTTTGTGATTGGTTGTTACTTAGCATTATTGCAGCCATAGTAAACTGAAATAGTGACTAAGTCAGAATTCAAACTCACACCTCTTACTCCAAATCCAGTCTTTTTTCTGTGCCATACTAATGCACAGTCTAAAACTTTTACTCAAATCACACTTGACATATGGGCAATTGGGCTGAACCCAGTGGGATACCGAACAAGTTCCTCTTGGTTGTCCTTTCTCTGTGACCTCCCACACCTAAAGTATCCCAACTGGGCTGGGGCATGCCCTACAAATGACAATGAATTCTATCAAACCGATTTCTATACAAGTATTGCCTGAAGTTCTAAAATCCTACATAGTTGGGAATAAATTTCACATAGTAATGTCTGCTTTCAGAGACACAAAATCATTGTCGTTAAATGTCCACCAGGGAAAACGCTGCAAAGGGAAGTAACGAAATAAATTGTGGTGCATCCAAACAATGGAATATTATCCCTCTATTTTATACAGGAAAGAAAAGCCACATATGTAAATGCATATTTTCTTATTTTTCTCACGAGCATAGAGAAAAGTACGGAAGGATACACACCTGACATCGTTAGCCAGTATTCATAGCACACCATGCCCAACGTGGGACATTGTCCCACAAGTGGGGGTTGGGCCGAAAAAGGGAGCCCCCACTTTCCAACCACAGTCACCTGGGCCTTGCCCCCAGCATCAGGTAGTTGGTGGCAGGATGAGAACTACTGAAGCCCTGCTCTTCCTGGAATAAAGCCCTCGACTGGAAGCGGGGGCTGGGGGGTGGGCGTGTGCTTGGATGCAGCCATCCAGAGTGGAGTCCCCACGTCACTGAGGATAGGCGTGGTCCGGGTTCAAATACCACAAAGTCTCCCCTTTCTTACCACACAGTGAAAGTGTGGGCCACTTCCAGAGTCTGTAAATGGTTGTTTGTGTTTTGTTTTGTTTTGGTTTTTTCCCTTTCACCAGTTTCACTGGTGAGTAGATCTGTGGAGTATCACGTGCCATCATGCTGCTAGGGTCTGTCCCATCAACTGCCCGTCTAGAACACTGGTAATTCATGACAAGGTAGCGTGAAAAGCACAAGATCTGAAGTGTTTCTTACTCCAAACCTCATCATTGATGGATGGAGAAAGGGAGGCCCCCAAAATCAATGGTTCGATCTTATCACCCTTTCTTTCATTCTCTCTCCCCAAAGCTGTGGCATCTTTGGGAGCCCAGGTAGATGCAGAAGAGACGTAACAGATGCAGGTTAAGGGAGGACAGTGGGACTCTTCGCTATGCCCAGTTCAACCAGGCGGCTCCCATTAAGGGGATATGTTGTTTGTGTGGCACAGACACCCCAACAGTGCCGGCCAAACCACACATGCCTGTATGGTCAACTCTCAGGTTTCCTTAGCGTCGTTACATTCAGTCATTGCTCCTTTAATCCTGTATTACTAAAAAATAACTCTGCTTTGTTTGACAAACATGCATCTGGAGTACAGCATCTTAAAAGAGAATGTGCCCAGATGGTAGTGATATTTAAGGAAATATCGTTTTCCAGTTTCAGAAATTGTAACCCCCTCTGATTTCATTGGTATGATTTTTCAAACCCACTTTTTTTGCCAGTACATGGTTCAAGTTGTCAGGGGAGTTCCAGGGGGTAGTCATGGTAACCACAAAACCTCACTATGCTACCCACCCCTCCACACACACACACACACACACACACACACACACACACTTCACATACTTTGCACACAAACCATAACGTACTCAAAAATCACTTATATCCTTAAAATGAGCTTAAAATAACAAATACCAAAGTGGTATGAACCTACCTCCACATGTGGCGTTTCTGTCACCATGTTTAATTACTACTCCCATGGAAGATAAAGACTATAAATGGGATTCAGCAGCAGATTGTTTGCACTTCTTTTTTAACAGAAGGGAGAATAGAGAATTCCTACATTCCCTTCTCTGCTAGGAGGAAGGCTGAAATGGAAGGTGGCATTAAACATGTGCTCTTTCCTGACTGTTTCCACTTTCCTTGTGGTAATAATTATTCTTGGCTGATAATGGTGGTTTTTAAAGCAGGTCATTAGTGCTTCCAACACTGTAATTGAATTTCCTGAAATCGAAGACCTCATTCTACAACCTGGGTCTCAGTCATCTCCCCAAGAACTGGACCTCAGCGGCAGGCGGGAAGAAGTCCCTTGCATTTGCTTCTGTCGGGTCACACCTGGAGGGATGTCCGGCGCTCAAGGGACACGTTTCAGGGGAACACTGATGAACACATCTGCCTTCAGGGGCAGGAGACCAAATCAGTGAGCAGATCTGTAAACCACGTCTTAAAACTAAACCCTGGAGAAACTGAGAGTCTTTGGTCTGAAGAAGTGGGTAGAATTTTATATCGTAAAGCCTGTGTTTTATGTTAATTCATCTCTGAAGAACAGAGGAATGCATCCTGAAAAATATCCTTAACTAGGGAGATATCTGCCCAGGCATTTGCTGCTGCCCCCACCCCCACCCCCAAGCAAACGATGTGTCAGGGCTCTCACTGTTTTTCTGAGGGCCCCTCCCACCCTGCTCCCTACAGTGATATATTATGGGCAAAAAGCCCTTCCAGAGAAGTGAGTCCCTTCTCCTCACTTGCAGTTGATTCTTCTCCTAGCCTGGGTTAGCTGAAGTAGAGACCATGATAAAAGCTTGTGTGAGCGTACTTCATTTGGGGGTGATTCCAGGGAACAGGACTGGAGGGGGGACAAAGAAAGGACGAGAAGGCAAGCCAGTACAAAAATGCATTTGCATAGCCTCACTGGCCCTGTCTTGGGCCACGTCAGCACATAAGAAACGTGTCTCTGAATCTTCTGTCTGGGGTAAGAAAGGGGAAACAATTTACCCATGGGTTCCTGTGCCTTCTGGGTCCAGGGACATCCTCCAAGGGATATGAACCCCACTCCATTTCAGAGTTGAGCATTTTGGGGGCACGGGACAACTCTATGAGTGCACCATGCTGTGTGTCCAACATACCTAAGGCAGCAAGTGAGAGGTCCGCACACAGGTTTGAGGGAAGGTACTGCCAGGGACAGGTACCTTTAGGAAACCTGTCAGTCAGGGTGGATTGACGGGCACAGCAGCTGTGATTGAAGCAAGAGGTGAGGCCAGGATCTCGGAACACGCTCTCCTTCTGTGTGCCTAGAATTTCTCAGGATGACCTTTCCTGCTTCTCTGGGCACCACCTGCTGTCCCCTTCTGACTCGGACCTGCTCCAGGTCCTGTCCTCGTCCCCACCTTCTGGGCTCTGATGTCCCCACCACCTAATTCATTCTCTCTCTTTCTCCTCTTTCCTTTAGGCTAGGTTTCCTCGGGGGAAATCCTACATGCAGTGTAAATTACATCTGAGAACTGAATGCAAACGCAATATTGATTTTTTTTAAAGCAAGATCATGTAAATTGTGGCTAGTCTATTATTTTTGCTTGCCAAAATTCCTTTAACAAAATTATGAAGTTGAAGTTATTTAATACGAAGCAGGCTGAAAAGAAGTAAATATATAATGATCAAATCACGAAGGCATGGCTTTCTAAAGCATTCTATCGGTGTCATAAGCTGTGCATTCAGACTCCATGAAACCTTAGCACCAGAGTTTCGGAAAAGATAATTTCTGCAGAACCTCACCCAGTTACCCTACATCTGTTTTCCATGTAAGAA
Source organism: Rhinolophus sinicus (assembly GCF_036562045.2). Classification (NCBI taxonomy): domain Eukaryota; kingdom Metazoa; phylum Chordata; class Mammalia; order Chiroptera; family Rhinolophidae; genus Rhinolophus; species Rhinolophus sinicus. Next base: position 9,537,377 of record NC_133762.1, read on the forward strand.
ACCCAAATTTCCCTCAGTCAGTCTTACTATGGTGCATGGGCTATGTTTGTATGTTTCCTACGTATTTATGTATTTCCCATAAACTGGGTCACATTTACAGTAAGCACCCAAGTTTCTTAGGGTTTTCTCCAGGCTATTAATGTAGGATTTCCCACCCTATTAAGCGTTTCACCTGGTTATTTCTCAAAGCTCACGGGAGCTGACACATTTGCATATACGTGTTTTCCTCACGTTCTTCTGTCTGCTTTGGTCCCCGCTTTGATGCCTAGTGCCCCTCACCCAGCTTTTCCCAACTATCACCATTGCGAGGGCCGCTGTTCACAGTCCTGTAGTCTCCTCTCCCATGGGGCTACGTACAAGTCCAGGGAGGTGCCCGGTGACCCACCTCTGAGACGACATCGTCTTCCCTACCCTTCTTCCCCCCGCCCGCCCCCCCCCACCCCCGTCATGGTGCACACATCTGGTCTGTGCTTCTCCAGCCACAAATAATTCTGCCGTGCAAACTAATGCCAGGAAGGTCCATTTCACGAAACATACCAGGACTCACACTCAAGATACATTTCCAGACCCCTCGCCTAGCTATCTTTTCTGGTCTCCTTTCATCTCTGGCTGCAGAACATTCTGGAAATGGCATGGTGCCTTCAGGCCAAAGTTAATGTACGTGATTTTTACTATACGTGCTGGTGCTGTTTCTATCCATTTGGCTTCAGGGAGAATTATTTGTACTGAATAGATAAAACATGAATCACTTTTTTTTCCCTCTTAGAACTACAGGTACAAGGGAAGGCAAAAGAAGGGGGGGCAACTATGTAACATTTATAGACAGAGGCTAAGAGAGGTCCCTCACTTGCCCAAGCTTAACCATCTAATAAATGATAGAACCAAGAGCTGAACCCTGGGACTGAGAATAAAACTCTCTCTCTGTCTCTCTCTCTCTCTCTCCTCTCTCACTCCCCACCCGCTTTTCTCCTCTCTCCTCTTTATTTTCTTTCATAGTTGCCATTGGGATGGCTAAATGCAGTTTCTTGTCACTACTTGTGGGTATCTGAGTTAAGATCCAAATATAAAAATTAAACTCCATTTTCTCTGTGGGCACTTCCTTTTTCTTTTTTCTTTAAGTTAGCCCTGAACCCAGATTTCCCTCCGTATTATACTTACAGATCACCTGCCACTTTTTCCTTCAGCAGAAGCCCCTGGCGAGGAATAAGCAACATCCTGTCAAGTGTCTCAGAATGAAACAGATCTAACATTGCACGCACTGTCTTCCTTGCACCCTACCAAGACTCACACATCCAGAAAGTCCAATTTCTGTGTTCTGCTTGGATGCATTCTTTAGTGGACATTGTTCTCACCGTAGAAAGTCCAAATTTGACCTCTTCTATTTTAAAGATGAGGTAATTGGGGTTAAGCAAACAGCCCAAGACCTCACAGCCGTTTCCTAGATCACACAAGTTAGACGTGAAGCAAGAACCTCTGGTCTCCCAAATGGAGCTTCTCCTAAAGGACCTGACTGCCTTCACATGCATCAGTAGTGCTGAAAAGAACTCAGCTAGGACAGTGGCTACATGTGTTTAAGTATCGCTGATATCAACAGCCATCGCCCATATGTGGACGAGTTCAATTTTTGCACAGACACATTGTGAATATGCAAAGCACTTCTGCCAAAAGCCCCCTGAGTACCTCTCCACCATCCAATAACCAAAGTGTTAACGTTTGACAAAGCAGGGGCCTCGAGACCCTGACCCAGAGCTGCATTCATGTTTGTAAACACTTCATCTTGGCAAATGCCCAGGCACACCCAGAGGTTTTGACCTATGTGAAATTACCCAGCAATCGTACGTGGCGAAGGACTGGTTAAAGACACATGGGTTCAATGCCAGTTGTCTGCTAGGATGGTCTAGGTATTTTAACATGAGCATTTTCTTAATAGTTGCTGGATCTGAATCTGAACAACTGCCCTCATAGATTAGGAAAAGTCTCTCTCTTCCAGGCCCAAACCTATTACAAATGGCTGAAGGGCACGCTGAGCCCCCAGCAAATGTATTCTGGAATCATCTCCACATTTGAGTGCATCCTAAAGAATAGAGGGGACATTTTGCAAAAGCTGTCTCATTTCACTTGACAGAAACTGGTAACCTACGCTGGAGTCAAGACCTGTTTTACCTTTTCAAGGTAGCTACTGCCCTCTAGTGTTTCAGAAATAAAACAAAACGTATATGCGGTGGAGTCTAAATCCAGCCTCACCGAGTTTTTCAATGAATGAAGTCCCAGCAGCCTTAGTAGGTCCTTGGCAACCACCACTAGAAGAGGACGTTGCTCTGGGGATCACCAGTGGTTCGCCCAAGATTTCTATTCAGCCAATTCACACTACTCAGCCAATTCACACTACTCAGCCAATTCACACTATTCAGCCAATTCACACCTGTTAGACTACTGAAATGCTTCTGTATCAGTTGGCAAAAGCCCCCTGAGTACCTCTCCACCATCCAATAACCAAAGCCTTAATGTTCGACAAAGCAGGAGCCGTGAGACTCTGACCCAGAGCTGCGGACACATTTGGATCAAGCCACTGATTAAATAATTTGAATGGGGCATTTTCATTGCTCACCATTCAACTAAGGTGTTCACCCGTCTGTCTAGTCCTCATTTAGCAATACCTACTATGTGCTAGCTGCTGTGTTAGTCACCATGCACAGGGGAAAAAAAAAGGTTCTATAAGGTCGGTCTCATGGGACCCTCTACCCTAAAGATGGCATCTAACTTAATTAATATTGTCCTAGTAGCCTGAAAACATTAGCAGCCAATGACTAATCCACACCCGGGCTTCTCTGGGAGGAAGATCAGAGGGGCGATTACACTGCACTGTCTGCCAACTGATAACGGGCCAGACCTTGGCTCCATCTCTCAATAGCTTTTTGGTCTTTGGTGAGTTACTTTAGCTTTCTACATTTCAGGTTCCCCACCACCAAAGGGAAGCAAGCAACAGATCATTAGGTCGCTACGAGGATGAAAGGCGATCGTCTGTAAAAATCTTTATCACAGCCCTTGTCATAAATGTTCAATATGTGTTTGCCAATATTTGGATCATAAAGTATTAAAGGTGAAAAATGTATCCACCAAATCAAATGTTTCTATTACTTTAATATACTAAAGAACAAAAAAGCTTAGGTCTACAGAGCAATTCCACCTTCCGGGGACAGTCAGATGGAAAAACATTTCAAGGGATGGGGAAACTAGAGCGTGAAAAATACGAAGAGAACACAAAGATGGTTTCGGTCATTTCACACTCACACCATCAGTTTAATGCTTCAGTAGATGCTTTCACTGTACATGGTATTATTTACAGACGTATCCAAACAGTTCTAGTTAGACATGTGGTATTGGATTATTCAGCCCCTTGTCAAACCATTGTAAACCAGGTGATGGGTCCCTTTGCTAATAACATGCACATTTCCTTTCCATGGCTCACAGCATTTGGCTCTGTGCCTTGCTCATGGCCATGGAACTGAGGACGGGTCAGTATGACACAGGACTGTGATATGTACCTGACTTCTCGTCCTCTCAGCTTGAAGACGCCTCCAAAGAAATATCACTTTCCTCCACGGGCTGGGTGTCAGCACACGTCATCAACAGCAATAGCATTAGAAGTGCCCTCCATACCTACAAAGCATTCACTACAACTCTTAGAGCACTTCCCAGGACCACAGCTGATACCTGACGAGACTGTCTTTATGAAGTTTATTCCGGGACACCGCCATTTCAGGAGTCAAAGGCCATTGTGGACATTGCGATTCAACCTCGCACATCTGAGACACGCCAAGTGTGCCATGTAGTCCAAAACCTGAGAGAGCCACTTGGATAGCAGTGACTATGGAAAAGATTCAAAACCACTTGTCAAACATTCAGGGAAGACCATGAAGAGTCACCCCCGTCTGGGTACTTTTCACCTCTCCTCAAAATAGGCATGTCTCCAGGCTTCTCTCCCCCCAGAAGGAAAGAAACTTCTAATTCCCCAGTAATGCTCCCTGGAACCAAAAGGCTCAGTCTGCACTTTCCAAGTTTAGCCTTCTTCTTTGGAATAGAAACATTTTTTAATGATTTGTAAGCATAAATTTATAGAAAAAGGAATCAGCAAACTTTAAGAAGAGCTTTCCCCAATACCTCTGCCTGCTTTATGTATATTACCCATCACGTCAAGAACAAACAAGAAATAACAAAAGATACAGACAGTCTCTTACTCCACTAGGGTTGGGGACCTTTAGGATTCAGAAGGCCCAAAAAGCTGGGACCAAACCTCACGCAGAAAAATGCTAAATGGACAGCTAAGCACATTAAATGCTTCTCTATTCGTGAAAGCTAAAATGCACAGCTCAGCTATTTTAACATTTGACCCATTGGAAATGTAGCAGAACTGACAAATCTGTTTAACCACCTGATAAATATTTCACACTTTTAAATTTTAAAATATATTTTAGACTTTCATCCCGTATCTGAAAGAGCTCAAATCAAAACTGACTAATCCATGGCATGTATATTAAACAATAAAATAGTTTTCATATCTATCTATATGCTGTGGGGGGTATTTTTTTATGTCATAAACACCTCCATCTTATTACTTCCCCCAAATGTAATTTTCAATAGTTGAGCTTCAATCCAAATCATCTGTTAAACTTACTGGATACACATCTGTCTATTCAGAACTACCTATAAAATACCCCTTTCTGCCTCCCTTGTCACAACCTAAGTTCTAACACACATCTCAGCAATGTACTATCTATATTGAGTGCAAATCTTCAGCTTATAGTTTGATGTTTCCACTGTAAACTATATAGAGTGTAGATTTCTGAAAAGTATTCTTATTAACATCATTAGTACAAATACTAGCAAATTAGCTGATCAGTAATTCACTCCAAACATTTGTCAAAGTTGGGATTTCTTGGCTCATCCAAACCAACTCCAAATTGGAAAGAAAGCTATACCATAAAACACATTTTAAAGAAGTATAGTTTTGCCAGTTTCAAATATTTTTGAGATCGAAAAAATTTGCTTTGTAATTATTTGGCAGAAACAGTTGAACAAATAAGTCATTTATAAGTGGTTCATCAATTGCTTACCAGTTATTTTTCTGAACATTGAAGCAACTCTTTGTGAGATAGTCCAAAGCCTAATTTTCCCAGAAAGCTATTTTTATAGGCTTTTGTTCCAACCCTATGAAAATCACACATACTGATTTAGAGAAATCTGAATTCCTGCGATTCTATATGTATGTGACAAGTGGGGGACATGACAGCTGGTTTTGGGCAGTTTGCTCTCCTGAATGATGGTTGCTGTGAATCAACAGACCTCCCTATGTAATGAAATTATCAAATGTGGTGATAATTCCAACATTCACGTTGGTAGAAGACAGCTCCTGACAGACCTTTGCTTTCTGAGGGAACACATACTCCTGGTCTCTGAAATTTTGTGATATTCTAAGCCACCAGGACCAGAGGTAAATGGACAGCTAAGCACGTATTTTCAGGTGAGATGGCAAGGACCCCTCACTCTCCCGCTTATGTCTTGAACTTTCTGCCAAGTAGACCTCATTCTATAATGAGCAACGACTATAACAACTTTTATGTCTCCATTTAACCTTGGTGGCTAGCTCTCATCTCTGTTTCATTTCATTATTCCTCTGTTTGGAAACCTCTCTGCTGCCACAAAAGCCGTGCATCTCGACTTTCCCACCCTGCCTCTGCAAATTCAATAAAATGGGCTTTAAGCATGCCCCAAAAGCAAAGGCTCTGTGTCACTTATTTCCAAACTATTCTTAGGGCTGTGACCAAAAATGATGCAGCCACCCCCAAAAGCACAAAGCTTTGGACCGGGACAGAACCACTTTGAGGCAGTGACCTATGGCACATACCGTAGCCCTTATGAAAACACTTGTCGAATGAGGTCTAAGTGGAATGTATGCCTTTCTGCCTTCCTCTTCTCTAAATGAAGAACTTTCACCCTTTAAAAGAGACATTTTTAAGCCAAGTTCAAGTTAACTGTCAGCACAAGTGAGGTTCACATCTAGCCATATTGTTATCACCTTCTGTGCTTCTCTAGGTAGGAGAAAGCTTTTAGAATCAAAGCATATTATTATGAGGCCCAATGGATTGCAACGTGCCACAAATACAAAAAGCCACATGTGGCGGTGGAAACACCTTTCCCAGGAGCCCCGGGGAGCCTTCTTGCCCCACTAGCCAGTGGCCTGTTTGCATTCCTGGCCCCATCCCTTCTCCCATGGAACATTTCCTGTAAAGTCGATTAAGTAAAAACTGATTCAGCTCTGTGGGATAATGAGCAAGTGAGTCTTTTTCCTTACCTGGTTTATAAAGATAAGAACTGGTGCCCTCCTGGAGGAAAGAGGCACTGGAGAGGGTAACCACTGTCAGGAATCCACAGCAGGTGATACAGAAGTTAGAATCCGCTTACTACAAAGAAATGTGTATTTCACTGATTATAAGGTTTGCTTTTATTACCAATTCAATATCCATCTTGCCCCAACAGCTGTAAGTGAAATGAGGAAGGAGGTGGGAACTGTACTCCATTTTTTCACCACTGGATCGCCAAGGTGTCACACACAATAGGGGCTCAGGAAGGATTTGTTGAATTAATGAATGAATGAATGAATGAATGAATACCAATTTTTCTGATCCTCCCATTCATTTCAGGTAAACCAATCAAGTGAGTTTCCAATGACTGGCCTCAGGAAATAAAGGGTAAAGGGTTGGTCATATTGTCCTATCCCCCAAAGAGTTACTGAGGGAGTTCCTGCGGTAGGTTTATCAGTGACAGGAATTAGCCCAGAATTACAGACAGAGCATCATTGTAGGCCTTGTAACACACTCCTCGCCACAAGTCACCTTGGTCACACTATGTAACCTCTCAAGGTCCCCATATACAAACTTAAATTAAAGGCAATGATTCTTGATGCTCTCTTCCCAGCTGATTCTATCAATGATGGAATCCAGAAGAGACCTTAGTATCTGAAAATAATCTCTAACCCCAGTGCTTCAAGGTTTGCTTACAATTATTTTTATTATTATTTTTAATGAACTAACACAAAGTACCAGGGAACCCTGGCAATGGGGTGATTCATAACATGACCTTGGGCTCATGTGCTATAAACTTCACAAACAGGCACAAACCCCTTTCACTAATTACTTCCAATAAAACAAAAGATGGAAAATCAGCATCAGGAAATGGCACAGTACAGTTGATACTATTGAAGTAACTACTCCCAAACTGGGCATCATAGAATACAGCAAGAACTGGGAACAGATTTGCTCAACGAAGGAGAACCTCATCCCTTTAAAGCCCCATGGACACCACATTGGGAGTTTCTCCAGGTGGAACACGAAATGCAAAAGGAGCGAATGGCCAGGACTGCTGTATACTATCCCCCAGTGACCTGACACAGAGACTATATTTAAAGAAGCACTTATTTCAGCGGGAGTGACAGCATTTAAGGAGTGGCCCCATTCCAGTGCCAGACAATCCTTCATGGGGACAGGCGACTGAGCAGGGATGAGGTGAGAACTGCCCTTGGTTGGTTCAGTAGTTAGTGTAAGGAGCCAAGAAGACAGTGCAGAAGTTAGAGTTTGGAAATCAAAACAAGTTTACCCCTAAATTGTTGCAGCCACCTCAACACTCAAAAATTAACCACGTTTTCGATTTATGAGATCCACGTGAACTAGAAATGCAGACTCTGACCGCCTTGTAAATTTCTTAAGTGGTAGCTGCTTAATGAATCATATTATCCCATTGAAGAGCAATGGTAGAAGGCATGTAGTAACCCCAGGTTTCCACAGCTCTCATGGGTGAACTAGCCACTGTCTCTCACAGCATAAGAAAGTGGCACGTACGAGTATATTACAGCTATATTACATGGGGCTTCTCATTATTGACGTAGCATTTATTTATGTCAGGTAATTTCTCTAAAACTCTGAAAGAAACATTAATACACAGCGGTATATTTATATATTTGGGGGACTCAGGGTGTCAAATCAGAGTTGATGTGTCTTCATTATACAGAAAAAAAAGAAACAAAGAGGCGGGGGACAAGAGAAGCAGAGCAAATATTTTAACCATTAGAACTGATCTCAACTTGAGGGTAGAAAGGCGCGACAGCATTTACTGCCCCCACCCCAACTACCTGTTACTCCAGAGAACAAGAAGATAGGAAGATGGCCTATTTGGGGGATAAGCTATCACGGGACCTAAGTGTTTCTCCAAAACTGAGAAAACACTCAGCATAGCCAGCATGGTTCTGTTTTCCACTTTCGGAGACTTCTGTTCACCTGGTCTCATCAAGTTCACTGTCAGTGTCTCAAGTTCATAGCTCACTGTCCCCTCCATGCAGATCAGTTCTGATGGATAATACATTGTTCCTTTCCTGTGGAGTCAAGACCTCAGCGTATTGCTGACCCTTGCCAAAGCAGTTTGCCCTAGGTTCCTCACCCCACCCTCCCCACCCCCACTTCCCGTTCCACACTGGATGTCAGGAGTGAGTTCTCTTAGAGCACTCAAGTCAAACAATGAACATTCACGACACTCCCTACTCCCATGCCAGTGACATCTGTTTCAAAAGTCCCGAATCGAGACACACAGCAGAGATTGATTTCTCATGGGACCTGAGCATTGTAACAGACCTGGATCGTGTTTTCCTGTGAAAAGGAACAGGAAGACTGTACACATTGAAGAACTGTGGCTACACTTCCTCGTCCCTCTCTCCATCCCATGTGTTGTCCATTGTGTTTCATCCTCACCTACAGAGACAGTGCCAGAGGCCACTAAACACTTGTCACTCAGGCTGTGGCTGCAAAGTCTAAGCCAGTGCTGACTGCATCTCACAAGTGATCTGTTAAGAGAGGGGCGTACTCCACCTACACGAAGAAAAGGGCCTGGATTAAATGCGCTGTACAATGTGAGTTTGCTAAGAGCAGACGCCCCACAGCAAGTTCAATGGCTCTAAGAAATTGTGCTTGCGTTTCTTCCATTCGGTCGGGCCCAGTTTCCTGGGACCTCAAACACCACGTCCTCCCAAAATATGGCTATAATGCTGGCAAGGATTTGCAGAGACCATTTCTGCAAATTAAACCCAAATGCAATATGTACAAAGTCAGTTTACGGAATATCTATCCCATTAAGTTTCTTTGAATAGATCAATATAGGAATAAATATCATTCTTAAATTTAGCATCTAATCATCCTAGAGACCTTAGGACACCTGGGAAGGGGGTGGGGAAGTAGATTTCTATAGATAATGCTTGAATATTTGGTTTTCTGTATCAGAGTATCTTCAATGCTATTGTGCCAATTTTCAAATGGAAAATATGATAGGTGATACTTTTAAATGCAAAAATATACGTATCCTGTACTTCAAGCCCAATATTTATATGACGACTCGAACTTCCTGCCAAAGTCAATTTGTTAGGTCATTGGGCTCCGAGGAACTTGATGAAGGAGTTTGAGTGTTTCTCACGTTCAAATGCATTTTGAAAGGCAAGTAAGTCCTGGCACCTCAATAGGGGAAACCACACTCCTTGCTCAGTATGTGCACCAACTGGAGCATGTTATCCCTCCCCCCAGCCTTGGGCCGGGGAGACCCGAAACTAAGCACACAGCTCTATAATGATCAGGGTGGTTCAGGACACCCCAAATCAGTCACCTGAGTTACACACATCTTGACAGCTGAGAGGGGTCCTAAACTAGGGGTCACAAAATCAACTTCTCCTCCGGTGCTACCCAGGATCCTCTGGACGGTGACAGACAGGAAGCGTGGGTGCACTGACGGTTCCTGGACAAGGTTCTTGCACCATTTCCTTTCCCCATAGGTGGGTCACATCAGGACCTGCTCTCGGGTCTCGGGCAGACGTAGAGCAATCAGGCCACCCCCAACGAGAGACGTGGCAGCCAGAAGGATGGGGACCACTTTGGTTATCCCCACAAAAGAAGCGAAGATGGTATTTCCCAGAATGGCTCCAAATTTGCATAATCCATTGAGGATGCCAAAGGCTGTTGCCCTGTGAAAGAAGAAAGTAAATAATTTTCAAATATCTCTCTTTTTGAAATTTTCTCAGGTCATACATGAGTATTATGAAATACCAAAAGAATGAACAGAGATGAAGTGTAAATGTTCCCCCTTAATAACACCCTCCATCCTCGTGTGTCAGAGACTTCTAGATGACCTTTAATAGCATTTCTCCAAGGGTAAGACTACATTTCCCTGACACCCTAGTTGCTGAACGTGGCCATGTGACTAAGTTTTGGCCAATGAGATGCAAGTGTAAGTGGCAGCTCCTGGGAGACTTCCCTAAGAAATGTCCTGAGTGTGCCTTTTGCTCTCTTCTTTCATCCTTTTCCTTCCATCCTGCTTCCTGGAATGCATAAAAACCCTAAATTGGACCATGGCTGAGATCATGAAAGGGAGAACAACAGAATAGAACGAGCCTGCTCTGGGCTTCTTCTGGAGAGGAAAAATAAAACAAAGACTACAGTTTGGGGGGTTTTCTGTTACCCAAGGCAGAACTTCACCCTAAATATTATTTCTCGATCACACTCCCCTGATTACTACGATTCACCATCTATCCTTTCTTGACTCCATCTGTATACAGAGACAATATTCCTAGCACTCTCTCTCCATCCAAGAAATGTTTCTTTCCCATACCACAAGTTGATTAAGAAGGTGGCTATATATTTGTACTTTAAATTCTTTTTTTCCATTTTCTTTTCTGTAACTATCACACTATTCCTTTTCAAGCACCAGCCTCTGACCCCCGTCTTTTTGTTTGCAGGATATTTTTTTTGGATATTTTCACAATTTTCTTTTTCCAAATAAGCTCTAGACTAATTTTTTCAAGTTCCCAGGGGGAGGAGGAGGGGGGAATTTCATTGAATTTTGAATGGATTCTTTTAAGTTAAAGAAAAACTAAAGAAGATTTGACATTTTTGTAAATCTTCTTAGAATTCAATAACGTATATCCTGACATACACTTAAGTCTCCTTGTACATCTCTCAGTAAAGCTTTGTGGTTTTCTTCATGTAAGTGTTTCACCTTTCTCATCAAATTGATTCCTAGATATTTTACGATTTCTGCTGTTACTAGAAGGATTTCAATTTTATTTTTAATTTTTTAATATATTCTAAAATATATACATTATTAAGTCAGCTGTATTAATGACCACCTTACCAAATTATTTGTTATTTCCAGTAGTCTCTTTAATTAACTCTCTTGGGATTCCTAGATGTACCATCACGTTCCATTCAGATAATGATAATTTCTCCTCTTCTTATATTTTGTAAAACTTAGATGATCTTCGGTTCAGGACATAGTGTGCTGTGCTTTTCTATAGCAGCCTAAATCCCAGTACTGCTGTCACCAATTTAGGGTTTTTGCAGCATTTCATGTGCCTGCCTTCCACACGACTTCACGTCCTTTTTAATCACAAGGCCCCTTTATCTGTTATTCTTAAAGTTCACAATTCCCCCTCCATGAGGGGAAATAACTGCTAAGTAATGGCGTTGACGCTATGCCTTTAAATCAAGCTTCTTTCTGTGTGGCTTGTGCAAAATAAAAGAAGACCCAGAGCACCTCACCGCAATTCTCTGCAAAGGCCCCCGACCATCATACCTCATCCCCATCTTTATTGCCCTCACCTCTCCCCAGTCCTGTGCCCATCTGGCCTTGCACCTTTTCACGTCATCTCCCATCGGCAGGCCTGTTCTTAACTCTCTGGGACTGCGTGATGCATGTGGCTGTTGCCCTCCTAGTCTTCTCTCCTGGGCATGCTGTGCACTCACCCTTTGCATCTTGCCATCCACCCACCCTATCCAGCCTCAGCCTGCCCACTTCCAGGCCTCACGCAGGAAACACTCAACAACCTGAGACACGTCTGGTACGTGGAACAGCGGGACACCGAGATGGCCGTGGTGAAGGATCAGGGGAGCAGGGAGAGAAGCCCATACAAGTCCCCGAGAGAAGCCAGGGAAGAGCTGACCTCTGGTTGGTGGGGTACAGCTCCACCGTGATCACATCCAAGGCGTTCCAGGCAGCAATGCTGGTCCCGCAGAACAGGCATTGCCAGCCGATCATCGCTGACTCGCTGTTGCCAAAAAACAGGAAGAAGCAGCAGACTGCTGACAGCAGCATGGAGCCACCTGTGAAGGGAGGCCGAGGGCACAAAGAAGCGTGAGGCCCATGTCTCAGACAAGACTGTCACCCATGGGTCTTACCCCATCTCCCATCCCCACAGGCACACCTGAAGGAACAGGTTATCTCAAGGTCAAGGTCCTCTCTACACAGACAGCACAGCATGAACCTCCACATAGTACCCCGGCCATGGAATTGGTGCCTCTGCATGGGTCACGTCCCCAGAGTTAGCTCTGGGAAGGGTTCTGGAACCTTTGTTCTGTGGTGCTGCCCAGCTCAAAATAACTGGGGACAAGGCAGAGGGGGCGTTAGTTGAGAGTCTATTATGTGCCCCAGATTCTTCTAGGTGCTTGAGATACAAATATATACAAAATACGAAACAAAACAAAACAAAAAACGTTCTCATGCAGCTTACATCCTAGTGAGAACACAACCGTAAATGGACTATCGAAGGAAAATCTGCCTGTTTTCCATTTATGCCCATCTCCATCCCAGACACCTGATCTGCCCTTCTCAGCCCTGCTCTGAGCAGTGGGGAGGTGAGAAAACAGGTCCCAAACAACCAGCTGGGAAAGAGGGCAAAAAAGTCCTGAAGAGTCCCCAGCAAATGTCAGGAGCCTGGGGAGCTGGCACTTCCGGTTCAAGAAGCCAGAAGGCTGGTCTGGCCTCACCACCAAGTGGTGGTGGAATCTCACCATCGTACCTGGAGCAGCCAAAACTAATGCCAACCTCTGCTGAGCAGCTGAGAAATGGTTACTGTCCAGCTGGATCCTGCTGATTTTGGGAAGGGGGAGGGCTACGAGCAGGTAGCCTGGTTACCTCTTTGCAAACAGCCAGCAGACAACCAGAAGGAGAGGAGACTGGCATTGGCTGGACCACAATTGCACTGAGAACTGTATCACCCACATGCATGCATCCTGTAGAGCAGCCAGCCATGGGGCTTGGCTTATAAGAAATGCTGACAAATGTTTTTTGAGTATAAAATATTATCATCAAAGAAGTCAAATAGCAGTCAGGGACCTGTCCTTCAAGTACGTTAGATGGTCCACTCGGAATCACTCAGTTAGGAAATAGAGACAAGCCCCTCACCCAGACCAGAGGTCCCAGACCACCCCCATGGGGCCCTGGGGTTTTGTTGACATGCCTCCTTGACTCTACACCAGCAGAATCCATCTTACCCGTGTGGTTTTCTCTGCACGATTTCTTTAAGAAAATGAGAAGTTCCACTGCTTTACTAACCCATGAAGCCACCTCCCTGGCCCAGAGGAGCACAGATGGGGTGTCCCTAACAACTCACCGATCATCTTGAGCCTTCCGATTCGATCCATGAGCAGGGCAGAAATGATATTCCCAGGCAAGACGGACAGACTGCCGAGGAAGCTGACCAGGTAGATGAGGAAGTCGTTATCTTGCTCCAAGTCCATGTGGCAACCCTCCTTCTGCTCCAGAAAGGTGGAGTTGACAAACCGGCAGTTGATGAACTTGTGTTCGTAGAGGTCTGGGGAGAGATGGGGCAGAGTCAGGCATGAAGTCGTGCCCCTTCCGTGGGCAGGTGGCATCAGCCTCTAGCAATCAGTCTCAAAGTCAAGGTGACACGTGGCCAGGTACGGATGAAGCGAGAAGCCACTAGAAGTGTAATGACCCGTCCTATTAATACATCGATCAGCACGGGGCAATGAAACACACATTCACGGAGAGGCGTGTTTACATACAGCATCTCTCCAGCCAGAGAACAGTCCTGTTTGTATCAATGAGATGACAGCACAGGTCCCAGTGGCTGGACCACCCCTCCAAGGCTACTTGGCTTATAGGAAGCAGAAGACAAAAGAATCAGGTCCAGATTGAGTCGACCACTCGAGAGCCCATACAGAAACCTGACCATTCTTCAAAATAAAACCCATTTGCTCAGTGGTTTCCAGGGCAGGGGGGTGAGCAGGGGGCCCGGGTAGGGAGACGAACAGGGGAGCACAGACGATGTTTTAGAACAGTGAAATTACTCTTTGTGATACTATAATGATGGATATATGTCATTATGTATATGTTTGTCCAGGCCACTGTGTAACACCAGGTCTCCAATGTATAACATTAAGTATACAACGTGTCACACCAACAGCGAACCCTCATGTAAACTATGCACTTTGGGTGATAATGAAGTGTCTCTGTAGGTTCATCAATTGTAACAAATGTACCACTCTGGTGGGGATGTTGGTAACGGGAAGACGGCGTGTAGGGGCAGGAGGTATATGAATATCTCTGTATCTTCCTTCTAATTTTGGTATAAACCTAAAACTTCTCTAAAATAATTAAGCCTTGAAAAGTAGAAACCATATGCATTGGAACCAGTTCCCATGCCTTCTGACGCCTTCTAACACCAGCTGTCCTGGCAGAAAGATCGCTAACTAGGCTCCCAGGAAACACGGGTTTGGGGGACAGACTCTGGTGCTAATGACCCTCTTTAAAAACTCCTTGAACCTCCACCCACAAAATTAGAGGAGTACCCCTCATTATGTCCATGGCTTCCCAGTTCTGATGTTTCAGCACTACAAGTGTTTGCAAAACTCCTGACGTTAAGAGTATGCAAACAGAGGGCGTCGTTAAAACTTGAAAGAAGAAAAGATATGCCAGGTTTTAACGACAAATAGCAAATGTATTGAACTCATTACTTTAAGTTCAGGCTGAAAGAAAAATTTAGAAAGGCAAGTCTCATCATGGATTACTTAGAGACTGAGGGATATGTGAAGCCAGATAGTGAATCTTTGGAGGTTGACATCATGAAGGAAAAAGACGTCCTTGCATAACTGTCCCTCGGTGCTGATGACAGGAAGAAAGCACTGCTTTGGACATAATGCAAGTAATTCAGGGGAAAGATCACAGACTTTAGAGACAAACAATTGAGGAACGAATCCAAGCTCCCTAAACTTGCTAGCTGTGTCCTTGGGCAAGTGGCTTAAGCCTCAGTTTCCTTAGCTGTAAAATGGGTCTAATGGAACATTTCTCACTTGACACAACGTAGGCGAAATCCTTGGGAAATTCTTTATATCCCAACTCCATCTGGTATGTTATTAACTTACGATGAGAGTTGTAAATGTAACAAGGAATGAGAGACTGGTGGTATCTGTGCTTCTTTTCTCAGTCATGGAAATCTGAAATGATGGGATTATAAAATATTCTCATTATCTTAACTTCATGCACAAAGTTTGGAAGGATGCCATCTTCCCTCTTCATGTATTATCGTAAGGCCATGATGCGTAATTTTGCAAGTTTCAAATGAGGCAAGATCTTCAAGAATGCGCTCCATGCATAACATGCAACCCTCCCAGAAGGCTGTGTTTTAACTCTGTGTCATCCTTTGTTCCTACCAAGGACCCTTAGTATATAGCGTCCGTCTCACTGAAATCAGAACACTCGCCCAGAACTTTGACATGTGGTGAAACTGAGATGCAGATACATTAAATGCCTTGGTGAAGACGATGCATCTCATTTGTGTCACAGCTGGGGCTAGGACCCATTTCTCCATCCTAAGGCTCAGTACTCCTATCGGTAGCTATGTTACTGCTCCTAAAGCTTAAGACTGAGCAGTTTGGTTCTTAGACAAGACGAGTCCACCCTTGCTGCAGTCTCCCCACCCTGTCCATGTTCTTACCTGTGTTATAAAAGATGGTGGATTCAATGGTGCAGTTTTTGAAGTAGGTATCCGTAGATGTAACGTCTTCGAAATAGCACTCGTCAAAGAACGTGTCTTCAAAGAGAACATTTTTAAAGTACATCTTTGTGAACCTGTGGAGAAGACATTTGCCCCTGAGTGATCCATACAAGAAAAAAAAAAGGAGACTAGAGATCAACATGAAAAACATAGAAAGGCAGAAAAAGGAGAACTGCAAATCAAAAGATGCGGAAAAATTATTTTCAACCTAGACTAGTTCCTAGTTCTTAGCTGTTGGTTTATCAGTGAGGAAGGGCTTCAGGGGCGTGGAAGCTGGTGTCCGGTCCCAGTGTCTACAGGGCACTAGACATCAGCCTGCTGATTCCCGAATGTAGGTCCATGGGTCTCCTATATCAAAATCCCAGAAATGTGGAATTGTGTGAAATGAAAATATTGCTAGCTTCTCATTTTATGAGGAGCTTTAAAAACCACGCAGGTCCCTCAGCGGGTGTTAGAAGGTTTGGAAGCAATAGGTTTGGGATGGTCTGAGAATCTTCATGTTGAAAAATTTGCTCCAACAAAAATGTGGATAAATAGCCCCTTTCATTCGCACTGTTGGTAGAATATAATTGGTTCAGCCTCTTTAGGGAGTAATTTTGCAAAACTTTTAGCGCACAGTCCTTTTGATCTAGGAATACCACCTCTAAGAATTTATCGTACATGTCGCTGCTCATGTATTCAAAGAGATACAGTCACTGGTGCTCATTGCAACATTTCTGATTGTGTTGTATTTTATTTTTTATTTTTTTTATTTTTTTTAAGGAGGGCACAGCTCACAGTGGCCCATGTGGGGATCGAACCAGCAACCTTGGTGTTCTAGCCAACTGAGCTAACTGGCAACATTTCTTACAACAAGAATTGATTACTAGGTAGATGACAGGTAGGTAGGTAGGTAGGTAGGTAGGTAGACACGTGGATAGCTACCATAAAATGGAATACCATGTAGCCATTATACTTATTACTAGATCTATAGATCTATATGTCTTAATATGGAACAATCTTTGAGATGTATTGTTAACTACAAACAAAAGTGAAATGTAGTGTTTATATCATGTGACCATTTGTGTATGAAAGGATATGACACCTATGTCTCCAAATGCATAGAATATATCTGGAGAGTCATACAAGAAACATGCACTGACATTCATTAACATCATCTGCCGTTGGTTATATTTACCAAGCTTGGTCAAAGTTCTCAGCTAGAAACCTCTGGATAGATTTTCATCTGTGAAGAATTACAACCCATTCATTCCACCCCTGAATGACCATTTGTCTATGCATGCATTTACATATTCAGTCCTCAGCAAACACTTCCTGAGCATGGTGTTAGGTGCTATGAGTCCAGAAGGGAAAGCCATGGTCCCTGCCTTCAGGTATAATTGGGGGGGAAAAAAAACCAACCAAACAAAAAACAGCAGATAACTAATGTACAGTGAGAGTCAGTGATAGAAGCAGCACAGGGTGCTGAGGGGAGGGTCGTTGTTCCTCTTCCAAGCCACCAGATAAGTCAGCCCATGACCACATGTGATGGCCAGTTCCCCTTTACCCTTCACGCTATGTTGCAGTCTGCTGAGAACGTAGAGCCACCTATCATTAGCTTCTGCAAAAAGACCTCCAACCCAATAAGAAGGCCTGGGCAAATGCTTCTCAAAGAGATGTCCCAGACCATTTGCATCAGAATTGAACGGGAGGCTCTTATGAAAGATGCAGTTTCCTACCCAGACCTCCTAAACAATAATCCGCGGAGTCTGATACCAGTTTATTATACTTTAAAAAAAAAAAAGGTGAGCGTCATTGATCCAGAAAGCCAAGTTATTCTGAATAATTTTTCTTAGGGTCAAATTTACTACGGACTCTTAAACAGAGGCTTCGAAAAGCTATCACTGAACTCTTCAGATTCATGGAGAAACTAATGGATATGCCTCTTGTTACAAGAAGATGCCTTTGATTTCAAAATAAATGTAATTTGTATGCTGGATGTATTTACTCAGGAAAGGTATTTCTAGAGACTGTCACAGGTTGATGACTTTCTTAATACATTCTTCTCTTTAATATAGTAATAGGCTGCTGACGAGGCTTTCAGTGACATTTTAATGTTCTGCCAAGGGTGGGTGGGAAAGCAGAGCCATAAATTATAATGGGCCCCATGCAGGCAGACCTTAAAATGTATCTCCAAGTGAATTATAAAAAAACCAAAGTTACAAAGGAAGAGAAAAAGGAGAAAAGGCCAAGGCATATTTTATGAGTCTTTACATAACTCATCACCTCCGATCTCTAAAGTATATACTGAACTGGGCCAAGAGTCTATATTCAGGAGAGTTCAAAGGCTGAAAAAAAAAAAAAATGTCAGCAAAAGTATCATGTAAAACTTTTTGTGTAAGAAAACAGAAGCCATTGGCAATCCAGACTCCGGCAGAATTATTATTACAAATATTATATTTCAGTTAGCCTCAGGTTCAATGGTTAGTCCACCAAATAATCTAAACTATGCCAAAAGTCACATCTATTCAGTCACCATGTTTTAGACTTGATGGCATTACCCTCAAGAAACTGAGTCTAATTAAAGAAATAAATGAGAAAACTGACACTTAAAATTAAGTGTGATAATTATCAAGCTACAGGCCTGGGAAAAGCATGAGATGACTGATTCCGAAGGACAAGAAGAGGATTTCCTTAACTTTATCAAGGGTGTCAACCAAAACCATATAGCAAATATCATACTCAAAGGTAAGACACCAAAAGCACCTCCACTGAAGTCAGAACATGCATTAGCACTGCTCCTGTCCATCACTGCACTACAGGTCGCAGACAAGGCAATACAGCAAGAAGAGACGAGAATAAAATTATAAGGATAAGAAAGGAAGAGATGAGACTGTCATTAATTTTTGTCAATATGTTTGCCTCCCTAGAAAAGCCAAGCAGATATACCAAGAAACCATCAAACGAGTAAGAGAGTTGGGTACAAAAAATAAATCATGCATTAGAAAAAAAAAGGAAGAGAAGGAGGGAGAAAAGAAAGAGGAGGAGAGAAGGAAGAGAGGAAAAGAAGAGGTGAAGGAAGGAGCAGGAGGAAGAGAAAGATAGTAAAAGAATGGAGGTGAAGGGAGACCCCACATGCAATAGCCCCTAGAGCAATAAGGTACCAATAACAACCCCAACCAAATGTGTCCGAGACCTTTATGGAGAACAGTATCAACCATTATTGAAGGTCATAAAAGAAGGAGTACGTAGGGAGAAAGACAGTATTCACAGAGTGGAAGATTCCGTGCTGTAGAGATGTCCCAAATGAATCCAGAGAGTCTATACAATTCCAGTCAAAATCCCAGCCAGCTGTTTTCAATGGAATTTTAGAACTTGAACCTGAAGTTCATTGGAGAAGAGCAGGGGGCAAAAGTAGCCAAGAAAAACATTAACAACTGGGTGGAGGAAACGAATACTCCTGGAAACACGATGGAACAATAAAGTTGTGGCAATTAAATCAGTGTGGTTTTGGTAAAGGGAAAAACAAGCAGATCCACGGAACCAGAGAGCTTAGAAACACAATAATGCATGTCAAGACACTTGGCATATCATAAAAGTGTTAGTACATATCATTAGGGAAAAGACAGGTAATTTCATAAATGTTGCGGAGACAATTGGCTACTCCTATGGGGAAGGGGGGTGGAAAGGAATCACGTTAGTGCCTCTCGCATCTACAGAGACCACATTCAGAAAAATTAGAAACCTCCATGTGAAAAGGCAAACTTCAAAACTTAGGGAGAAAAAAAAAAATAGAATGTGACTTTATGACTTCAAATATGAAGGATTTCTGCAATAAAAGCCAAAAGGCACAAACCTGGAAGGGAAAGGTGACAAATTTGGCATTAAAAATAAAATATCGGCACCAGAAAGGACTCCATATGCAAAATGAAAAAGCACGTCACAAACTGTCACAGCCAAGAGGAGCCCAAGGAGACAGGGCTACTGCACGTGATGCGGTAACTTGCAGGGGACCCTGAAACAGAAAAGGAACACTAGGGACATCTGACGACAGTATGGACTGTGGCTAATAATAGTTTATCGATATTGCTTTATTAATTATAACAAATATACCATAGTGATAGAAGATGTTAATGATAAGAAACTAGGTGATGGTTCTATCGAAACTTTCTGCACTAGCTGTGCAATTTTTCAGTGTATCTAAAACTGTTCTAAAATTAAAAGTTCATTGTAAAAAAAATAAATCACAGACAGAAAATGTTCAAACACATGATTGATGATTGTTTTCTATGCATTATTTAAAAAGTAAAACAACCCATGTGCATTATTTTTTAAAAAACGATTGCTTTCTACGCATTAGATTAAAAAACACTGTCCAAACTTCATTTGAAACCTAACCTCCAAGGTCATGGTGTTAGGAGGCGGGGCCTCAGTGTCCTGAGGGTGGAGCCCTGAGGAATGGGATTCGCGCCCTTATAAAAGAGGCCACAGAAAGCTCCCTCTCCCACTCCTCCCTGTGACGACACAGCAAGAAGCTGGTTGACTATGAACCAGGAAGCAAATGAGTCCTCACCAAACACCGAATCTGCTCATGCCTTTATCTCGGACTTCCCAGCCTCCAGAACTGGGAAAAATGAATTTTTTGTTGTTTGTAAGCCACCCAATCTGTGGTATTTTGTTATAGTAGCCCAAACAGACTAAGACCTCATGCAAATTAATATGAAACCGATCATCCAATAAGCAAAACAAACAAAGCCCATGAACAGGCACGGAACTGGAAACCACAACAGCCAATACCCCAGCCCCTCCAAGCGCGACGACCTCCTCAGACCCAAGAAGCCAGAAGGTGCGCTGACACGTTTCCCACCATTGGCAGCTTCACAGAGCTTTACTGCATTGAACTAGGCCCACAGCAGCTAAAGAAAATTCTTATTTATGTCCCACTAAAAGGAGCTTGTAACAGTGTGGGTAACATGTCAGTGTGATGTGTGAAACAACGACCTGTTTTCTAGTTGTGTGTTTGCTTTTCCCCTCCCTGCTCTCCCTGCCCTCTTACTATATGCTACAGACCTCATTTCAGAGTTAAATCTTACAAATTTCTTTTTCATCCTGAGCTATTCAGCCTTGACCTTCAATAAGAACTCGTGAGAGCTTTTCGCCTATTTTTCGCTAGCCAATTGTCTTGTGCGGAATATTACTCGTTGGCAGAGGTTCCAAACCCTACGTAGAACACAGCATCAACCTCCCTTTCTGCTGTGAGGAAAGCTCAGGGTTATAACATCACGTCCTGGGTCATGAAACATCACACACAGGAAGCAGGCACAGCCCCTGATGTCCAGAGAGGTTGAAATCAGATAATCCTCTTTTTCGCATCCTAAACCTCATAGCAATGAGCCCGCGAAACAGGAATTTCTTCCCAAACAGAGAGGGTAAGTTAATTCATTAAGTTACTACATGCTCTGGTAAGTTAATACATGCTCTAGGATGAAAAGCTATCCTGTGTTTAATTAACAATAAGAGACGCCTGGCCTAACATTTTGGCTCAGGGCTTACAATATGAATTTTTTTTTTTCTTTTGCCTTTCTTTCTTTTTCCAAAAACTGGGAGTTCTGAAGCAAAAGCAGTATGAGAATTCAAGGGCATCTGATCATGTAAGATGCAGCAGAAGGCTGCAGATGGCGCTGGGGGAGCAGGCCAGAGCTCATCTGTGTACCTTCTTCCTTCGTGGGGCCAAAGGGATTTGTGTCACAGCGGGAGGAAGTTAGTTTTCGCTAGGATCTCTTTTATTGACCAAAATCCCAGGGTAAACTTTGAAGCCCCTTTTACACAAAGGTATTTCCCTCTACGTGTGATGGTCAATAAAGTAAATACTTTTATCTAAATGTTAAGTCAGCAAAGCATGGATAAATGCAAATGGGGAATACTGGTATGATTGGAAAACTGCCCTCCAAGCTCAAGAACGTCAATTTAACTCTCCAAAGAGACTTGGGGTTTTCAAAGATGAAGTGTTTTCTAGCTCATGAGCAGCAGATGGCAGCATAACTCAAGAAAAGAAACCAGGTTTGTTTCTTTAGATCAGTTTCAAAGGTTCCTCATTTTCCAAGGAGAAAAACACCCTTTTTATTCGACTGTTTGGTGGGGGGGAGATATGCTTTAAGTTATTGTACTTTTAATATCCATTGGTTAAAACACATACATATGACAAGTTAAAATGAACTCTTTGCAACTTTTGAAGGAATTTACCTTTTAATAATCACACAAAAACATCCACTTGAAACATAGCAACATGGTAGAACTTCTGTGCGTGCAGAATATTTGCATCCAGTCCCAGACAAGTCTCACCATGACTAGGTCTCCCCAGACCCTTCACAATGGCTCTATCGTCACTTGGGGTCCTGGGTGCCCCAGATAAGACCCCTGCTTTCATCAAGCTTGTTTCCTCCTCATTCCCACCCAGCAGCTTCAGGAGGCTGAGAAAGGTTAAAAGAACAGAGTGGACCAAAGGTTCCCATTTTCTTCATGGCTAAGTCTTAGCGCTCCAAAACCAGCCTGTTATAAATCCCGAGGGCTCTGGCATTGTCATTAACTTTGTAATGCAGAAAATTCCATGTAAAACAGGGCCTCTGTGGGGATGGAGAGTTTCCCAAGGAGATAATATCTGCAGTTGGCAAGGGGATGGGATTGGAGTCCACATGCCTGGGTTGGGTTCTATTAATATTTATATTAGCTGTGTGACTCGGGCTAGTTACTCAACCTCTCTAAGCTTCTGTTTCCCCACCTGTAAAGCACAAAGCACATGTCTTGCCTCCTGGAGTTTTTGTGAGGATTACATGAGAAAATCTCTATAAGGCATACAGAGGTGCTCAGTCATGTTGGCTGCCATTGTCATTATTACATCGTCATTATTACTGGCCTTATTATCTTGGTCTTTACTCAGTACGATTACTAACGTCACAGCAGAGTATCACTGCATGTCAGCAACTTCATAAATGAAGTCTCTTTTAGTGAATACATCTCTGCAGGGAATGACGTCCTATCATGAGTGCCATCTAGCCATCCATAAGCTCCTTTGGTTTCAACACCTGTAAAATGTTCTAATAAAGCAAGGGCAACATTTCTTCCTTGGCAATGCCAACACAAGATCCCTTGACTTCTGCTGAAGAGCCCTGAGAGTGAGAAATCCTGGGGGAACCCTTGAGAAATCCTGGGTCCACCACCACTCGCTTTGGACTTGCCACTGCTGGAGTGGTCTCTCTCAGCAGGTAATAGTGGCTCGGAAGTGTCCCCGCAGAGGGTGTGTGCATGCAAGGGCACGTGAATGCGTAGATGTTTGCGACTGAGCTCCTGCCTTTAGAAAAGTCATCTGAAAATCTGAATTCCATCTCCACTGCTACTGGGTTCTCACCCTCCTCCCCAAGGGCTGATATGTATATGAAGAATAGTCCCCTTTCCTTTCACACTTTCTTCTCCTTAACACAGAGAACGCTTGCTCAGGTCTGGCCTGCAAGAGCCACGTGGACTAGACTGCAGAAGCCATCCCCCCTGCATTTCATCCATATGTTCCTTCCCCATAGGAGGTGACAGTCACGAGCAAGGTGACTTCACTCAGACACACAGGTGGGCATGGCTGCGGGACGTGGACCACACACTGGCTGGGAGAGTCCACGCTGTTAGTTCTTGGGCAGAGGTGGTGAATATGGGGCAGTTTCTATCACTGGCATAGAACTCTCTGGGCCGTGGTCCTTTGGGTGCCACCACTCAGCCTGAGTTTGAACTTGCTGAGTACAACTCAAGATGGGAATTAGCAGAGGTATCCTGTGGCCTCGTGTAAACGTAGTCCTGTCCTGACCCATTTGGGGGCCTTCAGAGAGCTGCCTCCAAGCGGCATGCTTCAAGTGCAGCGGCCTGGCCTAGCCATCTCATCTGTCCCAGGAATAGAAATAGGAGGATTGAGGAAGCATTCCCAAAGTTACAGACAGGACTTTTCTAACACTCCACTCAGTGTTTTCTCCTGACACTCGTGAGGAAGATAGGCCATGCTATGGACCCTTGGAGGTCATACCGGGTGAAAGAATAACATAAGACGGTGTCCTGTTAGCCCTGGCCTGCAAAAGCTTCCAGAATCAAAGAAAAAAACTCAACAACCAGGCAGTAGGTTGGTGCAGGGACCTCAGCGGTGAGCGCTCTGGGTCCTCTCTTTAGGCAGTGAAATTAGAGGGTGACAGCTCCCTGGAATCTCTACGAAAGGTATGAGGTCTCAGGAAAGACGATCTGATCAAACCCTCCTCAGTTAAATGTCTCCAACCTCGGATGAAACAGCTACAGCCAGGAGATGAGGGAAGACTAGGAGCCAGCATCACACAGACAGAGCTGCGCAGGAATTACAGTGTCCCCGGCAGCCGCGATAGGCTGTGATACCATGACGGCCTGGGAGCTCATTCCCCTGACAGACTGAACCGTATTTCCAACAGCTCTTTCCCAAGAACGGTCCCCATGGACCGTCCCCCTGATCTGGGGAAAGCCCAGGGTCTCTCACTTACTTGTCATTCACAAGCGTCCCGTGTTGGTGAATCTGATTTTCCATGGTGAAGTTGATCGTGGCACCGTACACGTGCTCACCGAAAAATACCTTCATTTTGGACTTGTATTCTTCATCTTGAAAATACCGAATCATATCGGGAAACCACACTGTCAGTCCATAGTAACTGTGATAGAGAAGACGGGATATTTGAGCAGCTTTATTGTTTCATGGTCAGAGTCTGCATTCCTCACTTCATGTCGATAAAGCTCATTTTAAATGTATTAATACTGTTGATTGTTAGGAAATCAAACCATATAACTCATCACAGTAACAGATCTAAGGAAGCAAACCGTGATCACCTCCATAGATGGCAAGAGAGCATTTGATGTAAAAACAACATTCATTCCTGACGAAAACAGCAATAGATTGGCAACTTAAGGACATCTCCTTGACATGTAAGAAAATACGTATCTCAGCTCAAAAGGTAGAATCTTACGTAATGGGAAAACAGTAAAGAATTCCCACAAACATCAGAAACAAGACCAGGATAACCATTATCATCACGACTTTTGAACAGTGTATTGTAGGTCTCAGCCAACTCACTTAGACAAAAGAAAGGACTTAGAAATACAAAACTGCAAAACAAGAGGTAAAACTGTCTTATCTCTATTTGTAGATGATACGATTTTATACCTGAAAACTCAAGATAACCAACTCAAAAAAAAGGGTCGCTAAACCCGTAAAAAAAAAAAGATGCTCGATCCCACTGATAATAAGAAAAATGCAAACTATAACTACCCTGTGTTGCCATTCTTGCCTACTAGATTGTCCAAACCCAGAAGTTTACTGAAACACTCTGTTGGTGAGGCTCTAAGTAAATAGGTCGTCTCCTACATTTCTGGCCAAAAGGGCAAAATTGTACAATAACACATGGAGGACACTGGTCAATGTCTAAATAAAGTACTGATGGATTCCCCTCCTTTGATGCCATAATTCCAACCTGAGGAATCTAGTCCACTGAGAAACTTGCACAATACAAAGCAGCCTCCAAACACCATTACTCATTGTGGCATTGTTTGCAATACCGAAAGTCTGAAAACGCCCCGAGAATCTAGCCATAAATCCTTGGGTGAATAAAGTGAGGTACTTCTCTGTGCAGAGCTGTGCACATGTGCTATGCCACCGTAAAGAAAAAGGAGGAAAATCTCAATTTACTGGTGTGAGAAAGCTCCAGAATGTATTGAGCACAAAAAGTAGGTGCGACAACGTGTTCCTTTGACTAAGAAAAAAGAATAAGTACATATAATATACACATATACGTGCTTAAATTTGCAAAAAGAAACACTGGAATGATAAGTAAGGAAATAAAAGATAATTACATATAGGAGGCAGGAGGGGAGGCAAGGGATGGATGCAAACTTTCTCTATTGTTACAACATTTGAAATGCATTACCTATTCAGCAAAATTGAATCAGACATAATATAAGTAAAACATATTTAAAAACTGTCAACGAATTGAATGCTGGTGTCTACCATCTTTGGCTTCTGGAATGTTCTCTCCTAATTGAGACTGAACAGGTGGATGGTAGCAGGGTCTGGCTTCCTCTCCACTTTTACCTGTTTGGGTCTCCAGGCATAGGTATTGGAAGAAATCAGACCTATTCCTCCCATAATCAAAGAGGTCATTAGAGCCAATTTAATTTCCTGGGTCAAAGGAATGTGTGGGTGTGGGTGGCAGTGAACAAAGCAATATCATTGATGAAAGTTTAAAAGTTCCTAGTTGATAATTTATGAAGCACCTATATGCCACAAACTATTGCAAGCACTTTATACACACACACACACACACACACACACACTACAATTAAACAGCCTTAGAATGCTGTAAGTGGCCTCCACGCTTGCACAGAAAGAAGAGGCATGTCATTGGGAGGTGAATGAAATAACTGGAGTGAAAGCCTGTGTTTCAGAGAGGAGCCAGTTTATCACTAGATTATATTGAATTATATTTAATTTTCTTCATTACAGGGCACATTATTGCAGAGTTTCCCTGTTTTATCTATTTAATATTCACAGTGACACTGATGGCCACCTACACAGCACTCACTCCTCTTCCTCCCCGGGAACAGAAACTTAATTTTGTTATCAACCCCCAGGAAGGCCAATGGTATCGTCA